>NW_018745687.1:0-646679 GCF_001683475.1 Chenopodium quinoa
TCAAGAAAGGAAAGGCGATTAATCAAAGATAACCTCTTCGTACAAGTCCAACTTTTCGACAAACCTATAGCTCGCAAGAGGAAAGCAAGAGTTATAATGGCAACTCAGGAAGAAGTTAATGATCTCAAGAAACAACTGGCTACTGTAACTGAGACACTGAAGCTTCTCGCACTTAAGATCGAGGATCCCGCGAAGCAACAACAAATGGACCTCATGCAAGAAAGCCTAAGCAAGTTGTCCAGCGACTACAAGTTTCAAGAACTCACATCCCAAGGGGTCTCGGTGGATAAGGATCTTCTTCCGCAGAAGTTCAGTGCCAACGACATCCCAAAGTTTAGGGCAATCGACAACCCCTACTTCCATCTAAGGGCATTTGAAACAATAATGAGTATCAAGGGTATCGATAAGAAAGTTTCCCTTCTTTGTTCTCGCTATCTCTCGAGACCGTTTGCCAACAATGGTTCTTTTCTCTTGAAAAAAGAAAAGACCTCTACCTGGGAATCCATAGCAAACGCTTTCGTCGATTAGGTACAAGTGCAACGTTCAAGTCGAAACTGACCATAGAGAACTTGAAATTATCAAGCAGAAGAAGAATGAAGGCTTCACATCTTTCTTAACAAGTGGAGTGAAACCTCAGCTAAAATGATTGAGGTACCAAGTGAAAAAGAGTATGTGAGATTGTTCATGAAAAATCTCCAAGAAAAATATTCAAAAAATCTTAAATATCAAAATAACCTTCATACCTTTAAGGTTGTTTATGATATTGGGATTAATATTGAAGATGACTTAGCTAAATCTAAAGCTAACCAACAATAACTCCAACAGTGGCTGGAAAGGAAAAAAGAACGACAATCCTTCTTCTTCCAAAATCGCCCACTCAAATAATGTTAGCGCCTTTATTATAGGAGAAGTCCTCGCCATGAGCAACCAAGGACAAAAGAAACCGTTTAGGAGAAACTTCACTCCTATTGGCATGAGTTATGACACCGCGTTTGATCGGCTAAATGCAAAAGGCCTTATAACTCCCATTGAACCATTTGGAGATCCACCAGTCGAGAAGAGGTCGCCTAATTGGAAACCCCAATGCACATTTGCAAATATCATCAAGGTAGGGGCCATTCTACTGAAAGCTGTTTAGAAGCTTAAGGAAGCTATACAAGACCTAATTGAAAGTAATAAGCTGTCGTTGCCTCCTGCCAGTAAGAAAACCGAGTATTGACAATGCACCTCTAGCTCACACATTGGCTATCTTCGATGAAGAAGGCGAAGTTGACCCCTCATCTCTCATTAAGCCTGTCAAAGTAAACCAACATCGAAGAGGAAGAAGAAGAGACCTTTTTCGATGTCGAAGATAATCTTCCAGAACCAGTAAAAGAGGTAGAGATACGAATACTCACACTATATCTGAGGGAGACATCGCAACTGTTACATAAAACTCTCAAAATTTTGAATGAACTTCGCAAGGAATATGATGAAGAACCTAAGAGAGAATTCACACTAGTAAAAACGACTTATGAGGCAAAACACTTTCCCTTACAAGTCACCGAAAGACCCAAGAAGAGCAATAAAGTTAATACTCCAATTGGGATCCCGTATGCACAAATGTTTAAAATGCTCTCCGAGAGTGGCAAGGTCAAACCTCTCGAACCGAGACCATTTGAATCACTAAAAAGAACAGATAGATATTACTGTCAATACCATCAGTCTGGAGGACACACCATAGAAAACTGCTTTAAATTCAAGGATTTGGTGCAGAAAATGATTGATAGAAAGGAATTAGTCCAAGAAGAGGATATAAATGTTAATGGAGTATGGGACAGTGATGAAGAAAATGTCTATCTAAAAGACATAGTAGGACCTTCACCTTCTGTATCATACACCACGGATGACGTTTGGGCTGAAGAAGATTCATCAATAGACGTCCTCACAAGATCCAGGAGAATACAACCTCCTGTTTCAACACAACCCATGCCTATTGTACAACAAGTTCCCATACCTATCATCGAAGACAATAGCATCGTTAAACAATTCAAGAAGACAAAAGTTGAGATGAATGTATGGAAGCTTTTAGCAACATCTCGAGAACATAGGTTGGCTGTGATGAATGCCTTGGATAAAATCGGGATAGATTCTGACACCACTCCTGAGGGACTAGCTAACTTCCTCACAAGTGATCTCCCTAGTCCAATTAATCTATTCACCTTCTCTGATAAAGATTTACCCCCGGAAGGTGACAAGCACTACAAAGCGTTAAACCTTACGGTAGTCTGCAAAAGAATGAATGTTCTCATGACTCTTATACACAATGGATCGGCTATTAATGTCTGTCCACTTAGGACTGCGAGGATGCTCGGCATAAAGGATAAGGATTTAACTCCGTCCACACAAGGAATAAGAGCTTACGATAATACTCGACGTCAAGCTCTTGGCAAAATAACCCTAAATGTGACGGCAGGAGCAATAGAACATGCTACTACTTTTCAAGTGGTAGACATCAAAGCCTCATTCAATCTGTTGTTAGGACGCCCTTGGCTCCACGATCTAAAGGTCGTCCCTTCATCTCTCCACCAACAAGTGAAAGCTATAGTTGGAGGAATACCCATCACTATTCATGCTTCGCCAATGATGATCAAATCAATAGAGAATCCAATCATCAACGTGGAGCACGACGAAGATGATGAAGACCTATGGGGCTTTAACGAAGAAGTTTCCTTAATCCAAGAGGATGAAAGGACATCTCTTTGCCACGACCCCCATTCCAACATGATTATCAACACTATGCTAAAGAAATAAGGACACTTCCTTGGGATGACCTTAGGAAAGAAGAAGGGGATAGCAAAATCGATAGAGTCACCTTGACTCCCTAAACTAGATACTTTCGGACTTGGTTTCGAACGACTCGGAAAGATCTCAAGCGAGCCCAGGACAAATTGAAAGCACGTAGGGACGCTCGCATTCAAAAGAAAGCAATTCCAATGGATGAGTACCCTCTTACGCTTAATGGTCAGTTTATAAAAGAAGGAGAGGACTATCCATGCCATGAATTTCCCGAACCATTTGTTGTAAATGGCATACGACAACCAGGATTCGAGATTTTCTTGGATTGCTTTTTCATTGACGAAATCCCAACTCCCGTCCATAAGGAGAAAGCACCTCCATGCTTTGACTTTAACGTCATGGGATTACTGTTTGGGAGAGAAAAGATTGAGCCAGTTTATGAGGAAGATAACTCCTCACTCATTCAAACGGTGCTACAAAGCGAAAACTTCCACCCCTCAAAGCTAATTACTCCGGCTGAAGGATTACTGCAAGGGTGGCGCAAGACTATCAAGGTGACTACTCCGAGTGGAAGGAAGATATCGATCACGACAGGACAAGGGCCGATGTTTGAAGAATCGTCAAAGTCAGAGTCAGAGTCAGAGTCTTTCCCTGTAGAATCTTCTAAGTCTTTAGCTATAACGCCTTCCCTTCCTATTTCTTCTCCTAGGATAGTTAGTGATCCAGTCCCTGAGGACATATCGCTCTTTGATGTAATGATCTCAGAGTATAATAATATCGCTCATTCTCCTTACTTCTCGTGTTCTTCCCTAACCCAAGATCACCAACATTGCTTAGCTAACGATGAAAAAGATAAAGAATTTATTAAAGCAATGGAAACACTTGAAAAGAAAACACCAGTAATTGAAGAGACTGAAACAGTTGACATCTCAAATGATTCAACTCATAAAAGAGAAGTTAAAATCGGACTAACATTGAATAAACAAGAAAGAACCGATTTAATTAACTTGCTTAAAGAATTTATCGATGTATTTGCTTGGTCATATGAAGATATGCCAGGCATTAACAAAGAAATAGCTCAACACACTATACCATTAATTCCAGGAATGAAACCTGTAAAACAAAAGTTACGTCAAATGAAACCCGACGTAGCACTTAAGATAAAAGAAGATGTTCAAAAACAAATAACTGCAGGTTTCATCAAGGTATCCAAATACCCCGAATGGGTCGCCAACGTCGTCCCAGTTCCAAAGAAAGACGGAAGGGTAAGGATGTGTGTCGACTATCGAGATCTAAATAAGGCAAGTCCAAAGGACGACTTCCCTTTGCCACACATCGATATTCTGGTAGACAACACAGCAAATCACGCGCTTCTCTCATTCATGGACGGATACGCAGGGTACAATCAGATTCTCATGGCGGAAGAAGACATGGAGAAGACAACTTTTATCACACCATGGGGCACTTACTGTTACACGGTAATGCCATTTGGGTTGAAAAACGCAGGTGCTACTTACCAACGTGCAGCAACTGCCTTGCTCCATGACATGATGCACAAAGAAGTTGAAGTATATGTCGACGACATGATTGTGAAATCAAAGGACCGTCCAGGCCATCAAGTAGCCTTAAGGAAATTTTTCAAAAGGCTAAGAAAATACAATATGAGGTTAAATCCATCAAAATGTGCTTTTGGAGTCACCTCAGGCAAGCTCTTAGGGTACGTCATAAGCTCTAGAGGAATAGAGATAGATCCAACCAAGATTAAAGCAATCATGTCAATGCCACCGCCCAAAACCAAGAAACAGATTCGAGGATTCATTGGCCGGTTGCAATACATAAGTAGGTTCATATCAAAACTAACAACGATATGCGAAACAATCTTCAAAAAGCTCAAGAAGAATGTACCAGTAATATGGGATGACGAGTGTCAAAAAACCTTTGACCAAATCAAAGCCTATCTCGCAAATCCTCTCGTATTAGCGTCAGCACTTCCCGGAATACCTCTTAGGTTATATTTGACAGTTACCAAAGAGACAATGGGAGCCATGCTAGCACAAGAGGTAGAAAACAAAGAGAATGCAATCTATTACTTAAGTAAGAAGATGCTCGAATACGAAACACGCTATGCACCACTCGAGAAATTGTGCCTCGCTTTGGTGTGGGCCACGACTAAGTTGAGACATTACATGTTGGTGCATACCGTTTTCGTAGTGTCTCGATTGGATCCACTCAAATACTTGTTCGAGAAATCAACGCTCAATGGACGTATTTCAAGATGGATAGTCAACTTAGCCCAGTTCGATGTGCGGTTTATGCCACAAAAAGCTATTAAAGGATCTGTGGTGTCAGACTTTCTCGCAGATTTTTCAATAGAAGACTCGACACCAATACAGGACAATGAATTTCCCGATGAAAATTTGATGGTCACCGAAGATGATACTTGGACCTTGTATTTTGACGGAGCCTCAAACCAAAAGGGATGTGGTGTCGGAGTGCTACTAGTATCACCTAAATAAGAACATGTCCCAATCTCAATAAAGCTTGATTTCGCGTTACTAACAATGCTGCTGAATATGAAGCATGTGTGGTAGGCCTTGAAACAGCCCTGGCATTGGGAGTAAAGAAGTTAAGGATATTCGGAGATTCCTCTCTAATCATTAATCAAATATCTAAAAGGTGGAAAGTAAGGAGCAAAAGCCTAGCCCCTTACCAAACTTATCTGGAAACTCTTACCGATCAGTTAGAGAAGGTAGAATACACATATCTACCTAGAGAAGAAAATCAATTTGCTCATGCCTTGGCGAGAATAGCCTCAATGGTTAGGATTCCCACGGATATCGAGCAAATTCCTCTAACTATCGAAAAAAGGCACAAACTGGCATATATACATGCTATAGAAGACGACGACCCAGCCCAAGACGAAGATGAAGAACAAGAAGAAGAACCATAGTACACAGACATTCTCAACTATGTCACCAATGGAGAATACCCTCCTCATGTTGACAAAAGAGCTAAACGAGCCTTGAGACTTTTGGCTTCTCAATATGTACTCATAGACAACGAGCTACATAAAAGGGTACTTAAAGGTCGAGCCCTCCTATGTGTAGGGAAGGTGGATGCACAAAGAATAATGAGAATGGTCCACAAAGGAATCTGTGGAACTCATATAAATGGAAAAATGTTAGTCTAGAAAATAATGCGAGAAGGATATTATTGGACTACCATGAATAGGGACTGCCATCAATATGTAAAAAGATGCCCTAAGTGTCAAATTTATGCCAACTTACAACACGTTCCTCCATCTTTGCTCTACACCTACACATCACCATGGTCATTTTCTACATGGGGAATTGACATAATTGGCAAGATCGCTCCTCCAGGGATAGGAGGCCATGAATTTATTCTAGTAGCAATTGATTACTTTATGAAGTGGGTTGAAGCACAATCATATGCTAAACTCACCGCAAAACATGTAGCACTCTTTATCGAAAGGAATATCATTTGTCGATATGGAATCCCACATGAAATGATAAGTGACAATGGAACTCACTTTCAAGCCGAATGTGAAGAATTGCTACACAAATATGGTATCCAACATCATCATTCGTCCCCTTATAGAACTCAAGCAAACGGAGCAGTCAAGGCAGCTAATAAGAATTTAAAGACTATCATCGAGAAAATGACAGAAAATTATAAGGATTGGCCTGACAAACTTCACTTTGCATTGTGGGGTTATCGCACGTCAATCCGTACGTCAACAGGAAATACACCATTTTCTTTGGTATATGGAATGGATGACGTACAACCTGTCGAACTAGAAATACCATCTCTACGTATTGCGCTAGAGAGTAAACTCGATGAAGTTGAATGGACTAGGGCACGATACGAAGAATTGATCCTACTCGACGAAAAGCGACTAGAAGCTCTACATCACACTCAGTGGTATCAAACTCGTATGGCTAGACATTTTAATAAGAAGGTCAAGACAAGAAATATCAAAGTAGGAGATTTGGTATTAAAAGCGCTAAGAAAAAATGTTTTAGATCCAAGGGGAAAGTTTAGACCTAATTGGTCTGGCCCCTACATTGTCAAAACAATCATGTCAGGTGGTGCAGCAAAATTAACTGACATGGATGGGAATGAATTCTCAAACATGACCAATCTTGACCAACTTAAAAAATACTACCCATAATTACTTGAGTAGGACACTCAAGAGAGTTACGTTCGGCCTGATTCCTTAGGAAAGGATACGTAGTCAACCCATTACGGGTGCGGCCACTTTATTTTTCGACATCTCCGCGCTCTAGAATCAACAAAAAGTCAACAACAGTCGGAAAAGCAACTGGCGTCACAGAACAGAGTCTGGCGCCAGCCAAAAGCCATTAGCGCCAGATGGTGGAATTGGCGCCTGGCGCCAGACCTCAATAGCTGGCGCCAATATGCAATTACTGACGCCAATTCAGTCATAAAATCTGGGCGAATTTCGGTGTTATTCGGAAAATTTTCGACTTCCGTACTCGAAAGATTTCCGAAAATTAATATTTTTTTCGGTTTTTCATTGCTTTAATAAAATAAATTTAAAGTAACAATTTAATTGAAAGCTGAAATTTCATTAATGACATAAAATTGCATTGTTAATGGAATTTAAATAAGGCTGAAATAAATTAACTTTAAATAAAAATTAAGAATCTAATAAATCTAAAGCTAAGCAATGTTCTAGTCTTTCTTCTCCTTCTTTATTCTTTTCCAATTCTTTTCCCCCTCCTCCTCTTCATCCATTACTTTAGCTAGTAGGCATCCTTTAGAGGACCTACATTCAATTTTAGAATAGATTGTTTCTCCTTCAGCTAGCACCCCATGCTTCTTTTCCACCCAAGCCTTCTTGTCTGTAGCTTTCCTTTTCCCCTTGTCTTTAGTAGTATTCTTCTTCTTAGGAATTGTAGGTGTCTTGAATTCAATTCTTGCACCTAAGCGTTCCTTGGCCGGTGTCACCCTGTCACCTAGAAGATTCTTCACATCGGTTCTACCCTGATCAATTGAAGACTTCTTCAACAACCACTTCTTTACATCATTAGGTAAAGAAGGGGGAACCTTTTGGGTAATCACTTCCCATAAAGGTCTAGCGCTCCAGTAAGTGTCAAATTTATCTACTTCTTGAGATATGGGATACTCATAGGGAGGACGAAGATCCCCGGAAGGAATATTTTGAAGCAAGCCATATTGTCTCTTTACTCTGCAGGGGTAATAATATGTCATGCGAGACAAGCTTGGAAGACGGCAGAAAGGTTGCTTGTTAACACCAACCATCCTTTTTATTTTCCACCATGGGATGACTCACTTGATAGTGAAATCACGTGATTCAAAGACTTTCTTCCACCCATGGCGCCCAATTTTAGGGATGCGCTTCTTTCTTCTCACAAAGCAAGTGGGCGTATAACTTTCAATGTTGTCCGGAGGGCTAATTAATCCTAGCCTTTCCATTAGCCACATCTGAAAAAAAATTCCAATGAAAATAAATTAATATTACAATACAAAAATATATTTTTTGATTTCTGTAATTTAAAATATTATTTTTCTACCTGTAATAAAATTGGAGAACCGCGAAGAGGTGCTTTTGGGTCCCTTTTTAACTCATCTAGACTAATCATAGTCTTTCCAACTATCAATGGCATTGGATTACTCCCTGATTCAATTTGTTCAAGCACAGTGGTTATAATTGATTGACCCTCATTAATTTTACCACTACTAAGACAATATTGATTAAGCATGCAGAATAAAAACGCCCTTCTTCTATATATGTGAAAAGATTCAGAAAGCGGTTTATCAAAATAATAGCGTGCGAATTCATTTAAGTTCACTACGTTGCCATCTACTATCTTTGATAGATCCCTTTCCTTCAAGTTAAAGAAGCGCTCAAAATCCTTATAGTAATATGCATCTACTCTAGGGATTACTACCAGGTCTATTGCAGGGAAGCCTAAAATAGCACCAAATTCCTTTGGCAAAGGGCTAATTTCATCATACCCTATTCTAAAACAATGTGTATCAATGTTCTAATACTCTGAAGCGGTATGTATGAAGTCTATGTCTAGATCTACCCCTTTAATGCCATAAATTCCCCCTAAGTGAAATAAATCCAATTCTTTTCTTTCTCTAACATTGAGAGATCGACACCATTCATGAGAATATTGGGTGAAGGTTTTAGTGGCTAAAGACATGATTATTATTATTTTTTTTTTCTAAAGAGAAAAATATTTTTTTCGCTAGAATTATGTGAAGAATCGGCTGAGCAGGGGACTATTTATGCACAAATTGCGAGGAATTTCAATCTGACTGGAATACGGAGTCAGCGTCGATTGGCGTCAAAACCCCGATATTTGGCGTCACATAACAGGTCTTGGCGCCACACGCTAGAAATAGCGCCTGGCGCCACGCGCCACAAGCTGGCGCCAGCTGGCGCCAAGTCAGCAGGACAGCTGCACGTGCTCAGTTTGCGTTTTGATATTAAATTGGAGTCGGTTAATGACTTTATGGCCCCGTTTTAATTTCTTCTAAATATCTTTCTATCCTTTTCTTAATTAATTAAATATAGCAATTATTTTTTGTTAATTTTTATTTTCTTTCTTGGATTTTATATTAAAATTCAAAAATCAGCCTTTCTCTCCGTTTAATTTTTCCTTTTTATTTTTTCTTTTTGGGGGAGAGAGTCGGATAATACCCTCCATCAATAATGAAAATGACGGAATTTTTGCGCAAAATTGTTATCACATCTGCACACACTAACATACACTAACATAATAATAGATAATAATAGATTTACAAAACAAAGTGTCTAAATAACAATTCAAAGGCAAAGTTCTATAAAAAGTCAAATTAAAATGCATATACAGAAATAAACTACGGTGCCGGAGGATGTAGGCCCATCATGCCATAAAACTGCGCCGTCCGAGGAGTCACCTCTCCACCAGCTCCAACCTCAGCACCAGCTCCAGTCTCCGTAGTAGGAGGGAAACTCAAAACAGGACCGCTCCAGCCAAGGTCAACCTGAGGCTGAGACCGTGGAGGCTGCTGCGATGACGAGCCAACCTCGTACATCCCACCACCTCTAAAAGCCGAGGTAGCCTCTCCTACCGGTGCAGCAGGAGCACCCTCAAAAGAAGACCCTGAGCCCTCAGAAACATCGGCTCGAGCAGTCTCAGAACGACCACCTCTACCTCCGGACGAAGTGCGACGACGTCTCGAGCTAGACCTCGCCGGCTCTCTCCGCCCCTTAGGCCTCGTACGGGTGTGAGAAGCAATCGGCTGACCCTGCAAAAAGAATTAAATCAGAAACAAGGTGAAAACTGAAGCATAGTGCAAAAACAATAAGTAAAGAAAAGTTACCTCTCGGACAGCGTCGCCTTGACGACAGGTATCCGCGTTCCTCATCCGGATGAGTTGGCTCCGGAAGGCATCTATGCATCGTGCCATAGCCGAAACCACCTCGCGTGAGAACTGTCAAGGGAAGTTAAGTCAGTAAAAATGCATGATAACTGAATACAAGATTCTGAATTAGAACTAGACTTACCCTGGTCTGGTGACGAGGAATCGACCGCTCCACGAAGCGCTCGCCCTTAGGAGCCGGAGAAATCATCTCCTCGATCGGCCCGTACATCCCCTGGTAGTGGATGGACATACGGGGTGGGACAAACTCAATGGGACCATCCTGATGAAACAAAAAGAAATCAGTAAGGTATTACTTGGGGGCTACTCAGCGAAAAACGAAAAGTTAAGAATCTTACCCACACATCCTCGGCTGGCACGGGGCTAGAGCCAACAAAGGAAGTAGCTCCTCGGCATAACTCCGCCCAAGGATCACATGGGACCGCCAGAGGGAACCAGACTCCTCAGCCATGCTCGACAACTCTCTCTCGTCGAACATATGGCGTGGTGGAGGAGCAGGAACGACAAAAGCATCGGAAGAGTGCTGTCAGGCGACTCTCTCTCCTAAGTACACAACCGCTCCGTAGGTCCCCTAGAAAGTAACGGCGCTCAGCAGAGTACTGTGCAGTTAATCCAGGGACCGTCCAACCACCCCATGGTCGTTATACTACCTCAGGTCCCTATAAAAATACCAATCGGGTAAGAACATGTCTAAAACGTCGTAGAAGGGCAAGATAAATACTAAAAATTGTACCGAGAGGATCCGACTCCGGACACGTGCAGTAGACAGGTCCACATGGTGGCCGCCCCAAGAGGCGCTCACCGGATACCCCCTCGGCGATGGTCTCGCCGGCGCAATGGAAGGAAAGTACTCGTAGAACCAGATCTATAAAAAAGCTAAAGCGTGAGTAAATGCTAAATAACATATAGGGCTAAGCTTTATAGGGAATAATGTTTACCTCTACGACTTTCCAGAAAGCATACAGAGCAACATTCGTCCTAAAGGACCGGTGACGACACGAGTCCCTCAGTGCGCGAACGAAGTCAGTATAGGCCAAGCTCGCCCAGTCATAAGTCCCGCTCCACCGGAGATCGCGAACAGCAGGGAGGTAGTAAAGCAACGCTCTACTACCCTGTCAGGAGAGAATGTCCCTAACAACAACATCAGCACAAAGATACGCACCCGCTGCTCTCGGGTGGTCGCATCATCGTCAAGAGCCGCTGCCAGCGTTGAGCGGCGAATCCCCCTAGCACTGAACTGAGTCGTTTCGACCTCAGCTCGGGCCCGAAAAGCAGTCGGCCCCAACAGTTCCTCGACCTCTGGAGAAAAGACGTCGATACCACCGTCGAATGGCAGCGGCACAAAAGAGAACTCCAGTCCTGTGATGAGACTGAAGTCTGTAGGAGTGACCATCATCTCACCCCATGGAAAATGAAAGGTGTTGGTGGTGTCCCAAAAGAACTCCACCAGAGCGCGTACTACGTGGTGACCCCCACTAGAGGCGACCATAGCCTCGGAGGCCTCAAACAGGGCTACCAATCCGCAAGACTCCCATAGGAGTCTCGTCTCTCGATCTCTGGCGATATGCATCCTATACAAATCGCCTAGACCATCACAGCCAGAGCCGTGATGTCGTGTTCTCCCAGGCTCGGTGACGAGGGTTAAATCGGTCGCTACAATCTAACTCTCAAACAAACAATACTTATACGAACACCCTATAACCAAGTACAATGGCAAATAAAGGTTCGGTCCACGAGGAACGAGAGTAATTGCAAATCAATCTTAAACCTAAGCTAGTTCGAAATCAATGGAAAATGGTGTTCTAAAATACTACTAATAAGATGGGATAAACCAGATAAACTAAGACACTAGGGAAGACGGTAATTCACCAAACCATCGGTAACTACGCAACAAGGAATCACAGAGACAAACGGGATATGCAAAGACTATATGTCTGATCAATATCATGAGGTAGGAAGACAACGGGCAATATTAAGCTTGGATTTCTCATGCACTTAACATTACTCGATACATAATCAAACCACATTCAACAATGAAATACTCAATTCACAATCTCTTGTTCAAATCAAAGAAATCATGCAATCAAATTCAAGATTCTAGGTTAGCTACTCCTATTATAATGAATTAACATGCAATCGCATATAATCAATTTAATCACAATCCGTTTATCAAAATCAATCCTCAATTACATAGGTTACCTAGGTCGGGTTTCATCCCGAAACCCTAGCTAGGAGACTACTCACACATATTCATAATCAAAGCAATAATGAATTCCAAAAGCATAATAAATATAAACATGAATTCTGATTAAGGAATAATAAAGCTTGATTAATAAACAAGAATGAATAATACCAATTGTATTGATGCGAATCAATGGAAAAGTTCAGAACTTTGATATCCGTCGTCAATGAAATAATACAAAGAATCTTCGCAAATCTTGCTTCAAATCAATCCAAGAAAACTAAAATCTCTAGAAATATCTCTAAGAAAACTAATGAATCTCTAATACTAAGAACGTTCTCCAATAACTCTCTACAAAGGCTCTCAAAACTCTCCCTTAACCCTTACAATCGGGCTATATATATATATATATATGTTTTAAATCGGAAAGTAAATCGCAGGCTGCCCTTCGTGAATCAGCACGGCCGTGCTGGAAGTGGCACGGCCGTGCAAGCCTGGCACGGCCGTGCAAGCTGGCACGGCCGTGCTGAATCTGGCACGGCCGTGCTGAATCTGGCACGGCCGTGCTGAATCTGGCACGGCCGTGCTGAATCTGGCACTGGCACGGGCATGGAAATTGGCTTGGCACGGCCGTGCTAATGCCTGGCACGGCCGTGCTAAAAGTGGCACGGCCGTGCAGCATAGGCAGGAAGGTTGCAGGCACTTTGGTCTTCTTAAAACAGTCACAACTTCTTATCCAGAGCTCCGTTTGAGGCGTGCAATATATCGTTGGAAAGCTCTTCAAGTCTACTTTCTAATGCAATTAGAATCACTCCATTATCATTTGTATACCGAAAGTTGTGAGCAAAATAGTGAACAGGTGTCATATTTGTGAACTGTTCTGCCTTGCCTGCTACTTAACTTGCCTTTCAAGGCCTTGAGAACCGCAGCAAAGCCTTAGCTTGGTGGACTAGGATCGATAATAGCCTGATTACGCACCAATGGTTCGGGACTCGACATAACTTGGTCAACTATACCTGTTAACACACAAAAAACAGACCGAAACCCGTGAAGCACGTAATATGAAGGAAACGAGTGTAACAAGGCAATAAACGACCAAAACGGGCCTAAATACATCCAAAATCACCCATTTATATGCCTTAAAGCGCGCCCTAATGTGCGCTTGTCAAAATCCCCCAAGCTACACTTTTGCTAGTCCTCGAGCAAAACTAAGGGATACACACACACACAGGATCAAATAAACTATTGCCATTACATATAAATCCAATTTAGCACGGAATGAAGTCAATGGATCCTACTTAGAACAACCATGCACGGAATGAAATCTCACTCAAACAAGCAATGAGACACACAATCCAAGGTATCGTTGGTCAAAATGCAAACAAAACCTAAACCAAGCATAGAGAACAAAGAAGTCATGCTTCCCTCTAAACCCAACCAAACCGGCCACGTCCTCCCCTTTTGCTTCAAATCACCACCCTAATTGGCCCCTCGTGATTCCTCGAAGGAACCGGAAAAAGTGATATTTTGAGGAAATAACAAAGGTATCCCGACATCTCGATTACGCATAATCTTTCCATAAGGTTGAAAGGTATCTCCCTCCACCGTTTGAGAACCGAACACCTCTAAAGTCTAAGGGTCTTAAAGGGTTGTAATGTATTGGCAATGGGTAAGGTAGGTGAAAACAATTTAAAAAATGGGGTTAATTCCTAAATGAAGCGCAAGAATCACAATTCTCAAAAACAATAGTTCAAAAGATGCAATTCACATTCCACAATAAACATTGATCACAATTTTACACATCCCAAACTCTCTATGTTATACACACTCAAATCACCTTTTTCAAACTTCAAAGCTTTTATTCATATGTCCTCGCCTTTTTCACAATTCGGACGGCTTTTCTCCTTTTTTTTTTATTTTCTTTTCTTTTTTTTTCTTTTTTTTTCAAAAACAAATTTTCATATTACATCTTTACAATTAAGCTCACTTTCAAACTTGCTCAAACCAACTATCGATCATTATTCTTGATTTATACACAATAAGCTCAAACAAACCTTGCGAGGTAAACGCTTCACAACTAAGGGTTGGTAAAACATCGGCCATCGGGTTTGTAACATGGGTAACCAAGAATGGAATTAAAGGCTCAACATGGTTAGCAAGTAAGATGATGTAAAAAGAAAATTAATTTGTAACAAAACAAAAGGAACAAGAATAAGAAAAATGAAAAAGGTGCCCTCTTCCTCCCTTAAAAGTGTCAAGTCGGTCTTGGGAGCTACAAGTCAACACAAAGATCGAAACATGCGTAATCAAGGATCCAAATATGCCACTCAAGAAGAATAATGAAGGCTAGAACAATAAAACCTCACGGGATTCAAAAACAAAGCAACTACCAATTAAGGGGATCAAATCCACAAATGGGAAGCAACTCCATCTTACCACAGCCCAAAGGCATAGAGTTTCACATGACAAAAGTGTTCTAACCAACTACCTTCGCCTAGACTCGTCTACATTGATCAACAATAGACTCAAACTGTGTATTCATCACTGGCTTAAGTAGAAATAGATATTCCACACACATTCATTCACGTTTCGAATCCAAATATGAGCATTATTCCAAAAGTTTATGCAATTAGACAAGTTTATCACGATCCAAAAATATAGGAAAAGACTATGAGGCAAATCATATAAACTAGACTACACATTCTCATAACAGAAGCTTTTCCTATATTGCACACAAAAACAAAAAAAAACTAAAGGAAAAAGGGAAATATTTCACCAAATGCTTCTTGAAAACACACTAAGACAACATGAGATGCGGCGAAGCTCCTAATGCTACCTCCATGAGTCTTCATATCTGCACAGGTTAGATAGAAACAAACCAAGACGAAACCAAAAGAAACTCGTTTTTTTTATTTTTTTATAGGAATATGAAGAAAAACAAGGGAAAATCAACAAGGAAACCATTCACCCCCCCCCAAGCTAGTATAGACATTGTCCTCAATGTCAGGCATCGAGAGACTACCTAGAAGGCAAAAAGGGAAAGAGAAAAGTACCTCATTGACTGGGTCTCGGGTTGCCTCCCGGAAGCGCTTCTTTAACGTCATTAGCTTGACGCAACACATGGATTACAGGTTACCCATAATCAATACTTGCCATTGCAGTGGAGATAAGCTCACCATTCTTATTCTTGACAATAGTCACCGCCCCTTTCTTAGGTACTACAAACACAGGGGAAACCCTTCCTTGATGTGTTGGAAGGGGTTTAAGCTTTACCTTTGGTGCTTCATTAGCCTCCTTTGCAGTGGCCACATCTAATGCATCTAAAAATTGCTCCTCCATGTCCCTGTTTTCCTTATTCTCATTCAACTCAAAATCATGATTAGTATAGAATAATTCGTTACGCATATCAGAGACAATGGAATCAACAGTATCAACCATCATGCAATTATCAGAATTAGAACAAGGATATTTCATAGTTTTATTTAAATCAAAATCTAAAACCTCCTTTCCTACTTTCAATGAAATCTTGGCACCCTTTACATCAATAAGGGCCCCCGAAGTAGCTAGGAAAGGACGTCCTAGAATTATAGGTATATGAACATCCTCATCCATATCTAGGACCACAAAGTCAACAGGTATGACAAACTTCCCCACCCTTAGGGGAACATCTTCCACTTTACCCTTTGGAAATTTGATCGATCGATCGGCTAATTGAAGGGATATGTTAGTGGGAAGAAGTTCTCCTATATTTAATCGTTGATAAACAGAATATGGCATGAGACTAACACTAGCTCCAAGATCACACAAAGCATTATCAATATTCATTTTGTTTATAGCACAAGGGATTGAAAAGCTACCCGGATCTCCTAACTTAGGAGGCATTTTGTTCATTATTATAGCACTACAGTGTTCAGTGAGGTTAACAGTTTCTACCCCTTCACAGTTTCTTCTACCACTCAATATATCTTTTAAAAACCTAACATAGTTAGGCATTTGCTTGATAGCATCAGTGAATGGTATAGAAAGGTGGACTTCTCTCAAGGTCTCTAAAAACTTCCCGAATTGGGCATCTAGCTTATGTCTCACATATTTTTGGGGGTAAGGGAGTCTATGTAATAGGTCGGGTTTATTGGTTTGTGCTCCCACCTGTTCCTTTGGAACCTCATTAATTTTATCTTTTTCTGTGGTCCTCTCATCCTCACTTCCTACAACATTATCAGTGATAGGTGGAGTCATAGGTTGACTCTTTGGTGGTATTACATTATCGCTTCCTATCAAAGTCTTTCCACTCCTAGTGGTGATAGCATTCACAGAATTTTTAGGGTCAATACCTTGAGGCGATAGTTTTGAAACTCCAACCCTATCTTTTATAGCACTAGCCAAGTGAGAAATCTGGGTTTCAAGCATCTTATTATGTGTCATCACTTCACTAAACTTTTTATCAGTGGTGGACATAAAAGTGTTGAACATTTTAGCCTGGGACTCCATCATTTCCTCCAAGCTAGATCTCTGTGGTGGTCCTTGAGCATAATAATTATCATTTGTAGCTCGGGAACCACGCACATTAGATTGTTGGGGATTTTGATTAGAGTACCCCTTATTATTATTCCAGTTTCCCCTGTTATTAATGTCGTTTCCCCCTTGATTGAATTGCCCTTGGGAATTATGATTCATTTGATTACCCTGTTGGTATTGGTTTTGATTTCCAAAACCACCATGTTGATTATAGGGTCCTTGGTGATTTTGGTCCCTTTGGCCCCTATTTCCCCACTGGTTTTGATAATTAAAATCATTACCTCCCTGATTATAATTGGTCCCTCTTTGATTAGGTGGCAGATATCTATTATTGTCATTCCTAGGTCCGTTATCATAAGACATAGCATTGACCTGTTCATTATTATATCTATTACCATCATTATTATTAGGATCATATGAGGGATCAAAATTACAGGCAGAGGTATCATGATCATAAGACCCACAGTTTTCACAGAAAATACATCCTACAGGCATATTGGAAATGGAAGGATTAGGATTCATACCTCTCCCCTTAGATTGGGAGGGAAGATCTTGCAATGGCACGGAATCGAGCTTGGCTTTAATCACTAACATCTCCTTCCCGAGGTTCGTAATTTGTGATGTCAGGTTGGTAATGGCATTGAGGTGGTCCACTGAATAAACCGCTCCTCCACTCTTGTTCACAGCATCTCGCTCGCCGTCTTGCCAATCCATGTGGTGTCGTACCACATCTTCGATAATATCTATGACTTGCTCTTCAGTTTTGTTCATTATTGGGCCACCTGCTCCCGCATCCAAAATTGTCTTCCTTTGAGGACTCAATCCTCCATAGAAAATCTGTAAAACTTGATATGTTGGGATTCCGTGGTGTGGGCACTCTCTTTGGTACTCCTTGTACCTTTCCCATGCTTCATAGATCGACTCCCCACTCCTTTGCCGAAACCCTTGAATCAAGGCTCTAGCATCGGCCGTCTTCTTTTGAGAATAGAATCTTCCCAAAAATGCTGTCGTGACATCATCCCAAGTGTGTAGAGAGTTCGGCTTCACCTCCTTCTCTAACCATTCGAGAGCTCTCCCAATAAGTGAAAAGGGGAAAATCTTCAATCTCACGAACTCTTGATTCACCCCATTAACCTTGATGGTATTGCAGTACTTCTCAAATTCGTTCAAATGAGCCAAAGGGCTCTCATGCTTGGCACCACTAAACTACCTTCTCTCGATGAGGGTGATCATAGCTGGCCGGATCTCGAAATCATTGGCCTCAGTAGTGGGTGGAGAAATCCCACTTGAAGCTCTATACGCCCCAGGAGTTCCCAACTCCTTAAGGGGTCGTGGTGCTGGCCGATTAGGTTGGCGCGGTATGTCTTCCATTGGAACCTGTTGTGTGTTGTGTTCCTTTCCTTGAGAGTTTGATGACGTCAATCGAGATTTACGATTGCTCTTCAAAGTTCTTTCGATTTTTGGATCGAAGGGTATTAATTCTCTTTGTTTAGACCTGCGCATACACACTAACCAAACCAATTAAATAGCAGGGCTACAAGTGTAGCCAAAAGGGAAAAATCTTTTTGTGCTTTTTTTTTATGATGAACTAGACTCAAGAAATCAAAAAGCAATTAACAAACACCGCTCCCTGGCAACGGCGCCATTTTGACGAGGGTTAAATCGGTCGCTACAATCTAACTCTCAATCAAACAATACTTATACGAACACCCTATAACCAAGTACAATGGCAAATAAAGGTTCGGTCCACGAGGAACGAGAGTAATTGCAAATCAATCTTAAACCTAAGCTAGTTCGAAATCAATGGAAAATGGTGTTCTAAAATACTACTAATAAGATGGGATAAACCAGATAAACTAAGACACTAGGGAAGACGGGAATTCACCAAACCATCGGTAACTACGCAACAAGGAATCACAGAGACAAACGGGATATGCAAAGACTATATGTCTGATCAATATCATGAGGTAGGAAGACAACGGGCAATATTAAGCTTGGATTTCTCATGCACTTAACATTACTCGATACATAATCAAACCACATTCAACAATGAAATACTCAATTCACAATCTCTTGTTCAAATCAAGGAAATCATGCAATCAAATTCAAGATTCTAGGTTAGCTACTCCTATTATAATGAATTAACATGCAATCGCATATAATCAATTTAATCACAATCCGTTTATCAAAATCAATCCTCAATTACATTGGTTACCTAGGCCGGGTTTCATCCTGAAACCCTAGCTAGGAGACTACTCACACATATTCATAATCAAAGCAATAATGAATTCCAAAAGCATAATAAATATAAACATGAATTCTGATTAAGGAATAATAAAGCTTGATTAATAAACAAGAATGAATAATACCAATTGTATTGATGCGAATCAATGGAAAAGTTCAGAACTTTGGTATCCGTCGTCAATGAATATTACAAAGAATCTTCGCAAATCTTGCTTCAAATCAATCCAAGAAAACTAAAATCTCTAGAAATATCTCTAAGAAAACTAATGAATCTCTAATACTAAGAACGTTCTCCAATAACTCTCTACAAAGGCTCTCAAAACTATCTCTAAAAACTCTCCCTTAACCCTAACAATCGGGCTATATATATATATATGTTTTAAATCGGAAAGTAAATCGCAGGCTGCCCTTCGTGAATCGGCACGGCCGTTCTGGAAGTGGCACGCCGTGCAAGCATGGCAGTAGCTGATCCGCAATATCTTCAATTGTGGCACGGCCGTGCTGAATTTGGCACGGCCGTGCTAATGCCTGGCACGGTCGTGCTGAATCTGGCACGGCCGTGCTGAATCTGGCACGGCCGTGCTGAATCTGGCACTGGCACGGGCATGGAAATTGGCTTGGCATGGCCGTGCTAATGCCTGGCACGGCCGTGCTAATGCCTGGCACGGCCGTGCTAAAAGTGGCACGGCCGTGCAGCATAGGCAGGAAGGTTGCAAGCACTTTGGTCTTCTTAAAATAGTCACAACTTCTTATCCAAAGCTTCGTTTGAGGCGTGCAATATATCGTTGGAAAGCACTTCAAGTCTACTTTCCAATGCAATTAGAATCACTCCATTATCATTTGTATACTGAAAGTTGTGAGCAAAATAGTGAACAGGTGTCATATTTGTGAACTGTTCTGCCTTGCCTGCTACTTAACTTGCCTTTCAAGGCCTTGAGAACCGCAGCAAAGCCTTAGCTTGGTGGACTAGGATCGATAATAGCCTGATTACGCACCAATGGTTCGGGACTCGACATAACTTGGTCAACTATACCTGTTAACACACCAAAAACAGACCGAAACCCGTGAAGCACGTAATATGAAGGAAACGAGTGTAACAAGGAAATAAACGACCAAAACGGGCCTAAATACATCCAAAATCACCCATTTATATGCCTTAAAGCGCGCCCTAATGTGCGCTTGTCACTCGGTTCCCCGTCTCACCCTCTCAGAATTGTGGTGGACAGGGGCAAAGAACAAGGTCTGCTCATCCCACTCTGGGAACTGACCAAGCGAAGTGGACGGTGTGGTGTCGTCTTCCACAGGCTCATGCTCCCGTCTAGTGTTTCGGGACCGTGAACCTGAGCCTCGTTGTCTAGCCATGCTACATTTTGCAAAATCATCATAAATTATGGTTCTATAGTATCTAAAGGTTTGCCTAGCCGCATGATACTATGTTCGCAAAAACAGAGTACGTAGCACTAAAACAGAGCACAAATTCAAATCGAGCATGACAGCATTTTTTCAAGCAATCAAACAATTTCTTGCAATACTATAGTGATTATTGTGACAAATTGAACAAGAATTTCTAGCAAAAACAACAAGAACGGGTCACATTGTTCTTCACGACCTTAGGAGGTCCAATAATGGCGGATTGCTCATTTCTTCGCCAAATTGAGTCAAACAAGTCTCAAATTACTCCCAAGGCAATATACAAACATAAACAAGCAATTTTATGGCATAAAACTTGATAAACAAAGCACATTGAGCATCATAAGTTTCGAATTTTCATGAAATTCATGAATGAACATGCCAAGAATACGTAAAAACCGGTGTGAGTTGGAGGAAAACTTACATAGATCGGGAATATGAATGAGAAGAGCTTTGATTTGCAACAAATTTGAGCGAATTCGGTTGAGAAACGAATGAGCAACGATCAATTGAAGTTTCGACTTCTTTCGAGCAGCGTTCGCAACAAACCAGAGCACGAAATGAACTGAAAACGGGAATTTAAAGTGATTCCCGGGCTGGCGCCAGTCCCTAGGCATTGGCGTCACATTCTGTGCTTGGCACCAGACGCCAATTTCAGCGTATGGCGCTAATGCCATAAGTCTAGCGCTGATTGGTTTTCAGCGACGCCAAAGCAACCAGCCAACTGTTGGGGTTGTGCTAGCCTTCTGCGATATATTTTGGGTTCCTTGGTACGCCAATTTGCTCCTCTAAGTAATTTGACATGATTAGGTAATCGGCTTGATTACATAAAGTGATCGACCTAATGAAAAGATCGTCTCACTAAGCTTAAAGCGCCTAAGCATTGGCTCATTAGCAAAAAGCACCGACATACAGGTTCATTAGCAAAAAGCACCGACATATAGGTTCAAGAGCAAAGAGCGCCGACATACAGGCATAGCACGAGCAAAGTTCAGGCGAACTTTTTAAGGATCGACAGGCGTGGATCTTCGGTATTGTCCTTTGGGAGATTATCGCATCAAATGAGGATGACTTCAAGAAAAGATGTCTTCGACATCATTCCCTAGCTTGCGGAAAGTTGTCACAAACAACTGAAGGTAATTTCGGGCGAAATTGTCTTCGATCATAGTTCTTCAGGCATGGAAGATGATCATAATGCGGATGAGAATTATTTCAAGAGAAATAATTTTCGATGATATTCCCTTGGACGTGGAATATTATCACAGCAGAGAAGGTAGTTTCAGGCGAAGCAATCTTCTAATTTGGAAGCAGTTACAAGGCGTAGCGGTTTTCAAGCGGGATGGCATTCTCTAGCTTGCAGGAGGTCGACAAAACAACAACAGCAGCAACAGCAGCAATCGGTTACTTTCAGAGATGTGTGCTCGACGGTGCAAGATACGCGTTTCTTAACTCTTTTATCTGTGTAACTAATGCTAGTTTTGCAGGTATCGGCGTTATAAGATTGATTTAGGATCGCAGAACGTTCTGAATCATTCTCCGTCCCTATCGATACTTTGACTTTCGTTTTCAAAACTTGCGTTTCTCCAAACTCACTCAAAGTGGGGGCTTCTGTAGACACCCATTTGTGTCTCCCCAAAACCAAACCCAGTGATGAGTGCCTTTCACGTCGAATAATAATCGAATGAAACGAAAGTGTGGAAAGGTCTAGTGTTGCGGGAAGTTTTATTTCTTTTCTTTTCTCTTCTCTTTGTTTTTGAAAACTTTATTTTAAGAAAACAGCCAATCCAGTTTGGTTGTTCCATGATATGGGTCCAATAGTGGTGTAGTTGTATGGGGATTGCAAAGACCTTTCCAACGATATATTATAAGCCCAATTCCGATGAATATTGAGGAAGTTATGGCCAATTTACTAAGCTGGGCCCGGTTTGAGCTTTAAGTACGGCCCAATGATCTAGGGGAGGGCCTAATATGATTTATCATTCCTAATGTAATTAGGAATGGTTTTAGTCTTCTAGAACATTCTAGAAGGTTTTATCATTCTTAATTCAATTAGGATTCTTTAGAGTTTTAATTAGATCAAATAGCATTTTCGACTGAAATTATATTATTTAATCTTCCAGTACGGGAAATTTATCAGATTTTCGAAAACGCGTTGAAATCCAATTTGGCGTCCAACCCCAGGCCTTGGCGCCTGGAATCAGGATTGGCGCCAGACGCCAGCCATTGGCGCCTGGCGCTAGCCACTGGTCCTGGCGCCAATGAGCCAGGGCTGGCACCAAGTTAGTTTTGTGGTCTTCAGACTCTGTTTTGATAAATTATCTTTTTTGGATGTTTTTCTCTATAAATATCGTATCAAAAACTCCGTTTTCATTCATCTACAATTATCATTCATCAACAATCACTTTATGAATTACCAATAATCAACTCTCTTTATTCATTAATTCCCTTTAAACATGCAATAAAAGGTGATCAAGCAATAACAATATAAAATAATATGCATATCAAGCAACATAATAAATAATAAATAATTAATCATAATCATAATAATCATAAATATTACGAAGAACATAGGAAGCATCATACTTTTAATCATACTTAATATTAAAGATACCCTAGACATGATACTAGGAATCATAAATAACAATCTAAGCATGATATCTACATCATGAAATCAATTAAACCATTAAAGTACTTACTTGGATGCCTCGTACCTCTTTCTAATTACAAAATACACGCGTTAGTAACTTCAAGGAAAAATAATAATCAAAACAATTAAATTAAATAATTGAAATAGAGATTTGGGACCAAACCCTCAGAAATTAAAACCTTTCACGTCTAGGGCGAAGGCAACTTCGAATATGGCTAGGTGTTTCTAGATCTTGTGAATGCGGAATTTTGTGTGAAAAAGAAAAGTATAGAAAAGAATGCTAAAAGATTAATGTTATTGAAAATTGATGAATGAATGATGAATAAAGAGAGTTGAATGAAGAGAATTAATGAATAAAGAGAGTTGATGCAACGAATAGTTCGCAACCTAAGGTCAAGTTCTATGTTCGACTATGGTCAGGTTTATTCGGTGTCAATAGGGTACCATGGTTAAGAGTTTGGACGCGTTAGCAACGCAGCCTCCCTTGAGGGTGTACGCCAACAGGCGGCTCCGTGAGTTTGTGATGAAATCAAACTCAACTCCATGGTTTGGGTGGATTTAATAACTCGGATGAACCCTTATTGCCATGAGGTTTTTGGGTTGATAGAGCTTAAATCCCTCGGGGCTAAGACGCATGTAGAACACACACGTTTTTTTAGAAAAATCGAAGGAAGTTGACTGTGAGAAGATAAAACAAGCCACCGGACTACTTTTAGGATTGCCGTGACACGGCAGAGAGCACCGTGCCACGGTGCTACACACCTTCAGACGGTGTACTGCACCGTGACACAGCAGATTCTACGGCAGTCAGACAATCTGACTGGTGCCCTGTTTTCCTTCGTACGCAATCAAGTTATTCAATTTTTCCTACGGGACAGACCTAAATGCGACGTTATACATCTATGCTTATGCAACAATGCCAAATTAATCACAGGAATATTTTTCAAGAATCTTTCAAGTCTCATCTACTCATCTTAATTAAATACCGATCACTCAAATCGATAAATAACCAAGAATCCTCCCTAGTGGAGTCGCCAAATTGTAGCCGTCGCTCGAAGTGTGCCTACGTTAAAAGCATGTGGCGAATTTGCTTGGCACTCATAGGACGTGGGAATTGACATATACGATTAGGGAAAAGGAAAGTAGGGAGCCGCCAACAAGTTTTTTAAGGAACTTGTAAACCGTTCACGGATTATAAAAGGCAACCACGATAAAGGGACAAAGATAGGCAACAACGATTGACCCGTGAAGGTTACACCTCATTCATAATCCATGAGATTACTAACTCCATATGGTTCGGAACCATGAAATGAGGATCGGGGATGATGGTACGAAGTGAGTCATGGAGTCACATTCGCCCGTATTGGCCTCTACTCGATTCTTATAGTGAAAAGCATTCCTGCGATTTCAAAGGCATACAAACAAAGGTTCAATTTGCTCCAAACTATTATTATACTAAGTTGGTTGAATATTAATGCAACATATAATTCTAAAATATTGTGATCACTTGAATTAACAACAAGATTAAAAAGGAACCTAAACCGGTTGTCCAAATTATCTTATTAGGCGTGATTTTCAATTACATATTCCTTTTAAACATGCAATATGGTGATCATAAAAAATATAATAGAATAAACATTAGTATTAGAAGAAATTTAACGATAATAGCGTTAGTCAAATCAAATATAAAATAACCCTAATCATGATACTAGCAATATTAAAATAAAATAAGAGTAATTAAATTAATTAATTACTCACATTCCGCGTGAAGGTTAAATTGAATGTTGCCGCAGAAAAACCCTCACGCTTCTTAATAAGTCGCGCTGGTTTGGTGCGCGCAACACCCAGCGCAACTGCTAGAGATGCGCTCGCGGAAGATTCAGAATTTTGTAAAAATATAAAATCGAATCTTACCAAAAAAAACAGCGCGCAATACATTCAGTTGCGCTTCCCATAGCAGCGCAATTAAATCACTTGCACTAGGATGCCGCACGCAACACATCCAGATGCGCGCGACACTTGCTGCGGCAGAATGTTTAAAACCCTAATTGCACCCATTCCCTATAAATAGGGGCTTAATACGAGGATTAAACACATAGAAGTTAACTAAAATCCTAGCAGAAATTCTTGTGAACTTGTGCTACCAAATCTTCTCTTCCTAAACACTCACCCCTCTTAAGCTTTGTTACTACGGTGGAGGATCCCAAACAAGAAGGAGCCCATAAGTGTTCTAAATGGAGATCTAGCAAAGAGAAGTGATAAATTCTCGAGCACTTTAAAAGGACATTTAATTAATTCCACATAGTATCTTGTGTTCAATAAGATTAGAATTGAATAATTAATTAATTGATCGATCACCTAAGCCAAGGCGAATCTTGTTTATTTTTGCTCCTTTCACGAATTTGAATTAAATAAAGAATAACGACTTTGCAATGTAATTCCTACATGATTAATGCTTGTAAATAAAATCAACTAACTTAGTTTTTGGTATCGCGATGAATATATTATTTGGTGATTAAATTATAAAAAAAGGAAGAGCTAGTAGAGGTTGCACTAGGGCTAGAATAGCGATTCACCTTTAAACGGAATGTTATTTTAGTACCCTCGCTCCTGAACTCATTTCTGGTTTATGTAGACCAATTTGGGCATGGGTGAACTTACGATCTGTGCTAATTATCCCATGAACTCCACACGGGAGAAAGGCATGAACAAGGTTTATAGGTTTTTTTAAAACTCATTGGCGACTCCTACTTGTTTCTTACAAAAAAATGTGATGATAGAATCAATTCTAATTCAAGGTCCCCCAAACAGTTAGGAATTCAAATACTAATACACCCTAACATGTATAAAGTCATAGGCTTTTAAATGGCCATGGGCATCTAAGGAAGGACCCCCTACAATGGGATCACCCTCCTTACAATGGCCACATTTCTAGGGACTTAGAGGTTACATGATTAGTTCTTCGTAACCGTTATGGTCCAAGGTTTCCAACACTAGGTTTCTTATGGGTTGTAACGGGAATTGTAGATACCTACTTTTGGCCTCTTGTCTCGAAAGGAAGTGTGATGATGTTACAAAAATTCGTTCTTCGTGTTAGAGCCTTTTGTGATTACTAATTAGGCCTAAAACGTCTTCATAAATGTTCAAACTTGATTAATAACATACCCAAATGCGTCAAATGCAATGATTAGATCCAGTGGAACCTACATTGTTGAAAACCCGAGCCAAAACAGATGAACCAACTATTAAATTCCCATGCAAGGCCTATACAGACAGATATCCCTTTCAAACAGATTTCAAACGGTATATTATAAGCCCAATTCCGAGCCAAAACGAAGACGTTATGATCAAAACACTAAACCGGACCCTAAAACCGACACCCTTGCACTCCAACGGTGATAGCTTTTGATCCATAACATGTTTTAACCTAATTTTAACGGCAATGGAAAGTAGACATTCATATATTTCCAATGATATCTCACACGCCTTAATCCAGCTCGACAATCAAAAGTTATGGAAGTTTTAAAAACGCATTTTTTTATAAGGCAAACCACAAACCAGCGCAACTCAATCAGTTGCACGCGCCTTGCGCGCGCGACTCATTGAGATGCGCGTGTCACCCAGCGCGAATCAGAGAGTTGCGCGCACCACCTGACGTAGCAGCTCTAAAACCCTAAACCTAGATCCCTACGCCTATAAATAGGGGTCTTCGTTCAGCATTACTGGGACCGAAAAAATCAAAATTAAAAAACCTATTATTCTCAAAACCCTAATCTCTCAACTTCTCTTACTATCATACTACTTTTTCTTCTCTCTTCCCAAATACTTTCAAACCCTAATTGAATCCATTTAAGTCCTTGGAGGTACGAAGAAGAAAGAAAGTCCATAAACACATTAAATGGAGATTTAACATAAAAGAAGAACGATTAGTTTCCTGAGCACTTAGATAAATCACTTTTCTTTTATTGTTTAAATAACTTTAATTGATTAATTAGTGTTGTTTGATCACTTTAAACAAAATTTTAATTAATTATTTCACATAGTACTCTTTCGTTAATTAAGACTAGAATTTGAATAATTAATTGTTGTTTTATCACTTAAGACAAGGCGAATCTTGTTTATTTATTGTTCTTTCACGAATATTGATTAAAAAAGAATAAAGACTTTTGCAATGTAATTCCTACATGATTAATGCATGTAAATAAAATCAACTAACTTAGTTTTAGGTATCGCATTGCATATATTGTTTGGTAATGAAATTGTGAAAAAGGAAGAGTTAGTAGAGGTCGTACTAGGGCTAAGATAGCGATTCCCCTCTAAAGGGAATGTTATTTTAGTACCCTTGCTCCCGAACTCATTTCTAGTTTATGTAGACCAATTTAGGCATGGGTAAACTTATGATTCTTGCTAATTATCCCTTGAACTCTACTTGGGAGAAAGCCATGAACGATGTTTATGAGTTTTCCTAAAACTCATTGGCGACTCCTACTTGTTTCTTACAAAAAAGCGTGATGAGAGTATCATTTATAATTCAAGGTCTCCCAAACAGTCAGGAATTCAAATCCTAATACACCCTAACAAGTGTAAAGTCCTAGGATTTAAGTGGCCATGGGAATTTAAGGAGAGTACCCCTTACGATGGGATCACCCTCCTTACAGTGGCGACTCCACTGGGGACTTAGAGGTTACAATATTAGTTCGTAGTTATAGTTCAAGGTTTCCAACACTAGGTTGCCTATGGATTGTAACGAGAACTAACTTGGATAATCTCTAGTTAGAGAGCGAGACTTGAATGCATAATATCTTCCTTTTTCACAAAAGTAAAAATCAAACAAGCAACATTGCATCATGCATAACCATATCACAGTTTAACCATTGGGGATTGGCTCATTGACTAGGGGTTCCCAACACTAGGCTTCTATCTTGAAATCAATAACAATAATCCCACCCATATCGTCAACAAAATGTTGAGAGGGCGATGTCATGAGTCAACACGTTGAGTGATTGATTTGTGCATCGTTTCTTAAGATATGGTACCCTTGGACACCCAAGCCTTGACCTTAGAATGGCATTGTATTCTTTGACGGTTCCTTTTATGTGCTTATGTGACTACATGAATATGTGCTTTGTGTCTAATCTAACTAATTCCAACTTGTAACCTAGAGATGTAATAAAAAAAATTCGCAAACATTATGGTTCGACCAAAAAAAAAAAAAAAAAAAATTTGTCGAACCTACCAGGTGGCACACGCAACTGTTAAAGTTACGCGCGCCCTCCAAGCGCAAGTTCTGAAGTTGCGCGCGGCACCTCCGTGCAACTCTGTGTCATGCGCGCGCCCACTGTTCAACGTTGACTTTGACTCGTTACGAGCAATATTATACGGAGAAAACGATACTACCGCTTCAAGGTTAATCGTTAAGTAGGTGCTAAAAATATCTCTTTGGCTAACAACGTTGTCTAACTTAGTACCTTTACTTTGATCGTCGTTTTCGTTTTTTTTTTTCAAAAAAAAAAATGTTTTTTATCGTTCCTTTTGCGTTTTCGCAAAAAAAAAACAAAAAAAAAAACGCATGTGGCAGATGCTACTCTTGAAGTTGCACTTTCCACCTTAGCGCTAGACGGAAAATTGCGCGTGATACTATTTTCGATTATGATGATTCGTTTACGTACTTTATAATCAAGCTAATGACATTACTTCTTATGAGGTTCGTCATTTGAAGTTCGCATCTCTTAATAGGACGTCATCAATATGTTTATTCTTAAACGTGCCTATTTTCGTGTTCATCATTTTTTTAGTTGTAATTGGTCAAACTTGATTTAAGAGTATAATTTATTTACCTCTTCTATGGTTTAAAAAGAAAATCCCAAGAACTTTACTTGGGATGATTTCCTCACACAAAAAAAAAAAAAGAGAGAAATAGAATGAAAAAAAAAAAAGAAATGTCGTTCTCAAAAATAATAAAAATAAAAAAAAAGAGTATGATACAAAAAAAATATTATTCTCAAAAAAAAAAAGAGAGAAAATAATTAATGATAAAACCGAGAAAATGATTTAATTATTTCTTAGATTTTAAATTCGGAGGCCATCATTCTTTTTAAGCAAAATAGTAAAATATTAACCTTTAAAGATGAGCAATATGAGAATCATAATTTTAAAAAAATGATATAGATCTCTATTGCAATCTAAGTGATTAACAAATACCATAGTATATTTGATCATTTTACGGAGTATACTCGGGTTGATTAATATTCCTAAAATTTGATGAGCATTTTCAATCAAACTTTCTTGACTTTCTCTTCTACCTTTTTCGAAAACAATTCATTTAAAGTAAAATCCTTAGATGATTATTTTGTTGAAGTCAACACAAATCATGACACTCCATTAATGATTGTTCGTAAATTTTTTGACATTCTTCATCAACAAACTTGCTTAAAGTGAATTCGTATTACAAGGATTAAAAAAAATAAATAAAACAATCATTTTGAATTTGATTCATTGTTTGAATGCTTGGCTGACAGGAGGAAAATGTATGTCGTTATCTACCCTTCCCCCAAGTCAAACTAAATTTGTAAAGACCTAACCAACCTTATATGAATATAGGGCAAGTTAAGGGTCGATCCCTAGGGAATGCAATGATGAAAACTAGAGTCTAAGTCAAGCTACCTCGAAGATGGAGTTGAGATTATGGTTAGCACTATGGTAAAATAAAACAAGTCTAATCAAGTAAATCAAAGGTCTAAACACTAGGGATATAGGTTTCACATGCAAGTTCAATGATAATGCTAGTTTAGAGCTCAATCAATTAATTCAAGTATTGCAATGGAAAAACAATAGTAGCAATCAAGAGAGTTCAAATGCTATCTCCTATAGGCCAATCTAGGAGTCACTATGAAAGGCAAATCAAGAAGAATCACAAGCAAACCCAATCAATTAGAGCAACTTTCAAATCAATTGTTCATGTCATTAAGAGTTGCAATGCAATCTAGATTAATCTTATAGGTTGATCACTCCTAGTCTAATCAATCACATGCAAAACTATGTCAACCAATTTAATTGCAACAAATCAATCAATCAAAGAGCATCAACTAGCAATTTCATTAATCAAACATGCTTCCCCCTTTCCCTAGCAACTAATATACTCACTAATCATGGTGAAATTCAAGAACAAATAACTAGAAATTGCATTGATCATCATTCTATATCAAAATCTAAGAGAAATCAAAATATTCAACAATATCAAATTCAAATCCAAAGAAAAACCAGCAACGAGCATAAATCAAATAGAAAGTAAGTAAGAGATGAAAGAAGGAAGGGATTCTCACTAATATTGATGATTGAAAATGAAGAAATCCAAACTTGGTTGATCAAATGTTGAATTACAAATCCAAAACCAAGAACTTCTCTCTAACTTCTCTCTAAATTCTCTCTCTAAAACTAAGCTAACGAAAATATTATCAAAAAGTTTTTTTTAAAAAGGAATTACAATTCTATTTATAAGCAAAGAAGAAACCGGCAAATCCCGCGCCCTCTCCCGATGAACCCACGGCCGCGGAGAAATGGGTACGGAACCCTCCGCGGGCTATCTGGGCAACACCTGCGCCCGCGGCAGTATAAACCCGCGCCCGCGGCCAAAGATGTCGCGCCCGCGGCTAATCCCCTGCTCCCAAAACTCAATCAGGGGGTCGCGGTCTCTCTGAGACGGAGCGCCCTCTCCAAGTTACCCGCGCCCGTGGAGAGCCCGCGGGGCAATCGCGGGAAGTTTCTGCCAAAATCTGGCCATTTGAGCTTCTTGAGTCCGCGCCCGCGGCCTGCTGGCAATACCTTGGAGACCTCTCCGAGGCCTCTCCAAGGCCTCTCTAAGCCCTCTCTAGCCAAATGCTTCTTCCTTGCTTGGTCATTAAGGTCCCAACTTGATTCCTTTGCAAAGGTGATTCTCCAAGTACCTACACAAGCAAACAAAGAAAGGAAATAAAAGGGAAAAAGAGCCAAATAAAAGGAAAACACGAGAAAAACACGAGAACCATAAAGAAAAGAGGAGAAAGAGAAACTAAAGGAAAAAGGACCAAAAATAAGAGAAGAAAGCATGAAAAAGGGAAAGAAATAACCCTAAAAGACTACCCTATGAGTGCCATAAATGACACTCATCATTGGCAGAAAAGGTTTAAGTGAACGCGGTCAATTTCTCGTGACACAAATTACTAGATCATCTTCCACATTTGCATACTAGTCCAATCATGGGTGACAAAGCAACATTGGAGAAACTTAGAGAGGAACTCCAAAACCTAAAGGTCCTACGAGAAGAAGAAGCCCAAATGAAGGCTCAAAAAAAAGCAGAAAAAGAAAAAGAAAACATTCTGCAAGAAAAAGCAAGAGCCGAAAAAGTAGAGGCCTTGGAGAAACTTGTCCTTCGAGCTAACTCAAGGAATAAGTACTTCAATTATGAGCTTGCACCACAACCTAGTGGCAAGACTCTCCCAGAAAATTTCTTGATTACGGATTTGCCAACCTTTAAGGTTACATACAATCCTAGAACTCTCTTAATGAGCTTTATTGGAATTATGGCATTGAAAGGGGTTAAACCAAGCCTATATGCATGTACTTTTCCTCTTTCATTGGACCCAACTGCTAGATCATGGTTTTATAACCTCGATGCAAAATAAACTTCCACTTGGAGTGACGTTGTAAAAGCGTTTTTAACCCAATATGGAGATAACATCGAGCTCACAACTACCTTGCGCGATCTCAAATTGCTTAAGCAAGGGGAAGAAGAAGGCTTCATTGACTTCTTTTCTAGGTGGCGACCAAAGGTTTCTCTTATTCCAAAAAGACCTCTGGATCATGAACTTGTCCCAAAGTTCATAGACAATATGTCTCCACCATACAAGTGCCATTTACAATACCTTGGTTTAGACACATTTCAAAAAGTCTACACTGTGGGAATAGTAATTGAAAGGGACTTGATAAATGAAACCATGAATCATATAGATGGACTTGATTATTAGAGCGGATTTCACCTACGTCGGAAATGGACAAAGCTCGAAGACGCAATCTCAAGAAGTTGTCAACAATTCAAGATGTAGCACCCTAGGTCTTGATTTGTTTCTTTCCCTTTTTTTTATGATAGACTAAGAGATTCATGCTGTCGAATCTACTTAATTTGTACTCTCATTAATAATGAATAAAAAATATATTTTCAAGTACGTCTATCTTGTGCTCTGTTCAATCTTTTTATTGTTATTGGCTCGAATTAAATGTATACATACAAACAGGAAATATCAAAAGGCATACATACTCAACACTTTAAGAATCTTGATAAGCTTTGGCTTACTAGATTTATCGAACGAAAAGAGTCCCATCTTCGGCCCACATAGAAATTAAAGGATATGATGATTTCACCAACACATGAGGCAACTAGAAACTCCATAAATATAATCCTATGTTCTTAACCTTAGAGAAAATCCATCTTTTTGGCAGCCCTTTTGAGCCTCATCAATTGAGCCTTAGTTATTCAACCTACATTATTCCATACATTGGGATGGGAATGGTGCAAAGATACAAATAGGAAATTGAGGGAACGAAACATAAGAGGGGGACACAAGGCTAAACCCAAAAGGAAAGATCCAATGCAAAAGAAACAAATAAATCTTTCTAAACCCAAAACAAAACTTGTCGAAAAAAAAGAGAGAAAGAAAAAAAAAGAGAAAGGACAAGGAAAAGGCACCTAATGTAGGACGTTGCCACAAAGCAGAAGGGTTTTAATTTAAGAAGCACCAAAAGTAAGGGATTTTGGGAGTATACTTCAGCCTATCCATTCTTCATAACCCCAAGCCTAGCCAAGTTATAACCTTGGAAAGGCCCTCCTTGAGGTAGACCATAACCATGTACCAAAATCATCGTTCCATGAAAATATGGCCAACCTTAGGCCTTTGCAAATATGGACCTACTATTAAGTAGTCATGCCCATATATAAAATGCATGAAGTGTTGAGTTATGATTACAAAAAAAAAATCAAATGATTTGGATGATTTGATAGTCATTGGCTTGATGACACCATTTTAGTAAAGCAATCGAATCAAATTAAATTCGATGCTTTCCATATTTTTTGCCAAGAAAAATGAGATGACTATCACTCTAAAAAAAACAATCATCTTTTTTTCTTTTAATAATAGGTCTATTTATTACCAAGGTAATTCAAGTTCTATATACATTGCCTTGAAAGAGAAAAAGCTAATATAATAAATTGATTACATATATCGACAGCCTCGACGTCAACTCTAGATGTCTTTTACAACTATTGAGAATTGGTCTTCTCAGTTATATGTTCGCCTACGTAGGATATCTCCATCTTCTCTAAGCGAGGAACATTGATTGAACATGATCGCTACATGAAAAAATGATCGTCATCGCTATCACACGTATTAACGTATACCTCACTGCCAAGTCATCACGATGATTCAAATATTAAGTCAATAATCCTTGCTTTTCGAAAACATGTCTAATTTTCTTTCTTTATTCTTCCATGGGAAAGTTGGATTCCCCTTCCTTTTTATACAAATCTGTATTTTTTGTTCATTTCTTTTTTAAAGGGGTAAGTCGGGATGATCCCTCCCATTTGGCATCTAAAATACTCGAAAATAGTATAATTTTTTCGCTCTTTGCCTCAAATTGGGGGCTTAAAAAAGCCAGGACATCTCCACTTCTCTCTATTTACAGATTTGAACACGCTATTTGTGCTGCAAAATCAATGTCACGCATTATTACGAACCATCTTAATAATTTTAAATGATGAAGGGAAGAATACCACTTCCTATTATTTGAACAAGATAATTACTTATGTTACTTGATCAAACAATTCATGATAAACATATGAAATATTCCACAAATTAAAAATAAAAACCTTGGGGCTTCAAATAAACATGAGTAATATCCCCTAACATGTGTATACATGAATTGCAAAAGCCACCTAAGGTTACACTTGGGGACTACAAAAATATAGGTCTCACCTCAACTTTCATTTTGAAATGAGACCATGTTCTGGAAAGTGATTCGAATGAATTTATAAATTATTCTAACACTCCATCAAACCTAAGTTTGGTAAATATTCATTTTCAAACTACTACACTTTTTAATTGGATGAACTTCACTTTCAATTCTCAAAGTATGACAGTGATGATAAACACTAAAAAGGGAGATAAGACAAAATTGGATATACAAAAGTTTGCTCACATTTTCATATCTTTGTTGAAATAAGTTGCAAATTACAACTAACCTTCATCAATCTTGGACAAAAAAGTCACACTCAATTACGAGCTAGACTTTTCTTTGCATTTTGGGTCCAGTTTTGAAAATAATATGATTATGTATTTTGCCTACTAGAAAAAGTTGCTTTTCAAAACAAACTTTCATTGGACCCTTTTCAAATTTTGAATTCTAGTTCGAAACAACATGTTTCTAATAAAAATAGTATTTAAAATTTCCTTTATGAAACTTGTTTTCTCAAATAAATAAAATTTCAGATTCTCAATAACCATTTGGATAATACATGTATATAGATAAATATTTCCAAAAGGAATGAGTTAAGATTCGACTTATTTTTTACTCGAACTTGTTCTCGCTTAGTTCTCCCGAAATATTGGCTAAGGGATGGTAAACGAACCACCTACAAGACCAAAATCAAAGATTGATCACAACAAAGAAAATATTTGATGTTCTAAATCAACTTTGAGAATAAAATCACCGCAATGATCTTTACAAACGTCTAGACATTAGGTAAGATTACTAAACCTTGAACACAATTGTTTTTGGTTTGTAAACAAGCAAAGAACTAACTTGCTTTCTTGAACATGACTTTAACTAAAATGCAAATCCATGTCATTATCCTAAATATCTCAAAAAAAAACAAAAATAGGATATATACATAGGTCCATCCCAATATCATGATTATATGGATGGCCTAAAACAATAGCAAGTCATTAGAACTACCCCAAAATGGGGGCTCCAAGACTTGTGAAATAGCAAGAATGCGCATAACCCGATACATGGGGGCCCAATATCAATTAAAAACAAAATGAGATATTCATGTCATTCGAGCTACTTTCGAGAATCGCCTAAACTACAAAGGGTTTATGTAGATCTCGAGCCTTACAATTTTCAAACGTATCACAATGATTTAATAATCATGTTGTTCCTTTGAAAACTAAGTTTGCAACTAAACTTGGCCATTAAACATGTTACATACTAAAGCCATTTTCAAGTTCAACTTCAGAAACTAATCTTAGTGCATAATTGTTGTTCCAATACTTTAATTTACTCTAGAGATTAGAAAGTATGACTAGTATAGAGCAAAAGAAACAAAATCATGATGCATAAAACATACATGCTCATACGAAAGTTTAGTACTCAATCATTCATCATGAAAATTGTATCAAGACACATTATTTCATGAGTTAGAATGTAAACAAAAGACTCCTAAATTCTAAATTAAGGAATATTCATTATTCTCCATTCTTCCACACATTAGAATTTTGCAAGGGGATAACATCTACTTTCTCGAGCTTCAAAATAGTGAAAAAAATTTGAACTCGAAAGAAAGAATCCAAAAGTAGCAAGAATAGACAAAAAAATTTGAACAACATTTCATTGTTTTTCCTCTTGTTCTAATGAATGACCAATATTACTAGACTTAGCAAATTTCTTTGTTAAAACTACGAATTGTCAAAAAACGATTTAAACACACTAGTTTCATCGTTTCCAAGATCCTAGTTGTTATCATAATAAGACGAAACACTGGATTTCTAGACCCATTTCAAGCAACATGAAAGGGTCTAATTATTAAAAACAAACAAGTCATAGAAGTCAACCAACATTGGGGGCTACAATATTCGATAACATAAAATGGGGGCTCAAAAGCCCGAAGTATAGCCAAACTACTCTAGTTCGATAATGTCTTCAAGAATTCCCTAAACTAACTAGTTTTGTGCAAATCTTGAGATCACGGTTTTATAAGTGAATAATAATAACCGTCGGTTATTTTTATCATTGATAAAACCAATTTTGAAACTTACGCATGAAAAAATAAACATGAATCGCAAGAACAAATTCATGCTATTATAAAAGTTTAAAATTTCATTTATAATTTTAATGCATAGTTTTTGTTCTAAACACTTCAATTTACATTAAAATTAACAAGTATAGTCTATGTGAGCAAAACAAAAGAGAAATAAAGTTCAAGCACAAAGTCAAAATTAGAAAAAAAAAAAAAACACATATATGCTTGACATGCTCATACAGGATCAATACTTTATCACTTCACATGAAATTTATTGCAATATATTTCTTAAACATGTCACAATGACAAACAAACAAATTCATGAAAACAAGTCGAATAAAAAACCCCCAAATTCAAAATTTAGGGTTTAACGGTTTGAAAATCGCCCAAATTCAGCCAAGAATGAACGAATTATGACAAATATGAATAAGGGACGAGATCTACTTCCTTTAGCTTCGAAAAACAAGAAAATCCGAGCTCTTTAGAGAGAGAAAGAAGCAAAAATCGTGAAGGAAGGAGAGAGAAAGCGAAATGAAAAATCGCGCTCAACGATTCTTTTTTTGCTGACATAATGTCGCGCGCAACTGAATCAATTGCGCGTGACAGACCAGCGCAACTCAGAACGATGTGTGCGCCTGGCCAGCGTGACCTACTGAGTTGTGTGCCGGATACTGATCACTAAAATGACCGGTATCCAGATTTTGATCTGTTCGATCATTATTTCAACGGTTTTTGCTCGTTATTAGATGTAATGGCGCGCAAATTATCAAAAATTTTTAAATTTCTTTGCATTTTGTAGTTTGTTTTCTTCTTTGTTAGTTTTTTGCGTCATCTTGCATGCACACCGTGCTTTGTGCCTTCCCCAAGCATACATTTTGAACGTTTTTTGTAAGAGTACCTTAAGACGTTCTGTGGTGGTGCTTTACGTAAAAGCACCCATAGACAGGTTTGTCATTTTATTGTACTGATGTTACAAATTGTAAGGAGGGTGATCCCATCGTAAGGGGTACTCTCCTTAAATGCCCTTGGCCACTTAAAAGCCTAGGACTTAACACTTGTTAAGGTGTAGTAGGATTTGAATTCCTGACTGTTTGGGGGACCTTGAATTAGAATTGATTCTATCATCACGCTTTTTTATAAGAAACAAGTAGGAGTCGCCAATTAGTTTTAGGAAAAACTCACAAACCTCGTTCAAGCCTTTCTTCCATGTGGAGTTCATGGAATAATTAGCATAAATCATAAGTTTACCCATGCCCAAGTTGGTCTATAAACCAGAAATGTGTTCGGGAGCGAGGGTACTAAGATAACTTTCCTTTTAGAGGGGAATTGTCATCCTAGCCCTAGTGCGGCCTCTACTAGCTCTTCCTTTTTCACAATTTCATCACCAAACAATATATGCAACGCGATACCTAAAACTATGTTAGTTGATTTTATTTACAAGCATTAATTCACGTAGGAATTACATTGCAAAAGTCGTTATTCTTATTTAATAATATTCGTGAAAGAACAATAAATAAACAAGCTTCGCCTTGGCTTAGGTGATCAACCAACAATTATTTAATTCAAATCTAGTCTTTACTTAACGCAAGATACTATGTGGAATTGATTAATAAATTATTTTATAAGTGATCAAAAAACACTAATTAATTAATTAAAATCCTTTTAAACAAGAAAATAAAGGTGACTTAACTAAGTGCTCGGGTATTTACTAGTACTCTTTACTAGATCTCCGTTTAGAAAACATATGGACACCTTCTTGTTAGGGAACCTCCACCGGAGTAACAAGGTATCGAAAGGGTGAGTGTTTAGGACAAGAGGGCTAGGTAGCACAAGTTCACAAGTTATTTCGCCAGAGTTTTAGCCTCGGTTTAAGCTCGTACTTATAGAGAAGGATTAGGTTTAGGGTTTCGAGCAATCTGCTGGAGCAGGTGTCGCACGCAACAGATGAAGTTGCCCGCGGCAACCCAGCGCAAGTTATAGAGTTGCACTGCTATGTGCAGCGCAACTATTGTTCTTGAGCGCGGCTTTATGGTAAGATTCGATTTTATATTTTCCGTATAATTTCCAAATAATTACAAATCTTCCGCAGCGCAACTCTGGAAGTTGCGCTGGGTGTCGCGCGCAAATAAAATAGTTGCGCGCGACAGCCTAGCGCGACTTTATGAGTTGTGCGCGGCTTTTTCTGCGGCAGCACTAAATTTTAACCTAGGCGCTCCTAAATCTGTCATTATTAGGGTTTAAGCACGGGCTTAAGCCTAATTATGATCGGGTTTAGTTAATTGGACCTTTGTTTTGTATTTTTCTTTAATTTGGGCTAGTTTTTTGTGTTTTGTGGCTTAATCAGTTATCCATAAGTATTCTTCACTTTGATCCAACACGAAGATGGCTTTATTTATCGTCATTGCACTTCCTGTCGGGACAGGAGGCCAAAAGTAGATGTCTACACAAATGTCCGGGTTTTCTTCTTTTTTCACGTCCGAAGAAAAAAAGGAAGGCGTTTTCATGCAGCGTAAAAATGCAAATTGTGTATCGTACATCACAAAATTGTACGGCGTAGGTGTTGTGTAAAATTTCACTTCAACCCAAGCTTTGCGAGATCTACCTCTCGGAACTAAAAGGTAGAGAATTACTGTAGGTGTTAGCTCACGAGTCGACAGGCGCGTCAAACCATCAGGAACAGTCACTTCTTGAATGGAAGCAAATACGGTAGTTAGTGCGCTTACTAACTTGTATAAAGAAGCGACGAGACGATGACGTGCCTATGTAGTCACGTGCCCCCAGTCCTCAGACACGTGTACTCATCTTGTGGACAAAACTGCTGAGAGAGTTGCTGACTTTCTTCCCTCTCACTGGATTTGGATATATGCCTCCAGTCCTATATTGTGGACATCCGGCTCGAATACCGGACCATTTCTGCTCGAAATACCGAAAACCCCTTTTCATCTTTTTTACTTTGTTAAAGTCAGGCTAAAGTTTCAATGATATATCGAGGGACTTTAGACTAACGACGACACGATTGAGAGGAAATCATCCCCTTTTATCCTTTTAAAATTGATCTCTTCTCATTACTTGACACCACCCAGAACACCTTTACTTGTAAAAGTGTTCTACAAATGCAAAGGATCAATCTAGATTATTTAGCGCGTTGAGACTAGAGATAACTTTTTCTAGCCTTAATAGCTACTTAGCTTGTTTAAAACACTTAGCGAACCAAGGATCGTTTCAACATCCTTAACATTTCTGAAAGATTCTCTATTCTTAGGGAACTTCATAGAATAAGTCTCGGATTTATTTCCTTGACTACTTTGAGCATCGTCTATTCTAGACTCAATCAAAGTGGGGGCTAACTGTAGACACCTACTTTTGGCCTATTGTCCCGAAAGGAAGTGCGATGATGTTACAAAAATCCGTTCTTTATGTTATATCAAAGTTGAAATGTTTATGGACTATGAAAAGAATTATGAGGTAAGTTAAAACCCATATTTGAGACCAATTTATTTTGAGCCTTGTCCAATTACTAATTAGGCCTAAAACGTGTTCATACATGTTTAAACTTGATTAATAACGGACCCAAATGCGTCAAATGCAATGATTGGATCCAATGGAACCTACATTGTTGAAAAACCGAGCCAAACAGACGAACCAACTATCAAATTCCCATGAAAGGCCTATACAAATGGATATACCTTTCAAATAGCTTTCCAAAGGTATATTATAAGCCCAATTCCGAGCCAAAACGAAGAAGTTATGATCAAAACACTAAATTGGGCCCTAAAACCGACACCCTTGCACTCCAACGGCCATAACAATTGATCCATAACATATTAAAACCTAATTCAAACTTTATTGGAATGAATACATTCAGAGATTTCCAATTATATCTCACACGCCTAAATCCAACTCCGCAATCAAAAGTTATGGAAGTTTTAAAAAGGCGTTTTTGTATAAGGCAAACCGCAAACCAGCGCAACTCAATCAGTTGCGCGCAACTCATTGAGATGCGCGCGGCACCAAGCGCGACAAAGAGAGTTGTGCACGCCACCTGAAGGTGCGGCTCTAAAACCCTAAACCTAGATCCCTAAGCCTATAAATAGGGGTCTTCGTTCAGCACTACGGGGACCAAAAAAAATCAGAATTAAAAAAACCTATTATTCTCAAAACCCTAATCTCTCAACTTCTCTTACTATCATACTACTTTTTCTTCTCTCTTCCAAAATACTTTCAAACCTTAATTTAATCCGTTTAAATCCTTGAAGGTCCGAAGAAGAAAGAAAGTCCATAAACACATTGAATGGAGATTTAACATAAAAGAAGAACGGTTAGTTTCCTGAGCACTTAGATAAATCACTTTTCTTTTATTGTTTAAATAACTTTAATTGATTAATTAATGTTGTTTGATCACTTTAAAAAAACTTTTAATTAATTAATTCACATATTACTCTTTCGTTAATCAAGACTAGAATTTGAATAATTAGTTGTTTTATCACTTAAGACAAGGCAAATCTTGTTTATTTATTGTTCTTTCACGAATATTGATTAAAAAAGAATAACAACTTTTGCAATGTTCATGATTAATGCGTGTAAATAAAATCAACTAACTTAGTTTTAGGTATCGTGTTGCATATATTGTTTGATAATGAAATTGTGAAAAAGGAAGAGCTAGTAGAGGTCGTACTAGGGCTAAGATAGCGATTCCCCTCTAAAGGGAACATTATTTTGGTACCCTCGCTCCTGAACTCATTTCTGGTTTATGTAGACCAATTTGGGCATGGGTAAACTTATGATTCGTGCTAATTATCTCTTGAACTCTACTTGGGAGACATGCATTGTAGACACCTAAAAATGTCTCCCCAAAACCAAACCCGATGATGAACAACCTTTCACCGCCACTATTGGTTGGGTTCAGTATTTAATTCCGAGAGCGCTTAAAAAATTGTATTTGATTAAATTTGTATTTTTGAACAGTCCATGGATTAGTCTTGATTTTTGGTAAAAGCATAGTTTTAATTTCAGCCCAAACTTATTATTTAATTTTAGCCCAAACCTTTTTTTTTATTTATTGTTTTATTATTTATTTTTGGCCCAAACCTTTTATTTATTTTATTTAATTATTTTAGCCCAAATAATAATAAATCAGGAAAAGGCCCGAAATTATCAATCGGCATTTAAAATGCTGAACGAAATTAGGGTTAAAAATGTATTTAGACGGAAAAGCGGGCTGGGAATTCTCGCGCCACGACAGGTACCCACCGTGTCACGGGAGTCATTCCCGTCTGACGGTGGGATTTTCCGTGACACGGGAAATCTGCCGTGACACGGGAATTTCCGTGTCTTTTCCGCGTAGACCCTTAACGCGTTTTCTTCCCCGTTTACTAAAAATTTCCCGCGTCACACTAGAAATGCACCGTGTCACGGGAATGTTTCCCGTATGACGGTGGGATTTCTCGTGTCACGGTACAGTTTGCCGTGTCGCGGGATACTTTTTTAGGGTTTTTATCAATTTAGGGTTCCGTGTGCTCCCTTAGCACATTTTCTCTATAAATACCCCCTCATTTCTGATGTACGGGGCATCAATTAATTCTCTAGTTTATTTTTCTCTCTTTTATGCTTTAGCCTAAACACTAGCCTACCCTTCTTATTTCAAAATCTCTTCTTCAAGCACTCCAAGGAGTCCATACTTTACTCGTGGTTCTGTCCTTAAGCCAAGGCATGAAAGGTAGAACTGTTTGAGGATTTGGCCCCAAATCAACTCTGCTTTATTTAATTTAATTTAATTATTGTTTTATTATTATTCCCTTGAAGTTACTAACTCGTTTATTATTTTTTAGTTGCAAACAAACAGAATCAAAGTAAGAAATATGTTCCTTTTATTTCTATTATTTTTCTAACGATTTTATATCGTTGGAATTATGGTTAAATTGCTTCCAATATTAATGTTTATTCTATTATTTTTATTGATCACCACATTTCATGTTTAAAGGGAATATTTAATTGAAAATCACGCCTAATAAGATAATTTGGACAACCGGTTTAGGATCCTTTTTAATCTTGTTATTTAATCAAGTGATCACAATATTTTAGAATTATATGTTGCATTAATATTAAACCAATTTAGCTTAATAATAGTTTGGAGCAAATTGATATTTTGTTTGTATGCCTTTGAGATCGCAGGAATCACTTTTCACTATAAGAATCGAGTAGAGGCCAATACGGGCGAATGTGACTCCATGACTCACTTCGTACCATCATCCCCGATCCTCCTTTCGTGGTTCCGAACCATATGGAGTTAGTAATCTCATGGATTATGAATGGGGTGTAACCTTCACGGGTCAATCGTTGTTTCCTATCGTTGTCCCTTTATCGTGGTTGCCTTTTATGATCCGTGAACGGTTTACAAGTTCCTTAAAAACTTGTTGGCGGCTCCCTACTTTCCTTGTCCCTAATCGTATATGTCAATTCCCAATTCCTAAGAGTGCCAAGCATATTCACACATGCTTTTAACGTAGGCGCACTTCGAACGACGTCTACAGGCATGAACGAGGTTTATGAGTTTTCCTAAAACTCATTGGCGACTCCTACTTGTTTCTTACAAAAAAGCGTGATGAGAGTATCATTTATAATTCAAGGTCTCCCAAACAGTCAGGAATTCAAATCCTAATAAACCCTAACAAGTGTAAAGTCCTAGGCTTTTAAGTGGCCATGGGAATTTAAGGAGAGTACCCCTTACGATGGGATCACCCTCCTTATAGGAATTAACTTGGATAATCTCTAGTTAGAGAGCGAGACTTGAACGCATAATATCTTCCTTTTTCACAAAAGTAGAAACCAAACAAGCAACATTACATCATGCATAATCATAGCACACCTTAACCTTTGGGTATTGGCTCATTGACTAGGGGTTTCCAACACTAGGCTTCTATCGCGAAATCAATAACAATCATCCCACCCATATTGTCAACAAAATGTTGAGAGAGCTATGTCATGAGTCAACACGTTGAGTTTTTTATTTGTGCATTGTTTCTTAATATATGGTACCTTTTGACACCCAAGCCTTTGACCTAAGAATGTCATTATGTATATCTTGGCTTATGGTATTATGTGACTATATGCGACGTGTTTTGATAGCTTTCTTTTTTCCCCTTTAGTTGGTTTAGGTTCCCAATTACAAAGTTATCTCTTCGTAATTTTGAGTCATATTCGAAGGGTAACATAAAAAAATAAAAATAAAAACAATGATGGAAAATTTAAAAAAAATAAACGCTCAAGTAAAAAAAATTTACGAGCAGGCCAGCGTAATTGATTTGGATGCGGGTGTCAGCCGCGCGCAGCTTATTCACTTGCGCGCGCCTACTGTTACAAGCCATTTTGATTTTTGCAAAAACAAATTAGCTCGTTCAAACAATATCTTCATTAAAGAATTGTTTAAGGGTGATGTTATCCATTCGAATATATTTAGCGTTCTTTCTTCTTCTTTTTGTCTCCTAAACAAGCGTATCGATTTACTTATCCTTTCGTACTTCTTTTAGGGCCGGTTTTCAAGCTTGGGAACGAAGACTCCCGGGCGCTCGCATTCTACGTTTAACATCAAACAATCCACCCCTTTTAAACCTCCTTCCCTCGACAACTAGTCCTATTCCAATAACAATGTCAGCCATTGAGCAACTCCAAGAAGAGATTGCTCGCTTAAGAGAAGAAAAAGCTCAAGAGGTCGAGGAAGTAAGAACTAAGAAACTTAAAAAGGCTGAAAAGAAAAATGCCGAGACTCTAGCCTTGCAACAAAAGATGGAACAATTATCCGTCAAATAAAAGTCTTTGGAGAAGCTTGTTCTTCGTTCTACAATGGGGAACAAGTACTTCGACGCAGAAAAGTTTGCTCCTCCTGCAGGACTTGCTTTACCGAAAAAGTTCGTAGCTATGGACTTGCCAATATTTAAGGTGGCCAATAATCCACAAAACCACTTAATGTGTTTTTATTGGCACCATGGCATTAAAGGGAGTTTATCCTAAGCTTTATGCTTTGACTTTCCCTTTATCTCTAGACCCAACTGCGATAGAGTGGTACTATGAGCTAGATCCGAAATTCAAAACAACATGGGAAGATGTAGTTTCGGCTTTCATTACACAATATGAGAGTAACGTAGAGTTCAAATCGACTCTACGTGAACTTGAAATGCTTAAGCAAGGTGACGATGAAGGTTTCCTTGCTTTCTATGGTAGATGGCGAGAAAAGGCGGCTCACCTTGCCCAAAGGCCACCTGAACTCGAGTTAGTACAAAAGTTCATTGACAATTGTCATGAAAAGTACAACAAGCATCTGCGTTACCTTAGTTTAGACACTTTTCAAAAGGTCTATTTTGTGGCTACTAGGATTGAAGATGATCTTGCTAAAGAAAAAGCAAATAAACCTGATCATCATCAACCTAGGAATAACTACAAAAAGGGGAATGATAATACTTCATCCTCTATTGATGTATTTGCGACCTCCACGCAATATAATAACAGTAATGATCCTCGGAGAAGATGGACAAAAGAATGAAAAATTTACACCATTTCCTGTAACCTATAAAGAATTATTAGAAAAATTGAGCGAAAAAGGTCTACTTACACCAACAGGGCCAACACCACCCACTCCACCAGAAAGAAGGTACGCTCAATGGGATGGTAGTGCTTATCATAGGGGCACTAGACATGATACCGAACGTTGCTATATCTTTAAAAAAAAAATTAATTAGCTGACCACAAACGAAAACTGTTAAGTGGTACCAAAAGCTATAATTTTAGAATTTGATAGGTAGTAAAATAAAATAAAATTTTATATGTACCAAAAACCAAAGTAAAATCTTTTTTGGTATCAAAAGTCAAAATTTTCTATATTTAGGAATAATCAAAGGTTATTTTTTTTAAAGAAAAAATTTATTCTAATAATCCCACCTTTGGTCGGTTCACGAATAATAATCCCACCTATCAATTATTATCTAATAATCCCACCTTTGGGGGTCATTTTCTTCTAATGGTCCCTAACTTGTTGGTAACCGGTTAGATAGGTTAACATGACAAATGTCCTTTTGTGATTCATCCAAATATATAATTTTATTTTTTGAATAAAATTAAATTTTATTTTTTTAAAAATAGACTTTAAACACTTTTTTCTCTTTTCCTCTTTCGTTTCTTTTTCTCCTTCCCCTTTTCCTCCATTAATTCCGGTGACCTTCATCCAAAAAAATAAAAAAAATTCTGGTAACCCAAACCCAGCCTTCTCCACTGAAAATGGGCACCCCCCACTGCCATCCATACCCACGTGAAACCCGAGTTACCCGACCAAAGAAACCCCATTCATTGGCCCAACCACAAAAGCCCTATGCACCCACAAACTAGCCAGTACCCCCACCCATGTAAACGGTCGGCTACCCCCTCCCACAAAACCAATCTCCCTTACCTACAAAACTCCTGACCGGCCACCCCACCCACGAAACCCTCACCCCCCCCCCCCCCCCCCGAAATCCCTTCCCCCACCTTGAAACTCACAGCCAAATTGACGCTGCTTAAAATCCGACACCAACAAGTAATGAATTTCCTTGAGATATAAGTACCCCGCTGCCATTGTTGTAGGAAGAGAGAGAAATTGAGGTGGTGAAGGGAAGGGGAGGAGAGAGAATTGGGGCTAACTTGCTACAAAGGATAAGGGAATATAGCAGAAAAAATACTCATTCTTTAAGTTACCGGTCATTAGGAACCATTAAAAGAAGATGACTCCTAAAGGTGGAATTATTAGATATTAATCAATAGGTGGGATTATTATCCGCGAACCGGCTAAAGGTGAGATTATTAGAATCAATTTTTCCTTGTTTAAAAGCAATCGTTCAAAGGTTTGTCTTATTCATAGCAATTTTTCTAAGAAATTTTATAAGTTTTTTTTTTTGATTAATAGGTTGCTTTAAAAGGTTTTTCTCACAAAATTTCTTAATATAAAATATAATTAGTGCGGGTATATTTAATTTTAAGTGGGAGAGAAAAAACAGTGTAAATGGGGTTGATAAGAGAGGAAACTAATAAAATAGTAATTGATTCTTACCAAATAAGGAAGTGTTGCATTTATTTTGAAATGAAAGTAAAAAAAAAGGTTGCAATTATTATTAAATGAAGAAAGTAATTTATATACTACTTCATTAATCCCTATTTTGTTAACATAATTTGATTGACACAAAATTTTAAGCATTTTTAGCTTTAGTATTATACTAGGTTAAATCCCGTGTAATGTAAGGTTGTCAAATATTTTTTGACAATATTACAAAGTATATAAAAGATATTCATAAATATTTCATTTGGTTACATATGGAATATGATTGTCAAATTGAAAAGCAAATACATAAGGTACAAATTATTTATTACTAAAAAATTTTGCAAAAGAAAAAAAAAATGAAAAAAAAAGAGAAAAATGCAAGAAATTTTTTCAGAAGGTAATGGCAAGTGTCATAGAAGGATTTGCTTTTAGTAAAGGTTAATAGATAGATTACTTCCTTCATTTCATAATATTTGCAACAATTTCCTTTTACGTTTGTTTTATAATTATTGCAACCTTTTTTTGCTAAGTACCTAATACGAGTATTATTTTCTTATTTCTCTTTCTCACTAATCTCACTTAAACATCATTTCATTATTTCTCTCTCCTTCCAACCTCACTTACAATAATTTTTTTTTTACATATTTCTTACTCTAACTAACAAATACTACCTCCTTATTTGTGAGACATAAAATATTCATTTGTTGCAGATAATACGAAACGGAGGTAGTACATACATTAACACTAACTATACTTTAAATTTTGTAAGACATAAAATATTCATTTGTTCCTCGTATCTACCCAATAATTTTCATAAAATTTTCAGATACTATTATTGTGATTATTACGAAAAAGAGCAGGTGTAAAAATTGGTAATGCAGTAATTTTTTATTGTAGAACAAGCTCTCAGAATAATGTGTGCAGAAATTAAAAGGCTCTCGGAATAATGTGTGGCCATAAGGTTTCGATCTCGAAACCAAAAATTTTAAGGCTTATGATTCTACAAAGCACGAATGAAATTAACTGGGCGAAGGCAGTTTGTATTTTTCCGTTAAAGCTCATATACATAGTTCCTCCAATTTTTTAATACTTACAACACTTTTCTAAAATGAAAATATCACAATATTTGTAACACAATGTAGTTGTTTTGTTTTTTTTTTTATTTTTTTATTTTTTTTTTATAAAAGGTGTACTATATGACCTACTCTTTAAAAAAAAAAAAAAAAAAAAAAAAAAAAAAAAAGGTTCATGACCTACTAAATTACATATCTAACAGTCTCTTACCCTTATTTTAGGTGTATTATATCATGTAAGACTCACTTTTCTTAAATGTTGTGAAAAAATTTGTATTACAAGTAATAAAAAGCAGAGGAAGTATATACTACCTACACTAGTAGAAAAAACGTACATTTGCGTCGCCATATTTGCGTCACTCATTAGAAAGAACGAAGCAAATGTTTAATTTTACCACCTGAAAAGTTATTTGCGTCGCATATTTATCAAGAAGCGACGCAAATAACTGTTGTATTGCAGATTTTATTATTTGCGTCGCTCTTATTTATTGAAGCGACGCATATAATAATCTTATTTGCGTCACTCATTTATTGACAAGTGACGCAAATGAGCCTTTTTCTACTAGTGCTAGCATGTTTTGAATCATGGGACGGGCCATGGCCTAGGCTAGCCACCCCTTAGATTCGATTAGATACTTATTAGGTACGTCGTATATTCTTATTATGTGCATGCTTATGCAGCTAAGCTAGTTGCATCACCCCTGAATCGCAGCTATTACTTAATGAAACGCAATAGTAGCTTTCTTCCTTGAAATTTCTTAATGTTCTTCCTGCAGTTTTTCACTTTCCCTTTTCTTATTAGTTTTTCCATCTATCCTTTTTTATGATTCCCTTTCATCTCTTTCATAATAATAATCTTGAACTTAACTTTCTCTCTCCTATTTCATCATAATAATAATTTTGATCTTAATTTTCTCTCTCCAATTTCATAAGTATTTTCTCTCTCCTCTTTCTTCTCTTCATTTGACACTTTCTTTCTCCTCTGTTCTTTGCATTGTTAATCATAATGAGATCATCAATGAAAGTTAGTTTTTGTGTTGTTTATAATTAGCTTATAGGGCATGTTTACATTGACTAAGCTAAGCTGAACTGAACACAATATTTTATGAGAGAAGAAAATTAGAAACTGAACTGAACTAAAATTAAGCTGAAGTGAAATAATTAGGTTAGATTTTGGTTGAATTTGTAATTGTTTCTGAATTTATAATTTGATTAATTATTTGATAAGTTTCAATTTAATCTTCATAAATTGGTTTATGATTTAATAATATTGATTTATTGGTATTCTGATTTTGATGTGAATATTAATTCAATTGTGCTCTCTCTCTCTCTCTCTCTCTCTCTCTCTCTCTCTCTCTCTCTCTCTCTCTCTCTCTCTCTCTCTCTCTCTCTCTCTCTCTCTCTCTCTCTCTCTCTCTCTCTCTCATGTTAAAAATCAATAACTATTTTCTCTACAATAAATCAATAATTATTTTTTCTATGATGAATCAAGATTAATTAGATTATATTCAATTTTTATCGATTGGATAATTACAATCGAACATGAGTGTAAATTTTGGAAAAAACAATCGAACTTGAGTATAAATTTTGTAAAAAAAAATTAACACGCAATAATATAAATATGAAAATCTAGTAAAAATGAACATTTATACACCAAAAACGAATATTTAATACATGAAAATGAACATATTTCAACAATATATTATATATTTATTTTTCGTTAATAATTATATGCAATGAATTTGAGCCTATATAATAATTATGTTCATTTTTAATTATCATAAATGTTCATTACTTTTTTGGAAAAATTGCTCCCATTAATCTGAACTTTGCCTCGTCCGCCCAAATTAATCCCAACTTTCGTTTTTATCTATCACTCCCAACTTTAGGGGGTATTAATTTCTATTGCACCCAACAGGTCATCTAACCTGATGCAGCAGGTTATCTAGACACGTGTCAACACGTGATGTGTCCAAAAAAAAATTATAAAAAAAACTACCAAACCCAGCCACCACCCCCCCATTCCCGGATAACACTCCATCACACCCCCACCTCGTCGGAAATTTGCGCCCACCCCCAAAAACCCCTTCCCCGCTGCTAGAAACTGCCGCCCAGCCATCCCTTCCCTTCTCTCACCCCCGAAAACCCCTCCCCAATAGCCAGCCACCCTCAAAAACCCCTCACCAGTAGCCCAGCCATCCTCGAAAACCCTTCCTCCCCCGAGAAAACCCCTCCCCAACAACCCAGCCACCCTCAAAAATCCCTCCCCAACAGCCCAGCCATGAAATCGGCCACAAATTCGGCCTCAATCGGCCAAAATCGGTGAAGTTCAGCCACGAAATCGGTGGCATTTAGCCACGAAATCGGCCACAAACGATCAAAATCAGCCGGGTTAGGGTATTCAGCCCCAACATCAGCCGTTTTCGGCCATCGATGGTGGTGCTGTGGTGTGCGTCGGTGGTGTTCGTGTGGTGGGGCAGCTGCTCAATAGTTTTAAGGTTTTTTTTTTAACATTTTTTTTTTATTTTTTTTATTTACTCTATTTTTCTCAACCAATTACAGGTTGATAATGTGTGCAAAAAAAAAATTCACAAATGTTTACCTGATTTACCGGTTGCAAGTCATTTGGGTGCAATAAAAATTAATACCCCCTAAAGTTAAGAGTGATAGATAATAAACGAAAGTCGGGATTAATTTGGGCAGACGGGTCAAAGTTCAGATTAATGGAAGCACATTTTCCTACTTTTTTTTTTTACATGTTCAATTTTTTATACTAAATGTTTATTTTTTAAAGTGTGTATATATTTTTATGAATGTTTATTTTATTAGGTTGAAAGTTGAAGTATAAATAGTCTTTTTTTTAAATATATATATATATATATATATATATATATATATATATATGAATATATGCATTTTAGAAAATGAACATACACATTCAAAATATGAACATAAGCATTGGTTCATTTTTTAAAAGCGTATGAACATAATAATTTCATAAGGTGAACATATACATAAGATATATTTTTTATGAAATGTTCATTTTATTAGGTTGAAAGTTGAAATATAAATAGTTTTTTTTTTTTAAAAATATGGATATATGCATGATGTATGCATTTTAGAAAATAAACATACGCATTCAAAATATGAACATATGCATTGACTCATTTTTTGAATGCGTATAAACACAATCATTTCATAAGGTGAACATATACATAAAATATATAAAAATATGAATTTCAGAAAGTTTACATAAGAATTCAAAATATGAACATAAGTATTTAAGAAAAGCGAACATATACATAAAAAAAATAATAATAAAAAAAAAAAAAAAAAAAAAAAAAAAAACAATTGAACATATGCATTTTAGAAAGTGAACATAAACATTTCAAAATATGAACATAAGCATAAACAAACAAAATGAGAACTTTTTATGAACATTAAGAATATAAATCATATAAACAACAAATACTAATATTATAAACATTTCAAAACATATAGTGAACATAAGGTATCCGTTTGATTTCACTAAATTTTTTAACAATTCCAATTAAATTTTTTAACAATAGAGTATCAAACAATATTCAAACAAAGCTATGTTGGGTGGCTTGGAACAAGCTTTATCGTTCAAAAAATAATGGGGGTTTGGGTTTTCGTAATATGCAGCTTTTTAACAAAGCTATGTTAGCTAAACAAGCTTGGAAGATACTTACCAATGAGAAATCTTTGATGACTCGGGTTCTCAAAGGTAAGTATTTTCCCTCCTCGGATTTTTTTGGTGCTAGAGCTGTTGCGGGAATGAGCTTCACTTGGAGGTCAATCTTGAGTGTAAAGAATGTAATTGAAAGAGGGGCCAGGAAGATTATTGGAGGGGGAAGTAGCATTAACATTTGGAAGGACCCATGGGTTCCAAATCTGCCTAGCTTTCGCATTTTCTCGCCAATTGCTGATGGGGATAATGCTCCAACTGTAGTGAAGGAGCTGTGGGAAAACAAATGTTGGAATCGGAACTTGCTGCTTGAACTTTTACTCAGAGAGAAGTGGATGATATTTGTTGCATACCTATTCCTTTGTTTGAAGATAGTGATGAATGGAGCTGGCATTTCTCAAAGGATGGGCAATACAAAGTTAAAAGCGCCTATAACTTGTTAATTGAAGATGAAGAATTGGGTAGGGCAACATCCTCTGTAGCGATTACTCCGTTCAAATGGAAAAAAATATAGAATGCTAAGCTACCTCCCAAGATCAAGTTGTTCGCGTGGAGGGCTATCAAAGAGGCTCTGCCTGTCAGATTGCGTCTGGTGGCTAGGGGAATGCAGGTAGACCATTTGTGTCCGATGTGTGGTGAGCTAGAGGAGTCTACCATACATATGCTGCTGCTTTGCCCTTCTGTGAGGTCTATTTGGGAACATTCTGTATTGAGGTTGGACACAATGAGAGACCAAGCTGACTCTTTGCGTGAATGGTGTGCAAAGGTCTATGGGAAGATTAATGAACCGAGGTGGTGGGATATTTTCTAGAGTTTGGCGTGGGGTGTGTGGCTGAAACGCAATGCTTGGGTTTTTGAGAAAAAACGAAAGCTAGAGAGTGATTTAATCCATAAGGCTGTTGGGCTAGTGGGAGAGTATGCAGCAGCTTTGGAGAGATGTAACCTTGCGTCTCCTGCTCTGCATTTGGGCTCTGTTTGGAAAGCTCCGCAAGTGGGTGTGCTGAAACTAAACACTGATGCCTCCTTCAAGGTTCAGCAGTGCCTCGGAGTGGGGGGTGTTCTAAGGGATGCTGTTGGAGATGTGCTCCTCGCATACTGTTCGTCTATCAAAGGTGGCTTTGATGTTGATATTGGGGAAGCTATTGCTATGTGGCAATGTCTTGTTATTGCTCTTGAGGCTGGGTTCAGAAACTTCGTGCTGGAAACCAACAACATTAAGTTGTTTCATCATATGAAAAAAGGTATTACACTTGGGCAGGGAGTGTTTTTCTTGCTCTTTCTCTTTTGTCAGACGGCTAGGAAATGGTGTAGCCCATGAACTTGCTTTGCTTAGTAGTAGTTTCAATGAGTTTCGTGTTTGGCTTGAAGAGTATCCCCCGGAATTATATGGGGCGATTTTTAATGATCTTGAAAACTTGTTGATTTAATAAAATTCTAAGCTTGATGTTTGTCAAAAACAATATTCAAACAAAATTAAGTGATATTGTTCAAAAAAAAAAAAAAAAAAAAAAAAAAAAACTGAACATATGCATTTTAGAAAGTGAACATAAATACTCCAAAATATGAACATAAGCATAAACAAACAAAATGAGAACTTTTTATGAACATTAAGAATATTAATCATATAAAAAACAAATACTAATATTATAAACATTTCAAAACATATAGTGAACATAAGGTATCCGTTTGATTTCACTAAATTTTTTAACAATTCCAATTAAATTTTTGAACAATAGAGTATCAAACAATATTCAAACAAAATTAAGTGATATTCATATAAATTCAAACACAATTAAGTGATATTTACATAAAATTACTTTTTTTTTTCTTTTTTTTTTGGGAGAATCGGTGTGATTTTTCATCGCATCTCGAATATCCATGGTTGTTTTTAAGGAGAGGGGGTGAATTTTGTTTGATTATTTGAGAGTTAAAATCAAAGAGAAGAGTAATAAATTTCAGAAATTTAAGTTTGAGAGTGACAATTTTTTTTTAAAAAAAAACACATATTTAAAAAAAATGTTGGAACTTGGAAGAGACTGTTTTGTATAAATGACAGTTGGGTGGGCTACATTTTAAAGATATGTTTAGTTTTTTTGGGTAAACTCGTTTTTGATTTGGGGCTTTTTTTAATGGGGCACTTCTAAAATTGGGTTTGTAGGCCAGTGTTGCGGCTAGAATAGTTGTACAAGAATGCAGCTTAAACCAATTGTTAAGTAGGTCTCAATATATAGTTTTCAAATATTGGCACGTAATTACTTTTGTCTCCTCCCTTTTTCTTGCCTAATTATTGACCCGTCTATTATTAGCCCATTATTAACCTGTGATCTGCTTTGACCTATTAAAAATTAAAAGACGAACTCCTTTTGACCCAACTCATAAACCCAACCAGGTCTAATCTATACGAATTCTACAATTATACATTAGCAAATTCTAAAGTAGCTACGACTCTACGAGGCTACTAGAAAGGGAATACCACCGTTTGAAACATTTTTTTTTTATGATTAAATAAATTTTTGCAATCCCTTAAAAGTTGAACTTTGGGATCTTTCATTTTAAGTTCAACTTTAATTATTTAAAAAATAAGTCAACCTTTATAGTCACTATTCAAATATTAAGTTATGACCTGTTATATGAGTTAATAACAAGTTAATATTCCATGTGTCAAAACATTATCTGCGAGATTTGTGTTAATTATTTTTTCTAAAAGTGTAATTAAATTAAATCCTAATTAACATCTAAAGAACACAATTAACTAATTTTGAAAACCAAAAAAAAAAAAAAAAATAGAAACAACCAACCTTCTAACTGACGAACCACCCCCTACCCAACTAGCCACCACCAGAATCCAACCCCTATCCGTACTGGCAAAACACCATCCAGCCCCCCACCCTTGCCCGCGAAACCCTCTTACTCTGAACCCCAATTGGCGATTCCACCCAGCCCATACCTGAACCCAAAAATACTATCTCGACTAGCAAATTACACATCCAACATTCACGAACCCCCACCCACTCCCAACACCCTGCCCTCGTCGGTGAAACCTCTACCCCCCAGCTCCACCTTAGTTGATCGGACCCTTAAAACCTCCACCCTAGTCGACACCCACTGCAAACCTAGGACTACCTAACTCGATACCTCAATTTCTAAAAAATTATTTATTAAATTTGTATTATAATTTAATATTAAGGTTATTAATTTTGTTATTAATTAAGTTAATTTTTATTTAAGTTAATTATGTACTCCGTATAAGTTAATTAATAACCTATTTGACGGGTCATAGGTAAAAATACCCATTTATGAAAAATAAATTTCAAAGTTAAGACTTATTTTTAAATTAATCAAAGTTGAACTTAATATTGGAAGACAACCTAAAGTTTGAATTATTGTTATTAATTTTTCCTTTAAAGTTTACTAATTTGACCATATTTCTTTGGTTGGTATGGTAATGGTATTGAACTAATGATTTAGGATGAATTTGTTCATGTAGGCCTTTCTACATTAGGTCATTAGTTATTGAACTTTTTTTTTTTCTTTGGAGACACATTACATAGCACATACAGTAGAATTTTAGGAAATTTTCAACAGAGTATTTTTTTTCTTGTATTCACTGACCATTTTTAATAAAGATCTGTACACAGATCAACAAAGAAGGCACATATTTGATATTTTCCTTCTCATCCATTTTCAAATTTACCATTACAACAAGCTGGGTTATCCCTAAAACCCTCTACATTCTTTTCAATATATTTATCCTCGAGGTGAAGCTTTACTTGCCGTAATGCTAGACCTTGTCAAGGAACTCAAAATACTAGGCGCCACCCTTCCCCATCTAAAGGAAAACTGAAGAACAGAGCTCATACTTGAGAGAAGCAAAAGCTATAGTTCTCAAAATATATTAAAGCATATGGTTGCTGGGGGCAATAGTTTCTTCAAAAAGGGCGGTCATTGATCTGAGGAAGCTTCATCTTGCATTCTACTCTGATTCACTTTCCATGGTCTCTAGTCCTTTCAATCCCCTTCGTTTTGGCTGCAAGATGTTCAGAGTTTAGCAAAACCCGCCAAATTTGTGTTTTAACCAAGATTAGCCAATTAAGAAAAGAGCGTTAAACGAAAAATTATTGGTATTTACTCAAACTGTGCTTAGTGCTAACATAGCCACAACTATGCCAACCTAGAGCTAACATTGAAGAGAAATTTTAGTTAAAAGTGTAATCTGTAAGAAACTGCTGCAAATTGGGTCTGTATAATTTAAAGGATATACTTGAGAACCTTAATGTAGGAAATGTATACGTTTAAAACTTTAAACAACCACAGCAACATATTTGATAATGATGTTGTGAAGTCTCATTTGGTTTCCCTATTAAAAAAATATCATCCAAAAAATGCCAAAACACATTATTAAAACATAAACACCATCATCTCTAAGCATATTTGCTTTTCATTAACACCCCTTTTTTTAGGAAGGGAAGATAAGTTGCCTAAGTTCTGAACTGGGTTCGCCCGTAGTAGACTAATAGGGATTAAACTTCTAACCTTAAAACAAAAAGTCCTATTCATATTTCTTACTACTAAGTCAACGCTTATGTGGTGAGATATAATCAGTGACGGTTGCATATAAATTTAAATAGTGAGAACAATTAATAATAACTTGTTAAACTTATATATATATATATATATAATATATATATATATATATATATATATATATATAAGATTCAATGAGAAGGATCTTAAAATGAGAAAAATGAGAAGGAATCTTGACCATACAAATCCATCTAACGATTCACATTTCATGCTCCAACAAAATGCACATTTAGACAAAAAATTATGCACATTAGTACAAAAGTTACGCATATTTAATTAAAAAATTATGCACATTCAGTTTTTTAGTTTTATTTTTCCTATGTGTTGTCTCTTTCTTTCTCTTCTATTAAATTTATTCAATGTCTAACTTTTGATTTAGATATAGAGTTAGAGAAAATAATTTGGATATTTGATTTGGTGAGTATGCTAATTACGACATTAGATTAGAAACCATATTTTACGGATAGAATTGACGTTGTCGGCGAATGTACTTTTCAATCACCAGAAATCGTTTTGAGTTTAGGCTTTAACGAAGAGAGAGGAGTTTCAATTATAGAGTGAGTTTCATCTCTTGGGATGGTAAACTTTTCGAAGAAGTCGAACACGTACTGTAAAATATTTTTGCAATGAAGTGAATGGAAATGATGGAAGAGAAGGTGGAATTTGGCGGTGGTAATGGTGGTGATAATGAGGAAATTTTTGATTGAGAGATGCAGATAAGGAGGAGAGTGAAAGAGCTTGAGGAGATGAGTGTCGGAGAAAGAATTTACTCCACGAGTTTGAATCAGATTTTTATTTTGCACATTTTATTATAAAAAATTGCACATTCAATAAAAAAAAAATGCATATAAAATTCTTCTCATCTTTCTCATTATAACAACCTTCTCATTATATATTTATATATATATTTTGAACAGGTGTTAAACTTATTACATGGGTCCAAAGAAAAATGGCATGTTATTTTCCATAATTAATATAATATAAAAAAAAATGAGGCAATTTATATGAAATATACAAATGCAATATGTATAAGAAAAATGAAATAATAAGGCCAAATTATTAAAAATGAATTGAGAAAAAAATTATTGTTGATTAATTGTGTTGAAAATATTCAAAAGTAGTATACATAATATTGCATTATTTTTTCCAAAAATAACTATACAATGTACTTTTAAAAAATATTCAAGTAAAATAACAAAAAAAAAGAAAAAAAACGATGACATCATATATTGTGTTGGCGCTAAATTTTTTAATGATAATTTAACATGTGTCACAAATGATGTAAGCATGTTCTATTTTATTATTTGTTATTAAATAGATAGCCAAGATAGGGAGGAAAATTTAGAGGCTTACTCTTTAATTGGCACGTAATAGATAGAGTTCATTTTTAAAAACTTCTACTCGTATTTTAAAATCAAAATTGCCATACATCAAAATATGTTTCAACAAATCTCGAACAACCCTTAATAAAATAAACTTCATCTAAAATTAGTCACAATGGAATTAAAAATAACACTTAAATTATTTTTACTAAAATGAAATTATTTTTGTTGAATTTAAATTATTTTTACTGAATTAAAATTAATTTACTAAACTGAAATTATTTTTGTTGAAATGAAATTAATTTAACCGAAATGAAATTACATTTACTTATTATTTTTTTATTTATAATTCTTCTTTATAGTTACTAAATTATACTTAACTAAACTTAATTTTACTGAATTGAAACTGAAATTATTGTTATTGAATTGAACTTATTTTTATTGAACTGAAATTATAGGGTCTAATCATATTTATTTAATTTCAGTTCACTTCAGTTCAGCTCCAATGAGTTCAGTTCATTTCAGCTTCAATCAGTTCAGTTCAGTTCAGCTCCTAATTTCCCTCTCTCATAAAATATTCATTTCAGCTTAGTTCAGTTCAGTTCAGTTCAACTCAGCTCCAATCAATTCAATTCAGTTCAACTCCAATCAGTTCAGTTCAGTTTAGCTCAGTTCAGTAAATGTAAACAGGCCATAAATTGAACTTATTTTTACTAAACTGAAAATATTTTTACTTAATATTACTACTACCTCTTGTTCAAATTACTCGCAACTTTGGGGTATTATTTGTGAGATATAAAATATTCTAAAGTTGCGAGTGATTTGGACCGAAAGTAGTACGTATTATTTAAGGTGAAATAAACGGGCCTAAATCCGAAGGGAGAAAGAAGTACAAGTACTTTGTATCACTCTATATTATGCATCCACTCCATCTGACTATCTGACCAAAGATAGTTCGGCCATCCAACCAAATATATCTATAATCTATACAAGTACTCCGTATTATCTTAAAATCCAACAACCCAAAGCTCTCTTAATTAGTTGATATTCAAAGAAAGCAATAAAGACCTGGTCACTACCCACAATTCACGGGTGTATTAAACAAACAAGCAGCCGCACAACAAAAAAGAAAAGAAAAGAAAAAAAAAAACAATCTTTACCTTCTTGGCACTCTTTCTTTCTCTAACTTCATATCTTGCCCTCGTCAAATCAGAGAGCCAAAGACCTGGAAAACAATACTAGAACCACAAGATAAAAATGAGCAATTAAATTGAAAGCTTATCCTAAAATTAATAATATTCAAAATTAATTAATTCCAATTACAAGAAACAAATTGAATTACCTGAAGGGCTCTATCAACAGCCTTAGCCCTCTTTTTGGGTCTATGAGGTAATTTAGTACCCTTCAATGCATAAAAATCATCTTCCTTTTCCTTTCTTGAAAGTGATAGGTAAATCCTTGGCCATTCAACCACTTCATTACCTCCTTTTTCGGTGTCCGCCACCGGAGACCGTGCCATCGAGGCGGCACCCCCACCACCGTGCTCATGGTCTACATGAGCTAATTCAACATGATGATTTCCATTGCTTGTATGGGGCGCTAAAGAATCATCTGATTTCACTTTCCTAATTGCCCCAGAAGATGATACCTTCTTATCATTCTTCTCGGTACAAGATGGGGATCGCTTCCCCACAGTAGATCTAGAAATCGGACGGCTACTACCACCGCCATTCCTCGACGGCAACGCGCTATGTGTACCCATTTGATCAACCAAGTTCCTATGCATCACACCAACAACAGCAACAACAACAACAATTTAACAGCAGAATTTGTTTAAGACTGTTGGCCGCAACAATTTATAAATTACAGGTTACAGGAGAAGTTATATACTTATATTATATATATATATCCTACTAAGAAAGAAAAAAGAACATAAAACAGTGATTAGGATTAGTGTGTCTTTTTTATTTTTATCCACATGTAGAGGGTTAAAAAGGGTATAAACAAAGTAAATAACTAAAGATACTACAATGAATACATCACACCCTAACCTTCTCCCTCAATTGCTGACAACGGAGAGTATTTTTTATTTATATACCCAATAAGCCCACTACCCCATCATAATAATAATAGAATAGATTATAACAAAACTCTTTTTTTTAAGAGGGTATAATAGTCAGTAAATCACCAATCTCCTCTAACAAAAAAAATAAAAAATTATTAGATCCAGCAATAATAGAGTGTACAAGATGAATCAATAAACCAAAAACCCATTAAATATTTTTCTAAGAAACTGATAATTATATTTTGAAAATTACCCTTATTATCAAATCAATTCAAAACCAAGTTCTGATTATGAAAAATGAATGAAAGAAATCAAACAATAAATACCTATTTTTGGTATCTTTGTTATAGAGTAATCCTTGGTGTCGAACTCTGGTAGAACCACCAATTCTACTACCATTACTAGTAGAAGTGGACGGCAAAGACGGCAGAGTTGGAATTGAATTTGGATGTGGAGGTGGCATTACATGATTATTATTACTTGTATGATGTTTGTCCAATACAACACTAACCATGGACCGACTTTCTGTCCTTGAACACCTCGATCTTTTATTCTGACCCCATTGTAGCAGCATATCACCACTACTTCCGCCTCCGCCGAGGCAGGCGTTACTTCGACTTGGGCTGCTTTCATGGCTCGGATTGACCACTGAAGAACTCGATGCGGCATAGTGGTGATGGTGGTTGGTGTGGTGGTGATTGTTTTCATTTTGTTGATTTGTTTTTGGAGGAGATTTGTGTATTACTCCATTTCCTTCCAAACTGTTACTAGTTGATGTTGTAGTCGTCGTCACAGTAACAATATTTGCTATTCTTCCGTTTTCGCCGCCGCCGTTTTGATGATCTTCTTTACTTGATTTGAAGTTATTTGTATTTGATTTTCTAATGCTACTTGAACCCAAATTATCTGGGCTCATTGTCTGATACCTGTAAAAAAAATATATGTATTCATTATATTGAGTTGTTGGGCGAGATAATCTTGTAAGATCCGGTGAAACTATAAGATCCAATTGTAAAATTGCAACATAGAATGAAATTATACAGTAGTTACAACTTTTTTTTTTTTTTTTTTGAATTTTTTTCACCTTATACTTATAATTTAATTTGTTCTGAAATCTTAAAATCGATCTCAAATTTGCCAATTCAGTTACAAAACATACAATTAGAAACATACTGCTAAATAATAATATGACAAATTTCTTGTCATAAAAAAAAAATGACAAATTTAGGGGGGAAAAAAATCCATTAAAAAGTTGAAAAGTTTTAGCAATTTGGTAGTTGTAATTTCCGCAAATTTGAGAAACAAACGAGCTTCAACTAAACCAACTAATAAGGAAAAAAAATGAAATTATAATAAGACGAAAAAACCATGAAAATAAATACTACTCAAATATTTTGTTACACCATGAATAATTTCTTGTTTTGAACACCAACAATTTGACAGATCTCTTAAACTACCAAAGTGAATGAAAACTAAAATGAGAGAAAAATTTGAAAGTAAACAGAAAAACTGTAAGCATTACATTATAAATTAAACGAAGCCGAAATCGACATTAGATCTTCAACATGTGAACAATTTGACAAGAGTATGAATCGTGTATCGAGACAAGGAATTCATTCATAGTATCAAAGATCTTCTTCCCCTTGAATATTTCTACAAAAATAATTCAAAATTTGAGGACGAAAATAGTAGCAAAGTCGTGAATCTCAGTTCAAGGGGTTAAATTGTGGGAGTTTCAGAGGGAGGAGAGAGAAAGTAAGGTAAGTGAAGAGAAATAGAGAGAAGAAGAAAGAGAAGCTTGAGTTTCAGAAATGGCGACGATTTAAGTATGATGATGCAGAGGGGGGGTATAGTGTTGTCAACTACGAAGCATTATAAAGTTGTGGTAGTTGGTCATTTATGCCCTTTCTACTTGTTTCAATTTTCATAGGGTCAAGTATTGATTAGTGTTAACGTCAGCCCGTTTTTAAAAAACTCATTTTATTCATTGCAATATTCCTATTTTTGGGTCCAACTCTTGGTTGGATTAGAAGATGGTTCGTCTCGTATTTGGGCTTTCAGTTATGGTTGCTATTAAACTTAGCACGGTCAATTTGAAATTTTTTGGCTACAACCCCCTTCAGCCACTGTTCCCTACTCTCTAGGGGTGTTCAAAAATACCCGACCCGATTGATCCGTCTTGATGACCCGCTGTCCCGACTAATTTTACCGGATATTTTTTTATTTTTTCCTGAAATTAGCGGGCCGGGTACCTAACTCGGGATAATTACCAAGTCTTCGGGTCGGGTCATGGGCCGACCTGTGAGAGTGGCGAGTACATGTTGACCCGTGAGTTTTTTTTTTTTTTTTTTTTTTATGCTGAATCATTAAGAGTCAGGGTTTTAATTCCAACCTCCATATTCTCTCTCCTAGTCTCCCTAGCCGTCATTCCCTTTATCTTCTCTTTCTCCTTTTTTTTCCTCTTTCTCCTTGTTCTTCTGATCTTCAATTCACCCCTCTGTAGAAAGAGAGCAGGATTTGGTGCCGCGAACTGTAGAAAGGAGGGGGTATTTATAGGGAAAATGAGCAGAGGGAACAAACGAAACCCTAAAAAGATTAAAAACCCTAAAAAAGGTTGTCGTGACACGGAAAAGAACACCGCGACATGGAAAAGAATACCGTGACACGGGGAAACTGGAGTGACGCGGGAAAAACTGGAGTGACGCAGGAAATATTTGACCTACGGGAGTGAAGGGTTTACGCGGAAAAGACACGAGGAGATTCCGTGACACGGCACATGTACCGTGACAAGGAAGTGTCCACCATGGCACGGTACAGTACACCGTGTCACGGTAAAAAAAATGTGCGCGGAAATTACACGGAACAGCCCCGTGTCATGGAATGGGCACCGTGACACGGGAAATTACACTATGACACGGTGCCAAATCCCGTGGTGCGGAAATATTCCCGTGACACGGTGGATTAAACGTGTGAGAAAAGGCAGAATTACACAAAAAGGCACCGTTTCACGGCAATATGCCACGTGACACGTCAGCATTTGCCGCGTCGCGGCATTTAGCTGCTGCGCGATAATTCCAGTTTTTACAAGTATCATAACTTTTGATCCGTAACTTGGAATAAGGCATATAATATATTATTGAAAATCTTATCAAGTCTAATTTTCAACCCAATTAGAATCAGGTCAATATAATTTGTATATTTTAAGATATGGCCGTTTTAGTAGAAAGGTGTCAGTTTTGGGCCGAGTTTAGTGTTTTGCTCATATCTTCTTCCTTTTAAATCGGAATTGGGATTATGATATATGGTTGAAAATCTTATTTCAATTACTATCCAACAAAATAATAATTTGATCAAAATTATAATACCAAAAAAATTAGTTTCTCTCGGTTTTGCGATGTTGACACGAAAAGAGGAAAATAAGTTATGGTTTAGGGAAATGAGCTAGGAAATGGGTTGGTTTATGAAATGTATTGGATTGAACATGGATTTAATCACTCCAAAGATTAAATAATCATCCCGACCAATAATGGCGATGAAAGGTTGTTCATCATCGGGTTTGATTTTGGGGAGACATTTTTAGGTGTCTACAATTGTGTACCTAAGATTCCGGATGAGTATATTGTTAAGCGTTGGACAAAGGCTGCCATGTGTACTCATACCAATGATGAACCTTCTATGAAAAAAAATATTGTATCTTTTAGTGTTTGGAGGTCACAAACACTAAGGAAGTTTGTGAAGTTGATAACTAGCTGCCAAAATTCTTTGACTGCAAGAGCAGAAGTTGACTGTTATTTCAACATTTTAAAAGATAAAGTTGAGAGTATTAGGGGTACAATTAACTTCAATGAGGCTGCTGAAGGAGTAGAAATCGTTGACCATGAAGTAAATAGTCCTCCCAAAAAGAAGCTTGCTGGTGAAAGAAATGTTCGCCCTAAGAGTACTTGAAAAGGCATGTAACAAAGCTAGGGGTAATGAAGAGAAAGTCTTTATATACACCCTACATGAGGGCTAAAGGTCAAGTAGGAGTTCAGGTAATGTGGAACATATTATGTTTTATATAAGATCATTTAGTTTTATACTTATGATCAAATTTTATTTTTTAGGAAGTGGATGAGAATGGACTCTCAGTTACTTATGCTAGTTGTATGTGTGATCCTAATGAGCTGATAATTTTGAAAAACCCACCTTCTAAGTTAATATTATAAATTTGTTTTTTATATAACATATATTCATTTATGTTTCTTTAAATGATCAAGTTTGTTTTATGATTTATTTATTTTTGTATTTTTCTTTAGTTTGCTAGGAAGGAAGCTCCTGTAGTAGAAATTCATTTGGAATATGATGAAAGTGTTTTTAAAGGTTTTGAGCAAGTAATTCTAATTATTATTTTAAAATTATCCTTATTTTGTAAATATGTTTAATATTGTTGCTAAATTGTATAAATATTTTTATAGGATCCTGGTGTAAGTTCTTTTGGATGCAATACATCTTTTGATAAAGATATTTCTGCCCTTGCTAAGGTTGTATGTATAAGTATATAAATATATTCTCATATCACGTTTATTTTTTATTTTTTATAATTGTACATTTAATCTTTTGGTAATGTTCATTTATGTTAATCATTGGAAATATTTTGTAAATAGGAGAAGGATTTAAATGTTGCTAGAAATGATCAAGGTGTTTCTACTGTTCAAGATCATTCAAGTGTTTCAAATAATGTACTATTCAAGATTCAATTCGTTCAAGAAATGTTTAAGATCAAGTTTCAAGAAATGTTCAAGCTCGTTCAAGGGTTGCAAGAATTGTTCAATTTTGTCAACCACCTATAAGAAGTGTTGAAGTTTCTGCAACTGTCACATCTTCTTCAAATTCTCAGGCTCTTTCAAATGCTCCTTCAAGAGATGTTCAAGGCATTTGTCATGGTGGCAAACAAGTTTCTTATAAGTATGATAGGTTTTTAGCTTTATTTGATACTATTGTAGCTAAGAGGTTGGCAAAAAAAAAAAAAACAATTAAGAAATTGTTATCTTGAATTAATATACTCTTGGTTGAGGTTAATAGTTTTTATTTTTTATAATTGATGTTAATGAACATATTATATTTTGTTAATGATCATTTTTTCTTATGGTAATTAACATTTCACTAAAAGCCTTTTAAAAGTAAAAAATGTTTAATGAACATTTATAAAATGCAATTAAACATAACTACATACATATAATATTCTGGTAATGAATATATTATCAATACTACATTTTTGACCTATTGCAACCCCCTAATCCGTTGCATTAGGCGTCAAAATCTGTGGCATTAGGCCTATTGCAATGGCCATGTGCTGTGACATTTGCTGGCGTTGCAGTAGGTCTAATGCAACGACATATGACATCTAATGCCACAGTATCAATGATCCGTTACGTTAGATCAATACCTAATCCAACGACAATATTATTGCCGTGGCATTAGCTATAATACCTAATGCCACGGTTTCCTATACCTAATGCCACGGTGCATACCCTAATGCCACGGTTCCCTAAACCTAATTTCACACAGTGCATATACCTAATGTCAAAGGTAATAATAATAGTTATAATACAATTAAAATCAGAATTTTCAATAATAAAAAAAGAATTTTATTAATATGCACTTTGTAAGAAAAAAAAAACAATTCAAAGTTAAAACTAATCATTTTTGTTAATATGCACTGAGTAAAAAAAAAGAAATTTATTAATATACACTAAGTAAATATAAGTTTGTGAAAATTCTATAGTGGTCGTTTGAAATATGACTATCATAATATTTTAATGATTATATAGTTCATAATTAACATACATTTTTCCAAGTAATTAATTATATTACTATATTTTTGCTATAAAAATTATTATCAACATTTTTTTTAATTTATCAAACTTTAGTTTTATTTATGTAATTTTTATTCTTATTTTATAGTTTCTTGAAAAATATTTATTTTATATTGGATTAAAATTTTCAAAAATTATATTTACATTGTAGAAATTAGAATACTAATTGTGTAAGAAATTAGAATACTAATTTTCAAAAATTTTAAAAAATTATATTATAAAAAGTAGTTGGCACATGAAACATTGTAGAAATTAGAATACTAATTATAGAAATGGCTAAACCGTAAAGATATTATAAAAATTTTACATTGTAGAAATTAGAATACTAATTGTGTAAGAAATTAGAATACTAATTGTGTAAGAAATTAGAATACCAATTTTCAAAAATTTTCAAAAATTATATTATAAAAAGTAGTTGGCACATGAAACATTGTAGAAATTAGAATACTAATTATAGAAATGGCTAAACCGTAAAGATATTATAAAAAACAATTTTATAATATCTTTACGGTTTAGCCATTTCTCCTTTTTTGTAATATTTTCAATGTTTCATGTGCCAACTACTTACTCATGCATCTTTAACATGGAACTCCATTTAGGTGACATTTCACTAATCAAATTGAGTTCAAATGCATAAAATGTCATATGCAATTATTTTTCTCATTAGTCCAAATGCGTAAAACTTCAAATGCAGCTCTAGTTGACTTATGCTCTACTTAACTACTAATACTAATTAATATTCTGACAACAAAGGACGCATTTTGAAAGTGAATATTGACTAAAGTCATTAGACCCAATTGCATAATGTGAGAGGTCTGTAAAATAAACATTCAACCAAGCATAATAAACAATAGCCTAAGATATCATTATTTTAATTAAATGTTTTTAGCTAAATCAACAAGCCAACCACCTAAAAACATTGTGACTTGCTGGTTTAATACAAGTGTAAATCTAAGGTTGATTTGTATATTACGAAGACAACAAGCTAAAAGAAATTGTGACCATGGCATAGAAACTTAAATGATGCCTAAAGGTCGAATTTAAGAGATCAACAAATTTAAACAAAGAGGAAAGATTGAAAGACACTCAATGCAGCGATTCAAGATATCCTTTTGTGACATACAAATTTAAGAAAAAATCTCATAGCAATATATGCTCCAATTCTTGAACTTTCAAGTTGCAGCAAACACTACAATCATCAACAACATACAACATATAGCAATAACAACACTGAATAACCATAACCAACCACCGAAAATATACAGAGCAGCAACCAGGAACGGTATAATATGAGCTTAGCAACAACCACTATTGAATCAAGGCAGTAGCAACAAAAAAAACTAAGAAGCAACAACCACTATTGAATCAAGGCAGTAGCAACAACAAAAAATACCAAGAGAAAAAACAACCCACAAAACACACTCATAAAACTTCAACCCAAATAAAAATTGAAGCAAATAATTTCAAAAATCTAAAAAGGATATTTAACAATAACACCTATTTTTAATACCAATTAGGCAACTATCAGTAACCAGAATAGCAAAAAATAAAAACACTTAATTTGGTCTATTACCATAACAACAATCAACCAATGTAACCAATCGTGAACATTAATCATTTGATAATATTTAACTATTAAAATCAATATATTTTGAATTAAAAGAAACGAATAAACTAGACTTTAATAGTAAATATCAAGTTTATAAACATACCTGTCCAGACATAGATCTTGGAGATTGAAGCTGAGTCACAAATCGAATTGGAGTAGAATCTTTCTAAGTAGGAGCAGCAACAATTTGACTAATCTTTAGCCTTTTCGAAATCCTGTGGAAACATTATCGCGGTTCACTGAGAAAAATCCCCAAACCCCTAAAATTTGATTTCATTAAATCATTTTAGTCTTAAATGGAAAATTAAGAAACACAAAATCAAATTACGCACCGTAAAAAAAATTGAGTTCATGAAACTTGGAATTAATCAAATTGAAAGGCAAAGAAAGCCTCAAGCAATAACGGTAATGATATAGAGAAGAGAAGAAACAAGAAAAAAATTGAGGATTTACCTTAGGCAAGCAATGATCCAACAAAAATCCATCTTCCAAGAGAAAACTAATTAGAAGAGCTGAGGGAAGAATGATTTAAGAAACTAGGTCGTAAAAGAGGCGGGATGAAGAAAATATCTAGATTGGAGGAGATAGAGGAAGGGGGAGGAGGAGGAGGAAAGATCTAGGGTTTAGGTAAAAATCCAAAAGAGCAGCGCGAAAAAAGAAATGTCCAACAAAATTAAAGCGCTACATGGGCCAGGCTTGCAGTCATAGGCTGTCGCATTAGACTACCCTAGTACAACGGTCTTTCATATGTCGTAGTATTAGGGAGAAGCAATTACGCTGGGACATGCTACTATTGTCATCTATTACAACGACATTGAATGAAGTCGTGGCATTAGCTCTATTCCTGGCGCTGCATTTGATAAAAAATGTAGTATATGCTGCTTTAATGAACATATGAAAATATATATTTCATAAACAAAGTCATTTGAATATTAAGAAATATGAACTTAATATGTCTTTTACACACTATAAAAAAATATTACTGTATATGTAAATGATCATTTAACAATTCACAAATAGACAAATATATGAAATGACACTTTTATAGTTAACTACTCTTCCATAAATATTCTTGCTCCTCTTCTTTTGTTTCTAGCTTCTGTGTTATCTTGAAAGAGCATCAATTGAGCATCAATTCTTAGCTTCTTGATTTGGTTTATCTGTTATTCAAACATATTATAATGTTAATATGTTTATTCATTGTTATGAAAATGAACATTCTTTGCCTTTAAGTCTCAAAGTCACTTACATTATTTCCCTTCAAGTCACAAATACTCTGCTCTTTAGGATCAGCTGTAAATGTTTCCATATGCTTCATTATATAAACCCCACAGTTGGTGTGATCTTTATTACTTCTCCACTTCATCTTTTCTTAGACTACTTTATAGTTCTCAATCCGATTTGCATCCTCATATCCCAATGATATCATATACTCTGCCATTGCTTTTAACTGAAATATACATACAAAATTATTATCATACCGTTTTCAATTTATACAATTTGAGTAAAATTTGAGTTACCATTTTTTGTGGATGGTCAACATATTTCTCAGATATAGGCACATGTTATTGAAGCTTTCTATTATCAATTATGTGAATCTTCTCACTGATATGATTTATGCATAACAGATAGAAGTGTTGAGATGATGAAACTGGGAAAAAAACCTGCAAAATTAAGATATATTTTTGAACATTTTATAATATACAAATGAACATATTCTAATTGAATATTAAAAAAATATTTTTTTATACCTGATTATAGCCCAATATGCTGTCAATCTTATAAATCTTCAATTCATTGTCAATTCTCTCTTTGAATTTTTTGATTCTTTCCACCATACTTGTTTTATAGTCTCAAACAGTGTAAGAACACATAGTTTGCTGCATTTAATATGTAATTTTTAGTCAATATTACTATAAATATTAATAAATAATCATTGAATTATATATATATATATATATATATATATATATATTCAAAAAATATATATATACTTACATGAGGCATTGTAGAGAAATAAATTTTGTTTTTATACTTTTTGTGATTCAACAATGTTGCCCAAGAATCTATCACACAATTCATTATTTGTAAATCATCACCAAGTGTTTGCATCTCTTTTCTAGTTATGAGATTTATCCTATCATAATAGAGTAATGCAATGTTTTTTTTTAAATTTTTTTTTAATTAATAATGATCATAATATATTGTATTAGTGATTAAATTTAGACAAAAATATATGTGTACCTTTCATCTTTTCCACTCAGAGCAAAGTCGCACACAATTTTGTTCATTTCCTTCTCATCCTTGAACAAATCATTATATTTCACCATGTATGGAGAACGAAAGGCAAGAGGAACATTAGGAGTTTTGCGCGAGGCCTCTCAATTTCTTTTCCTTTTCCTTCTTTACCTTTGTCTTTCCTGTTTAAATTAAATATGAAACAAATTGTTAATGTACATTATAAATAACCATCATTTTAAAACATTCAAAATACTTAAAAACCTAAATTACATAATTATAATACAATAATTAACCATAACGGTAATTGTTCTTAGCAAAATAAATTACCATAACCCTAGTTGTTCTTAGCAAGATAAACAACCAGCCTTAATAATTACATATTTAATTGTTTTGAAAATACATAGCCACTGAATACATTTTAAAAGTTTGGTGAGGTTTTTCATATTACCCATGTCCTCCTTGTTTTTCTTTTTCAAGAACTTCTTCCAGAGATGGGCATTGTGGTGGTGAGGATAAATGCTTTGAAACATCATCGTCATTTTTTCCTCCTATGGACAACTCCAAATCAATATTAGCATTTGGTGTTGGAAAAAAGCTATTATGTGGATCACCTAAAGAAGTTGCTGCCTCTACAAAAAAATATCAAAAAAAAATTATTACAAATGAACAATTTTCATGTAAATGAACAAATTTACTGCAAATGAACAAATTTTACCATTTCCAGTAGATTGATGAACTTAAGCTTCTATAGAAGGCATGGCTTCTTTTGTTAAGGTTGTTGCAGCTTTTCAAGTACGTCTATCTTGTTCTCTTTTCAATCTCTTTATTGTTATTGACTCGAATTAAATAAAATGTATTCATACAAACAGGCAATATCAAAAGACATACATACTCAACACTTTAAGAATCTTGATGAGCTTTGGCTTACAAGATGTATTGAATGAAAAGAGGCCCATCTTAGGCCCACAAAGAAAGGATATGATGATTTCACCAAAATAGGAGGCAACTTGAAACTCCACAAATATAATCCCATGTTCTTAACCTTAGAGAAGATCCATCTTTTTGGCAGCCCTTTTGAGCCTTGTCAATTGAGCCTTAGTTATCAACCAACATTATTCCATACCTTGGGATGAGAATGGTGCAAAGAGATACAAATAGGAAATTGGGGGAATGAAACATAAGAGGGGGACATAAAGTTAGTCTAAACCCAAAAGCCTAATACAAAAGAAAAAAAAGAAATCGTTCTAAACCCAAATCAAAACTTGTCGAAAAAAAGAGAACAGAAGGGAAAAGACAGAGAGGACAAGGAAAAGGCACCTAATGTAGGAGTTGTCACACAAATAAGAAAGGCTTTAATTTGATCAGCACCAAAAGTAAAGGATTTTAGGAGTATTCTTGAGCTTGTCCATTCTTCATAACCCCAAGCCTAGCCACATTACAGCCTTGGAAAGACCCTCCTTGAGGTAGACCATAATCTATACCAAAATCATCATTCCATGACAATAGATCTTAGGCCTTTGCACATATGGACCTACTATTGAGTAGTCATGCCCATATATAAAATGCATGAAGTGTTGAGTTATGATTACAAGATCATATAAAAAATTCAAATGATTGGCTTGATTACATCATGTTAGTAAAGCAATCGAATCAAACTAAATTCGATGTTTTCCATATCTTTTGCCAAAGAAAAATGAGATGACTATCATTTAAAAAAACAATAATCTTATTTTCTTTTAATAATAGGGCTATTTATTACCAAGGTAATTCAGGTTCTATATACATTGCTTAGAAAGAAAAAAAGTTAATATAATAAATTGATTTGATATATAGACAGCCTCGACGTCAACTTTAGATGTCTTTTACAACTCTTGAGCATTGGTGTTCTCACTTATCACGAGCAACTAATATGTTCGTCTGCGTGGGATATCTCCATCTTCTCTAATAAGCGAGGAACATTGATTGGACATGATCGCTACATGAAAAATGTTCGTTATCACTATTGCACGTATACCTCACTGCCAAGTCATCACAATGATTCAACTATTAAGTCAATAATCCTTTCTTTCGAAAACATGTCTAATTCTCTTTCTTTATTCTTCTATAGGAAAGTTGGATTCCCCTTCCTTTTTATGCAAATCCGTTTTTTTGTTCATTTCTTTTTTGGGGGGTAAGTCGGGATGATCCCTCCCACTTGGCAACTAAAATACTTGAAAATAGTATAACTTTTTGAAAAATAGTATATTTTTTCACTCTTTGCCTCAAACAGGGGGCTTAAAAAAGCCTGGACATCCCCACTTCTATCTATTTACAGATTTGAACACGCTATTTATGTTGCGAAATCAAGATCATGCAAAGCTTATTACGAACCATCTTAATAACTTTAAATGACAAAGGGAAGAATACTACTTCCTATTAGTTGACCAAGATAATTAATTATGTTACTTGATCAAATAATTTGTGATAAACATATGCTATATTCCACAAAAAACAAGTCTTGGGGCTATAAATAAACATGAGAAACATCCCCTAGCATATGTATACATGAATTCCAAAAGCCACATAAGTCTACACTTGGGGGCTTCAAATTAAAAATATAGATCTAACCTTAACTTTAATTTTAAAATGAGACCGTATTTTGGAAAGTGATTCGAATGATTTTATAAATTATTCTAACACTTCACCTAACCTAGGTTTGATAAACATTCACTTTCAAACTACGGTGCTTATTTAATTGTAAGAAATTCACTTTCAATTAGCAAAATATGACAATGATGACAAACAGAAAAACATAAACAAAATCAGATATACGAAAGTTTGCTCACATTTTCATTGTTGGGGTTTGGTGAGTCCGACTCACCGCGGAAACAAACCCAAAAACAAGACCGCACTTGCAATAAATAAAACCATAAACATAATTATATTAATCACAAGATTAAGATAAGCTAATTACCTTTGACGCGTGCTTCACTCCAAAATGAGCTCTTACTTGAAAGCTTCAAGTCCCGCTCACACGGAGACCTCCAACGAAGTCCACCCACACCAACAAAACCGACTAGGTCCAATGTCTTGGGGTTAGCAAGACCCGACCAATAAAACCCGAGTAATTATATTGAGTTCAAAGGTTTTCACTAATTTGTGATGCCTTTTCCAACTCTTACTCAAGCATCATTCCCAATGCCCATACTTGGGTATTTATAGGAAATGATGGGAGTATCAGTTACTCTCCCATCAATGTGGGATAGTATGATTTTTCCATTTTATTTTAAAGCTAAAATAAAATTAATAATCAAGCTAGTAATAAATCAACAAGTGGCAAGCTCATGTGAGTGGTTAGGTGAGGACCACATGGAGAAGGGGGACCAAACTTGCTCCCCACTCCCCCTCCCATAACCAGCCACCTCACTCCACATACACTCAAGGACCACAAGTCACATGGCACCCACCCTTGGGCACCAAGGCAGCCAAGTTGGGCTGCTATGTGCTGTTGTCCGTGGCAGCCACGCCCAGCAAGCCCAGCAGGCCTAGCACTCGCATGCACGCTGCCAGGCGCTGCTGGCCAGCAAGCCCAGCATGCTTGTGCGGGCTGTTGCTGGTCTTGGCCAGCGCTGCTAGGCAGCAAGCAATGGCCTAGCCATGCTGCAGCTAGCTGTGGCGAGCTGGCGCGCTTATCGTGCTAGCTGCTGCAGCTTGTTGCGGCATGGCTTGCTAGCCATTGCGCGCACAAGGCTGCGCTTAGCATGCTAGCACGCACTAGGTGAGGACCACATGGAGAAGGGGGGGGACCAAACTTGCTCCCCACTCCCTCTCCCATAACCTGCCACCTTACTCCACACACACTCAAGGACCACAAGCCACATGGCACCCACCCTTAGGCACCAAGGCAGCCAGGTTGGGCTGCCATGTGCTGCTGTCCGTGGCATCCATGCCCAGCAAGCCCAGCAGGCCCAACACTCGCATGCAGGCTGCCAGGCGCTGCTGGCCAGCAAGCCCAGCATGCTTGTGCTAGCTGCTGCAGCTTGTTGCGGCATGGCTTGCTAGCCATTGCGTGCACAAGGCTGCGCCTAGCATGCTAGCACGCACTAGGCAGCGCCTAGCCTTGTGATGCTAGCATGGGTGCGCTAGCACGCACCAGCCAACCTAGGCTCGGCTTGGTGCGCATGCTAGCCACCATGCTAGGCCATACGCCCTTAGCACTCGGTTTGCTTGGGCATTCCGATGCTAGGGGTATTTTAGTCTTTTGTTGATTTATTACTATTTCTCGTCTCGTCTTTCACTATTTTTCGACTTGACTTCCGACGTTCGGTTTCGACGCTCTAAGATCGAATTTCCGACGTCTAAATAAATATTACTCGGTCGACTCATTAATTCCTTCCGAATTAATTCGTCGTTTCGGTTTGTTGAATGCTTGGGTGTGACCCAAAGGGTTCAGTCAAGATTAAGCTGTAATATTAATTATTCATTAATATTACTGATCGGAAGCGGCCTCCACCCAGGCATTCCGATCACTTGACCTCACTGAATATATTAGCTTTCTAATAATTCTGAACCCACTAACGGAATAGTACACTTGTTTGAAGGACACCATTCCTTTCAATCTCCCACTTGTCCTTCCGAACAAGTGCGCATTTTGTGTACAGCCTTTTTCCTATGTCGCTTAATGTCTCTTCATGAACTATAAGGTAAGATTTATTTTGTCATCCTTATTACGTCCAGAAGTGTTTCCCGATTCCGAGTCCGACTGTCAATAAACAGATGATTTCTAAAATCCATCCGAGCACGGCCATGCATTTTACAGTCTCGCTCTACGAGAGGCCTTGTATACAACAAATACATCTTCCCTATTTTAGTAGGGGGACATTCCCAGTCTTGTAATGTAGCTCCTCTTACTGAGAGGACCTAGTCGCCCGAGTGTTGCCGTTATAATCCCCTATTACGGCAGACGTTTGACAACATCAAAGCGAACTAGTACTCAAACAAGAGAACTCACAATACTCATGGTCGAGGAAATAGGTTCCGATAGCCATAATGAGAAGTATACTTATGACAAAATTTTCAATTTCTTAAAGTATTCTCATAGGTCAATCCAGTATGGTTCTAAACCAATACCTGTGCAAATGATTTATGACAATCATGTCCTTGTAGCACATGAAACGGTGCTATAAATCAAACTACACACTAATCTCAATCGGTCATTAATCGTCCATCGTTTAAATGACCTTGATTAGGGATAATTTTCGATTATAATATTCAATGTTCACTTAATAGGTGTTTCCTTACCAAGACTGGTCTTGATACCCTATTTTGAATATTCTCAGAATCGAATGGACTCATTATTTAATCCTAAACCACAATTAAATTACATAACAGAGTAATAAAATATTGCATGAAATTTTATATTACTCCAAAACTTGAATGGTTTTCCTTAGTGTCTTACATTAATTTTTCTCAAAATTAACTAAAACACTAAACAAGGAAATCAAAGCCAGTCTCCTACATGCTTGATTCCCATTGCCTCAACGTGCTTGTTGTGCTTCACTTGAGGCAAAGGTTTAGTAAATGGATCGGCTACATTGTCATCCGTTCCAACTTTGCAAATTCTGATTTCACCCTCTGATTTCCATTCTTGAATCATGTGAAATCGCCGCTTGACATGTTTGACCTTCTGATGTTCCCTAGGCTCTCTAGCTTGAGCAATAGCTCCATTGTTGTCACAATAGAGGGCTATTGGACCCTTTATAGAGGGTACAACATAAAGTTCACCAACGAACTTACGAATCCAAACAGCCTCCTTAGCTTCTTCAGCAGCTGCTAAGTATTCGGCTTCAGTTGTAGAATCTGCAGTTGTACTCTGCTATGCGCTCTTCCAACTAAACGCCCCTCCATTTAGACAGAACACATATCCAGATTGCGATTTGAAATCGTCTCTGTCTGTCTGGAAGCTTGCGTCGGTATAACCTTCCACAACTAAATCCTCTGCGGCACCATACACCAGGAATTTATCCTTGTTCCTTTTCAGGTACTATAGGATATTTTTGGCCGCAGTCCAATGCGCCTCTCCTGGGTCTGATTGGTAACGGCTCGTAGCACTCAAGGCATACGATACATCTGGCCTAGTACATATCATGGCATACATGATCGATCCAATAAGCGAAGCATATGGAATCTGATTCATTCTTACCCGCTCATCAGGTGTTTGTGGACATCGCTTCTTGCTTAGGGTTATGCCATGTGACATTGGCAGGTGACCTCTCTTGGCCTCCTCCATGCCAAATCGAGCAAGTACCTTATCAATATAAGTACTCTAGCTCAATCCAATCATCCTTTTCGATCTATCCCTATAGATCTTGATGCCTAGTATGTACTGAGCCATTCCCAAGTCTTTCATTGAGAAGCACTTTCCAAGCCAGGCCTTTATAGACTCTAACAACGGAATGCTGTTTCCAATGAGCAATATGTCATCGACATATAAGACTAGGAAGGCGATGTCACTCCCACTGACCTTCTTGTAAACACAAGATTCATCTGGATTCTTGATAAAACCAAACTTACTGATGGCTTCATCGAATCGCAGATTCCAACTTCTGCTTGCTTGCTTTAATCCATAAATGGACTTCTTAAGCTTACAAACTTTCCTAGCATTGTTTTGGTCGACAAAACCTTCAAGCTGTGTCATATACACAATTTCTTCCAAATAACCATTAAGGAAGGCGATATTGACGTCCATCTGCCATATTTCATAATTGTAATATGCAGCAATCGCTAGGAGGATCCGAACGGATTTAAGCATTGCGACTGGTGAAAAGGTTTCATCGTAATCAATACCATGAACTTGTCTGTAACCTTTTTCCACCAATATAGCTTTGTATATGAATACATTTCCATCTTTGTCGGTTTTCAACTTGAAAATCCACTTACATCCGATAGGTGTATAACCTTCGGGTAAGTCAACCAAGTCCCAGACTTGATTTTTAAACATGGAATCCATTTCAGATCTCATGGCCTCTTGCCATTTAGTAGAGTCGGTGCTTGCCATCGCTTTCTTGTAGGTTGCCGGTTCATCTCCATCCATAATCAGGATGTCCTGATTCTCGGTTAATACTAAACCAAGATATCTATTAAGTTGAGATCTCGGCCTCTGAGACCTACGTAGGGTAATGGATTGAGCATTTGCATTGTCGGTTCGACTTTGCACATTTTGATCATTTTTACCTGCGTCAACAGATGCTGTTTGAGCACTTTGACTGTCATTATGATTTTGTTGCTCATCCTCACGAACTTCGTCGAGTTCGATTTTCCTCCCACTTGTCATTTTGGAAAGGTGCTCCTTCTCCAAAAAGACACCATCGCGAGCAACAAACACTTTGTTCTCCGATTTGTTGTAGAAGTAATACCCTTTGGTTTCTTTTGGGTAGCCCACAAAGTAAACCTTGAAGATTTAGGATGAAGTTTGTCAGAAATCAATTTCTTGACATATGCTTCGCATCCCCATATCTTTAGAAAAGATAACCTAGGAGGTTTCTTCATCCATAATTCATATGGAGTCTTTTCTACAGCTTTTGATGGAGCACGGTTCAGTGTTAGTGCCGCAGTTAGAAGTGCGTGTCCCCAGAAAGAGATAGGAAGATCACTAAGACCCATTGTTGATCGTACCATGTCTAACAAGGTCCGATTTCTCCTTTCGGATACTCCATTCCATTGTGGAGTTCCTGGAGGTGTCAATTCTGAAAGTATACCCTTTTCTTTCAGATGGTCATCGAATTCTTGGCTCAAGTACTCACCACCTCGATTCGATCGAAGGGCTTTGATTTTCTTGCCAAGCTGATTTTCAACTTCACTCTGAAATTCGTTGAAATTTTCAAATGATTCATATTTATGCGACATGAGGTAGACATAGCCATATCTACTATAGTCGTCTGTGAAAGTGATGAAATATCTATGTCCATTTCTTGTGGTTGAGATCATTGGTCCACATACATCGGTATGTATAAGACCCAATAAGTCACTTGCCCTTTCTCCCAACTTGGAGAATGGTTGTTTAATCATATTTCCTAATAGACATCCCTCGCAATTCTCAAACGATTCTAAATCGAAAAAGTCAAGAACACCTTCTTGTAGAAGTTTCTTGATGCGTTTGATGTTGATGTGGCCAAGACGACAATGCCACAAGTAAGTCTGATTTGACTCTATGGTCTTAGCTCTTTTGGTATCATTATTCACATTATAAACTTGTTTGTCTAAATAAAGCACATAAAGGCCATTTTCAGAATGTGCAATACCATATAAAACATTATCGAGATAAAACGAACATTCTTTGTCCTTTACTCAAAATTCAAAACCTTTGGCGTCCAACGCCGAAATTGAAATAATGTTTTTGATAATGTTAGGAACATAATAAACATTATCGAGTTCCAAAACTAGCCCGGTGGGCAAAGACACACTGAGAGTTCCTACGGATACGACACCAATTCTGGCTCCATTGCCGACCCGGAGTTCAATCTCTCCCTTCTTTAGCCTTCTAGCGTTCCTTAGTCCCTGAGAATTAGAACAAAGGTGTGAGCCACATCCGGTATCTAATACCCATGATGTTAAGCTAGTGAAGTTACAGTCTATAACTAATATACCTGATTCAGAAGCAACGGTTCCGTTCTTCTTATCTTCCTTGAACTTGAGGCAATCTCTCTTCCAATGTCCCTTCTTCTTACAGTAGAAACATTCGGAATCAGATTTAGAAGAAGCTACCTTCTTATCCTTGGTAGCTTTAGACTTAGGCGGAAAAGTTTTCTTCTTACCTTTCCCCTTAAAGCCTTTCTTCTTCTTGCCCAAAAATTTGAACGACTTGCCCTTTTTAATCATGAGCATATCATGCTTCCCCTCATCCTTGAGCGTTTGCTCAGCTTGCTTCAACATACCATGAAGCTCAGTGAGGGTTTTCTCCATGCTGTGCATATTATAGTTCATCTTGAACTGATCATAGCCTTTATGCAGCGAGTGGAGAATGATGTCAATTGCCATCTCGGTTGAATACCCCGCATCAAGCCTTCCCATGTTTTCAAACAATCCAATCATTTTGAGTACATGTGGGCTGACTGGCTCTCCTTTCTTGAGCTTGCTCTCAAGGATCTGCCTGTGGGTTTCTAACCTTTCAGTTCGGGGCTGCTCTTGGAACATATTCTGCAATTCAGAAATGATCTCAAAAGCCGTCTCTTTTTCAAAGAAAGTCTTTTGAAGCTCAGGAGACATTGTGGCCAACATGATGCATTTGACATCTCGATTGGCCCTTTGCCATCGATTTAGGGCAGCTTGAGTCACCTCCTCATTGGGAGCCTCGGGCATTTCCTCATCAAGGACATATTCCTTTTGCTCTTGCATGAGAACAATTCGCAAGTTCCTTTGCAAATCAAGAAAATTTGGCCCACTCAGCTTCTCCTTGTCGAGAATTGAGCGTAACGAGAATTGGTTGTTTGAGTTATTTGAAGACATGATTCTACAATTGAAAGAATTTGAAATGAAAAACCATTCATTATACTTAAATAAGATTGAATTCATGCATTTTAATCAAACTTATTTAAAACGTGTTATTCACACATTAAAGATTGTCCCCATTTTAGGTGAGAATAAGTCGATTCCAAGATCCAAAGAAACAAAGAGTGGTTAAGCATGCTTTGGCTTGTCTTAACACTCAATCTCCTAAGGTAAGCAACGCTTTGCTAATGGCTCCAAGCCACTCTTGGTTGAATAAATCGTCGCGTCCAATGCTCTCTAAACAATTTATTCACTTTGCCACGACATGTTAGGACTCCATCACTCATATCGTTGAGTATAACTAAAACCACCTTGCATACCCGGTATGCCTTACGTTCCTTGGAGAAGTAGTGATGCCTCGCTTTGGCGTAGCCCACCACTACCCTCGTTTGGTTGGTAAGTGTGTTTTGGAATGGCAAGTTTTACTCAATATTTTAGGGACCTAGGGTTTCTATGTTGGTTGATTTAAGTGAACTTAATTAATCATCTCAACATTCGAAATCCTAAACATGCATCTAACATATAATTCATATATATATATAAACATAAATATATATCGAAAACATAAATAGAGATGCATTTGGCAACTAGCATGACCCCTTGAGATCTTCAAGTCTTCAAAAGGTCTTCATTTGCAACTTCATGGCTTTGTCTTCTAAGAACCCTGTCTTCAAGACTTGACCAAAATATTACAATTGCTAGTATCTATGATTAGGACTAATCTAAATATTAAGGTACAAAAATACTCAACGGTTCGCAGACCGTATTTAGATTTACAAAAATACATCACGGATCACAGTCCGTATTTTCTATCCTAATCGGGCCCCACTAGTTGCCATTTCATAAAACCTGTGAGAGAATTTACATTCCATTCATCCATTCACTATCTGTGAATGGCCCATGCATTTTACAACGATAAACAAGTAACAATGCATAAAACGCGCGAGAACTAGTAACTAATCTAGGTAGTTAATCCAATTAACACGCCTAATTAAACTAGTCAAAGTTGTTTTAACCGGTTATGGAAATAACTAAGAGACGCTCCCACTAAATTCCGCATCCAACTTAACTAATCCAATTAATTAAGTCGGTGAACCCAAATATTTGCCAAAATTAATTTTGCAAATGTCGCTCAAAACCCGAGACCTAGCCTCCAAAAAATTTAAATTAAATAAACAAAATAATTAAAATAATTAAAACGACAATTTAAGCAAAATACGTATTCCAAAATTTCTAAGTGCCTAGCACTAAGACTTGGAGTCCAAAAATTACCTTTACTTACATATTAAGCAACGCTAAAATTAACTTTAAAATAGCATCGCCTTAATAACCCGGGGTTATTGTGCCAATTACGGGATTGTACGTACCGTACAACAAGCACGTAGTATGCCCATGCGCACCCCTGCAACACCAAGCATGCATGTTGGCTGCTTGTGCTCGCATGCGCTACGCCCAGCCCAGCCAAGCGTAGCAGCACGCACAGCGCGCACAACATTATGCTGTTGCTGCGCCATGCTGCTGCTTGCTGCTGGCTGGCGCGCTATGCTGCTAGCAGCGAGCAGCAGCCCACGCCCTTCCTTGCACACACACACGCACAACACCAAGCACCTAAAAACGAAGTGCCCAGCAGCCTCGGCAGCCACATATGTGTTGCGTGAGCAGCCCAGCTGACTGAGAGCTAGCTCGGGGCTCTTAGGCCTCGTGTTGCGTGCTAATGCTTTGAAAATTATCGATTTTTGTGTGTGACATTATAAATCAATTCTAAATTAATTTTAGAATCAATTTTGAGGAAAAATGAAAAATAACAAGTCCAACTTAAATAATTCATCCAAATGCAATTAACCAAATTTATTTCCAAGAACCATTCTTTAATAAAATTGGTTTAACTTGGTGTAATAAAATAAATTAGGGCAATTCTCACTATTAATTTAATCACTTTAAATTAATCTTGAGATTTTGACAAAATAAAAGGGAGTTGGAAAAAATGAACATAAGTTCAATAAAGACTCCAACTTTAATACTTGTGACTTCATGAAAAATTATATCTTCCAATATGAAGATAAACCAATTTCAATCACAAGTTTTAAACTTTATGATTCCAATCAACTAAAAAATGATTAAATCAACAAAGTTTAACCAAAATTCATGGAATTTAGTAACTCAAAGTTTCAATCACTTATCATAAATAAAGATTGAATCTTTAGTACTTGGAAGCAACAAAGAATAACAATTTCACACTTAATGCAATCAATTTGCAATTATGTGAAAAATAAAACCAAACTTTCAAGCACCAATTACTACAAGTAATCATGCTTAAAGTGGTCTAAAATTGCATATAAATTAAGGAAAGAACCAAATACATAACCACCATAAATATGCAATCAATTTTCAAGGTTAGAAAGACTTAAAAATTTTCGTCAAAACGAAAAATCACTCGAAAAATGCATTTCTGGTCGTTTTTTGGCTAAAAACCGAGTCCTGGAAGGGTAAAACCATTTCCAAAATGCCTTTTTTCACCCAAAATTCACTATTTTTGGGTCGAAATCTGGGTTCGGGAGATGAAGACAGCTCTAATACGAGGTAAAAATTGGAAAAACGAGTTACTAATCTAATTAGCAACTTAAAACCTGTAAAATTAAGCCATAAAAACACCTTGAAAATATTATGATTTTAAAAATAAACGAGCGAGGCTCTGATACCGCTGTTGGGGTTTGGTGAGTCCGACTCACCGCAGAAACAAACCTAAAAACAAGACCGCACTCGCAATAAATAAAACCATAAACATAATTATATTAATCACAAGATTAAGATAAACTAATTACCTTTGACGCGTGCTTCGCTCCAAAATGAGCTCTTACTTGAAAGCTTCAAGTCCCGCTCACACGGAGACCTCCAACGAAGTCCACCCGCACCAACAAAACCGACTAGGTCCAATGTCTTGGGGTTAGCAAGACCCGACCAATAAAACCCGAGTAATTATATTGAGTTCAAAGGTTTTCACTAATTGTGATGCCTTTTCCAACTCTTACTCAAGCATCATTCCCAACGCCCATACTTGGGTATTTATAGGAAATGATGGGAGTATCATTTACTCTCCCATCAATGTGGGATAGTATGATTTTTCCATTTTATTTTAAAGCTAAAATAAAATTAATAATCAAGCTAGTAATAAATCAACAAGTGGCAAGCTCATGTGAGTGGTTAGGTGAGGACCACATGGAGAAGGGGGACCAAACTTGCTCCCCACTCCCCCTCCCATAACCAGCCACCTCACTCCACATACACTCAAGGACCACAAGTCACATGGCACCCACCCTTGGGCACCAAGGCAGCCAAGTTGGGCTGCTATGTGCTGTTGTCCGTGGCAGCCACGCCCAGCAAGCCTAGCAGGCCTAGCACTCGCATGCACGCTGCCAGGCGCTGCTGGCCAGCAAGCCCAGCATGCTTGTGCGGGCTGTTGCTGGTCTTGGCCAGCGCTGCTAGGCAGCAAGCAATGGCCTAGCCATGCTGCAGCTAGCTGTGGCGAGCTGGCGCGCTTATCGTGCTAGCTGCTGCAGCTTGTTGCGGCATGGCTTGCTAGCCATTGCGCGCACAAGGCTGCGCTTAGCATGCTAGCACGCACTAGGCAGCGCCTAGCCTTGCGATGCTAGCATGGGTGCGCTAGCACGCACCAGCCAGCCTAGGCTCGGCTTGGTGCGCATGCTAGCCACCATGCTATGCCATACGCCCTTAGCACTCGGTTTGCTTGTGCATTCCGATACTAGGGGTATTTTGGTCTTTTGTTGATTTATTACTATTTCACGTCTCGTCTTTCACTATTTTAAACCCATTTGTGTCTCCCCAAAACCAAAGCTAGTGATGAGTGCCTTTCACGTTGAATCATAATCGAATGAAACGAAAGTGTGGAAAGGTCTAGTGTTGCGGAAAGTTTTATTTCTTTTCTTTTCTCTTCTCCCTGTTTTTGAAAACTTTATTTTTAAGAAAACAGCCGATCCAGTTTGGTTGGTCCATGATATGGGTCCAATAGTGATGTAGTTGGATGGGGTTTGCAAAGAACTTTCCAACGATATATTATAAGCCCAATTCCGATGAATATTGAGGAATTTATGGCCAATTTACTAATCTGGGCCCGGTTTGAGCTTTAAGTACGACCCAATGATCTAGGGGAGGGCCTAATATGATTTATCATTCCTAATGTAATTATGAATGGTTTTAGTCTTCTAGAATCTTCTAGAAAGTCTTATCATTCTTAATTCAATTAGGATTCTGTAGAGTTTTAATCAAGATCAAATAGCATTTTCGACTGAAATTATATTATTTTATCTTCCAGTACGGGAACTTATCAGATTTTCGAAAACGCGTTGAAATCCAAATTGGCGTCCAACCCCAGGCCTTGGCGCCTGGAATCAGGATTGGCGCCAGACGCCAGCCATTGGCGCCTGGCGCCAGCCACTGGTCTGGCGCCAAGTTAGTTTTGTGCATTAATATTAAACCAACATAGTTTATTTGTGCATTAATATTAAACCAACATAGATTAAACAAGTTTAGGGTTAATCTATTGATTGTATGTTAGTCAGAAAGCGCACATGAATATGAGCAGAATAAAGTAGAGGCCTATTATTAGGGCATGTTCGATCTCTTTTAGGTTGGATTTGTACCATCATCCCCGAACCCTTATTTGGTTCATGACCTTATGGAGTTGGCGATCTCTGGGATCGTTAAGGGGTGTAACCTTCACCTCGTGAACGGTTTACAAGTTCCTTAAAAACTTGTTGGCGACTCTTTTGCTCCATCTTCTTCCCTTTTGGACGCCACCGTACTTTAGTGTATGATCACAGTGGGGTTCAAGCTAGTGGGATTTTAAAGGCTTGAAATTATTCCCTACAGTTTTTGCGACTCCACTGGGGACTATTTTAATTCCTGAATTTATTTCGGCAATGATTTAGAATGAGTGGATGAGACTCGAAAAGTTCTAAGTATTTCATGTGCGTAATTTTGATTAACATTGTGGCATATGCATAAAAAGGTTCTCATGACCATCCGTAATGAGTCAAAAACATAAGGATTTTACACGTAGGAAATTTGAGAAATGTCTTTCACAACTAGGGATGAAATAACACCGTGCGAAACAGGATGATTTTATTGAGCACAGAAAGCTGCTGAGGCATGTGGGAAGTAGTGTCAGGGACTAGAGCTTGGTGCCAAACTTTTAGCCGTGGCGCCAGACGCCAGTATTGGCGCCAGGCGCTACAGTTAAAAGTTGGCGCCAGTCTCTATTTGCTGGCGCCAATTTCCCCCAATACCGAGCCAGAAATATGCGTTCTAATTTCGACCGGTTTTTCGTATTGTTTGCTCGATCCTACTTCCTGATCGAATTTTTTCTCACTTTTCTGAAACCTATATGTGTTCTACATATGGACATAACCTTTTGGGAATTCATGCTCTATCTACCCAATTGAACGCTCCTGGCAACAAAGGGTACATCTGAGAGGTTGAATTCACCAAACCATGGAAGTGAGTTTTTTTCTAAAAACTCGCGGTGTCCTATCCACACGCGTTAACCCTTAACGGTTAGGCTTCTACGCGATGCATCTGGACAATTAACCATGGACCCTATTCTACTAAACCATATCCCGAACTTTAGAGAACTAGAGCCATGGTTAGGTTGCGAACTCATTGCATCATGTTTTGCCTACTTGACTAATTGTGCATTATTTGTTGTGCATATATATTCTATGTTTTTCTTAACCGTTTGTTTGACTTGTGTTAAGACTAAATAAACTGATTAATGACTAAAGGACTTTGTTTAATTAATTAATTAATTAATTTGAGCTAATAAATAAACATAAAATCGAGTCATAGTTCCTTTAAGTCAACCCGGATTTTTATTCCCGTATACTGCACAAACGTCAACTTGTTTTGGTCATATCTGGAGTTCTAGAAAGAACTACGAGTCGTACATGTAGCCCGAGTTTTATCTTTAATTCGGCGTTGGTTTCATCTCAATCAGAGTCGCAGATAAAAAGTTATGACTAAAATACCACAGTCTGTCCAGTTTAATGCATATACGTGAAGTCTTAATTTAGTCTTTGCTTGAGTCTAGTCACATAGTCTAGCCACATGGTCATGACACGAGTCTTAAAGTACCATCTACACTCACTAGTCTTAGCACACACTTTGAGAACATGTCACCATGGCCATGTCTTAGGTTCATGCATGAGTCGGTCTTTTCCGTCATTTGAGTTGGGGGGTACATTCTATTCCTAATTCTTCATATCCCTCCATCTAAATATTTTTTCACATTCTTCCATTTTTCTTCACCTCCTCCATCCATTGCATGTTGAATAAAGTTTGAGTCAAATAATTAACAATAAGTATCCCCAAATTCCTTTTCCACAGTACTTGGTCGAGGAGAGAAGGGCGATTAATCAAGGACAACCTCTTTATTCAAGTCTCGCTTTTTGATAAACCAATTCGTCAAAAGAGGAAGGCTAAGAAGATAATGGCAACTCAAGAAGAATTCAATGAGCTTAGGAACCAATTGGTTACCATGACTGAAACACTGAAACTACTCACCCTCAAAGTTGATGATCCCGTGAAGCAACAACGGATGGACCTCATGCAAGAAAGCTTGAGCAAGCTATTTAGTGACTACAAATTTCAGGGCATGAGTTCACAAGGGGTCTCGCTGGACAAGGAACTTCTTCCGCATAAGTTCAACGCCACTGACATCCCTAAATTCAAGGCAACAGATAACCCTTACTTCCATCTAAGAGCTTTTGAAACTATAATGACCATTAAGGGTATCGATAAGAAGGTTTTCCCCTCTCTTTTCTCACTATCTCTTGAAACCGTTTGCCAACAATAGTTCTTCTCCCTTGACAAGGAGAAAACCTCTACCTGGGAATCGATAGCAAACGCTTTCGTTGATAGGTACAAGTGCAATATTCAAGTTGAAACCGATCATAGACAACTTGAGATGCTAAGACAAAAAGAAAATGAAGGCTTTACTTTTTTCTTTAATAAGTGGAGGGAAACTTCCGCTAAGATGATTGAAGTCCCCACCGAAAAGGAATCTGTGAGGATGTTTATCAAGAATCTCCAAGAAAAGTATTTGAAGCACCTAAAATATCAACACAATTTGAATACTTTCAAGGCCGTTTATGACATCGGAATTGAAATCGAAGATGACCTTGCAAAGCAAAAAGCTACTAACAATAGTAACCACGGTGGCTGGAAAGGAAAGAAGAACGACAATCCTTCTTCATCCGAAAATGCCCACTCTAGTAACAATGTTAGTACCTTTGATCTCAGTGAAGTTTTAGCCATAGATAACCAAGGATCTAAGAAGCAACTAAGGAAAGACTTCAGCCCCATTGGGATGAGCTACGATACTGCCTTCGATCAACTCCATGCCAAAGGACTCATTACTCCCATTGGACCTGTTCAAGATCCCGTACCTGAAAAGAGATTGCCTAGTTGGAATCCAGACGAACACTGCAAGTATCATCAAGGTAGGGGTCATACTACTGAGAGCTGTTGGAAGCTAAAGGAGGCTATCCAACATTTGATTGATAATAACAAGCTTCCCATGCCTCCAGTTAACAAGAAGAGCGAGTGATGATAAAGCAAACAACACAAGACAAGAGGCGAGCTTCAACGACAAAATTTCATGGCCTCTTTTTTCTATTTCTTTTTCATCTTTTCTATCCCCAATAAGTCTAGCATAGGCACCTTTTCTTTTCCTTTAGATTAATTTTGTGGATTTTTCCTTTTTCCCTTAATAAAATGAGCATTTAATTCCTTGCATATGATCATTTCATTACATTGCCTTCAAAAAAAAAAAAATAATAATCCAAGTCGATCTAAGCACAAGGTATACCAATGATTTGAGGCACCCCTTGTAGCCACATCATATCTCCTTTCGCCTTTCAATTTACACATCCTTTATTCATAAATTACTTTGAGCCTCGTCTAACGATAGACCTTTCTTTTTTCAACCTACATCTATCTAACCTTGGGATGGGATGGCGTGCAACTTATGCAATTCTAAAGAGAGCTTGAGCAAATTCAAAATAAATCAATAGCAAAAAATAAGCAATAATAAAAAACGAAAACAAGTGTACAAAAGGGTAAGTGTTCCAATGTCTTTGATATAAAATTATCTTAGATAAGAACACGTCTCAGATTGCGTCTCTTATCGAGTGCTCGGTACCGTGCCTGAGAAACATGAATGCCAAGTGAGTGATAGACCGCATGATCGAGATTGCTCACACTTATAAAAATAAAATAAATGCTAAAGCTAAAAGAGCTAAAAAAGAGTAGAAACTCAAGCATAAAATTATAAAGATTCAAAAGTAAGGTTGCACACCTTAGGGGCTTATCTAGGGTCTTGAGCCTTTATCCCCTTCTTCTTTAGCCTTTAGCCTAACCACGTTACAACCCTTAAAAGACATTTTGTTGAGGTATACACACTTGTGCGAGGTTTGGCTAGAGCTACGTTCGGCCTGATTCCTAACGGATACGTAGGCAACCTCACATCGAGGTGCGGCCGTAATAAACATGCATTCATATTCACATTCACACACTTACACCATAATCATATCAAGGGATCTCCAATGCTCATCCCTATTCATTTAGAGCTAGACTTAGGGGCTTGATCCGTACATCATTAGCTTACCTAGCCTAAGAGTCATCACCATTTGACTCTTTTCAACAATATATTTTTCCACACACTTAGCTCTTGCGGCCTAGCTTTAGTGTCACTTTCACACACTGCACAAATACATGACCAAATATACTTTCCCTTAGGAACCCTTTGTCATGAAATCTTAACGCTGAAGCATGCTTCGTCAAAATCGCTCATCACTCATTATCATCATTGCATCACAAAGTATGAAGTGCTTAGCCTCCGTGCCTAAGTTACCTAAATACCTTCATCATGGAGTCAACAGTTGAGATAGCCTAGGATGAATTAATCCTTGAACCTTGAGAGATAGCATCAAACAATATTTGACTAATCTCATTCAACATGCATCTTCAAACTTTTGATTTTCTTTTTCGCGTCTTTCTTTTTCGGGAGAAAGTCGGTACCCTCCACAAAAATCCACAAAAATGACGGAAAATTAATCAAAGTTACTTCATTTTTGCATACAATAATTTTTGCATTTTTGCTTTTTGCATTTTCGAGTCGCACGATCACATTACAATGCACACACAAGTCATGGCTCACACGTGTCATGTTACTTCGAGTCGAGTCAACCTCGAGTCAATCACAGCGAGTCAAGTTTTTTCCTTGAGTCGTGTCAAGTCAATAAGTTGAGTCAAGCAACGTTAAGCCTTAGGTCAACCCTAAGATGATTAAAGAGATTAGCAAAGTTCTATAGTCAAAATAAATACAGGTGCAGCAGAATAGGGAAGACCCTATCGCAGCGATCACAAGAAATAAAACGGAAAATTGAATTTAAAGAAGAATCTGTGTTAGCGCCAGTCCCTAGGCATTGGCGTCACTTTTTGTTCTTGGCGCCAGACGCCAATTCCAGCGCCTGGCGCTAATGCCATATGTTTGGCGCTGATTGATTTTCAGCGACGCCAAAGCAGCCAGCCACCTGTTGAGGTTGTGGTAGCCTTCTGCGATATATTTTGGGTTCCTTGGTACGCCAGTTAGCCCCTCTAAGCAATTTGACACGATTAAGTAATCGGCTTGATAATGCAAAGTGATCGACCTAATGAAAAGATCGTCTCACTAAGCTTAAAGCGCCTAAGCATTGGCTCATTAACAAAAAGCACCGACATACTGGTTCATTCGCAAAAGGACATCGACGTATAGGTTCAAAGCAACGAAAGCGCCGACGTACAGGCATAGTGGAAGCAAAGTTCGAGCAAGCTTTAAAGATCGACAAGTGTTGGTCTTCGGTAATTCTCTTTGGAATATTATCGCAACAATTGAGGATGACTTCAAGTAAAGTTATTTTCGACGGCATTCGCTAAGATTGTGGAGGTTGTCACCCAAGATTTGAGAAGATAGCACGAGATGGGCGGTCTTCGACGGCATTCGCTAAGATTGTGGAGGTTGTCACCCGAGATTTGAGAAGATAGCAGGAGATGGGCAGTCTTCGACGACTTTTGCTATGATTGGAAAAGTTGTCACTATGATTCAAGAAAAGGCTCAAGATGTAGCAACATTGATCGATGGCGTTCCCTACATTGCGGAAGATCGTCAAAACAAACAGCAAGATGGCGTTCCTTAGATTATGGAGAGTTGTCACAAACAACTGAGGATTGTTTCAAGGGAAGCAATTTTCGATAGTATTCCCTTGGACGTGGAATATTATCAATGCGGATGGATTGTTTCAAGAGAAATAATCTTTGGTGGTATTCCCTTGGACGTGGAATATTATCAATGCAGAGGAGGATAGTTTCGGGCGAAGCAATCTTCTAATTGGAAGCAGTTACGGGCGTAGCAGTTTTCAAGCGGGATGGCATTCTCTAGCTTGCAGGAGGTCTTCACAACAACAGCAGCAGCAACAATCGGTTACTTTCAGAGACGTGTGCTCGACGGTGCAAGATATGCGTTTCTTAATTCTGTTATCTGTTTAACTAATGATAGTTTTGCAGGTATCGGCGTTACAAGATTGATTTAGGATCGGAGAACGTTCTGAATCATTCTCCGTCCCTATCGCTACTTTGACTTTCGTTTTCGAAACTTGCGTTTCTCTAAACTTAGTCAAAGTGGGGGTTTCTGTAGACACCCATTTGTGTCTCCCCAAAACCAAAGCCAGTGATGAGTGCCTTTCACGTTGAATCATAATCGAATGAAACGAAACTGTGGAAAGGTCTAGTGTTGCGGAAACTTTTATTTCTTTTCTTTTCTCTTCTCCCTGTTTTTGAAAACTTTATTTTTAAGAAAAAAGCCAATCCAGTTTGGTTGGTCCATGATATGGGTCCAATAGTGGTGTAGTTGGATGGGGTTTTCAAAGACCTTTCCAACGATATATTATAAGCCCAATTCCGATGAATATTGAGGAATTTATGGCCAATTTACTAAACTGGGCCCGGTTTGAGCTTTAAGTACGGCCCAATGATCTAGGGGAGGACCTAATATGATTTATCATTCCTTATGTAATTAGGAATGGTTTTATTCTTCTAGAATCTTCTAGAAGGTCTTATCATTCTTAATTCAATTAGGATTCTTTAGAGTTTTAATCAAGATCAAATAGCATTTTCGACTGAAATTATATTATTTTATCTTCCAGTACGGGAAATTTATCAGATTTTCGAAAACTCGTTGAAATACAAATTAGCGTCCAACCCCAGGCCTTGGCGCCAGACGCCAGCCATTGGCGCCAAGTTAGTTTTGTGGTCTTCAGACTATGTTTTGATAAATTATCTTTTTTGGATGTTTTTCTCTATAAATATCGTATCAAAAACTCTGGTTTCATTCATCAACAATCACTTTATCAATTACCAATAATCAACTCTCTTCATTCACAAAATTATTCATCAACTCTCTTCATCTTCATCATTCATTCATCAATTCTCAATAATATTAATTCTTTAGCATTCTGTTCTAAACTTTGCTTTTTCACACAAAATTCCGCATTCACAAGATCTTGAAACACCTAGCCATATTCGAAGTTGCCTTTGCCCAAGACGTGAAAGGTTTTAATTTCTGAGGGTTTGGTCCCAAATCTCTCTTTCAATTATTTAATTTAATTGTTTTGATTATTATTTTTCCTTGAAGTTACTAACGCGTGTATTTTGTAATTAGAAAGAGGTACGAGGCATCCAAGTAAGTACTTTGATGGTTTAATTGATTTTATGATGTAGATATCATGCTTAGATTGTTCTTTTGATGATTCCTAGTATCATGTCTAGGGTATCTTTAATATTAAGTATGATATTAAAAGTATGATGCTTCCTATCCTCTTCCTAATATTTATGATTATTAATGATGATGATTATTATTATGTTGCTTGATATGCATATTATTTTTTATTATTGTTATTGCTTGATCACCTTTTATTGCAGGTTAAAGGGAATTGGTACTTGCAACCACGCTTAATAAGATAATTTAATAATCTTGTTAGGTTAATTGTGATTATAATTCAAGTGATCGCCAATAATAGTTTATTTGTGCATTAATATTCAACCAACATAGATTAAACAGGTTTAGGGTTAATCTATTGATTGTATGTTAGTCAGAAAGCGCACATGAATACGAGCAGAATAAAGTAGAGGCCTATTATTAGGGCAGGTTCGATCTCTTTTAGGTTGGATTTGTACCATCATCCCCGAACCCTTATTTGGTTCATGACCTTATGGAGTTGGCGATCTCTTGGATCGTTAAGGGGTGTAACCTTCACCTCGTGAACGGTTTACAAGTTCCTTAAAAACTTGTTGGCGAATCTTTTGCTCTATCTTCTTCCCTTTTGGACGCCACCGTAATTTAGTGTATGATCACAGTGGGGTTCAAGATAGTGGGATTTTAAAGGCTTGAAATTATTCCCTACAGTTAGTTGTTGGATTTTTTCATTTGAACATTAAAGTTCATATTTTTCCAACTCCCTCTTACTTTGTCAAAATCTTAAGATTAATTTAAATTGATTAAATTAATAGTGAGAAATTGGCTTATTTATGTTGTTGCACTAATGTAGACACCCATTTGTATCTCCCCAAAACCAAAGCCATTGATGAGTACATTTCACGTCGAATCATAATCGAATGAAGTGAAAGTGTGGAAAGTCTAGTGTTGCAGATAGTTTTTATTTCTTTCTTTTCTCTCTGTTTTTGAAAACCTATTTTAAGAAAACAGTCAATCCAGTTTAGTTTAGTCCATGGAAAGGGTCCAATAATGGTGTAGTTGGGCGAGGTTCAAAAATAGCTTTCCAACGATATATTATAAGCCCAATTCCGATGAATAATGAGGAAGTTATGGCCTAATTACTAAACTGGGCCCGATTTGATATTTATATACGGTCCAATGATCTAGAGGAGGGCCTAATATGATTTATCATTCCTCATATGATTAGAATTGATTATAGTCTTCTAGATTCTTCTAGAAAGTTCTTTTCATTCCTAATTTAATTAGCATTGATAAATTGACTTTAATCAGAATAAAAGAAGTGTTTTTAAGGAAAATACGATTTTGCCCTCTTGTATGGCTAAATTTTATCAAATCAAGAAAACGCGTGGAAAACTGGATTCCAGCGCTGGCGACAGGCCCAGCGCTTGGCGCCACTCCTGGCGTCTGGCTCCAGGGTCTAGCGTATGGCGCCAGATCCCGTCGTTTAGCGCCAGGTCGTGTTTTATTCTTTTCAAAACTCTGATTCTTTTTTATCATATCCGGCTGATTTTCTCTATAAATAGCCTCCTAAAACCTCCATTTTGAATCATCAACAATCAATTTCCATCAATTCTTTTCTCTCTAAGCTAAATCTTATACTCTCTCTCTTTTCTAAACTACCCTTTTACAAACAAAATTCCGCATTCACAAGATCTAGAAACACCTAGACGTGAAAGGTTTTAATTTATGAGGGTTTGGTCCCAAATCTAGTCTAAACTTACTTTAGATTTTCTATTTCAATTATTTAATTTAATTGTTTGATTATTATTTTCCTTGAAGTTACTAATGCGTGTATTTTGTTATTAGAAAGAGGTATGAGGCATCCAATTAAGTGCTTTAATTGTTTAATTGATATTTTGATATAGAAATCATGTCTAGGTTATTATTTTGATTCCTAGTGTCATGTTTAGGGTAATTTCTAATATCAAGTATGATTAAAAGAATGCTTCCTAGTATCATGTCTAGGGTAAAGAATAAGTTTCTTAAATCAATTATGATTTCTATGATACCTTTTATTGTCTTTCCTGTTAGTATCATGTTAGGGCTAGAGCTTTGATTTTTATTGTTTAGTGACATGCTAGGGTTTGTAATTAATCTTGTTAGTATCATGCCTAGGATCTTGCTAATATTATGCTTTAACATGATTATTTTAATTATTATTGTTATTTAAATTATGATTATTTTTATGATTTATGATTATAACTAATTGTTATGATTATTGATTATGTTGCTTGATGCTTATTTTCTATTGTTATTGCTTGATCACGCCTTTTATGCATGTTTAAAGGGAATTTGTACTTGTAATCATGCTTAATAAGATGATTAATAATCTTGTTTAGGGTTAATTTGATTATAATTCAAGTGATCGCCAATAATAGATATGTTTTTGCATTAATATTTTCAACCAATATAGATTAAACAGGTTTAGGGTAATCCTATTGATTGTATGTTAGTCAGAAAGCGCACATGAATACGAGAAAAATAAAGTAGAGGCCTATTATTAGGGCAGGTTCAATCTCTTTTAGGTTAGATTTGTACCTTCATCCCCGAACTTCCAGTCTTGGTTCCAGCCCTATTGGAGTTGATGATCTCCTGGATCGTTAAGGGGTGTAACCTTCACCCTGTGAACGGTTTACAAGTTCCTAAAACTTGTTGGCGACTCTTTTGCTCTATCTTCTTTCCCTTTGGAAGCCACCATACTTAAGTGTATGATCACAGTGGGGTTCAAGTTTGGGGTAGTGCTTGAAATATTCCCCACAACCAAGCTAAACCAATTTAATTAAAGAATGGTTCTTGGGAATTATTTTGGTTGGATGCACTTTAATAATTTTATTTAAGTTAGATTTGTTTAAATTTTCATTTTTGCTCATTGAATTAGTTCTAAAATTAATTTAGAATTAATAATAATGTCATGCGAAATTTGGGATCAAAATCTCGAGGATATGGCTCGCAAATCAAGGCAAAACCACCCTTGGCTAGCCGGGCTGCATAGCAGCCCGCATGTGGCTGCCAAGATGTTGTGTTCAGCCATGAACGTGGCCGGTGCGTACAGCCACAGCAGCAGCTGCACCAGCCAGGCAGCAGCACGCTGCGGCAGTGCTGCGTGCGTGCGTGTGTGCATGCGTAGCGCAGCACACAGCCGAGCTGTGGTGCGGCCTTAGTGCGGTAGTGATGCACGAGCATCATGTGCGTGGGCTTGGTGCTTCCGTCATGTGCGGGGGCTATGCCATGGTGCTTGCGGCATGGTGAGCATGGCTAGCAAGCTTGTGTGGCCTCGTGGCTCACGTTCTTACACTCCCCGTAGAAGAGTCGAAGCATATGTTGTATTCTAAGCTATGGGTGTGACGCTTGGCATGAGTCACGGACATGGGCACCACCCCTTAATTAGTACATGTGTTTTGGCAATGATATTTGCAATTTTTGCTGTTTGATTTATTTTAATTAATTTTGTTTACTTTAAATAAAATTTTGGAGGCGAGGCCTTGGTTTTGAGCGGCATTGGCAAAATTTATTTTGACAATTTTGGGTTCTACCGACTTAATTAATTGGATTAATTAAGTTGGATGCGGAATTTAGTGGGAGCTTCAATTATTAATTACGTCAATTACATAATCGGTTAAACAACTTTGACTAGTTTTAATTAGGCGTGTTAATCGGATTAACCGCCTAGATTAGTTACTAGTGCGCTCGCGTGTTTAATGCATTATTACTTGTTTATTGTTGTAAAATGCATGGGCCATTCACATATAGTGAATGGATGAATGGAATGTATATTCTCTCACAGGTTTTATGAAATGGCAACTAGTGGGACCCGATTAGGATAGAAAATACGGACTTCGTGCCATGATGTATTTTTGTAAATCTAAATACGGTCTACGCACAGTTGAGTATTTTTGTACCTTAATATTTAGATTAGTCCTAGTCTTAGATACTAGTAGTTGCATAATTTGGTTAAGTCTTGAAGACGGAGGTTCTTGGAAGACAAAGCCATGAAGATGCAAGAGAAGACCTTTTGAAGACTTGAAGAATTGAAGGGGTCATGCTAGTTGCCAATATGCATCTTATACTTATGCTTTATATATATATATATGCTTGTGCTTATATATGAATGATATGTTATATGCATGTGTGGTTTTCAAAATTATGTGATGATTAGTTAAGTTCACTTAAATCAAACAACATAGAAATCCTAGGTCCCCAATAATATTGAGTTAAAACTTGCCATTCCAAAACAACACTTGCAAACCGAATGGGAGTAATGGTGGGCTACGCCAAAGCGAGGCACCATTACTACTTTGAGGTTGGTGAGGCACATCGGGTGTGCAAGATGGTTTTGGTTGAACTCATCGGTATGAGTGAGGAGTCCTCACATGCCGTGGCAAAAGAGATACATTGTCAAGATGCATTGGATGCGACGATTATCTAACCAAGAATGGCTTGGAGCCATTAGCAAGGTAATTCTTACCTTGGGATAACAAGTGTTAGGACAAGCCAAAGCATGCCTAAAATACTTGTTGATCCCTTGGATCTTGGAATCGCCTTATTTTCACAAAATGGGGACAATTTTATGTGTAAATAAGACGTTAAATAAGTATTGAAATATGCATGAATTAAATTCAATCTTATTTAAAGTATTTTGAATGGTTTTTCATTTTAAATTCTTTCAATTGTAGAATCATGTCTTCAAACAACACAAACAACCAATTTTCATTACGCTCAATTCTCGATAAGGAGAAGTTGAGTGGGACCAATTTCCTTGATTGGCAGAGGAATTTGCGCATCGTTCTTATGCAAGAACTGAAAGAGTATGCCCTTGATGAGGAAATGCCTGAGGCTCCTAATGAGGAGGTGACTCAGGCTGCCCTTAACCGATGGCAATTGGCCGATCGGGATGTCAAGTGCCTTATGCTAGCCACTATGTCTCTTGAACTTCAGAAAACCTTCTTCGAGAAGGAATCGGCCTATGAGATCATTTCTGAGTTACATAATATGTTTCAAGAGCAGGCTCGAACTGAAAGGTTTAAAACCCACATGCAGATCCTTGAGACTAAGCTCAAGAAAGGAGAGCCAGTCACCCCATACGTTCTCAAAATGATCGGATTATTTGAGAACATGGGAAGGCTTGATGTGGGGTACTCAACTAAGATGGCTATTGACATCATTCTCTATTCCCTTCACAAATGCTATGATCAATTCAAAATGAACTACAACATGCATAGCATGGAGAAAACCCTCACCGAGCTTCATGGGATGTTGAAGCAAGGTGAGCAGACGCTCAAAGATGAGGGAAATCATGATATGCTTATGATCAAGAAGGGCAAGCTGTTTAAACGGGCAGGAAAAAAGAAGAAAGGCTTCAAGAGGAAAGGCAAGAAGTGCTTTCCGCCTAAGCCGAAAGCCACCAAAGACAACAAGGAGAAGAAGGTAGCATCTTCTAAGTCTGATTCCGAATGCTTCTATTGCAAGAAGAAGGGACATTGGAAGAGAAACTGCCTTAAGCTCAAGGAAGATAAGAAGAACGGAACCGTTGCTTCTGTATCAGGTATTTACGTTATAGACTTTAACTTCACTAGCACAACTTCATGGTTATTAGATACCGGATGTGGATCACACCTTTGTTCCGATTCTCAGGCACTAAGGAACACTAGGAGGCTAGCGAAGGGAGAGATCGAGCTCCGGGTAGGAAATGGAGCAAGGATTGGTGCTATATCCGTAGGATCTCTTAGTTTGTCTTTGCCCACGAGGCTAGTTTTGGAACTTGACAATGTTTATTGGCCAACATCACCAAAAACATTATTTCAATTTCGGTGTTGGACGCCAAAGGTTTTGAATTTCGAGTAAAAGACCAATCATGTTCATTTTATCTCGATAATGTTTTATATGGTACGACACATTTTGAAAATGGTCTTTATGTGCTATGTTTAGACAAAGATATTTATAACGTCAATAATCCTGCTAAGAAAGCTAAGACTACACAGTCTAGTCAAACCTACTTGTAGCATTGTTGCCTGATAAGTGACTTTTATGTCACTTTTAGGGTGTTTATTGAGTCGTTTTCCGGCTTATTTTCCAATAATTTAACCCTTTTTTATCCTTTTTTTCTATTATTTGCTTATTCTCGCCTTTTATCTTTATTTTGAGTATTTTTGTAATTTTTAATATTTTTTAGTTTATTTTCGTGTTTTATTTTTTTTCTTACTTTTAATGTTTGTAGTTTAAGTTCTTAGTTTTTATTTTTAATAATTTCTCTTTTTATCTCGTTTTTTTTTATTTATTTTAGTTTCGTATTTTATTTTATTTTACTTCGTTTTATTTTATTATTTTAGTTTTTGTCCCTATTTCTCTTGGTTTTTTTGGTTGTGTAGGTATGTTTTCGGGTTGAAGCACAGATTTCAAAGTCAAATGGTTTGCATTGGAAGTTCGGGACCCGAGTCAATCAAGTTCAACAAAATTCTTACAAGTTGCTGCCCCTAACCTCTTGCTGCTGCCAGCTTATCATACACCACAACTCCCTTACCACGACACACCACCAGCCACAACAACAACAACAATTACAGCAATGGCAGCAACATCTCTTCGCAACCCACATCAACAGCCACCGCCAAAACCGCCATCAATAACCACCAAACCACCTCCAATCACACCAATATCTAGCCACGCACCCACCTTACAACTCCCCTGCTCCACCACGCAACTCCAATTATCCTCGTTACCAGCCCACATCGACCAACTCACCCACGCATATCCAACAACCAATACACCACCAAAACAATTCCAACCAACCAACACACAAAACTGCAACCACCTGCGAACCTCCACCATCAATTCTCCCCTGTTCCACCACTTTCACCACACATAAACCGCACCTTCCACCAGCCACCAAAATCACCACCAACACCCCGTAATTCCAATCAACCACCAATCTCAGCCACCTCACCCTACTCGCACCACCTCAACTCAGCACACCCAAACCACCTGAGCCACCAATCACCCCCGTAACAAACACCAGCCCTTCACCCACAATCGGCCACCAATTACTCACCAATTACAGCCGCGATTCGCCCAACACCCAAACTCACAGAGCAGCTACTCGCGGCAGCGCAACCCTGTCAGAAAGCGCACAAAATGGAGTCCAAAATCGAGTTGAGGCAGTAGCTTTGCGCGACTTGCTGTGCGACTTCTGTGCGGGCGCACAAATGTGGGTCAATCACGAGCTTTTCACGTGATTTTAATGAAGATCGGACGGCCGTGATTTAATTTTGCTTGATGAAGATTTTCGATGAAGGGTGAAGATGATGCGTGATGGTGATGAAAGTTCAGAGCAGCCACAAAGAGAAAGGGAATTGGGTGGTCTGGTGGAAATCGTGGGTTTGGGTGGGAATTTTGGGGGTTTTTTGTGTTTTGTTTTTATTTTTATTTATTTTAGTTTTGTTATTTTAATTATTTTATTTAGTTTTATTTTCATTTTATTTTCTTTTGTTTTATTTTTAAGCCTTGTATTATAAATACCCCTTTTGGGGTTATTTTCTAAAAAAAATTTCAATCAACATTTTTATTTTAGATAGATTAGATTAGTTTAGCCTTTATTTTCTCTCTCTTAGGGTTAGTTTAGGAGTAGTATAGAGAGAGAAAGCTTGGATTTCCATGGAGTTTTTGAGAGGTTGAAGAAGCAACTTTGTGGAACTTCTTCTCATCTATTCAATGAGCACTTTCTAACTTTCTCTCATCTTTATTTCTTTGCTTAATTCTAGTTTTATGCTTTTTGTTTGTTGATTTGAGTAGATTAATTAGTTTGTTTGTTGAATCTTGTTTTAATTCTTATTTTACCTTGTTTTCCATGTCTTTCTTCATTATGTTAGCTTAGGTCTTGTTCTAAGGAATTGGATGAAGGTTATATTAATGAACTGAATGATTGATTGTTATTAGTATGAAATTGTTTCTTGATTATTGTGTATGGGTGACGCTTTTATGGATTAGAATATTTCTAGCTAATCGATTCTATGCTCTTAATTGTGCTTTCAATCAATTGTGCGAGAGTGAGTTGGTTGAGAGCCCTAAATTCTTCCATACCTTTGCTAGGCTAGTTGCACGAGAGTGAATTAGTTTAGTAGGATAATTAACATGTTTAATTGTGCGAGAGTGAGTTAAATGTCTTGATGTTCCTAATCGAGGTCATTTTCATCTATTTGTATGATGTTGTTTAATACATTGATGTGATTGGATTCCACTTTCCCTAATTTTAGTTAATTGCTCTTAGTAGTGTTTGGTTTAATCTCTCTCTATCTCACAACCTTTCCTACTAGTCTAGTTAGCACAAATTAATACACTTAGTCCTTTTGGGTTTGACCCTTTACTTGCCACTAACTAGTTTAGTGTAAGTTTAGGTATTATAAATTTCTAATTTGGTTAGGGTTAGTAGTCCCAACGACCTAATTTCACCCGCGATCATTGCCTTGGCCACATTAACATCAAACGCATCAAGAAACTTCTACAAGAAGGCATTCTAGACTCATTCGATTTAGAATCATTTGAGAATTGCGAAGGATGTTTACTAAGCAAGATGATAAAGCAACCATTCTCCAAGTTAGGAGAAAGGGCCGCTGACTTATTAGGCCTAATACATACCGATGTATGTGGGCCAATGAGTACACCCGCAAGGAATAGTTATCGGTATTTTATAACCTTCACGGACGGTTATAGTAGATATGGATATGTCTACCTAATGTCGCACAAATATGAATCATTTGATAAATTCAAAGAATTTCAGAGTGAAGTTGAAAATCAACTTGGCAAGAAAATCAAAGCGCTTCGATTGGATTGAGGTGGCGAATATTTGAGCCAAGAATTCTATGACCATCTGAAAAAACATGGGATACTTTCAGAATAGACACCTCCGGGAACTCCTCAATGGAACGGAGTATCCGAAAGGAGAAAACGAACCTTGTTAGACATGGTACGATCGACTATGGGTCTTAGTAAACTTCCAATCTCTTTTTGGGGACATGCACTTTTAACTGCGGCACTTACACTGAATCGTGCTCCGTCAAAAGCTATAGAAAAGACTCCATATGAATTATGGACGAAGAGACCTCCAAGGTTGACTTTTCTTAAGATTTGGGGATGCGAAGCATATGTCAATAGACTCATGTCTGAAAAACTTCATCCAAAATCTGTCAAGTGTTTCTTTGTGGGTTATCCAAAAGAAACCAAGGGGTATTACTTCTACAAAAAATCCGAGAACAAAGTGTTTGTTGCTCGTGATGGTATCTTTTTGGAGAAGGAGCATATTTCCAAAATGACAAGTGGGAGGAAAATCGAACTCGATGAAGTTCGAGAGGACGAGCAACAAGGACAAATTGACAATCAAAGTGCTCACAAAGCATCTACTGATATTGGTCAAATTGACAATGCAAATGCTCAGTCCATTACCCTACGTAGGTCAACTCGGCCAAGATCTCAACCTGACAGATATCTTGGTGTTGTATTAACAGAAGATCAGGACATCCTAGTAGTGGATGGAGATGAGCTAGGAACCTACAAGCAAGCTATGATGAGCCCCGACTTTGCAAAATGGCAAGAGGCCATGAAATCCGAAATGGACTCCATGTTTGAAAATCAAGTATGGGACTTGGTTGATTTACCCGAAGGTTACACACCTATCGGATGTAAATTGATTTTCAAGTTGAAAACCGACAAAGATGGAATTGTATTCATTTACAAAGCTAGACTGGTAGCAAAAGGTTACAGTCAAATTCACGGAATTGATTATAATGAAACCTTTTCTCCAGTTGCAATGATTAAGTCCGTTCGGATTCTTCTAGCGATTGCTGCATATTACAATTACGAGATATGGCAGATGGACGTCAAAACCGCCTTCCTCAATGAAATTTTGGAAGAAACTGTGTACATGACACAACCTGAAGGTTTTGTCGACCAAAACAATGCTAGAAAGGTATGCAAGTGTAGGGAATAAATTTAAGCTTTAACCCCATAGCTTGAACCCCACTGTGATCATACACTAAAGTACGGTGGCGTCCAAAAGGGAAGAAGATAGAGCAAAAGAGTTGCCAACAAGTTTTTATGGAACTTGTAAACCGTTCACAGGATGAAGGTTAAACCCCTTAACGATCCAAGAGATCGTCAACTCCACAAGGTCTAGAACCAAATAAGGGTTTGGGGATGAAGGTACAAATCCAACCTAAAAGAGATTGAACCTGCCCTAATAATAGGCCTATACTTTATTCTGATAGTATTCATGTGCGCTTTTTGACTAACATGCAATCAATAGGATTAACCCTAAACCTGTTTATCTATGTTGGTTGAATATTAATGCACAAACAAATCTATTATTGGCGATCACTTGAATTATAATTACAATTAACCCTAAACAAGATTATTAATTATCTTATTAAACGTGATTACAAGTACAAATTCCCTTTAAACATGCATAAAAGGTGTGATCAAGCAATAACAATAAATAATCAAGCAACATAATAAATAATCAAGCAACATAATAAATAATCAATATCTTGAATAATAATTAATAATCATAATAATTATCATAAATAAAATAATCATCATCAAAATAATAATAATATTCATAATTATCATAAATTATAATCATTATAATCATAATCATATTCATGTTAATATTAAAGCATATAATAATAGCAAGATCCTAGGCATGATACTAACAAGATTAATAACAAACCTAGCATGTCACTAAGCAATAAAAATCAAAGTTTTAACCCTAACATGATACTAACAATCATAAACATTAGGAAGAACATAGGAAGCATCGCAGGAATCATATTTATTATTAAAATCACCCTAGACATGATACTAGGAATATCATAATAACAATATAAACATGATTTCTACATCGTAATATCAATAAATCAATTAAAGCACTTACCTTGATGCCTCGTACCTCTTTCTAATAAAAAAATACACACGTTAGTAACTTCAAGGAAAATAATAAACAAAACAATTAAATCAAATAATTGAAGTAGAGATTTGGGACCAAACCCTCAGAAATTAAACCTTTCACGTCTAGGGCGAAGGCAACTTCGAATATGGCTAGGTGTTTCTAGATCTTTCGAATGCGGAATTTTGTATGTGAAAACAAAGTTTAGAGAAAGAAAGAAAGAATTGAAAGATTAAAGAATGCTAATTAAAACTGATTGTAGATGAGAAATTGTGAATGAGGAGGATTGGTGAATTAAAGATTGCGAATGAAAACTGATTATAGGTGAATGCAAACAGAAGTTGGAATCTGGGATTTGATGAAGCCATTAGTAAGTTTGGTTTTATCAAGAATCCAGATGAGTCTTGTGTCTACAAGAAGTTTAGTGGGAGTGACATCGCCTTCCTAGTCTTATATGTCGATGACATTTTGCTCATTGGAAACAACATTCTGATGTTAGAGTCTGTAAAGACTTGGCTCGGGAAATGCTTTTCAATGAAAGACTTGGGAGGGGCTCTGTACTTACTTGGAATCAAGATCTATAGGGATAGATCAAAGAGGATGATAGGATTGAGTCAAAGTACTTATATTGATAAGGTACTAGCTCGATTCAACGTGGAAGGATCCAAGAGAGGCCACCTACCCATGGCACATGGCATAACCCTAAGCAAGAAGCAGTGTCCAAAGACACCTTATGAGCGGGAAAGGATGAATCAGATTCCATATGCTTCGTTTATTGGATCAATCATGTATGCCATGATATGTACTAGGCCAGATGTATCGTATGCCTTAAGCGCTACGAGCCGATACCAATCAGACCCAAGAGAGGCGCATTAGACTGCGACCAAGAATATCCTAAAGTACCTGAAAAGGAACAAGGATAAATTCCTGGTCTATGGTGGTAGAGATGAATTGGTTATTGAGGAATACACCGACACAAGCTTCCAGACAGATAGAGACGATTTCAAGTCACATTCAAGGTACATATTCTATCTCAATGGAGGAGTGTTTAGTTGGAAGAGTGCTAAGCAAAGCAAAACTGCTGATTTTACAACTGAAGCCGAATATTTGGCAGCATCTGAGGCAGCTAAGGAGGCAGTTTGGATTCACAAGTTCATTAGGGAACTTGATGTTGTACCCTCCATCAAGGGTCCAATAGATCTCTATTGTGACAACAATGGGGCTATTGCTCAGACCGAGAACAGCAGAAGGTCAAACATGTCAAGAGGCGATTTCACATGATTAGAGAATGAAAATCAGAAGGTGAAATCAGAATTTGCAAGGTTGGAACGGATGATAATGTAGCCGATCCACTCACTAAACCTTTGTCTCAAGTGAAGCACAACAAACACGTTGAGGCAATGGGAATCAAGCACACTGGAAACTGGCTTTCATTTCCTTATTTTAGTGTTTTAATTAAATTTTGGACAATGTTGATGTAAAACACTATGATGAACCATTCAGTTTTGGAGTAATTAAATTTTCATCCAATTTAAATCACTCTGTTTTTATTTAATTGTGGTTTAAAATTAAATAATGAGTCCATTTGATTTAAAGAATATTCAAAATAGGGTATCAAGACAATGTCTGGGATAAAGAAACACCTATTAAGTGAACATTGAATATTTTAATCGAAAATTATCCCTAATCAAGGTCATTTATATGGTGGACGTTTAATGAACAATAAAGATTAGTGTGTAGTATGATTTATGGCATACGTTTCTTGTGCTATAAGGACATAAATCATTTGCACAGGTATTGGTTTAGAACCATACTGCATCGACCTATGAGAATACTTTAAGAGATTCAAAATCATGATAATATATATCTCATTATTGCTATCAGAACTATTTTCTTTGACCATGAGTATTGTGAGGTCTCTTGTTTGAGTACTAGTCCGTTTTTGATGTCTGTCAAATGTCTGTCGTAATTAGAGATTAAAACGATGGCTATCTAGCGGCTAGGTCATCTTAGTAAGAGAAGCTACATTACAAGACTGGGAATGTCCCCCTACTAATAATAGGGAACATGTCTTGTTGTTTACAAGGCCTCTGGAAAAGCAAGACTGTGAAAATGCATGGCCGTGATCAGATGGATTTTAGAAACCATCTGCTTATTGACAGTCAAACTCGGATTTCGAGAAACACTTCTGGACGTAACAGGGATGACGAATAATCTTACCCTGTAGTTCATGAAGAGACATAGGAAAGGGGCTATACACTGAATGCTCACTTGTCCGGAAGGACAAGTGGGAGATTGAACGAAATGGTGTCCTTCGAACAAGTGTATTATTTTGATAGTGGGTTCAGAATTATTAGAAAGCTAATATATTCAGTCAGGTCAAGTGATCGGAATGCCTAGGTGGAGGCCACTTCCGATCAGTTATATTAATGTATAATTAATATTACAGCTTAATCTTAACTGAACCCTTCGGGTCACACCTAAGAAATTAATGAACCGACTCGACAAATTAATTCGGATGAAATTAATGAGTCGCTTGAGTCGCCCGAGTATTAAATATTTAGACGTCGAAAATTCGAGCTTAGAGCGTCGAAACCGAGCGTCGAAATTCGAGTTAAAAATAGTAAATGATGTGACGCTCAAATAATAATAAATCGACAATATTCCCAAAATATCCCTAGCATTGGAATGCCCCGAGCATCCGAGTGCTTGGGGCATAATGTGCTAGCATAGGTGGCTAGCATGCGCACCATGGCTAGCAGCAGCCGCAACACCCAAGGGGTAGCAGCTGCTAGCAGCCCGCACATGGTGTGCGCGGCATGCTAGCAGCAGCCTGCACTTGGAGTGTGTGGCTTGCTAGCCGCAACAGTATCCCGCAACTCCAATTGCGGGGCTGGGCCGTGGCTGGGCTTAGGTGCGGGTAGGTAGGGCCGAGCATATGGGAGGCATGTGGGGTGAGGGACATGTGGCACAAGGAGAGTATGGAGTGGGGAGAAAGTACGGTCCCCTACTCTCCAAGTGGTCCTCAATTCCCTTTATATGTATTAATGACACTTGTAGATTTATTATTAGTTTGCTTATTTTTTTTATTTTAACTTTAAAATAAATTGTGGAATTTCATGATCCCACATTGATGGGATAGAAATTCCCACTCTCACTCTTCCCTATAAATACCCACGTTGGGTTTTTGGGAAGGGTGCTTGAGTAGGAGTTCAATAGAGCATTGCATTTTTAAAAACTCTTAAACTCATATAATACTCGGGTTTTGGTCGGACCTTGCTAACCTCGAGGTAACGGACCTAAAATTCCATAGTTTGTTTTGCGGATGGATCTCTGTCGGAGGCTCTCGTGTTTTCGGGGCTAAGCTTTCAAGAAAGAGCCCAATTTGTCAGGCGAAGCACGCAAAAAGGTATATTTCCTATTTTGCCTTTTTGTGTTTATTTTATGCATTAGTGATATTATTTATTGCGACCCTGATCCTTGGCTCGGGTTTTATCCGCGTTGAGTGGGACTCACCAAACCCCAACACTAAATATCTCAAAACAAAAATAGGACATATACATAGGTCCATCTAAGTATCATATGAATGGCCTAAACAATATCAAGTCAATAGAACTACCCCAAATTGGGGGCTTGATAACTTGTTATTTGGTATGATTTTAGGGTAACTTTGAACCTTGTTTTCGTGATTATTCGACATCAAAGTTCATTATTTATCCTATCTTTATACAAATTTTGTACCATCCATGCTTCATGGGTTGTTTGTGTTTTTGATGTAATGTAGCTATTTTTAGCACTATATATGGACGTGATCAGCATGAGTGAATAAGGAGAAAGGAAAGCTTGGTTGATAGAGCAATTAAGGAAGAAGGATGAGTGCCTTAAAGATAAATGAAAAGCTTTTGGAAAGTTTTGGAAGGATTTTTGCACTAAGGTCAACTTCAATTGACCATAACTTTTGTTCCACTCAACATTTTGAAGTGATATAAATTGGAGATTAAAGTTAATCTCAAGAGATTTCCAACGACTGGTCACATGCCTTATTCCTATGAGTAACGAAGAAGTTATGACCTTCCAAAAATAAGCTTTTTCGCTAGAAAAGAGCTGCACGTCCGTGCCAATAAGTGGCACATCCGTGCAAGTCACTGCACGACCGTGCCAAATGAAGCACGTTCGTGCAAGGTCAGGTAGTAGCTACTGGTCGTATTTTAACAGGTCTGCACGTCTGTGCAACCTTTGGCACGTCCGTGCCGACCTGTAGACGGGTCGTTTCCTCGTGTTCTCCGTCCTTTTACTTGGGGGTTATATAATAACTCTTTGGCTTTATTTGTAAATGGATATCTTCTTACAGTAGTTTTAGCTTAGGTTTGGATTTTTAGAGAGAGAAACTCTTATTTTCTGGAGAGATAATGTGTGAAAAACTTGTTGAAAGCTTGGAATATGAAGAATTGAAGGAACGAGACTTGAAGATTTGATTATTTCTTGCATTATCAATGAGAATTTCTTACTCTCTCTCTTATTTTATTGATTTAATTACTTATTTTTTGTATCTTTTCTAGTTTTATTACTTGTTTATGTTAAATTAGTGTTTGGATTCATGTTCTTAGTAGTTTACTGTTTTAGTTTTGCAATTTACAATGATGTGTGCGTAGTTCTTTTACTTGGGATGGTTGAAACCATTGATGAATTCACAAATACTTGTTTACATGTGTTGATTTAGCTAATGTCGTATGTTAATTAGTTAAGTTTAAGTTGTTTCATTGTTAGTTCTTGTAAGTGGTCATTGCTAGAACTATTTATCTAAGCTTTCTCAACGAAGGATCGAGAGATGAACTTGAGTTAGCTCCCTTATGCTTAATTGACTTGAAATGCCATGAGAATAGGAATTTCCAGTCAAGGGAATGTTTATGTCATCGTGATAATGCTTTAACACTTGTTTTATGCTTTGTAACCACGAGAGTAGGTTGTATTCATAACTCAAGTAATCCCTCTAGCTTGAGAGAGTAGTTGGGTGCCTTAGATGACTTCCCCTAATTTATCCCCAAATTGCTATGTTTTGTATGTTAAATTATAGTTTGTGAATGACTTAATTGGTGGATACCTTCCCAAGATCCTTTTTATTATTGTTTGTAGTTTTTCATTATAACTCAAAACCCAAAAAGACTTGACTTAGCATATCACAAATCGATACTTGTTAGTGCTCCCCTTAGTCCTTGTGGGATCGACCCTTACTTGCCCTTTCTACCCATTAGAGAGACCAAGTTAGGTTTTTATCTTTGGTAGGCTCGACGACGGCCTATCAGGGCTCCAAGACTTGTGAAATAGCAAGAATGCGCATAACCCGACACATGGGGGCTCCAATATCCACAAAAAAATGAAATATTCATGTCATTCGAGCTACTTTTGGGAATCGCCTAAGCTACAAATGGTTTACGTAGATCTCGAGCCTTACAATTTTCAAATGCATCACAATGATTTAATAATCATTTTGTTACTTTGAAAACTAAGTTTGCAACTAAACTTGACCATTGAATAGGTTACATATTTGAGCCATTTTCAAGTTCAACTTCAAAAACTAATCTTAGTGCATAATTGTTGTTTCGATACTTCAATTTACTCTAAGGGTTAGAGAGTATGGCTAGTATAGAGCAAAGAAACAAAATTATGATACATACTTGCTCATAAGAAAGTTTAGTACTCAATCATTCATCATGAAAATTGTATCAAGACACTTTATTAACATAAGACAAACAATTTCATGAGTTAGAATGTAAACAAAAGACTCCTAATTCTAAATTAAGGAGTCTTCATTTAAAATTATTCTCCATTGTTGCACACATTGGAATTTCGCTAGGAGGATAACATCAACTTTATCTTGAGCTTCAAAACAGTGACAAACTTTGAACTCAAAAGAAAAAACTCAAAAGTAGCAAGAAGAGACGAAAAATTTGAACAACATTTCATTTTTCCTCTCACTTGTTCAAATGAATGACCAATATTACTAGACTTAGCAAATTTCCTTTTTTAAAACTATGAATGGTCAAAAACAATTTAAATACACTAGTTTAATCGTTTCCAAGATCCTATTTGTTATCATAATAAGAAGAAACACAGGATTTTTAGACCCATTTCAAGGAACATGAAAGGGTCTAATTATTAACAACAAGCAAATCATCAAAGTCACCCAACACTGGGGGCTACAACATTCGAAAATATAAAATGGGGGCTTACGAACCCAAAATATAACTAAGCTACAACAGTTCGATGATCTCTTCAAGAATTTCCTAAACTAACTAGTTTTGTGCAAATCTTGAAATCACATTTTTATAAGCGAATAATAATAACCATCGGTTATTTTATCATTGATAAAGCTAATTTTGCAACTTAAGCATGAAAAATAACATGAGTCGCAAGAACAAATTCATGCTATTATCAAAGTTAAAAATTTCATTTATAATGTTAATGAATAATTGTTGTTTAAAACTTTTCAATTTACATTAAAATTAACAAGTATAGTTTATGTGAGCAAAAAAGAGAAATAAAGTTCAAGCACAAATTTAAAATTAGAATGAACAAAAAAACACATATATGCTTGACATGCTCATACAGGATCAGTACTTTATAACTTCACATGAAATTTGTTGCCATATATTTCTTAAAACAACGACAAACAAACAAATTCATGAAAAGAAGTCGAATCGAAAACCCCAACTCCAAGTTAGGATTCTTCATTCGATTTCTCCATTTTATTAACCAAGATCAAAGTCTGGTAAAATAAAAGGAGCAAGATTTACTTTCCTTAGCTTTAAAAGACAACTAGAAAATGGGAAGAGATCAAAATTGGAGAAAGAGGAGAAGAAGAATGTGAGCTGCTGATCACGCTTCTCCAACTCTTTTACTAATTCAAGTGTTGCGCGCAACTCATCAAGTTGCGCGTGGCATCCCAGTGCAACCTGGTTTCTTGCGCGCACTTGGCCAGCGCAACTTACTATGTTGCGCGCGGACACTGGTCACGTAAAAGACCAGTACTCAGATTTCTATCTGTTTCGAATTTTTCCTAACAGTTTTGTACGTTGTTAGACGTAATAACGCGCGAATTATCGAAATCTTTTAAAATTGCTTTACATCCAGTACTTTATTTTCTTCTTTGATAGTTTTTTGCATCATTCTGCATGCACACCGTGCTTTGTGCCTTCCCTAAGCATACGTTTTGAACATTTTTTGTAAAAGTGTCTTTAGACGTTCCGTAGTGGTGCTTTACGTAAAAGCTCCCATAGACAGGTTTGTCATTTTTATTGTATAGCCGTTATAAATGTCCATATTTTCTTCTTTTTTCACTTCCACAGCAAAAAGGAAGGTGTCATCATGCAGCGTAAAAATGCAAGGCGTTATCATAAAGCGTAAAAATTGTGTAGTGTAGGCGTTGAATAAAATTTCACTTCTTCCCTGGCTTTGCAAGATCTACCTCTCGGAACTAAAAAGTAGAGAATTACTTTACTTTAGGCGCTAGCTCACGAGTCGACAGGCACGCCGAACCATTCAGGAACAAACACTTCTTGATTGGAAGCAAATACAGTAGTTAGTGAGCTTACTAGCTGTAGACACCCATTTGTGTCTCCCCAAAACCAAACCCGGTGATGAATACTTTTCACGTCGAATCATAATCGAATGAAGTGAAAGTGTGGAAAGTCTAGTGTTGCGGTTACTTTTTATTTCTCTTCTTTCTCTCTATTTTTCGAAAACCTATTTGTTATTTATCTTGTTAGTATCATGCCTAGGATCTTGCTATTATTATGCTTTATCATATTATTATTATTTTTATAATTGTTATAATTATTGTTATTATTATTCATGATTATTATGTTGCTTGATAGTTTTTATTGTTATTGCTTGATCACACCTTTTATGCATGTTTAAAGGGAATTTGTACTTGTAATCATGTTTAATAAGATTATTAATAATCTTGTTAAGGGTTAATTTGATTATAATTCAAGTGATCGCTAATAATAGATTTATTTGTGCATTAATATTCAACCAACATAGATTAAACAGGTTTAGGGTAAACCTATTGATTGCATGTTATTAAAAAAGCGCACATGAATATGAGAAGAATAAAGTAGAGGCCTATTATTAGGGTAGGTTCTTTCTCTTTTAGATTGAATTTGTACCTTCATCCCCGAACTTCCAGTCTTGGTTCCAGACCTATTGGGGTTAACGATCTCTTCGATCGTTAATGGGTGTAACCTTCACCTCTTGAACGGTTTACAAGTTCCTAAAACTTGTTGGCGACTCTATTGCTCTAGCTTCTTTCCCTTTGAACGCGACAATGCTTAAGTGTATGATCGCAGTGGGGTTCAAGTTTGGGGTAATGCTTGAAATATTCCATACATTTTTGGCGACTCCGTTGGGGAGGATTTCTATTTTAATTCCTGAAATTTATTTCGGCAATGATTTAGAATGAGCGGATGAGACGCGAAAAGTTCTAAGTATTTCATGTGCGTAGTTTTGATTAACATTATTGTCATATGCATAAAAAAGGATCTCATTGGAAAGATCATCCGTAATGAGTAAAAACATAGGATTTTCACACGTAGGAAATTTGAGAAATATCTTTCACAACTACGACCGAAATAATGCTGGAAAAACTTGAAAATTTTACGAACACAGAAAGCTGTTGAGGCATGTAGGAACTGGTGTCTAGAAAACAAAGCCTGTCGCTGAAGATATGGCTCTGTTGCCGAGCGACAATCTTGTCGCCAGGTGACAGGGCTATATCGCGGCGACAGTCCCTGTTGGTTGGCGCTGCGTTCTTCCAATACCGAGCTAGAAATATGAGTTCTAATTTCGAACAGTTCTAGCACTGTTGGCTCGATTCTACTTCCTGGTTGAGTTTTTATCACTTTTCTGAAACCCATATGTGTTCTACATATGGACATAACCCTATGGGAATTCATGCTCCATCTACTTGATTGAATGCTCTGAGCAACAAAGGGTACATCCGAGAATGTTGAATTCACCAAACCATGGAAGCGAGTTTAACTCGCGGGGTACCATCCACTCGCGCCAACCCTTCCAAAGGTAAGGCTTCCGCGCGGTGCATCTGGACTCATAACCATGGACCCTCTTTGACTAACCCATATCCCAAACTTTAGAGAACTAGAGCCATGGTTAGGTTGCGAACTCATTGCATCATATTGTGCCTACTTGACTATTTGTGCATTATTTGTTGTGTATACTCTATTTGTTTTCCTAACCGTTTGTTTGACTTGTGTTTAATCCTTAAATAAACTAATTAATGACTAAAATGACTTTTCCTAATTAATTAATTAATTAATTAATTAATTTGAGTAATTAAAGTCTAATAAATTATTAGAATTGACTTAGTACGACTTTAGGCCTGTCCCGTAGAGTAAAAATACTGAAAGCAGTCCCAGATTAATGCTCCAGCAATGACGCAAAAATTTGGGTTGCAGCGCCAAACGCTACTGTGCAACGCCGAGCGACAACACTGTCGTCTGGCACTGCACTGTAGTGTGCGGCGACAGTCCTGTTGCTTTGGCGACAGTTCAGAATTTTGCTCGAGTCATCATGACGTGTCTAATTAAACAATTTATTAATTAGTTTGGTTATTTTGTTAATAGCAGTAACCTTGTTTAGTCCTTAATTGAGTCTAAGCAGTTAGTCCCATGGTCTTACACAAGAGTTAAAGCATGTCACTTACACTCACAAATAAAGCACACACTAATATGAATGTACACTTTGACCATGTTTAGAGAGTCTTGTATGCGCGTGTTTTCCGTCATTTTTTTGGGGGGTAAGTCGGATATTAATTCTCCAATTAAACCACTTGTTTAAACCCGGATACTTGATTCCTAAAAATATACTCCCTATTTTTGCTTTACCCGTAAAGTCAAAATCAATTTGAGTTAAGTTATTCAAATAAAAAATGGTTTAATTTACAGCGCATGGTCAAGAAAGGAAGGGCGTTTAATCAGAGAAAACCTTTTTGTTCAAGTACAACTATTTGACATACCAATCGGTCGGAAAAGGAAAGCTAAGAAGATAATGGTAAGTCAAGAAGAAGTCAATGAGCTCAAGAAGCAAATGGCTGGTGTTACTGAGTTGCTAAAGACCTTCACCCTCCAAATCAATTACCCTGTGAATTAATAACAAATGGTGATCATGCAAGAGAGCTTGAGCAAGATATCTAATGATTACAGGTTCCAGGGCATTAGTTTGCAGGAGTCTCGGTGGACAAGGAGCTTCTTCCGCAGAAGTTCAATGCCAACGACATCCCAATGATTAAGGAAAGTGATAACCCTTATTTTCATTTCAGAGCCTTTAAAACTATAATGAATATTAAGGGGATCGATAGAAAAGTATTTCATTCTTTATTTTCTCTATCTCTTGAAACCGTTTGCCAACAATGGTTCTTTTCCCTTGACAAAGAGAAAACCTCTACTTGGGAATCAATTGTAAATGCTTTCATTGATAGATATAAATGCAATATTCAACTTGAAACCGATCATAGGGAACTTGAAATACTTAAAAAAAGAGAATGAAGGTTTTACTTCCTTCTTCAATAAATGAAGAGAAACCTCTGATGATTGAAGTACCAAGTGAAAAAGAATCTGTGAGGATGTTCATTAAGAACCTCCAAGAAAAGTACTCCAAGCATCTTAAGTACCAAACCAATCTTCATACCTTCAAGGCCGTCTATGACATTGGGATTAACATTGAAGATGACCTTTCTAAACAAAAAGCTGCTAACAATAACTCTTATAGTGGCTGGAAAGGTAAGAAGAACGAAAATCCTTCTTCTTCCAAAACCACCCACTCAAATAACATTATCACCTTTAATTTGAGTGAAGTCCTTGCTATGAACAACCAAAGACAAAAGAAACTAGTTAGGAGGAACTAAACTCCTATTGGCATAAGTTATGACACAGCATTCAATCGATTGAGTGCAAAAGGTCTTATAACTCCTATTGGACCATTCGGCAACCCATCGGTTGAAAAGAGGACAGCTAACTAGAACCTCAATGCACATTGCAAGTATCATCAAGGTAGGGGCCATCTCAATGAGAATTGTTGGAAGCATAAGGAAGCTATCCAAGACTTGATTGACAACAATAAGCTACCATTTCCCCCTGCAAGCAAGAAGCCAAGCATTAACAATGCACCTCTCTCAAACTCTTTGGCTATCTCTGATGAGGAATACCATGTTGATCCCTCATCTCTCATTAAACCTGTTGAAGAAATTCATGCTATTGAAGAAGAAAAGGAAACCTTTTTCGATGCCATGGATGATTTCCCTTCTGAATAAGAACCTGCAACTAAGGAAGAAGTCTGGATCCTCATACGATCAATGTGGGAGGGAATAGCCTTGTTACGTGAGGCTATTGAATTATCAAAGAAACAAAGAAAGGATCTTCAAAGCAAGCATGCCAAAGTTACACTTATGGAGAAGAAACCATTCCCTCTCCAAGTAAATGACACAACCAAGAAGAGTAATAAGCCCTACACTCTAATTGGGACTTCCTACGCACCATATTCAAAATGCTCTTCGAAAATGGTAAGGTCAAACCTCTTGAACCGAGACCATTTGAATCACTAAAGAGGACAGATAGTTTCTACTGTCCATACCATCAATCAGGGGGACATACCATTGAGAACTGTTTTAAATTCAAAGATTTAATTCAGAAGATGATTGATAACAAGAAGCTAGTTCAAATCCTAGAAGAACAAGACATTAGCATCAATGGGGTTTGGGACAACGATGATGAAGACGTTTATCTTAAGGATATGGAAGAACCTCCACTTTCAGTCATTTATCCTATAAAAAATTTTTGGGATGAAGAAGACTCACCCATAGATGTCATCACAAGATATGGGAGAATGCAACCTCCCATCTCTACACAACCTATTCCTATCGTGCAACAAGTTCCCATACCAATTATAGAGGACAATGATATTGTCAAACAATTCAAGAAGACTAAGGTTGAAATGAATGTATGGAAACCTCTAGCTACATCTCAAGAACATAGGCTAGCGGTAATGAACGCCTTGGATAAGATAGGGATAGATTCTAAAACCACTCCTGAGGGGTTGGTTAACTTCCTTACGAGTGATCTCCCTAGTCTCATCAATCTAATCACCTTTTCTGACGAGTTACCTCCGGAAGGTGACAAACATTACAAGGCTTTAAACCTCACGGTATTCTGCAAGTGGATGAATGTCCCAATGACCCTTGTAGATAATGGATCGGCAATCAATGTCTGTCCACTTAGAACTGAGAGAATGCTAGGAATAAGGGATGAAGACTTAACCACGTCAACACAAGGAATAAGAGCCTACGACAATACTTGTCGCCAAGCTCTTGGAAAAATCACTATGAATGTAACGGCGGGAGTAATAGAACATGCCACTACCTTCCAAGTGGTAGATATTAAGGCTTCCTTCAACCTATTGTTGGGATGCCCTTGGCTTCATGACCTCAAGTCCGTCCCCTCATCTCTTCACCAACAGGTGAAGGTCATAGTTGGAGGGATTCCTATTACAATCGATGCTACACTTATAAAGATTAAAGCCGTCAAAAATCCGATTATTAATGTGGAGCACGATGAGAATGATGAAGATTTGGGGGGCTTTAATGAAGAGGTCTCCTTAATCAAGGAGGATGAAAGGACCCCTCTTTGTCACGACCCCCACTCTAATATGACGGTAAATACTATTCTTAAGAAACATGGACACTTTCTCGGAATGACTCTAGGAAAGAAAAAGGAGATAGAAAAACAAATCAAATTACCTGGCCTCCCTAAGTTAGATACTTATGGACTTGGTTTTGAACCGACTCGAGAAGATCTTAAGCGAGCCCAGGAATGATCTAAGGCGCTTAGGAACGCTCACACCTAAAAGAAAGCAATCCCAATAGACCAATATCCTCTTACTCTCAATGGAAAATTCATAAGAGAAGGAGAGGACTATCCATGCTATGAATTTCCCTAACCTTTCGTTGTAAACGACATAAGGCAACCTGGGTTCGAAATCTTTCTAGATTGCTACTTTCTAGATGAGATCCCAAATCCTATTCACAAGGAGAAATCACCCCCATGCTTTGACTTTAATGTCATAGGACTACTCTTTGGGCGTGAAAAGGATGAGCCGAAATATATAGAGGATAATTCCTCGCTCATTCAAATGGTCCTACAAAGCGAGAACTTTGAACCTTTGAAGCTCATCACTCCAGAGGAGGGTTTAGTGCAAAGATGGCGCAAGACGGTTAAGGTGACTACTCCGAGTGGAAGAAAAATCTCAATAACAATAGGATAAGGACCAATGTTTGAAGAGTCGTCTGAGTCGGAGTCAGAGTCTGAGTCTTTTCATGTAGAGTCTTCTAAGTCCTTAGCTGTAGCCCCCCTGTTTCTAATTCTTCTATTTGTACTCCTAGGATAGTTAGCAATCAAGTCCCCGAGGACATCTCTTTAGTCGATGTAATGGTTTTAGAATTCAATAAAATGTCTTCTTGCTCTTACTCCTCGTGTTTTTCATTAACCCAAGATGACGAGCATTGCTAAACTAACAATGAAAATGACAAAGAAATTATTAAAGAAATGGAAACACTTGAAAATAAAACACCGGTGATTGAGGATACTGAAACGGTTGATATCTCAAAAGATTCAACCAATAAAAGAGAAGTTAAAATCGGATTAACACTTAATAAACAAGAAAGAACTGATTTAATTAATCTACTCAAAGAATTTATCAATGTACTTGCTTGGTCATATGAAGATATGCCAGGCATTAATCGAGAAATAGCTCAACACACTATACCACTAATTCCAGGAATGAAACCTGTAAAACAAAAGCTGCGTCGAATGAAACCCGACGTAGCTCTTGAAATAAAAGAAGAAGTTTAAAAGCAAATAACCGCGGGTTTTATTAGGGTATCTAAATACCCGGAATGGGTAGCAAATGTGGTCCTAGTTCTGAAGAAGGATGGAAGAGTAAGAATGTGTGTCGACTATCGAGATTTAAATAAGGCAAGTCCAAAGGACGACTTCCCTTTACCACACATCGATATCTTAGTAGATAATACAGCAAATCATGCACTTCTCTCATTTATGGATGGATACGCGGGATACAACCAGATTCTCATTCCAGAAGAAGACATGGAGAAAACGACATTCATAACACCTTGGGGTACTTACTGCTACACGGTAATGCCATTCTGGTTGAAAAACGCAGGTGCTACTAACCAACGAGCAGCAACTGCCCTACTCCATGATATGATGCCTAAAGAGGTTGAAGTATATGTGGACGATATGATCGTAAAATCAAAAGAACACCCAGGACATTAAGTAGCGTTAAGAATTTTTTTCGAAAGGCTATGAAAATTCAACATAAGGTTGAATCCGTCTAAGTGTGCTTTTGGAGTCACCTCAAGCAAGCTCTTGGGGTATGTCATAAGCTCTAGAGGAATAGAGATAGACCCAACCAAGATCAAGGCGATCATGTGAATGCCACCGCCCAAAACCGAGAAACAACTTCAAGGATTTATCGGCCGGTTGCAATATATAAGTAGGTTCATATCAAAGTTAACAACGATATGCGAACCAATATTCAAGAAGCTCAAAAAGAATGTGCCAGTAATATGGGACGATGAGTGTCAAAAATCCTTTAAAAAGATCAAAGCCTATCTCGCAAATCCTCCCGTATTAGCACCAGCACTTCCGGGAATTCCTCTTAGGTTGTACTTGACACTCATTAAAGAGACAATGGGGGCTATACTTGCACAAGAGGTAGAAGGAAAAGAAAATTTAATCTACCACCTAAGCAAGAAAATGCTCGAGTATGAAGTACGCTACACACCTCTTGAGAAATTGTGCCTCGCATTGGTGTGGGCTACAACCAAGCTAAGACATTACATGCTCATGCATACAGTCTTTGAAGTTTCTAAATGGATCCACTTAAGTATCTATTTGAAAAGTCTACACTCAATTGGCGCATATCAAGGTGGATAGTCAATATAGTCCAATTCGATGTAAGATTCATGCCTTAAAGGGCTATCAAAGGATCTGTGGTTTCGGACTTCCTAGCGGATTTCCTAATAGAAGATTTGACGCCAGTGCATGACAACGAATTCCCAGATGAAGACTTGATGGTTACAGAAGATGATACTTGGACTTTACACTTCGATGGAGCCTCAAACAAAAAAGGATGTGGCGTTGGAGTATTATTAGTATCACCTAAAGAAGAGCATGTTCCAATCTCCATAAAGCTAGATTTCGACGTTACCAACAACGCTGCTGAATATGAAGCATGCGTGGTAGGCCTCGAAACAACTTTGGCATTGGGAGTGAAAAAATTGCAAATATTCGGAGACTCTTCCTTGATCATCAATTAAATATCTAAAAGATTGAAAGTAAGGAGTGAAAGTTTAGCCCCTTACCAAACCTATCTGGAAACTCTCACCAACCAGCTGGAAAAGGTAGAATAAATCTATCTATCTAGAGAGGAAAACCAATTTGTTGATGCCTTGGAAAGACTAGCCTCAATGGTTAGGATTCCTGCGGAAATTGAGCAAATTCCTGTAACTATAGAGAAGAAGAATAAACCGGCTTACATTCAAGCTATAGAAGATGATGAAGTGATCCAAGATAGATGAGTAGAAGAATAAGAAGAAGAAGAACCATGGAATACGGATATACTCAATTACGTCACCAAAGAAGAATATCCTCCGCATGCTGACAAAAGAGCAAAATGAGCATTAAGACTCTTGGCTTCCCAATACATACTCATAGACAACGAGTTACACAAAAGGGTACCTAAGGGTCGAGCTCTTTTATGTGTAGGAAAAAAGGAAGCCCAAAGAGCTATGAGGATAGTCCACGAAGGCATTTGTGGAACCCATGTTAATGGCAAAATTCTATTCCAAAAGATAATGCAAGAGGGATATTATTGGACTACCATGAATAGGGGTTGTCATCAATATGTAAAAAGATGCCCTAAGTGCCAAATTTACGCTAACCTACAACATGTTCCTCCGTCTCTACTCTACACCTACACTTCACCATGTCCATTCTCTACATGGGGAATTGATATGGATAGCAATGAGTTCTCAAACATGACAAACCTTGACCAACTTAAAAAGTACTACCCATAATTACTTGAGTAGGACACTTAAGAGAGCTACGTTTGGCCTGATTCCTTAAGAAAGGATACATAGGCAATCCTTCACAGGGTGTGGCCACTTTAATTTTCGCAAACCTTGCATCCCAAGAGCAATAGAAATTTGACAGAATAGCAGCGCCATAGAAAGAGGTATGTCGCCGGCCGACAGATTGCAGCACAAAGAAACAGAGCCTGTCACTCGGAGACAAACATCAACATCTGACGACAGACGTAAAACAGCGGCGCCGATTTTCTGCGAACATCTGGGCAAGTTTCGGTGTATTGCGGAAAATTTTCGACTTCCGTACTCGAGAATATTTCTGGAAAATAATTAAAAGATGTTTTCATTGCTTTAATAAATTACACAAAAAAAGTTAATTTAATTTTAAAAGCTGAAATTTCATTAATGAAATAAAATAATTATTATATTATTGATGGAATTTAAATAAAAGCTTAATAAAATAAAATTAACTTAAAATTTAAACTATTCTAATAAATTGACAGTTAAGCAATGCTTCAATCTTTCTTCTCTTTCTTTGCCCTCTTCCAATTTTTATCTACATCCTCTTCATCATCCATGACTTTAGCTAGTAGGCATCCTTTAGAGGAACTACATTCAATTTTAGAGTAAATGGTTTCTCCCTTAGATAGAACCCCATGTTTCTTTTCTACCCAAACCTTTGTAGCTTATCTTTTCCCTTTATCCTTTGTATCTTCCTTCTTCTTAGGCATCACAGGTGTTTTAAATTCAACTTTTTCACGGAAGAGTTCCGTAACAAGAATCATTTTGTCACCTAGACAGCACTTCACATTGCTTCTACTCTGATTTTTCTTCATGTCCTTTGTAGGCTTTTTAAGGAGCCAATTCTTCACATCATTGGGCAAGGAAGGAGGAATCGTTTAGGTAATCACTTCCCATAAAGGCCTAGCACTCCAATATGTGTCAAATTTCTATACTTCTTGTGAAACATGGAATTTATAGGGACGACGGAGATCCCCAAAAGGAATTGTTTGAAGTAGACCGTACTGCCTTTTTACCCTGCAGGGATAATAATAAGTCTTCTTGGTTAAGCTTGGAAGACGGTAGAAGGGTTGCTTATTCACACCAACCATCTTCTCAATTTTCCACCAGGGGACGACCCACTTAATGGCAAAGTTGCAAGAAGCAAAGACTGTATTCCACTCATGGCGACCCATCTTAGAGAAACGATTCTTTCGCTTCACAAAGCAATTTGGAGTATATTTTTCAATGTTGTCAGGAGGACTAATTAATTCTAGTCCCTCCATTAGCCATATCTGCAAAAAAAAAAAAAAAAAAAAAAATTCTATGCAAATAATTATTATTACTATACAAAAATATGTTTTTGATTTTTGTAATTAAAAATATTATTTTTCTACCTGAAATAAAATTGGAGAGCCCCGTAAAGGTGCTTTTGGATTTTTCTTTAATTCATCTAGACTAAGCATAGTCTCTCCAACAATTAATGGCATTGGGTTTCTTCTAGATTCAATTTGCTCCAAAACACTTAATAAATTGCTTGACCCTCATTAGTTCTACCACTAGTGAGAAGATATTTGTTAAGCATGCAAAAGAGAAAAGCCCTTCTTCTATAAACATGAAAAGATTCAGAATAAGGTCTATCAAAGTAGTGGCGTGCAAATTCTTTTAGATTGACTACGCTACCATCTACAATATTTTTTAGATCTTTGTCTCTTAAGATAAAGAAGTGTTCAAAATCTTTATAATAATATTCATTTATTGTAGGGATTACCGCAAGATCTAATGAAGGGAAGCCTAGGATGGCACCAAATTCTTCCGGTAAAGGGCTAATTTCATCACACCCTAGTCTAAAGCAATGTGTATTTGTGTCCCAATATTCTAAGGCGGTATGAACAAAATCTATGTCAAGATCCACCCCCTTAATACCATAAATACCTCCCATGTGAAAAAAATCGAGTTCTTTTCTCTCTTTAACAGTTAAAGACCGACACCATTCACGAGTAAAATTGCTAAAACTCTTAGTGACTAAAGACATGATTATTTGTTGTAAAGCTAAGGTTATAAATAATTTGTTCGAATTATACAGAATATCGGCTGATTAGGGGGCTATTTATTTACAAAATTGATGCAGTTTGACTTCGAAAAGGATTCAGAGGAAGCGCACTACAGCGCCGAACAACAAACCTGTCGCCTGGCGACATCAGCAGCGCTCGGCGACAGCGCAAAGCGCGTGGCGACAAGTGGCGCTGCAGCGCTTCCTCAACATGCTATGCAAACCGCGTTTTTTCTGGCTATGACTCATATTCGTACAATTACTATACAATTTCGCCCTTTGTTCAATTACCCCATACATATTAATTTAATACATTTTCTTTTCTTTTGGATTTATTCAATCTTAATTAAGTTTAGGTTTGTTGTAATTCCGATTTATTTTTCATTTTTTTTTCTTATTGGGGGAGAAAGAATACCCTCCATTAGTAATAAAATGACAGAAATTTTTGCGCAAAATTAATTTCAAATTTTTTGCACACACACATAAGCACATAAAAATGAAAAATAAATGCAAATATAAAAATAGTCATAATAGATATTAGTTTGTATATACAAAATATGTCTAACAAATATTTCTAATAAATAAGTCAGTCGGCAAATTCCTTCAAAAGTCAAATAAATAACAACACAGGTACAACTAGGGTGCTGGAGGACCCAGATGATGAGGAATGTCCATCATATTAAAGAACTGCGCAGATCAAGGAGTATGCTCCCCACCAGCTCTGGTCTCGCTAGGAGTAGGGAAGCTCAACTCGGGACCAGTCCACTCAAGGTCGCCCTGGTGATGAATCAGCAAAGGCTGAGGCTGTTGCGACGACGAGCGAACCTCGTACGTCCCACCACCTACTGGAGCCAATGGCGCCTCTCCTTGGCCCATCGGCCCAATCCGTGCACCCTCAGATGAAGAGCCCGAGCCCTCCATTATCTCGGTCCGTGCAGCATCATCCCGGCCACCCCGACCACCGGAAGTAGTTCGGCGACGCCGCGAGCTAGACCTATCCGGCTCCCTCCTAGCCTCAGGTCTCGTCCGAGTACGAGATGGATTGGGCTGTCCCTGCAAAAAAAATAAATCAAGTTAGGTGCAAAGAAAACAGAAAGATAAACAATGCAAAATACGAGGAAAAGTTACCTCCTGAGCAGCGTCGCTACGACGACACTAACTGGCTCCGAAAGGCGTCTATGCACCTCGCCATCGCTGTAACCACCTCGCGCGAGAACTGTCAAAGAAATAAAGTCAGTAACAATATAAGACGGAGATAAACAAATCGCAAGTAAATAACTCACCCGAGTCTGGTGACGAGGGATGGATCGCTCGACGAAATGCTAATCCTCAGGAGCCGGAGGGTTCATATCCTTAATCGGCCCGTATGTCTCCTGATAGTAAATGGACATACGAGGGGGAACAAACTCAGCAGGCTCAGTCTGGCAAAAAGCAAACCAAAGTGAATCAAACACCACTTGGGGGCTACTAGGCAAAGAAATAAAAGACAAAAATTATACTGCCGCCTCCTCAGACAAAACAGGGGCCGGAGCTAACGACAGCAAGTCCTCCTCGTAGCAACGCCCTGAGCTAGCATAAGATCGGCAAGGGGTACCAGCAGGTGATCTCTCCTCCAAGTTTAGTAGCATCGCATCATGGAACATGTGGCGAGGCAGAGGAGCAGGGACGACGAAGATCTCTGAAGAGTGATGAATAGCGACTCTCTCTCCTAAGTACAGCGCTGCCTCATACGTCCCCTAAAAGTAGCGATGCTTAGCGGTGTACTGCGCAGCCAGCGCAGGAATAACCAGACCATCCCATGGCTGATATAATACCTCAGGCTCCTGCAAAATATGTCTGTAAGATGAAGCTCTACCAAAAATAAATACAAAGGACGACAACTATTCAAAAAGAACATACCAAGAGGATCATCTGTCAAACATGAGCAGTAGCCGCCTGATCACTGAAGCGACCTCCATAACAGGCGCCAATAGAGAGCTCGCGTGGAGATGGTCTCGCCGGCGCAAGCGAAGGAAAGTACTTGTAGAACAAGATCTACTAAGATCAAAAGAAATCAGCAGATGCTAATACGAGTCTAGAGCTAACTTTTAAAGAAATAAAGTGTACCTTTACGACTCTCTAGAAGCTAAAGAGGGCGATGTTCCTTGTGTAAGACCGGTGACGACATGAGTCTCGCAAGCCCCGCAAAAATTCAACGTAGGCCAAGGTAGCCCAATCGTAAGTCCCGATCAGCTGAAGATCGCGAAGAGGAGGAAGGTAGTAAAGCAGCACCCGACTACCCTTGTCAGGGGAAAAGGTCCTTGACAGCAAAATAAGCGCAAAAATGCGCACCCGTTGCTCTCGGGTGGCCGCATCGTCCTCGAAATCCATCGCCTGAGTTGACCGGTGAATGCACTTGGAGCTAAGACGTGATGGCTCCACCTCAGCACGGGCCCGAACATCGATCGAACCCAATAACTCCTCGACTATCGGAGAGAAAGTACTAATAGAGCTATCAAATGGCAGCCAGTCGAGCGAAACTCCAATCCCTAGATGAGACTGAAGTCGGCTGGGGTGACAGTCATCTCACCTCAAGGAAAGTGAAAGGTGTTGGTGGTGTCCAAAAGAACTCCACCAAAGCACGAACCACGTGGTGGCCTGCGTCGAACGAATACATGGCCTCGGTAGCCTAGAAAAGGGCAGTCAGCCCGCAGGACTCCTAAAGTAGTCGCAGCCCCTCATCGGCGCGAAAAATACTTGTTGTACAGCTTGTCAATGGTCTTGTTGCCCGAGCCATGGCTATGCGTCCTACCACTAACAATCTCGCGACGAACCCTCTCAGAAATATGGTGCTCGGGGGCGAAGAACAATTTCTGCTCATCCCACTCGAGGAAGGGACCGAGAGAAGTGGCCGGATCCTCGTCCTTCTGTACGAGCTCGTGCTCCCGTCGCGTGTCTCGGGACCGGGAACCTGAACCTCGTTGTCTAGCCATACTACAGTGTGCAAAATTGACAAAAATTAAGGCTCTATTGTATCTACGGTTCGCCCAGCTGCATGATACTATGTTCGCAAAAAACAAAGTACGTAGTACTAAAACATAGCACTATTTAAATTCAAGAATATAAGGCATTTTTCAAGCAATCAAATAATTTCTTGCAATATTATGATAATTATTGTGACAAATTGGACAAGAATTGCTAGCAAAACGCGAAGAAGAACCCACATTGTTCTCACGACTTTAAGAGGTTCAACAATGGTGAATCGCTCATTTCTTCACCAAATTGAGTCAAACAAGTCTCAAAATACTCCTAAGGCAATATACAAACATAATCAAGCTATTTTATGGCATAAAATTTGAAAAACGAAGCAAATTCGTGAACAAACATGTGCGAAATTCAGCAAAATTCGAGTGACTTTGGAAAAAACTTACATAAATCAGCAAATTTGAGCGAATTTGGTTGAGAAACGAGTAAGAACAGACGATTTGAATTTTTCCTGGCGAAACTCGAATGAAAACAATAGCATCAGCGAAATGAGAAAGAAAGGGCTTTTATTTGGAAAACCCGAGTTCAGCACCGTGCGATAAATCTGTCGTAGAGCGACAAGAAGAAATTGCAGCAACATCAATTTCTAGCAGACGCTGCAGTGGCAACAAAGTTTGAGGCCTCGTAGAATGATTATTTCGACCTCGTACAATAGTTTGGGTTCCTTTGTACGCCAGTTAGCCGCTATTAGAAACTTGATATGATTTAGTAATCGGCTCGGTTACAATCACATTAAGTGATCAACCTGATAAATGATCGTCTCACTTAGCTTAAAGCGCCTAAACATTGGATCATCGCAAAGGCACCGACATAATGGTTCACAAACAACAGAAGCACCGACATACTGGTTCACAAGCAGCAAAAAGCGCCGACGCACTGGCATAGCAGAGGCAGATTTCAATTAAACTTTAAAGGATCGATAAGCGTTGGTCTTCGGTGATATTCTTCGGAATATTATTACAACAAATGAGGATGGCTTCAAGAAAAACAATCTACGATCATATTCCCTGGCTTGTGGAAGATGGTCACAAAGCGGTAGAAGATCGTTTCAGGCGAAGCAATCTTCGATAGGGTTCTCTGGCTTGCAGAAGACTATCACATCGGAAATTAGAGGCAGTTACAGGCATAACAGTCTTCAGACAAGATTCCTTAGCTTGAGGAAGATCGTCAAAGCTCTTTATTCAGAGACGGTGTGGACATAGCAACATTAAAACATCAGGATGGCATTCCCTAGCTTGTGGAAGGTTGTCACAGCAACAACAAAATGAAACAAATCGGTTACTCTAGAGACGTGTGCTCGATGGTGGAAGATACGCGTTTCTTAACTCTTTTATTTGTTTAACTAATGCTAGTTTGCAGGTATCGGCGTTACAAGAATGATTTGGGATCGCAGAACGTTCTGAATCATTCTCCGTCCCTATCGATACTTTGACTTTTGTTTTCAAAACTTGCATTTCTCCAAACTCTGTCAAAGTGGGGGCTTCTGTAGACACCCATTTGTGTCTCCCCAAAACCAAACCCGGTGATGAATACTTTTCACGTCGAATCATAATCGAATGAAGTGAAAGTGTGGAAAGTCTAGTGTTGCGGTTAGTTTTTATTTCTCTTATTTCTCTCTGTTTTTCGAAAACCTATTTTATGAAAATAACCAATCCAGTTTAGCTTGGTCCATGGAAAGGGTCTAATAATATTGTAGTTGGATCGGGTTTGAAAAAAGCTTTCCAACAATATATTTTAAGCCCAATTTCGATGAGTAATGAGGAAGCTATGGCCAAATTACTAATTTGGGCTCGGTTTGATCTTTATATGCGGCCCAATGAACTAGAGGAGGGCCTATTATTAATTATCATTCATTAGTTATCATTCCTAATGCAATTAGGATTGATTATAGTCTTCTACAATCTTCTAGAAGGTTCTTTAGAATCCTAATGTGATTAGCATTGATAATTGAGTTTTATGAGTTTTATTTAGAATAAAAGAAATGTTTTAAATCAAATTACGATTTTACCCCTCGTACGCTTAATTTTATAGAAATATGAAAATGTGTGTAAAATTGCCTGCAGTGCCGCACAACAGGTTGTCGCCTGGCGACAACCTTGTCGCGCGGCGATAGAGGCAATTGCGGCGCTGCAGTCGTGTTTTTTTCTTCTTACAACTCCGATTCTTTTTATCATATTCCGCTTTATTTTCATTATAAATAGCCTCCTAAACCTCTGTTTTGAATTATCAATTCTCATTAAGAAAATCTTGATACTACCTCTTTCTTATTCTAAACCAACCTTTACAAACAAAATTCCGCATTCACAAGATCTAGACACACCTAGCATAATTCGAAGTTGCCTTCGCCCTAGGCGTGAAAGGTTTGATTTCTGAGGGTTTGGTTCCAAATCTATTTTAAGCCTTCTTAATCTTTATTTAATTTAATTCTTTAATTTTATTATTTTCCTTGAAGTTACTAACGTGTGTATTTTGTTATTAGAAAAAGATACGAGGCATCCAAGTAAGTGCTTTAATTGTTTCATTGTTATTGTGATATAGAAATCATGCTAAGATTGTTATTTTGATTCCTAGTTTCATTTAGGATGCTTTTCCTAGTATCATGTTTAGGGTGATTTGCCTATATCAATTATGAATTCTGTGATGCTTCCTACTTTCTTTCCTAATAGCATGTTAGTATCATGTTAGGGCTAAAGTTTTGATTTTTGATGTTTAGTGACATGCTAGGATTTGTTATTAATTTTTTTAGTATCATGCCTAGGATCTTGCTATTGTTATTCTTTATTATGATTATGATTATTTTTATAATTGTTATAATTATTGTTATTATTATTCATGATTATTATGTTGCTTGATATTTTTTATTGTTATTGCTTGATTACACCTTTTATGCATGTTTAAAGAGAAATTGTACTTGTAATCACGCTTAATAAGATAATTAATAATCTTATTTAGGGCTAATTTGATCATAATTCAAGTGATCGCCTATAATAGATTTATTTATGCATTAATATTCAACAAACATAGATTAAACAGGTTTAGGGTAAACCTATTGATTGCATGTTAGTAAAAAAAGCGCACGTGAATACGAGAAGAATAAAGTACAGGCCTATTATTAGGGCAGGTTCTTTCTCTTTTAGATTGAATTTGTACCTTCATCCCCGAACTTCCAGTATTGGTTCCAGACTTATTGGAATTAATGATCTCTTGGATCGTTAAGGGGTGTAACCTTCACCTGGTGAACGGTTTGCAAGTTCCTAAAACTTGTTGGCGACTCTTTTGATCTAGCTTCCTTCCCTTTGGACGCCACCAAGATTAAGTGTATGATCACAGTGGGGTTCTAGTTTTGGGTAATGCTTGAAATATTCCCTACACTAGCTTACTGGACAGTTAGGGTGTCGTCCACCCCCTGTTTAAAGAGCGACGAGATGATGTCACACCTATGTAGTCACGTTCCCCCAGTCTTGAGACACGTGTACTCATCTTGTGGACAAAACTGCTGAGAGAGTTGCCGATTTTCTTCTTTCTCACAGGATTTGGGTATATTCCTCCAGTCCCGAGACATATATTTCTATCTTGTGGACATCGAGTATTGCGTTTTGACAAGTGAATTGTCAAGAACTCTATTCCGGCTCCGAAAGCCGAAATGTTTAGGCTGCGAAAGCCAAAACTTTCTTTTTATCATTTTTTCAAATTGTTAAAATCAGGCTAAAGTTTCAAAGACGTATCGAGGGACTTAAGACCAACGATGACATGATTGGGAGGACATCATCCCCTTTTAATCTTTTTTAAATCGATTTCTTCTCATGACATGACATCACCCAGGACACCTTTACTTGTGAAAGTGTTCTACATTTGTAAAGGATCAATCTAGATTCGTTAGCGCACTAAGACTAGAAAATAAATTTTCTTGCCTTAATGGCTACTTGTCTCGAACACTTAGCGAATCAAGGATCGTTTCGACATCCTGAACATTTATGAAAGATTCTCTATTCTTTGAAAACTTTGCAGAATGTGTCTCGGATTTATTTCCTTTACTACTTTGATCATCGTCTACTCTAGACTCAATCAAAGTGGGGGCTAAGTGTAGACACCTACTTTTGACCTCTTGTCCCAAAAGGAAGTGCAATGATGTTACAAAAATCCGTTCTTCATGTTAGATCAAAGTTGAAGTGTTTATGGACTACGAAATGCATTATGAAGTAAGTTAAAACTCGTATTTGAGACTAAATAATATCAGAGCCTTGTTCGATTACTAAACGTGCTCATACAAGTTTAAACTTGATTAATAACGGTCCCAAATGCGGCATATACAATGATTCAATCCAATGGATCTTACATTGTATAAAATCGAGCGAAACAGATAAAACAACCATCATAATTCTGTTCGCGGCCTATACAGATGGATATCTTTTCAAAGAGATTTCCAAAGGTATATTATAATCCCAATTCCGAGTTAAAACAAAGAAGTTATGATCAAAACACTAAACCGGACCCTAAAACCAACACCCTTGCACTCCAACGGCTATATCTTTTGATCCATAACAGATTTTAACCTAATTCCAATGGCATTGGACAGTAGATATTCAAAGATTTCCAATGATATCTCACACGCCTAAATCAAACTTCACAATCAAAATTTATGAAGTTTTAAAAACACTTTTTGTATAAGGCAAACCGCATTCCAGTGCAACTCAGCAAGTTGCGCGCGCCTGGCGCGTGCGACTTATTGAGATGCACGCTTCACCCAGCGCGAATCAGAGATTTGCGCACGCCACTCGACGACGCGACTCTAAAACCCTAGACCTTGATCCCTACGCCTATAAATAGGGGTCTTCATTCAACATTACAGGGATCGAAAAATAAGAATTAAAACATTAGCATTCTCAAAACCCTAATCTCTTAACTTCTCTTACTATCATACTATTTTTTCTTCTCTCTTCCCAATTAATTTCCAACCCTAATTGAATCCATTGAAGTCCTTGGAGGTACAAAGAATAAAGAAAGTCCATAAACGCATTAAACGGAGGTTTAACATAAAATAAGAATGTTTAGTTTCCTGAGCACTTAGATAAATCACTTTTCTTTTATTGTTTAAATAACTTTTATTGAATAAGTAGTGTTATTTGATCACTTTAAACAAAATTTTAATTAATTAATTCACATAGTATTCTTTCGTTTAATCAAGACTAGAATTTGATAATTAATTGTTGTTTTATCACTTAAGACAAGGCGAATATTGTTTATTTTGTTCTTTTCATGAATATTTATTAAACACATAATAATGACTTTTGCAATGTAATTCCTACGTGATTAATGCTTGTAAATAAAATTAACTAACTTAGTCTTTAGGTATCACATTGCATATATTGTTTGGTAATGAAATTGTGAAAAAGAAAGAGCTAGTAGAGGTCGTACTAGGGCTAAGATAGCGATTCCCTCTAAAGGCCTAGAACGTTATCTTAGTACCTTCGCTCCTGAACTCATTTCTAGTTTATGTAGACCAATTTGGGCATGGGTAAACTTACAATTCGTGCTAATTATCCCTTGAACTCTACTTGGGAGAAAGGCATGAACGAGGTTTATGAGTTTTCCTAAAATTCATTGGTAACTCCTACTTGTTTCTTACAAAAAAGTGTGATGAGAGTATCATTTTTAATTCAAGGTCTCCCAAACACTCAGGAACTCAAATCCTAATACACCATATCAAGTGTAAATTCCTAGGCTTATAAAGGTCCATGGACATCTAAGGAGAAGGATCCCCCACAATGGGAACACCCTCCTTACACCGGGCCATGTCAGATATCGCCGTGACGCGGCAATTTTGTTGTTGTGCGGCATTTCCAGTTTTTTTTGCGCTTTTAAAATTATGATAACTTTTGATCTGTAACTAAGAATAAGGAATATAATATATCATTGGAATTCTTAACAAGTCTGATTTCCAACCCAATTAGAATCAGGTCAAAATCATTTGTAATTTTAAGTTATGGCCATTTTAGTGAAAGGGTATCGATTTTGGGCCAACTTTAGTGTTTGGCTCATTTCTTCTTTGTTTTAAATCGAAATTGGGCGTATGATATATTTTTGGAAATCTTATTGAAAGGAAAGTCCAAAAAATTATAATTGGATTAAATTTATAAGGCCAAAAAATCAGTTTCTCTCGGTTTTGTGATGTGGACACGAAAAGAGGAAAACAAGTTATGGCCTAGGGAGATAAGCTAGAAAATGAATTGGTTTACGAAATGTATTTATTGTAAACATGGATTTAAGCACTCCAAAGATTAAATACTCAACTTGACCAATAATGGTGGTGAAAGGTTGTTCATCATCGGGTTTGGTTTTGGGGAGATTTTTAGGTGTCTACAGAAGCCCCCACTTTGACTGAGTTTATAGAAACACTAGTTTCAAAAACAATAGTTAAAGTAGTCGATAGGGACAGAGAATGATTTAAGACGTTCTGCGATCCTAAATCACTCTTTATACACCGATATCTATAAAAAAAAATGTTACATCTATAAATAAAAGAGTAAAGGGATAGAATGCTTATATGATACCAGTGTATCGTCGACAAATGAGTTTGGTAGCTGCCTATGCTTGAAGGAATCCACCGGATGACGTTTTTTTGAGATACTTTCCATGCCTGAGGAAAGTCGACAAATGAATTTGGTAGTAAACTATGCTTGAAGAAATCCAGCGGATGATACTTTCCATTCTTGAGTAAAGTCAACAGATGAGTTTGGTAGACTTCTATGCTTGAAGAAATCTACCGGATGATACTTTCCATGCTTAAGGAAAGTTGACAAATGAGTTTGGTAGGTTTCTATTCTTGAAGAAATCTACTGGATGATACTTTCCATGCTTGAGGAAAGCCGACATATGAATTTACAGCTTTCTATGCTTGAAGAAATCCACTGATAATACTTTCCATGCTTGAGGAAAGTCGATAGATGATATAATCGCTAACTTCTTCGTTTTGAGAGGTGACAACGACCAACAATTTTCCATGCTTGAGGAAAAACTTGTCTTATGATGAGTTTGCAAGTCTTTGTGTATTGAGAACCTTGCGCTATGAATTGTCTTCGCTTGGGAGATGATCACTAAAATGATGATGGGTTCGATTGTCCCCAAATGTGGGCTATAGTTGGTTCAGTTGTCCCCGAACATGGGCTATAAATGGTTCGCTTGTCCCCGAAAGTGGGTTGTAGTTGGTTCGCTTGTCCCCGAACGTGAGTTGCAGATGGTTCACTTGTCCCCGAACATGGGCTGTAATTGGTTCACTTGTCCCCAAACGTGGGTTGTAGATGGTTCGCTTGTCCCCGAACGTGGGCTGTATTTGAGACCTGCAAAATAAAATTTACTATAGACTATGATTGACTTAACCAACTAACTTGACCAAGCTTGAATTGACATGACATGATATGTGTATAACTTGTGGTTGTGTGTGTATATGGTGTGTGTGTGAAGACACAAGCAACCGAAAACGCAAAAGCAAAAATTTTCCGTCATTTTGTCATGAGACGAGTGGAGGGTACCGACTTTCTCCAGAAAAAGAAAGACGTGAAAACTGGAATTTTATTTTCGAACTTCCCTCGAAAATAATGTATGAATGATGCATGATGCATGTTCTTAGGCTAAGAGGCTAAGAATAATTACATCATGTGACACGATAGATGAATGAACTTAGGTCACGGAGCTAAGCATCATACATGGTGTAAAGAAAGGATCTTGAACGTCACTTAGGTCTAGAAGCTAAGCACGTATATAAATGAAGTTATTATTGCATAATGAACGTTTCTTAGGTCAAGGAGCTAAGCACGATATGCTTTGTATGATTAAAAATCATTGATATATAAATGTCGCTCAGCACATTATGCGATGCGTGAAACAATGAACATTGCTCAGGTCAGGAAGCTAAGCAAGTATACAACGTTTCTTCTAATGAATGTTGTGTTGAAAGATGATGAATCATGCGCGGTAGGGAAACAAGATTTCATGATATGGCTATGTATGGGTGCAAGAAGTGTGTGAAAGTGATACTAAGGTGAGTCTGCAAAGGCTATGGTGAGGGAAATAGATGTGAGAAGAGTCGAGATGGTGACTCTTTAGGCTAGGTAGGCTAAATAATGTGTGTTCAATCCCCCAAGTCTATCTCTATATTGATAGGATCATAGGGATAAGCATTGGATATTCTTTGACTCGGTCATGCATATGAATGTGGTCGCACCTCAATGTGAGGTTGCCTACGTATCCGTTAGGAATCTGGCCAAATGTAGCTCTAGCCGAACTTAGCAAAAGTGTATGTACACCTCAAATAGGTCTTTTAAGGGTTGTAATATGGTTAAGTTGTTGGTTTAAAAAAGAAAAGGGTCAAAGGCTCAAGACGCGAGAAAATTCCCAAGATATGCAATTATGTATTGGACTTTGCAAGTTTTATTTTTTATATTTTTTTTTGTGTTGAATATTTTTTTTCATTCTTTTGAATCAATGTAGGCAATCTCAGATCATGTTGTCCATCACTCACTTAGCATTAATGTTTCTTAGGCATAGTACCAAGCACTCGATGAGAGACGTTATTTGAGACATGTTCATATCGAAGACATTGGAACATTTGCCTTTAGACATTTTTTTTATATTTACTCAATTTATTTTAGTTGAACTTGCTTTCTAAATGTTACACAATTTGCACATCTTCCCATCCCAGGGTTAGGTTAATGTGGGTTGAATAAATGAGGCCAAATGTTAGACGAGGCTCAAAGTGGTTGATGAAGAAATGGATATCTGATTGAAAATGGTTTAAGGGGAATGCCAGGGTTGCAAAGGTGCCTTAAATCATTGGTGTACCTTGTTTTTAGTTCTACAATTGATTTTTTTTTAATTTTTTTAATTTTTTTTTTGGCATAAGAAAGTCGTGATCGAGATATAAAGGAATAATGCTCTTGTTATTGATGGAAATGGTGAATCAACAAACACAATAGATTCTATGAAGAAAAACCTATGATAGACATGAATGGGGGAAAGGGAAACGAAAAAAAAAAGAAAAGAATGAAATCTTGCACAAAGGGATCGCCATGCGCCTTGTTTTCATTACTTCTTTCCATCTGGAGGGACATGAAGCTTGTTGGCATCTACTAAGTCTTGAATGGCGTCCTTCAGATTCCAACATTGCTCGGTAGTGTGGCCCCTTTTTGATGGAACTTGCAATGGGCATTGGGGTTCCACTTGGCGCTCCTTTCTTCAGGTTTTGGCTCTGGAAATGGCCCAATAGGTGTGATCAAGACTTGACCATAAAGGCGATCAAAGGCCGCATCATAATTCATTCCTGAAGGAGTGTAAGTTCTCCTTTTCTAGGGCAATGGAGCATTAAGAGCTAACACTTCATTGAGATCAACTTGGCTTATATTGTTGGTAGTGTTTTCATGCTTAGAAGACGAAGAAGAAGGATGGTCTTTCTTCTTGTTTTTGAATGTGTTATTATTGTTACTACCAACAGTCTTTATTAGCTCATCCTCGATATTGATGCCGATGTCGTATACAACTTTAAAAGTGTTCGGTGGAAGAAATTTGAGATGTTCCCTATACTTGTGAGTTAGATTTTGAATAAAGAGGCTACCCATCTCTCTTTATTTGGGAGGATCTACCAAGAGTGATGCCATTTCCTCCACCTGTTTAGACAAGCGGTGAAGCCTTCATTCTTTTTCAGTTTGAGAATAGTGAGTTCATGTTCAGAAATTTTAGTTTGAATGTTACACTTGTAACGATTTATGAAACTATCGGTGACATCTTGCCAAGTCTCAGTATGCTTGGCATCTAGGGAATAAAACCACTGTTGGCAAGCAAGTTCTAAGGAGAGAAGGAAAACCTTAGGGAAGGGTGTTACGTCCAATTCCCTAAGAGCCATGGTTGCAGAGATCACCTTTAAATGGAATATTGGATTGTCATTAGGCTTGAACTTTGGAATATCAGCAGTGGAGAACTTTTCAGAGAGCCTGTCTTTCACATCCAAAGGAGTGGGAGGCTATTCTACATAAGTGAAATCCTCATAAATCTTACTCATCTGTTCCTTCCATTTGACAAGGGTAGAAACAGTGACCTTGTTTTGTTCCATGGTAGTGACCCTAGTGGTAAGGGTTTTCATTATGGCAGACAGTGCCTCGATGGATTTGTTGATGTTCTCAATATCTTCCTTAGTGGTCATTGAAAGGTGATAAGTAATGTGGATATGGTGAAGTTCTCTTTGAAAGCCTCTTGGATTGAAGAGATTGTTGAGGTAATGAATCAAACTGTGTTAATCTACCCCTACTCCTTGACCAAGTACTGTGAAATAAAACAATTCACTTACTTATTTGACTCATTGCTCAAGATAGGAAAGGAAGGGAAAAAATAGACATTTGAAAAAGGTGAGAAAAACTCCACTCATTTTTTTTATTCTGGCGAAAAAAGGTGCATGAACCTAGTACGATCATAAACGACACGGTGCACGACTCAAATCAGAACATAAAGAAAGTGTGTGGACTATACTTGACTCGTGAATGATTAAGTGATATTATAAGACTCGTGGTCTGATCGTATGGCTAGACATGTGAACTGTAACCAAAATGACTGACATACGGACCAAATTAGCACGGAAGACCAAAAAGCGGCTGACTAGACTTAAACTTAGGCACCGTGTTGCTCCGCAACTTTCGTGACACGGCAAACCTGCACCGTGGCGCGGTACAGGACACCGTGACACGGTACTAATTGCCGTGACGCGGCATTTTTTGTCATGGCACAGTAATCAGTTCCAGGTTTTTATGTGATTTTACAAGTTTTTTTTGTCAATTTTAAAGTTTGCGCTAATTATTAAGTGAGTATGGTCCATTGGCAATTGTTAGTCATAAAATAATCCACCATAGACAAAGAAAAATCGTTAAGTTTAGGATCAAAACGATCAAATATACACCCATAGGACACGTAGGCACAATGATGCAAAGAATAGTTCACAACCTAAGGTCCCGTTCTATGTTCCACTATTGTCAGGTTTTATTTTGTGTCAAAAGGGTACCATGGTTAAGAGATTGGACGCGTTAGCAAGGCAGCTTCCTTTAAGGGTGTATGCCAACGGGCTACACTGTGAGTTTGTGATGAAATCAAACTCGACTCCATGGTTTGGGTGGATTAAAAACACGGATGAACCCTTATTGCCATGAGAGTTTTTGGGTTGATAGAGATTAAATCCCTCGGGGCTAAGACGTATGTAGAACACACACGTTTTTTCAAAAAAAATCGAAGGAAACTAACTACGAGAAGAGAAATAAAGCCACTGGAAGGATTTTAGGACTGTCGCGACACGGTAGAATCAACCATGTCACGGTGCCAAACACCGCGTGACGGTGCCCAGTGTTGTGACACGGCAAGCTCTGCCGTGGCACGACAGTTAGGAAATTAGACTAGTGCCTCTATTTTCTTTGTTCACGAACAAGTTATCTAATTTTTCCTACGGGACTGACTTGAGATACGACGTTAAAACGTCTATGCATATGCAAAAATGTCAAATTAATCACAAGAATATTTTTCAAGAAAATTCAATTCTCCTCCACTCATCTTAATTAAATACTGATCACTCAAACCGATAAATAACCAAGAATCCTCCCTAGTGGAGTCGCCAAATTGTAGGCATCATTCGAATTGCGCCTACATTAAGCATGTGTGAATATGCTTGGCACTCAAAGGAAGTGAGAATTAACATACGATTAGGAACACGATTAGGGACAAGGAAAGTAGGGAGCCACCAACAAGTTTATAAGAAACTTGTAAACCGTTCACGGATCGTGGTTGCCTTAAATGACCCGTGAACGGTTTACAAGTTCCTTTAAAACCTTGTTGGCGGCTCACTACTTTCCTTGTCCCTAATCGTATATGTCAATTCTCACTTCCTATGAGTGCCAAGCTGTAAACACCCATTTGTGCCTCCCCAAAACCAAACCCGGTGATGAGTACCTTTCACGTCGAATCATAATCGAATGAAGTGAAAGTGTGAAAAGTCTAGTGTTGCGGATAGTTTTTAATTCTTTCTTTTCTCTCTATTTTTGAAAACCTATTTTAAGAAAATAGCCAATCCAGTTTGGTTTAGTCCATAGAAAGGGTCCAATAATGGTGTATTTGGATGGGGCTTGAAAAGAGCTTTCCAAGGATATATTACAAAACCCAATTCCGATGAATAATGAGGAAGTTATGGCCAAATTACTAAACTAGGCCCGTTTTGATCCTTATATGCGGCCCAATGATCAAGAGGAGGGCCTAATATGGATTTATCATTCCTAAAGTAATTAGAATTGATTTTAGTCTTCTAGATTCTTCTAGAAGGTTCTTTTCATTCCTAATTCAATTAGCATTGATAAATTGACTTTGGTTGACTTTTTGGAGTTTTAATTAGAATAAAAGAGTGTTTTTAAGGAAAATACGATTTTGCCCTTCTGTACGGCTAAATTTTATCAGGTTAAGAAAACGCGTGAAAATAATTGTTAGCGCCTGACGACAAGGATTAGCGCTGGCGCTAAAATGCTTGGCGCCTGCCGCTAGCCTTAGCACCTGGCGCTAATGTTCAACGTCTGGCGCTAACCTGTTTTATCCTCGTCAAAACTTTGATTTGTTTTTCTATCCGTTTAGCTGATTTTCTCTATAAATAGCCTCCTAAAACCTCCGTTTTCGAAAAACAACTATAAAAAAACATCGAATATCATACATTCTCTAGTTTTTCTTATTCTCTCTAGTTTTTAAGAATTCTTCTCTCTCTCTAACTTTCTATACAAAATTCCGCATTCACAAGATCTAGAAACACCTAGCCAAGTTCGAAGTTGCCTTCGCCCTAGACGTGAAAGGTTTTAATTTCTGAGGGTTTGGTCCCAAATCTCTCTTTCAATTATTTAATTTAATTGTTTTGTTTATTATTTTCCTTGAAGTTAATAACGCGTGTATTTTGTTATTAGAAAGAGATACGAGGCATCTAAGTAAGTGCTTTAATTGTTTTTATTGTTGTTATGATATAGAAATCATGCTTAGGTTGTTATTTTGATTCCTAGTATCATGTTAGGATGCTTTTCTTAGTATGATATTTAGGGTGATTTGCTTATATCTATTATGATTCCTGCAATGCTTCCTATTTTCTTCCTAATATTCCTAATAGTATCATGTTAGGGCTAAAGCTTTGTTTTTTATATGTTTAGTGACATGCTAGGGTTTGTTATTAATTTCGTTAGTATCATGCCTAGGATCTTGCTATTATTATGCTTTAACATGATTATGATTATTTTTATGACGATGACAATTGTTATTGTTATTATTATGTTGCTTGATTATATTTATTGTTATTGCTTGATCACGCCTTTTATGCATGTTTAAAGGGAATTGGTACTTGTAATCACACTTATATAAGATAATTAATAATCTTGTTTAGGGTTAATTTGATTATAATTCAAGTGATCACCAATAATAGTTTTATTTGTGCATTAATATTCAACCAACATAGATTAAACAGGTTTAGGGTTAATCCTATTGATTGCATGTTAGTCAGAAAGCGCAGATGAATACGATCAGAATAAAGTAGAGGCCTATTATTAGGGCAGGTTCAATCTCTTTTAGTTTGGATTTGTACCTTCATCCCCAAACTTCCAGTCATGGTTCCAGACCTATTGGAGTTAACGATCTCTTAAATCGTTAAGGGAGTAACCTTCACCTCGTGAACAGTTTACAAGTTCCTAAAACTTGTTGGTGACTCTTTTGCTCTATCTTCATTCCCTTTGGACGCCACCGTACTTTAGTGTATGATCACAGTGGGGTTCAAGCTAGGGATAATGCTTGCACAAGCATATTAACATCATGCTTTAACGTATGCGCACTTCGAATGACGCCTACACCCGTGGTCTTACACAAGTGTCAAAGCATGCCACTTTCACTCACTATGAACTCACACACCTTATGTATGTTTCACACTGACCATGTCTAGAGAATCTTTTGTGCGCGTGTTTTCCGTCATTTTTTTAGGGAGGTAATTCTGATATTAATCCTCCAGTTAAACCATACTTGTTGAAACTTAAACTTGATTCCCAAAAATATGCACCCTATTTTGTGCCTTTTGTTTTTTTTAAAAAACCAATAAAATCAAGGTTAATTCGAGTCCAGTCATTACAAATAAATGGTTTAATTTACAATACTTGGACAAGAAGGGAAGGTCAGCTAATCAAGGACAACACTTTTGTTCAAGTTTCCCTTTTTGATAAACCGATTTTTCAAAAGAAAAAGGCTAAGAGGATAATGGAAACTTAAGAAGAGTCGATCAACTTAGGGAAGACTTGGCCAATGTGACTAATAAGTTGAGGACTATGGCTCTTCAAGTCAATGACCCTGCGAGACAACTACAAATGCAACGAATGGAGGAAAGTTTGAACCAACTCTTTAATGACTACAAGTTCCAGGGCATTAGCTCACAAGGGGTCTCGGTGGACAAGGAGCTTCTTCTGCAGAAGTTCAACGCCAATGACATCCCTAGGTTCAAACCTACTAACAATCCTTAATTCTACTTAAGAACCTTTTAAACTATAATGAATATTAAGGGGATAGATAGGAAAGTATTCCATTCTTTGTTCCCTTTATCTCTTGAAACCGTTTGCCAACAATGGTTCTTTTCCCTTGACAAAGAAAAGATTTCTACTTGGGATGGAATAGTAAATTCTTTCATTGATAGGTACAAGTGTTACATTCAAGTTAAGACTGGTCATAGAGAACTTGAAATGTTAAAGCAAAAAGAGAACGAAGGTTTCACCTCCTTCTTTAATAAGTGGATGGAAACTTCTACCAACATGGTTGAGGTGCCTAGTGAAAAAGAATTTGTAAGGATGTTCATCAAGAACCTCCAGGATAAATATTCTAAGCATCTCGAGTACCAAAGTAATTTGAGTACTTTTGACGAGGGGAAAACTAGGTCGTTATCTAATCTTCCCTAGGTCAAACTAAATTTATAAACACTTAACAAACCCTAATACGAGTATAGAGGCAAGTCAAGGGTCGAACCCAAAGGAACGGTAATGTTCAAGCACTTTCAATTATGTGCCTAAGCTAGGTCAAAGACGAAGGTAAGAGAGAATACTAACAACTAACAAAACAAGTACCAAGGAAATAAAACACTAGGAACGGGGATTAACAAGTAATCATGTCAATTGCAACAACTTGAGAAGAGCATGCCAATCAATGGTTGTGAGGACTAATGATAAGAGAAATCAATAGGAATAAAAGAGCTATCTCCTAATTGTTAAGCTAGGATTTACTATGAATAAAAAACTAAGAGAATCACAATCAAAACCAATCGATAATTGCAATTCCTAAATCAATTGTTCATGTCATTAGCAATTACAATGCAATCTAGCATAATTCTCAAGGCCTAATTGAATTACACACATGCAAACCTTCACTAATCACTTTAATCTCAACAATCAATCAACACAATTCCAAAATTAATCACAATTAATCAATCATACAAGTTTCACCCAATTCCTAGCCAAACAATTATTCAAGAATCATCATCTATCAACTAACAACTATGGAAATCAAGAATCAACAAAATATCAAGAAAAATTACACTAATCAAGCATCAAACATCAAAATTAAACCAAACAAATATGAAATTAAAAAAAAGCATTAAGGTAAGATAGAGTTAAGAATGCTCATTGATAATAGAGAAGATCTTGAACACAATTGTCACCCTTGTATCTTCAATCTCTCAATCACCATTGAAATCCTTCACTTTCTCTCTCTAAAACTACTCCTAATCTAGCCTAATGTAGAGAGAGAAGCTCTCAACCTAAGAGAGAAACTATTCTAAAAACTAAGAATTACATGAATGAATGATAATGAAAACCCCCAAAACTATCTATAAACAAAAGGAGAAAATAAGCTTAAAATCGTAAAAGACCTAGAAGCCCGCGCCCTCGGAGAAATCGGTCGCGCCCACGGACACTCCAGAAGTCGCGCCCGCGGCCAGCCCGCGGAGAGTTACTGCCCAAAATCGGCAGAAATAGGTTGCGACAGATTTGCAGGGCCAACTTTGGAAGGCCGTAACTCACGATCTAGGAATTTTATGAAAGGGTTCAACCTATTATTGGAAATCTATTCAAGTCTAGTTTCCAACCCGACTTGAATCACCTCAATCGGATCTGTAGAACTCGAGATATGGCCGAAACAATGCACAAAGGTCCTTTTTAATACTTTGTAAGCCTTCATTTTCCTTTGTTTCTTGGATTGGCTTGACTTGCGTGCTTGGCTTCCCTAACTTTGGTCCGTTAATTTCCTTTAATGCACTTGAGCTCCCTCCTTGATGATTAAATCCCGGGAAGCTCGACACACCTACAAAACAAGTCAAACAAACGGAGAAGCGAGGGAAATAGCCGAGAAATGAATAAAATAATAAGAAAACCATTAAAAGCACGCATTTCTCTAAACTAACACACAAACACGCAAATCAAGCATTATTCCCTAAAAACACGACATAAACGACTAAAAATGAGCATAGAAATATAAAGAAAACATAGCCTAAAGGTGCCATAAATGGCACGGATCAACTTTCAAGGTCGTTTACAACGTATGAATCAACATTGAAGATGACCTTGCAAAGCAGAAAACTGCTAACAACTCCAATAGTGGCTAAAAACAAAAGAATCTTTCTACATCCAAAACCACCCACTCGAACAATGTAAGCACATTCAATCTGAATAAAGTCCTTGCTATGAATAATCAAGGACAAAAGAAGCCATTTAGGAAGAACTTTACTCCTATTGGCATGAGTTATGACACCGCATTTGATCGCCTTCATACAAAAGGTCTTGTAACTCCCATTGGACCATTAAGAAATCCAACGGTCAAAAGGAGGACGACTAAGTGGAACCCCAATGCACATTGTAAGTACCATCAAGGTAGGGGTCACCTTACTGAAAACTGTTGGAAGTTAAAGGAAGCTATTCAAAATCTGATTGATAGCAACAAGCTTCCACTACCTCGTGCAAGCTGAAAGAAATGGTGTCCTTCGAACAAGTGTATTATTCTGATAACGGGTTCAAAATTATTAGAAAGCTAATAAATTCAGTAAGGTTAAGTGATCGGAATTCCTGGGTGGAGGCTGCTTCCAATCAGTAATATTAATGTATAATTAATATTACAGCTTAATCTTGACTGAACCTTTCGGGTCACACCCAAGAAAATATACGAACCGACTCGACGAATTAATTCGGAAGAAATTAATTCGTCGCCCGAGTGTTAAATATTTAGACATCAGAAATTCGAGCTTAGAGCGTCGAAACCGAGCGTCGGAAGTCGAGTAAAAAATAGTAAAAGACGAGACAACAAAATTAGTAATAAATCAACAAAGACTAAAATACCCCTAGCATCGGAATCCCGAGTTCTAGGGGATTAGACAAGCTAGCAGCCCGCACCATGTGCGAGGCTTGCTAGCAAGCCACGACCAGCAACCCGCAAGCATTGCTTGGCTTGCTGGCGCGCGCTACTACTAGCAGCACGCACATGCGCGTGGCTTGCTAGCAGCCCCCATCGGCAGCTGAAGCCCGTACATATGTGTGTGGGCGTGCTGGACCGAGAAGGCTACAGCTAGCAGCTCGCACGTGCGGGGCTAGGCTAGGCCGAGTGCAAGGGTGAGTCATTGGGGAAGCATGTGTGTTTATGTGAAGACAAGTGGAACAAGGAGAGGAAGGAGTGGGGAGTATGGTCCCCTCCTCTCCAAGTGGTCCTCACTCCCCTTTACATACAACAAGGACACTTGTTAGTTTATTACTTGCTTGCCTATTTAATATATTTTAGCTTTGAATTAAATTGTGGAATTTCATGATCCCACATTGATGGGATTGAAATAAACACTCCCACTTTTCTCTATAAATACCCAAGTTGGTTTTTGGAGAAAAGTGCTTAAGTGAGAGTTAGAAAGAGCATTGCATTTTGGCAAAAACTCTTAAACTCCATTAACACTTGGGTTTTGGTCGGACCTTGCTAACTCCAAGGTAGCGGACCTAAAAAGTCGGTGTTCTTCCTATTTGGGTGGATACCGTTGGAGGCTCGGTATTTTCGAAGCTAAAGCTTTCAAGTAAGAGCCCATTAGGCCGGGCGAAGCATGCGTCAAAGGTAAATTCCGATTTTATTTTTTTATGTTTATTTGTTATGCTTTATGGTTTTATTAATTGCGAGTGGTTCTTTGGGTCGGGGTCGTTTCCGCGGTAAGTTGGACTTACCAAACCCCAACACAAGCAAGAAGGCAAGTATCAATAATGCTCCACTTTCAGATTCCTTGGCTATTTCCAATGCGGAAAATAACATTGACCCATCATCCTTCATTGAACCAATGAAAGAAATTGATCATGCCCTTGAAGAAGAGGAGGAAACCTTCTTCGAAGCCATGAGTGATCTTCCTCCAACTCAAAAACTTGTCGCAAAAGAGGAAGTAAGGTCCCTTAATCAAATGTTGAAGGAAGTAATGGTCGTCTGTAGTGAAGCCCTTGATTACATAAAGACAACTCAAAAGGTGACACCTACAAAAGGCTATCAAGAGAAAACCATTTTCTTTACAAGTGATCAAAGTACCTAAAAGGAGTGACAAGTCGTACACTCCAATTGGGACCTCTTACGCTAACATGTTCCAAATGCTCTTCGAGAGTGGGAAGATCAAACCTCTCGAGCCTAGACCATTTGAATCAGTAAAGAGATTAAACAAGTTCTATTATTCATACCATTAATTAGGAAGACATACTATATAGCACTGTTTTAAATTCAAAGATCTCATCCAAAAATTGATTGACAATAAGAAGTTGGTCCAAATGCCATTAGAAATGGATGTTAGCATCAACGGAATCTGGGAAAGTGATGATGAGGATTTCTACCCAAAGATGTGGAGGAAACTCCACTTTCCACAATATACAAAGTAGATGATATTTGGGATGAAGAGGATTCATCCATAGTTCTACTCACAAGATAAGGGAGAGTGCAACCTCCCATTGCTACACAACTTATCCCTACCACCCAGCAAGTTACCATACCGATCGTAGAAGACAACGACGTTGTCATACAATTAAAAAAGACTAAGGTTAAAATTAATGTATGGAAGCTATTAGCCACATCACGTGAACATAGAATTGCGGTAATGGATGCTTTGGCTAAAGTAGGGATAGATTCAGAAACCACTCCTGAGGGATTAGCTAATTTCCTCACGAGTGACGTTCCAAGTCCCATCAACTTAATCACCTTTTATACTAAAGACCTACCTCAAGAAGGTGATAAACACAACAAAGCCTTGAATCTCACAGTAGTCTGCAAGAGGATGAATGTCTTAATGACTCTTGTAGATAATGGATCAGCAATTAATGTTTGTCCATTACGAAGTGCGAGGATGTTGGGGATAAGGGATGAATATTTATCTCCATCAACACAAGGAATAAGAGCTTATGAAAAAACTTGTCGCCAAGCTCTTAGGACCATTACTATGAATGTCACCGCGGGAGTTATAGAGCATACCACAACTTTCCAAGTGGTTGATATCAAAGCCTCCTTCAACCTATTGTTGGGACGCCCTTGGCTTCATGACCTTAAGGCGTTCCTTCATCACTTCATCAACAAGTGAAGGCCATAGTTAGAGGAATTCCCGTCACCATCGATGCTTCCCAATTTAGAATCAAATTAATTTATAAACCTCTCATAAACGTGGAGCACGATAAAAACAATGAAGATTTATGGGGCTTTAATGCGAAAGAGGTGTCCTTAATCGAGGAAGATGAAAGGACCCCTCTTTGCCACGAACTCCATTCAAACATGATAGTCAATGGCATACTCCGAAAACAAGGACACTTTCCTGGAATGACTCTAGGAAAGAAGAAAGGAGTAGCCATGCAAACGAAATCGCCTGGCCTTCCTAAATTAAATACTTTTGGACTTGGCTTTGAACAAACTCCGAAAGACTGTAAGCAAGCCCGAAAACAGGCTAATGCGTGGAGAAATGCTCGTACCCACAAGAAAGCAATCCTAATGGATGAATATCCCCTCACACTAAATGGACAATTAATAAGAGAGGGTGAAGATTATCCATGCTATAAATTTCCCGAGCCATTTGTCAATGATGGAATAAGACAACATGGGTTCGAGATCTTCCTAGATTTCCACTTTCTAGATGACATCCCAACTCCTATCTATAAGGAGAAATCACCTCCATGCTTTGACTTCAATGTCATGGGACTTCTCTTTAGGCACGAGAAAAATGAGCCAAAATATATTGAAGATAACTTCGCGCTCATTCAGACAACATTACAAAGTGAGAGCTTTTACCCCTCAAAGCTTATCACTCCAGCAGAGGGACTAGTTAAGGGATGGCAAAACACTGTGAAGGTGACTACATCAAGTGGACGGAAGATCTCTATAAGAACAGGACAAGGACCCATGTTTGAAGAATCGTCTAAGTCAGAGTAAGAGTCAGAGTCAGAGTCTTCCCCCATTGAGTCTTCAAAATCTTTAGATATAGCTTAAAGGAATGGTGTCCTTTGAACAAGTGTATTATTCATATAGGGGGTTAGGAATTATTAGAAAGCTAATTATCCAGTGAGGTCAAGTGATCGGAATGCCTAGGTGGAGGCCACTTCCGATCAATAATATTAATGTACAGTTTAATATTACAGCTTAATCTTGACTAAACCCTTCGTGTCACTCCTAAGCAACTAACGAGCCAAAGCGACAAATTAATTCGGAAGGAATTAATGTGTCGCCCGAGTAATTAATATTTAGACGTCGGAAATTTGAGCTTGGAGCATCGAAACCGACCGTCGGAACTAAATATCAAATATCGAGCCAAAATTAAGGATTTGGCAAGACGGGAAAATGCTTCAAGTAACAAGTAAAACCTAGCAAAAGGTTAAGAAAGCAAACCAAATAGGAGTGTGCCACGTGGTAGCACACATGGCAGCACACCATATGGCAGTACACGTGGCAGTCGCCATGTTGGTAGCCACCAAGTGGCAGCGTGCCACGTTGGCAGCGCGCCAAGGTGATAGCAACATGTGGCAAAAGGGGGCCGTGGACTCGGGTGACGGGTCATGAACACGGGCCAAAAGAAAGTGGCCCAACCGAACCCAACTTGGGGCTCAAGGTTGGTGACACATGGTTAGCTCACAATGCATGAGAGGTGCCTTGGGGACTAAGTGAGAAAGTGGTCCTCACCTAACCATGTTACACTTGTTACTTTTTCCTTGGTTTATTTAATTAAGGGTTGAATTCATCAATCTTTCCATGTGGGATCTTTTTGTGACAAAGTCCCACATTGAACGATGAGTGGAATTCAAAAGGAAGCTTTCCTTATAAATAGCCAAGGGATGACTTGGGATTGTTCACTTGAGTAAGAGTTGGAAAAGGCATCACTATTTGTAAAAACCTTTGAACTCAAGAGTTGAAAAAGGCATCACCGTTGTGAAAACCTTTGAACTCAATTACTCGGGTTTTTGGTCGGGCCTTTCTAACTCCAAGGTATTAGACCTAGTCTGTGTTCGAGTTGTGGATGGACTTCCGTTGGAGGTCGTCGTAATTTCTAGGCTAGCTTTCGAAGTAAGAGCCCCTCGAGGTCGGGCGAAGCACGCGTCAAAGGTATAATTATTATCTTAATCTTATCATTAAGTTAACTATGTTTATGGTTTTATTTATTGCGAGTGTGGTCTTGTTTTTGGATTTGTTTCCACGGTGAGGCGGACTCACCAAACCCCAACAACGGTATCGGAGCCTCGCTCGTTTATTTTAAAATCATATTATTATTCAAGGTGTTTTTATGGCTTAATTTTTCTGGTTTTAAGTTTATTATTAGATTAGTAGCTCGGTTTATTAATTTTAATCCCGTATTAGAGCTGACTTCAGCTCTTTAACCTAGATTTCGACAGAAAAATAGTGAATATTGGGTGGAAAAGGCGTTCTGGAAATGGTTTTACCCTTTATGACTCGGTTTTTAGCCAAAAAAACGACCAGAAATGCACTTTTCTAGGGATTTTTCGTTTTGACGAAAAATTTAAGTCTTTCTAACCTATAAAATTAATTGCATATTTATGGTTGTTACGTAATTGGTTCATTCCTTATTTTATATCCAATATTAAACCACTTTAGGCATGATTACTTGGTAGTAATTTGTGTTTGAAAGCTTGCTTTTATTTTTCACATAATTGCATTAAGTGTGAAATTTTTGTTCTTTGAGGCTTCTAAGTAATAAAGATTCAATCTTTAATTATGTTAAGTGATTGAAACTTTGAGTTACTAAAATCCATGAATTTTTGTTGAACTTTGTTGATTTAATCATTTTTAAGTTGATTGGAATCATAAAGTTTGAAACTTGTGATAGAAATTTGTTTATTTTCATATTGGAAGATATAATTTTTGAAGGATTCAAAAGTATTAAAGTTGGAATCTTTATTGAACTTATGTTCATTTGTTCAACTCCCTTTTATTTTGTCAAAATCTCAAGATTAATTTAAATTAATTTAATTAATAGTGAGTAATTGCCCTCTTATTTTCGTTACATACATCAAGTTAAACCAATTTTATTAAAAAATGGTTCTTGGAATAAGTTTTGGTTTTATGCACCTAGATGAATTTATTTAAGTTGAACTTGTTATATTTTCATTTTTTTTTCCTCAAGATTAATTTATTCTAAAATTAATTTAGAATTGCTTAAATATGACACACAAAATCGGAATTTTTCCCGAGGAATGAGCACCACAAATCAAGGCCGAAGAAGCCCCAAGCTAGATCTCGGCCAGCCGGACTGCTCACGCAGCCATGGGCTGTCGAGGCTGCTCGGGTGCCTCGATCGTTGGTGCTGCTGTGTGCCGTGTATGGGGCTGCTGTGTGTGCACTCCTTGGCGCGCCATGGCAGCCTTATGGCTTGCCATGGGTAAGCCGCTTAGGGTGTTTGCATTGAGCTTGTTTGAGTGCATGTGTGTGCTTGGTGTTTTGGTGCAAAGGGGCATGCAGTAGTGGCCTTGTGCCTAGCACCTTGTAACCCATAGCAAACGCTACTAGGCTCTACCTAGCTAGTGCTACGTATGGTGGTGAAGGCACGTACACCAAGCCGTATAGTACGAGGTTGCTAGACAATCTTGACTTTTATATGGCATGTATGTAGTGCATGAACCACTTGAGTACGGTTGGCTTCGTGTTTGCTAATTTTATCATTTTAATTATTTTATTAATTTAATTTGGTTTTAATTATTTTAATAAATTTTGGAGGCTAGGCCTCGGTTTTATGAGTGGCATTTTCAAAATTTATTTTGGCAAATAATTGGGTTCTACCGGCTTAATTAATTTGATTAATTAAGTTGGATGCGGAATTTAGTGGGAGCTTCAAATATTAATTGCGCTTATTTACATAATCAGTTAAAACAACTTTGACTAGTTTTAATTAGGCGTTTTAATTGGATAAACCTCATAGATTAGTTACTAGTTATCGCGTGTTTATGCATTGTTACTTGTTTTATCGTTGTAAAATGCATGGGCTATTCACAATAGTGAATGGATGGATGGAATGTATATTCTCTCACAGGTTTTATTAAATGGCAACTAGTGGGATCTGATTAGGATAGAAAATACGGATTGTGATTCGTGATGTATTTTTTAAATCTAAATACGGTCCGCGTATCGTTGAGTATTTTTGTACCTTAATATTTAGATTAGTCCTAATTGTAGATACTAGTAGTTGCATAATTTTGGTCAAGTCTTGAAGACGAAGGTTCTTGGAAGACAAAGCCACGAAGTTGCAAAAGAAGACCTTTTGAAGACTTGAAGAATCCAAGGAGTCATGCTAGTTGCCAATATGCATCAAAATGTTTATGCTTTACATATTTATAATTATTTATATATGAATTATATGTTAGATGCATGTTTAGGATTTTGAATGTTGTGATGATTAATTAAGTTCACTTAAATAAACCAACATAGAAACCCTAGGTCCCTAAAATATTGAGTGAAATTGTCATTCCAAAACAACACTTATCGACCTATTGAGAATAGTGATGGGCTACGCCAAAGCAAGGCATCACTATGACTCCCTAGACTCATAAGGCATACCGGGTATGCAAGTTGGTTTTGGTTGTACTCAACGATATGAGTGATGACATGTCATGGAAAAGTGAATAAATTGTTGAGAGAGCATTAGATGCGACGATTATTCAACCAATAGTGGCTTGGAGCCATTAGCAAAGAGTTGCTTACCTTAGGATATTGAGTGTTAAGACAAGCCAAAGCATGCTTAACCACTGTTTGTTTCTTAGAATAGACTTATTCTCGCCAAATGGGGACAAATTTAATGCGTGGATAAGACGCTTAATAAGATTGAAAATTTGCATGAATACTTTTTAATCTTCAAATTTATTATGTTATTTACTTGATAAATGGTTATACTTTGTAGTTATATTTGTAGAATTCCAAAGTAAACTATATTTAATTTCCATGATTGTCAAAGGAAATCTTTGAAATTGATTTCAAAGAAAGGTAAAGAATTCCAAAAATACAATTCTCATAAATGACTTTTATAACAAAATCCGAAAGGACGGTTGGACATCATGTATTCAAAATACTAGGTAGTTTTGATAAAACATGAAGTATATAATTACAAACTCAAATTGTTAATATTGACAACCAACATATTTTTTCTCTTAATACATAAATGAGTAGTACTCATTGATGTAGTAATTCAAGCGTGAATTAAAGGAAAATATGGAACTTTGTTTTACAACGCACTTGGTGCTTAATTATGCGCAACAAAGTATAAAAGTCAAGGTATTTAAAGAAATGGTTTTTAAAGTTGGGTTATGAGATATTTTATGATATGAAATATAGGAAACGAGGAACAAAGAAAAGGAATGAGATTCCATTTTACTAAAGAATTCATGTTATTGTAGTTAACTTAGAAACTCATTATCTTCACAAAGTATCAGATACTGCTTGAGTGTTCCACTTTGAAAGTGACCTCAAACCATTGATGATAAGCTAAGCTATTTACTTACAAGCTTAAGATGAAGCAAGGAGCGCTACATCAGTTGTAAGGTCACATGCTTTGTTTAAAGACCTTTTAAGCTAAGGCTGGAACAAATAAATGATTATTATGTTCGATTATCAACAAACAATCCGTTAACAGACGTAAATACTCACATTCAAAGTAAAGAGAAATAGTTGCAAATGTTTTTGAATGGCATGGTTGTCTAAACCATGAGTCAAAAATTCTTGATTATAAACAAAAATTTTCTTAACATTATAAACTGGCAAAAGCTCAAAGTCATGGACATGATTTTCATTCCGAACATCTTTATCAATGTCACATCGACAAGAATATACTCAAGGCTCTATTAGATAGGCTCTAGATAGTTGATCGATTCGGAATCGTTCTAAGACAAGCAAGTCTTACTTGTTGAAACCGACAAAGTAAAGAGCTATTGTTCTTGGTATAGATAATTGACTCCGAAAGCTAAAGAGGATTAATTTACTTCAACGTTTCACAAAGAATTTGAAAGAATATGGATATATTCATCAAATGTGAACAAACTTGACCAGGGAAGCTCAAGAGTTCAGTGAAGTACATAATCCACTTGGCAAGATATCAAAACATCTACATTAGATCGACTGATGTTTGCTTGAGCCAAGCGTGACAATCACAATGTTATGAAATTTGAAATTTTCATAAATAACTCCATAAAGAACTTAGTGTGTCTTCACGGAGATCTCGATGCCCTTTAAAAATAACTTAAACAATGATGGATCACATCCCTTCCTATAAAGTTATTAAGATTTGCACAGAGGACTAATGTTACACTTAACAAAATGTCGGAGCTAAGAAAGGCCGCCATATTCAGTTATGGATAGAATTAAATTCTAAATGTCTTTTCAAGTATAATTCTAAAACTCTTAGCCACAGTGGGAGCTCACTGGCTCAATGGGAGCTAAGTGGCTCAATGGGAGTTCATCGGCTAAGTGAAGCTAGGTGGCTCAGTGGGAGCTTAATGGCTCATTAAAGGCTAAGATAGTTCAAGTGGGAGCTAACTGTTTGTTTCACAACAAACTTTTACCCAAAGACAATATACATGTCTCTTTGTAAGCTTTCAAGTTAGACTACGGACACTACCTCCACAACCTAAATGAGAACATTATGTTTGTTGCTCTAAGCGGTGTCTTTCTGGAAAGTAACACATTTCCAAAACGACAATGGAGGAAAATGAATTCGATGACCATCAAGCTTAGCAACAAACTAGAATTGAGAATCTCGGAAGATCATAACAGGTCTTCGTGAGAATGCTTGATCAAGAATACTCAAAAGGACTTTAAAAGTGCTTTAAAAGAGAATTCATTACTCACAAAACATCAGAAATGTTGGAGTAATATAAATTAATAAAAGGGCTTTGGAAGCGCCTTGAAACTCAGTGTTTAATGCAATTTCCTCTTATAGGTATAGAATTCACCAAAGGCTTGAATTGAATCCTATAAGTTTCTATTAAGTTAGAGATAAACCTAAGACTTACAAGCATACTATTTACTATTAGATAGTAATGGGATAATGTCTTGTAAAATAGTTACGACAAATCCAAATTCCAAATAATGTTTAGAGGCCATATAAATCTGAAGTAGACTCCATGTTTAAAAATCATGTTTAAAACTTGATTAATTTGCATGAGGGGTGAAAGACCCGTCGATCGCAAATATGTTTTCAAGGAGAAAACTAACAAATGTGGAAATGTATATGCATACATAGCTAGATTGTTTGAAAAGGATACTATTAAATTCACGGAGTTGATTTTAATAAAAACCTATTCACCAATCGGAATGCTAAAGTCATTTCGTGGTTGTTCTAGGAAAATTGCACATATGAAATATGGCAAAATATATACCAAAACCTCCTTCCTAAAATATGATTTTGGAAGTGAATATAAAATAGTCTAAGGGTTTTGAAAATCAAAATAATGATAGATTTGAAAGCAAGCTCAAGGAATCCATTATAAGATTAAAGGAAGCATTGCATATAGGAATTGGAACGTGTTTTCTCTTGAAGTTAATAAGAGGATTGGCTTATGGAGAAAAATAAAAATTCTTATAAATAAGAATTTTATTGGGAGCAAAATTAAATTATATGAAGGATAATTTGCCAATTACTATCGCAAGTTAATACCACTTTGTAAATTACTAACGCAAATTAAAAAAGTTGTGAATTACTACCGCAAAAAATTTTAAGATGTTGCGATTACTACCAAACCCCCATTAAACCCAACTATGATGTCATTATATCCCTTTAACCCGTGTTTGACCATGGTTAAGGGCTTTAACCAGCCCCCCCAAAAAAAGAAAATGGTTTAGGGATATAATGACATCATGGTTAAGGGCTTTAACCATGGGTTAAAGTGATATAATGACGTTATAGTTGGGTTTAATGGGGGTTTGGTAGTAATCGCAACATCTTAAAATTTTTTGAGTTAGTAATTCACAACTTTTTTAATTTGCGATAGTAATTTACAAAGTAGTATTAACTTGCGGTAGTAATTGGCAAATTTTCCTTATATGAAGGTCCAACAAAAAGTTTACAAACTCTATTGTAAATTAACTGTCAAATGCTAAATGCTTAGATTTGAAAGTATTTTCGACAATGGACCAAGAAAAAGATGATACTTAGTTTATATTTGGAATTAAGTTCTATGGTATATACTTAATTAAATGTTTAAACAAGTAAAAGAATTTACCATATTAAACACAAAGGACTTTGAAAGCCTTTCGATCCATATGTATAAAGCTAAGTAAATGTTTGAACTAAGTATGAGCCACCCTAAATACTAAGTCAAACAAGAAAGACTCTACTAAGAGACTTTCAACCGTATCACATAGCGAACAAAGCCAGACTCAGTGAAACTGAATGAGCTAAAATGTCACATGGATGGAATAAGATTGAGAATTACTCTGCAACTTAATCCATCATGTACACTATAATATGGAATCGTTGCACGACTTACTTGCTTAGAGCATGTGAAGTATGTATGTAGTACCAATCAACCTTAATCTATGTAATAAATCGTTAGATTATGGCCAAGAACATTCAAAGTACTTGGATAAGTAACAGGATGAGTTCTTGACTTGTGGAAACAAATATAATTTGAGAATTGATGTTGCAAGCACAAACCTTAATAAGGATTAGATCCTTAACAAGGAAGTTGTTTATAAGCATGAGCTAACAATGAGTCGTGGCTTGAGAATGGTAACATGGATCTGCATCCATGTGTAATGTGCGGGAATTTAAAGTAAATTTTTATGATCACAAGTGATTACAGTATCCCAAATCATTGTGAGTCGTTTGGAGTGAAACCCAAGCAAAGAATTATTAGGAAGTCTACTAAAATATATGTTGAGAATATTATTTCCTTAAATGGCGATAATAAAGAAGATGTTCTATGGAAAGTTCGTTGTTGAACGTTAATGATTGTAGGTCGTAAAGTTGAAGATATCAATCATGAAAATGAGTGGGAGCTATAACTTGGACAATCAATCCTAAATCACATATAATCCATGGCACTATCAAATTTTATCATCTTATTATGAAAGTCATCAGTAATGAAGATGCTAAGATCAGTAGAGTAATTATAACTAAACCTATGCAATAAGTGAACGACAACATTCATAATTGCATGAAAGAAATCAAGCATATTAGATATGGGTGTGATTTATGTAAATGTTTTATAAGGAGTGTTACTCTTTAAGCATTCGGAAAAACCATTTATCATAAGATGAACCATTCAGGTTTTGGAGTAATTAAATTTTTCATGCAAATTAAATCACTCCGCTGACTATTTAATTGTGGTTTAGAATTAAATAATGAGTCCATTCGATTCTTGGAATATTCATAATAGGGTATCAAGACCAGTCTTGGTAAGGAAACATCTATTAAGCGAACATTGAATATTATAATAGAAAATTATCCCTAATCAAGGTCATTTAAACGATGGATGATTAATGACCATTTGAGATTAGTGTGTAGTTTGATTTATAGCACCGTTTCTTGTGCTACAAGGACATGATCATCATAAATCATTTACACAGGTATAGGTTTAGAACCATACTAGATCGACCTATGAGAATACTTTAAGAGATTAAAAATCGTCATAAGTATACTTCTCATTATTGCTATCTAAACCTTTTTCCTCGACCATGAGTATTGTGAGCTTAATTGTTTGATTACTAGTACGCTTTGATGATTGTCAAACGTCTGCTGTAATAGGGGATTATAACGACATCACTTAGGTGGCTAGGTCCTCTCAGTAAGAGAAGCTACATTACAAGACTGGAAATGCCCCCCTACTAAAAATAGGGAAGACGTATTTGTTGTTTACAAGGCCTCTCGTAGAGCGAGGCTGTAAAATGCATGGTCGTACTAGGATGGATTTTAGAAAGCATTTGTTTATTGACATTCGGACTCGGAATCGAGAAACACTTCTGGACATATTAAGGATGACAAATAAATCTTACCTTATAGTTCATAAAGAGGCATTAAGCAACATAGGAAAAGGGTTGTACACAAAAAGCACACTTGTCCGGAAGGACAAGTGGGAGACTGAAAGAAATGGTGTCCTTCGAACAAGTGTATTATTCCGATAGGGGGTTCGGAATTATTAGAAAGATAATTATTCAGTGAGGTCAAGTGATTGGAATCCCTGGGTGGAGGCCGTTTCCGATCAGTAATATTAATATTACAGCTTAATCTTGACTGAACCCTTCGGGTCACACCTAAGCGACTAACGAGCCAAAGCGACAAAGTAATTCGGAAGGAATTAATGATTTGCCTGAGTAATTAATATTTAGACGTTGGAAATTCGAGCTTGGAGCGTCGAAACTAAATATCAAATGTCTAGCCAAAATTTAGGATTTGGTGAGAATAGGAAAATGCTTCAAGTAACAAGTAAAACCTTAGCCAAAGGATAGGGAAGCGCGCCAAATAAGAGCGTGCCACGTGGCAGTGCCATTTGGAAGCCTCCAAGTGGCAGTAGCCATGTTGGCAGCCACCAAGTGGCAGCGTGCCACGTAGGCAGCGCGCCAAGGTGGCAGCAACATGTGGCAAAAGGGGGCCGTGGACTCGGGTGACGGGTCATGGACACGGGCCAAAAGAAAGTGGCCCAATCGAACCCAACTTGGGGCTCAAGGTTGGGTGACACATGGTTAGCTCACAATGCATGTGAGTTGCCTTGGGGACCAAGTGAGAAACTGGTCCTCACCTAACCATGTGACACTTGTTACTTAGTCCTTGGTTTATTTAACTAAGGATTGAATTCATCAATATTTCCATTAGGATCTTTTTGTGACAAACTCCCACATTGAAAGATGAGTGGAATTCACACGGAAGCTTTCCTTATAAATAGCCAAGTGATGGCTTGGGATTGTTTACTTCAGTAAGAGTTGGAAAAGGCATCACTATTTGTGAAAACCTTTGAACTCAAGAGCTGAAAAAGGCATCACCATTGTGAGAACCTTTGAACTCAATTACTCGAGTTTTTGGTCGGGCCTTGCTAACTCCAAGGCATTGGTCCTAGTCGGTGTTTGAGTTGTGGGAGGACTTCCGTTGGAGGTCGTCGTAAGTTCTAGGCTAGGTTTCGAAGTAAGAGCCCCTCGAGGTCGGGCGAAGCACGCGTCAAAGGTATAATTATTATCTTAATCTTGTCATTAAGTTAATTATGTTTATGGTTTTATTTTTTGCGAGTGCGGTCTTGTTTTTGGGTTTGTTTTCGTGGTGATTCGCACTCACTAAAACCTAACAATAGCACCTCTCCATATCTCTTCTTATTTAGCTTCTTCTCCTAGGATAGTTAGTATTCAAGTCCCAACGGACATATCTTTATTTGATGTAATGATTTAATAGTTTAATAACATGCATTTTTTCGGTTACTCCTCGTGTTATTCCTTAACTCAAGATGACGAGCATTACTTAACTAACAATGAAAGTGACAAAGAGATAATTAAAGCAGTGAAAACACTTGAAAACAAAACACCAGTAATAGAAGACACTGGAACGGTGGATATTTCAAAGTATCCATATATAAAAAGAGAAGTAAAAATCGGACTAACTGTTACTAAAGAAGAAAGAACCAGTTTAATTAATCTACTAAAAGAATTTATCGATGTATTTCTTGGTCATATGAAGATATGCTAGGAATAAATAGAGAAATATCTATACACACAATACCATTAATTCCAAGAATGAAACCTATAAAACAAAAGTTACGTCGAATGAAACCCGACGTAGCTCTTAAGATAAAAGAAGAAGTTCAAAAACAAATTGCTGCAGGTTTTATCAGAGTATCCAGGTACCCAGAATGGGTTGCAAATGTGGTACCAATTCCAAAGAAGGATGGAAGGGTAAGAATGTGTGTCGACTACAGTGATCTAAATAAGGCAAGGCCAAAGGACGACTTCCCTTTACCACACATCGACATTTTGGTAGACAATACAACAAATCATGTTCTTCTCTCATTTATGGATGGATACACAGGATACAACCAGATTCTCATGGCTGAAGAAGATATTGGAAAAGACTACATTCATAACGCCATGGGGTACTTAATATTACACGGTAATGCCATTGGGGTTGAAAAACGCGGGTGCCACTTACCAAAGAGCAGTGACTGCCTTGTTGCATAACATGATTTACAAAGAATAAGTTGAGGTCTACATAGACTATATGATTGTGAAATCAAAAGATCGTCCAGGACATATAATAGCTCTAAGAAAATTCTTCGAAAGGCTAAGAAAGTATAACATGAGATTATATCCATCAAAGTATTCGGAGTAACCCCAGGAAAACTCTTGGGATACGTTATTAGCTTTGGAGGAATAGAGATAGACCCAACCAAGATTAACGCAATCATGTCAATGCCGCCGTCCAAGACCGAGAAACAGATTCGAGGATTACCTGGCCGGTTACAATATATAAGTAGGTTTATATCCAAGTTAACCACAATATGTGAACCTATATTCAAGAAATTGAAGAAGGATGTACTAGTTATATGGGACGGTGAGTGACAAAAAGCCTTTGAGAAAATCAAAGCATATCTCGCTAATCCTCCCGTTCTAGCACCTGCGCTCCCAGGAATCCCTCTAAGGTTATATTTGACAGTTATTAAAGCGACAATGGGGGCTATACTCACACAATAAGTAGAAGGAAAAGAAAATGCCATCTACTATTTAAGCAAAAACACTAGTAGAAAAACGTAAAAGAGCACCGGTTCAAAACCCCCCTATAGCACCAGTTTTGAACCGGTGTTCATGTGAGGGATGCCAAAAAGTGAGAGTTTTTTCCACCGGTTCAAAATCGGTAGCAAAAACACAGTTATTAGCACCAGTTCAGTTCAGAACCGGTGCCAATAATACAGTTTTTCACACCGGTTCGGTTCAGAACCGATGCCCTTTATGCTCCATTTTTATTTTTGCATTTTTTTTACTTAAATTGATACATTAAACACTTACATATATATAAACTTATAATTTTTATTAATCTAAAACTATAACATTACAATTTTAATTAAAAAAAAAAAAGAATATAGTTTTATATTGTAAAGACCGACTGTAATAATATTACAACAGTAGCGTAGAGCAGATCGGCAGCAGAGGCGTAGAGCATAGCAGCAGCATCTGCAGGAGCATAGAAGTAGTAGTGTAGACCAGAAGAACAGCAAGAGCATAGAAGCATGCATCAGCTGTGATGCGAGGCAGCAGCTACTGCAGCAGCCTTGCGAGCCAGTAGCTGCAGGGCAGCAGTAGCAGACTTGCGAGGAAGAAGCTGTAGTGGTTTCACAGAAAGAGAATAAGGCATATACCCTTGTTTTGAACAAGACATTAGCTATCTCTTTTTCAAGACTTGTGTGTCGGTCCATAATCACTAGAAGAGCCTCAACTGAAACAATATGATTATAAGTCAATACAATTGGTTTCAATTTAGCAAATGTAAGGTGAAAAGAATAAATGTGCATTAATGGTTAGCAGTATTCAGTGAAATATCAAACAGATATATCATCTAAGTTGCATTAATGGTTAGCCAGGTTCCAACAATGCAACAATGAAAATTGACACATATGACATGTACAAAAAATGGAAACGCAAAACCTCCAACAGACTCAAAATCTAGAGAAATAAAACAGGGATGGCATCTTACTTTATCAAGAGGGATTGCCTTTGACTTGTAAACCTTCAGATCCAACTCATAGCATGTCATGTCAGCAATAATGCCTCTTGCTTTGAAAACTTTAGGAAACTTCCCACTGTATCTTCCTAATATTGTTAATGGGCTTTGTGATGAAAGATCTAGAACATTGATTAGGTGCACCTAATATTTTGATTGCGAAAAAATGCAATGGAATTTAGTAGACTAATAAGCATGTTATCAACTGGGTCATAAAAACATGACATCTTACAGCTAGTCCAAAAAATTTGCAGCTATCACACTAGCTCATTTAGTGTAAATGTTAGCAGAAAAGATTAAATAAAAGAGCTTTTACCCTGGCATTAGAGCACCTGACCTATCAATACAATGGTTTCAAAGACATGCATAACGGGACCTTTGGGAGATACAAACAAGTCTAACACCAAATTAGTCAAACTCAGGTACATAAAGCAATGTTAAAGTTATAATGCTTATAATTTTAGAAATGAGTGTCAAACTCCGGACTTGACTCAAGAATGTGACACAAATTTTAATTCATTGATACACCAAATTCATACTTTCCTTTGTTATACTACTCCATAGTTGAGCATGAATGAATCTGTTCAGAACATTATTGCCAAACTTATCAGTTTCATTATCCCTTTTATCTCTATATTTTAATTAAAGGAACAGAATTTCATGTTCTAGTATACTGAATGTCTGAGATATATAGTGATTGTAGACACCTAAAAATGTCTCCCCAAAACCAAACCCGATGATGAACGACCTTTCACCGCCACTATTGGTCGAGTTCAGTATTTAATCCCGAGAGTGCTTAAAAAATCGTGTTTAATTAAATTCAATTTTTGAATAGTCAATGGATCAGTCTTGATGTTTAGTCAAAGCATAGTTTTTAATTTTAGCCCAAACCTTTTTATTTATTTTATTGTTTTATTATTTATTTTGGCCCAAACTTTTTATTTATTTTATTTTATTTTAGCCTAAATAATAATAAAAACAGAAATGGCCCGAAATTATCAATCGACACTTAAAATGTTGAAATAAATTACGGTTAAAAATGAATTTAGACAGAAAAGCGGACTGAAAACTCCCGCGTCACGACAACATTCCACCGTGTCACGGGAAACTTTCCCGTCTGACGGTGGGGTTCCCCGTGACACGGGACACCTGCTGTGACACGGGGGTTTCCGTGTCCTTTCTGCGTAAACCCTTAACGCGTTTTCTCCCCCCGTTCACTAAATATTTCCCGCAACACACAAAAGTACACCGTGACCGGGAATGTTTCCCGTCTGACGGTGGGATTTCCCGTGTCATGGTACACTTTTCCGTGTCGTGGTATACCTTTTTAGGGTTTTTATCATTTTAAGGTTCCGTGTGTTTCCACAGCACATTTTTTCTATAAATACCCCCTCATTTCTGATGTACGGGGCATCAATTAATTCTATATTTTTCTCTCCTCTATGCTCTAGCCTAAACACTAGCCTACCCTTCTTCTTTCAAAATTCCTTCTTCAAGCACTCCCAGGAGTCCATACTTTACTCGTGGTTCTGTCCTTAACCCAAGGCGTGAAAGGTAGAACTGTTTGAGGGTTTGGCCCCAAATCAATTCTATTTTAATTTAATTTAATTATTGTTTTATTATTATTTCCTTGAAGTTACTAACTCGTATACTATTTTGTAGTTGCAAGTAAACAGAATCAAAGTAAGAATTATGTTCCTTTATTTCTTTTATTTTTCTAACGATTTTATATTGTTGGAATTATTGTTGAATTGCTTCCAATATTAATGTTTATTCTTTTATTATCATGATCACCATATTGCATGTTTAAAGGGAATATGTAATTGAAAATCATGCCTAATAAGATAATTTGGACAACCGGTTTAGGTTCCTTTTTAATCTTGTTGTTTAATCAAATGATCACAATATTTTAGTATTATATTTGCATTAATATTCAACCAATTTAGCATAATAATAGTTTGGAGCAAATTAAAATTTTGTTTGTATGCCTTTGAGATCGCAGGTTTCACTTTTCACTATAAGAATCGAGTAGAGGCCAATATAGGCGAATGTGACTCAATGACTCACTTCGTACCATCATCCCCGATCCTCCTTTCGTGGTTCCGAACCATATGGAGTTAGTAATCTCATGGATTATGAATGGGGTGTAACCTTCACGGGTCAATCGTTGTTGCCTATCATTGTCCCTTATCGTGGTTGCCTTTTTATGATCCGTGAACGGTTTACAAGTTCCTTAAAAACTTTTTGGCGGCTCCCTACTTTCCTTGTCCCTTATTGTGTCCCTAATCGTATGTCAATTCCTAATTCCTATGAGTGCCATGCATATTCACAACATGCTTTAACGTAGGCACGCTTCGAGCGACGCCTAGGGGTTTGGCGGTGTGCAGTACCATGGCACGGGAATCTCTGCCGTGTAACGGCCGTCCTAAAATTAGTTTGGTGGCTTGTTTTCTCTTCTCACAGTCAACTTCCTTCAATTTTTCTGAAAAAACGTGTGTGTTCTACATGCGTCTTAGCCCCGGGGGATTTAACTCTATCAACCCAAAAACGCTCATGGCAATAAGGGTTCATCCGAGTTATTAAATCCACCCAAACCATGGAGTCGAGTTCGATTTCATCACAAACTCACGGAGCCGCCCGTTGGCATACACCCTCAAGGGAGGCTGCCTTGCTAACGCGTCCAAACTCTTAACCATGGTACCCTTTTGACACCTAAAGCTTGACCAATAGTTGAACATAGATCTTAACCCTAGGTTGCGAACTTTTTTACATCATCGTGACTAAATGCTACATGGTTTGTTTGGTATTAACCCTCATGTGTTTACTCTTTTTGTTTCACCCACGACCGAGGGATTATATTTCCACATAGTAATTAGTACGGACCTAAAATCGACTAAAATCTGGAAAAACTCACAAAAAAGACCTGGAACTGAGCACCGTGTCACAGCAAGACCTGCCACGCCACGGTGAACAGTGCCATGACACGACGCTTTCTACCGTCTGGCGGTAGACTTCACCGTGTCACGACAGTCAACACCGTGACACGGTGCCAAGGAAAAGTGTCTCGTTAGTCTTTTTTTGGTTTTTGTGCGTACGTATGTGGTTTATGTGTCCCGTTTGGTGTCATGTCTAGTTGTACGGTCATAACACGCGTCCATAACCTCACTTAATCACTCACATGTCGTGTTCACACACTTTTTTCGTTAGTCGTGCACCATTTCATGATTGTATTTTAGTGTAGTATTTTTTTTGTGTGTCGTTTTTTTTTCGGAGTAAGTCCGATGGTATCCTCCCATATATTTGTTGGGGTTTGGTGTGTCCGACTCACCCGGTGCTTATAGGTTTGAGAGCGGCATAGCTCCGCCTACAACACCGGCAAATGATTTCGAGATTCGGCCGACCATGATCACCTTAATTGAGAGGAGGCAATATAGTGGGGCTAAGAATGAGAGCCCGTTGAACCATCTTAAAGAATTTGAAAAATATTGCAACACCATGAAAGTCAACGGAGTTTCTCAAGAGTTCATACGCCTCAAGTTGTTCCCCTTCTCTCTCATAGGAAGATCCTTAGAGTGGTTAGATAAAGAGGTGAAGCCCAATTCCTTGAGAACATGGGATGATGTTACAAAGGCCTTCTTGTCCCGTTTTTACCCTCAAAAGAAGACGGCGGAGGCAAGAGCCTTGATTCAAGGGTTCAAGCAAAGGCCAAATGAAAGCCTTTACGAAGCATGGGAGAGATACAAAGAGTATCAAAGGGAGTGCCCTCACCACGGAATCCCAACATACCAAGTGGTCCAAATCTTCTATGGCGATTTAAGTCCCCAAGGCAAGTCATGCCTTGATGGGGGGGCCGGGGGTCCTATCATGAACAAGACCGAAGAAGAAGTGGTGGACATCATTGAGGACGTGGTGAGGTACTATAGAGATTGGCAAGATGGGGAGAGAGACTCTTCAAGCAAGCAATCTTCATTGTACTCGGTAGACCATCTAAATGCGATCAACAACCTTTCCTCCCAAATGACAAACTTGGGAAAGGAGATGACCGCAATCAAAGCCAAGTTGGACAACACTTCTACTTCATCCCAAGCTACGAATCTTCCCTCCCAATTTAAAGGGAGAGGTACTCCTTCTAACTCTCAACCCCTTCCCTCTTCACATAATATGCCTATGGGTTGTTTGTTTTGTGATGCATGTGGATCGTATGATCATGACTCTAGTAATTGTCCTAATGAATGTGTTGATGAGTTTGATAACAATGAGAGTGAGCATGTGAATTATGTGTCAAATAATAATGCTCAAAGGTTTGATAATCAAAGAGGTCAATGGAATAGGAATTACCAAAACCAAGGCAATTTTGACAACTATAATCAAGGTGGTGGTTATAGAAACCAAGGGAACCAAGGTTTTCGTGGTAGCTATAATAATCAAGGTTATAGTGGCCAAAATCAAAGCCAAAATTATGGTAATCAAAACCAAGGTTATGGAAATCACAACCAAGGTAGTGGTAACCATAATCAAGGTGGTGGTACCATAATCAAGGTTATGGACAAAATCAAAATAGGGGTACTTGGAACAATCAAGGGAAGGGCAATTTTCAAAATAATGCTCAAAGAGGTCCCCCACCCGGATTTGTTCCAAGGACTCAAGGAGAAAATTCCTATTCCCAACCTTCTTCACCTAGGACCAATTTGGAAGAAATAATTGAGAATCAAACCAAGTTGTTGAACACATACATGGCCGTTAGTGATAAGAAGTTCAATGAAATGATGACCCACAATAAAATGCTTGAAAATCAAATTTCTCAACTTGCTAATGCTTTGAAAGATCATGCAAGCCCTTCTTCTTTACCTTCCCAAGGTCTTGATCCCAAGAAACACGTGAATGCTATTATTACTAGGAGCGGTAAGGTTCTTGAGGAGAGATTGCCTAGGAAGGGTGAGGATAAGGAGATTCCTAAGAAAGCCTTGGTTGAGAATGAGGGGGTTAGGGCATCATTAGATGAGGTTGTGGTTGAGACACCTAGAGAGGTGAGAGTAGAGAAAGAAATTGTGAAACCCAAGCTCCCTTACCCACAAAAATTCATGAGACACAAATTGGATGAGCAATTTGGGAGATTCATTGATATGCTAAAACAACTTCATCTTTTTCTACCTTTTACCGATGTGATCAACCAAATGCCAAATTATGCCAAATTCCTCAAGGACATTTTGAGTGGGAAAAGGACTTGTGAGGTTGTGGAAACTATCAATTTGACCGAAAATTGTAGTGCTATCATCATGAACAAAATGCCACCCAAATTGAAAGACCTCGGAAACTTCTCCATCCCTTGTGCCATTAACAAGATGCAAATTGATAATGCCTTATGTGACTTGGGAGCTAGTGTTAGCATAATGCCATATTCGGTTTATCAAAGGCTTGAACTAGGGGAACTCTTACCTTCTAACATTACCTTGCAATTAGCCGATAGGTCAATCAAGTTTCCAAAAGGTAAGGTAGAAGATTTTCCATTGAGGGTTGGGAAGTTTGAGTTCCCGGTGGATTTTATTGTGCTTGAAATGGATGAAGATGCTACCATTCCAATAATCTTAGGTAGACCCTTTCTTGCTACCTCGGGTGCTATGATTGATGTAAGGAGTGCAAAGATTTCCCTTAAGGTAGGAGATGAGGTCATTGATTTTGATTTGAATGAAAGCATGAAATATCCATATTCTTCTCTAGAAAATTGCATGATGATTGATTCACTTGATCATGTTGTGTCTTCCATGCATGAGCACTTGCTCACCTCTAACAATGCTCTTGAGAATGTTTTGTTGAACAAGGACAAAGTAGGTACACCATGCAAGGAAGTGGCATTCTATGAAGTGGGAAGCATGGAAGAAGTGGATGAGCAAATGTGCTTGAAAATCTCAAGCCAAGAGGCTTTGCAAGCGGCCACATCAAAGGAAGGTAATGGTGTGCCTATGGTAGAGCTCAAACCTCTACCATCACACCTTAGGTATGAGTTCTTGGGCCCTCATTCCACTTATCCCGTGATAGTTAGTGCATCCTTGAGCGTGAGCCAAGCTCAAGCGTTATGTGGTGTTTTGAGAAAGCACCAAGGTTCTTTGGGGTACACAATTGATGATCTTAAAGGTATAAGCCCCGCCTTGTGCCAACACCATATAACACTTGAGGAAGGCGCCCTTCCTTCTATCGAACGACAAAGAAAACTACATCCCCAAATGGGAGAGGTAGTTAAGAAGGAGATCACCAAGCTATTGAATGCGGGAATCATATTCCCCATCTCTAGCTCAAGGTGGGTCTCCCCCGTGCATGTCGTTCCAAAGAAGGGGGACATGACCGTGGTTGAGAATGAGAAGGGTGAGCTCATTCCAACTAGGACGGTCACGGGTTGGCGGATGTGTATAGACTATAGACGTCTAAACACATCCACCAAGAAGGATCATTTCCCTCTTCCATTTATTGATCAAATGCTTGAAAGACTAACAAGGCACAAGTTCTATTGTTTCCTCGATGGATATTCGGGATTCTTCCAAATCCCCATTCACCCCGATGATCAAGAGAAAACTACCTTCACATGTCCTTATGGGACCTTTGCCTATCGAAGAATGCCCTTTGGGTTATGCAATTCTCCCGCTACATTCCAAAGGTGCATGATGAGTATCTTTGGGGATATGTTGGAGGAGGAAATCGAGGTTTTCATGGATGACTTTTCGGTGGGGGGTGTCTCATTTGAGGAGTGCCTTGTGAACCTTGATAAGTGTTTGGAAAGATGTGTTAAGGTCAATCTTGTTTTGAATTGGGAGAAATGCCACTTCATGGTGGAAGAAGGTATAGTGCTTGGGCATAAGATTTCAAATAGAGGCATTGAGGTGGATAAGGCAAAAATAGAAGTTATTGAGAAACTTCCACCTCCGGTGAATGTCAAGGGTGTGAGATCGTTCCTTGGTCATGCGGGTTTCTATAGAAGATTCATCAAGGATTTTTCACTTATTGCTAAGCCCCTAAATGACCTTCTTCAAAAGGATGTTGAGTTCATTTTTGATGATAAATGCTTGAAGGCATTTGATAAATTGAAGAAGGCCCTTATCTCCACTCCTATTGTTCAAGCCCCAAGGTGGGATCTTCCTTTTGAATTGATGTGTGATGCAAGTGATTGGGCTATTGGAGGTGTTTTGGGACAACGTGTAGAAAAGAAGCTTCATGTGATCTATTTTATGTCCAAGACACTCAATGGGGCTCAAAAGAACTACACAACAACGGAAAAAGAATTTTTAGCAATTGTGCACTCTTTTGAGAAATTCCGTTGTTACTTGTTGGGTTCCAAGACCATAGTCTTCACGGACCACGCGGCCCTCAAGTATCTCTTTGCCAAGAAAGAGTCCAAGCCTAGGTTGATTTGATGGGTGCTTGAATTGCAAACTTTTGAGATTTAGATTAGGGATAAGAAGGGTGCAGAGAATGTTTTTTGGCGGACCATCTTTCTCGCCTTGAGGGTGATCACATTCATGATGATGGTTCACCAATTGAGGATAGAATTCTTGATGACTTCTTATATGCTATAGAGGTGAAGGAACTCCCATGGTATGCCGACTTGGTGAATTTTCTAGCATGTGGGGAGTTTCCACCCTCTTTCTCAAAGAACCAAAGGAAGAAAATCAAAAGGGAGGCAAGACATTACTTGTGGGATGATCCCATCCTATACAAACGACGGGTTGATGGCTTACTTAGGCGTTGTGTTCCGAATAAAGAGGTGCCTAGTGTTTTAAGGATGTGCCACTCGGACCCTAGTGGTGGGCATATGGGTGTTTCCAAGACCGCTACCAAGGTTCTTCAATGTGGTTTGTGGTGGCCGCATCTCTTCAAGGACTCATGGGGCTTTGTGAAGTCATGTGACCGATGTCAAAGGGTTGGGAATATCTCCAAGAGGAATGAGATGCCTCAACAACCCATTCTTGAGTTAGAGGTGTTCGATGTTTGGGGGATTGACTTCATGGGACCGTTCCCATCTTCATATGGTAATCAATTCATACTTGTGGCTGTGGACTATGTTACTAAATGGGTTGAGGCCATTGCCTCCCCTACTAATGACCACAAAGTAGTGCTGAAGTTGTTCAAAAAAATCATCTTCCCAAGGTTTGGCGTGCCTAAGGCTGTGATAAGCGATAACGGATCTCATTTTGTTCACAATGCTTTCCAAAAGATGTTGAGGAAACATGGAGTGCATCAACGGTTCGACCTTCCATATCATCCTCAATCGAGTGGCCAAGTCGAGGTCTCCAATCGTCAAATAAAGCTCATTCTTGAGAAGACGGTTGCAAGGAATAGAAAGGATTGGTCGAACAAGTTAGATGATGCTCTTTGGGCTTATAGAACGGCTTTTAAGACGCCTATTGGTACCACTCCATATCGCCTTATCTATGGAAAATCGTGCCATCTCCCGGTAGAGCTTGAACATCATGCCTTATGGGCTATCAAGAAGATAAATTTTGACTTAGCTAGTGCGGGGGAGAAGAGGTGGTTGGATCTTCATGAGCTAGAGGAACTTTGACTTGATGCTTACGATTGTGCTAGCACCTACAAGGCTCGCTCCAAAAAGGTTCATGACAAGTTGATTGAGAAAAAGGAGTTTTGTGTAGGTGACAAAGTTCTCCTCTACAATTCAAGGATGAAGTTGTTTCCCGGAAAGCTCATGTCAAGATGGAGTGGACCATTCTTGGTGAAAGATGTTTTTGATAATGGTGCCGTGGAGATTTCTCCTTTGAACTCCTCATCTTCATTCAAAGTTAATGGTCATCGGCTCAAGAAGTACTATGAGGGAGTGTTTGTTGGACTTGTTCACAAGATGATTCTTTTCAAGCCACCTTGAAATGGTGGTGCACGTCGAGCTAACGACGTTAACCAACAGCGCTTACGGGAGGCAACCCGGATTCTCATCTCATTTCTTTTTCCTTTCTTTTCTTTTATTTTTCCTTGATTGGTTTTTGATTTTATTTTTGAGTTAGTTTTGTGTTTGTCTTGTAGGTCGGGCATTATCATCGCTTGTTGAAAAAAAAAGGGGTTTGAAGAAAAGTTAAGAGTGCTAGGGAGAGGGCTCCCCGAGGGCAAGGAGAGACCTCGGGGGCAATTTCTCCTCTTGAGACAAATTTATAATGTCATTTCCAGGGACTTCCCGCGGTTGCCCCGCGGTCTCTCCGCGGGCGCGGGAGATTCTGGAGAGGGTGCCCCCTGTTGGAGAGGGCGCGGGCCTCAATTCGACCAAATTTGAAGCTTCATTCCAAGAAGTCCCCGCGGTTGCCCCGCGGTCTCTCCGCGGGCGCGGAAGGTTTTGGAGCGGGCGCGGCCTAAATTCAAGCAAATTTGGAACCCAATTCCAGGGACTTCCCGCGGTTGCCCCGCGGTGTCTCCGCGGGCGCGGGAGGTTTTGGAGAGGGCGCGGCAAATCTGGAGAGGGCGCGGCCCCCCATCAGGTACTAAAATTCTGAAATTCCAGGAAGTCCCCGCGGTTGCCCTGCGGTCTCTCCGCGGGCGCGGCATTTTCGGGAGAGGGCGCGGCGAACTGGGTTTTAACCCGGGGCACGCCTCTCTTCTCCCTCTCTCCTCTCTTATTTTCTCCTCTTCTCCTTATTTTTCCCCTTTCTCTCTATACCTCCTCTCAAACCCTAACCCCAAAACATCAATTTCCCACAAATTTCTTCACCTTTTGCCCAAATTTTTCACAATTTCTTCCATTTTCCTCCATTTTCAACACTCCTCCTCTTCTTTCTCGTGCTTCTTTGGGAAATTTCGGGTCTTTGAAGTGCTTTGAGTTTACTTTGAGTCTCCAATCTTGGTATACTTCTAACCTGTGTAATATTTTTGTCAATTTCAATTGATTTCTTTACATTGGTTTGTTTACCTTGAATTTGAGCATGTTTTTTTGTGTTTAATGGTTGATTTATGGGAAAATTGGTATATTTGGGTGATTGTTACTTTTTCTTGTTGATTCATGATTATATTGTTGAATGATTGTTGATATTGTAGTTTGTTGTTGGATTTTGGTTGTTGTGTTGATTGGAACAGGTATCTTGTAGTTTGTGGTGGTTTGGTTGGATTTGTAAGGAGGTTTGTGAGTAATTTTTGGAGGAAGTTGATTTGTTTGAGGGAGTTTGTTGTGTTCTTGTGACTTGTGTGAATTTTGTTAAAATGGATTTGATAAGAAGAGTCAAAATTAGCAAGAAGCGCTCAAACCAATCCCCCGGCCAATCTTCTCAAGGCCACTCCTCAAACCCTCAACCCCAACCGCATTCCACAACTCAAGATGATGCTCCTCCTCATCCTGTACCCCCTCTCAAATTTTGGAACCGGTCTAAACAAACCCCCATCTATAACAAAATGAAAGACCAAAAGTTTAGACCCTCCCGGCATTACTTTCGTGAGGATATGGCCAAGTTAGGAATTGAAAATGACCTTGACATCCTCCTAGATAACCTTAGCTTGGGTGAGTTTCTAAAATCGGCCCCTAGAACCTATTTGGAGCCTTCCATTGAATTTTTCTCCACATTTGAGTTCAATAAGGTGGGGGAAACCGATTTTATTATTTCCTTCCAACTCTTCAATGTCAAACACACCATGAACCTAGCCGAGTTCAATGTAGCCCTTGGTTTCAACCCCAATGGTGATATCTTCGAGCCCCTTATCTCCCTTATCCAATCTGAGTATAATGAGGTTTCTTGGTGGAGAACCATAGCCAACAAGAGGGAGTTTGATTCGAAAAAGTCTCTTGCTAGTGAGATTATCCATCCGGCCCTTAGGATCCTTCATAGAATTCTTGGGTATTCGGTTTTTAATAAGCAAGATTTGGGGAAGTTGTCTAGGGAGGAGATTATGGTGTTATGGATGGCTTCCAAGCCGGAGTTAGGGTCACGGATTAATTTTGGCTATATCTTCATGAATTGTTGCAAGGATATAATGCATGGGGTCAAAACGGGGGAAATTCATTATGGGGGCATGGTGACATGTCTTGTGTCGTATTTTAAGCAAGAGGGGTTCTTGAAGTCTTGCACTCCGGTTGGAAGGAGTGAAGACGTGTGGATTAGTTCGAAGCAAGTTAACACTTTACATTTCATAACTAGCACTAGGAGAACCGGCACCTACTCTTGGCTAGTGAGAAATACCCACCATTGCCTTCTCCCTAACCCGGTCGCCACCTCCATCCTTCGTGAGGCTAGGAACATTTGGATGGTCCCTAGGGACAATGGGAGGATTGAGGATGAGATGGAGGAGGATGATGAGATTGATGGGGGTGATGAGAATGCTGAAGAAAAGGAGGAAGGAGGAGGAGATGAATATGATGAAGAGCACCAACAACCGCCACTACAACAACAACAACATGAGCATTTTCATGATGATGCTAAAAAAAAGAAGAAAAAAAAAGACGACAACAACAATAACAAGGTTTCCAAGGGGATGCTTATCTCCGAGAGATGGAGGCCATGAGAGACCAAATGGAGCACATGCAATTGAGCATGCAAGGTATGTACTCGGACCACCAAACTTTGTCTTATCAAACTAGCGCATTGTATGACGCTAGTGTGCGTAGGGGGGAGGTCACACCTCCGGTCAACTACCTTTATGTGCCGCCCCAACAAGGGTCGGTACCTTCATGGGGTGGTGACAACCTCCCTACGTACCCATATTGGCCCGGGGTGGAGGACCCTGATGTGCCAAGGCGCGATTTCCCACCTTATGATTATAGGGTCTCGGGGAGGAGTGATTATCGGGGTGATCCCGAGTATTACTATGTTCACCCCCATCACCCCGAGCCCCTTGTTCAGCCTGAGCCCTATGACCAATTAACCCGATCCCAACTTGACCTATTCTAGGGTCACTATGGTTTTCCTCCCGGTTACACTGGAGGTTGGGCTACGGGTGATGATGGTGCCGGCCCTAGTGGCCAATAGTCCCCTTATGCATGTTTGTTCCCCTTTTTGTTCTCCCCTTTCCCTATTTTGCATGATTATAAGCATCGCGGTCGATGCCTTCATTTTGTGAGGGGGGAGGGTCAAAAAGGATGTTTTATGTTGGTTTGGGGAAGCACCTGGGGCTCGGTGGGAAGTCTTTGATAAGGCTTTTGGTGGATTTTTGCTAATGGTCTCGTTAGTCTGTTGCTTGTTGTTTTGGTTCATTTCTTGATGTTTTTGGGAGTTTCTTGAGAAGAAAAAAAAAACAAATAAATAGAAATTTTGATGATGGTGGTTTCTCTAGGTCTTTGTATATAATTTTTATCTAAGTTTTATTGGTTGCTTTTGTTTGGAAGTTACTAACAATTTCATTTTGTATATATAGCCTTTTTCTTTAACTCACCTTGCTCGTAGCCTATGCTTTGGATTGCGGAACCTTTTGAGATGCATTCTACTCTTGGTACTTTTTTAGAGCGGATGCTTGGTGAGGCCTTTCTTATTTTACCTTTTTATTTTCACTTCTTCATTTTCTTGGTTGCTTAGATTAAGATTAGATTTAGGAGAAGTTGAACGGTTCGAGGATGTATGATTTTAACACCTAGTGTGTTTGGGGTCTTTGGCGATGTAGCCATTAGACCGCTTGTATGTCGATTGGGATAAACGTGTTATGATTGCATCTTTGCTCTTTTCCTCTTTCCCTTTCTTGTCCTTGTCTAAGTTTCCCATTCTTTTCTTTTCTTTTCTTTCCTTTTCTTTTAATCTTGTTTGTGTGCATAACTTTTTGAGGCTTTATTTTCACTCTTTCTCTTTTTGAAAATTGGACTTGTATGCACTGGCCTTTTGCTTTTGAATAATGGTCTTCTTAGGTAATAATGGTATGCACGGTTTGAGATTACGTTTGGTTGATTCTAGGATAAAGCATGCTAAGATAGTTGTCTAGAACTAGGGGGATCATGAAACCGGATTCTACTCGTTTGTGGCATGTTGTTAGTTGCTCCCTATCTTTGATTTGACACCCTTAGTAAGTCTTTGCTACAACCATGTGAGATTTATATTTGTTAAAGCTTTCATCATACTCTTGCATGAGCGACATGGATCCTTGATTTTCGCAAACCTAATCTAGAATCTTATCGTATGATTCCTAAGACCGTGACCGAACTACCTAGGGAGGACAAAGGCAAGTTTTTCGGGGAGGTAATTTTCTCTTTCTAGGATAGTCACTTTTTGGTTTGGGATACATTTGCCTACTTGTTACCCCTTTGAACCCTTTTCCCTCTTTTCAAGTCGCATAATTAGATATCTTGAGCCTTTTGTTTCGTTCTCCTTCTTTTTGGTTTTTGTGAAGCAAGGGTCAATTTTTGGTGATTGTGGTCTATGAAGTTGGGGTTTGGTTCGAATTGGTACACATAATTGAGTTGTTTATATTTGGTAAATAATGGCAAATGCTTATGTAAAACCCGTCCTTAGTAAAAAAAGGGAAAGGACTAATGCTTTTAAGGAGATCAAGGAAATTCAAACAATTTTATTAATGAGAAAATTCAAAAAAAAAATCAAAAAAAAGAATAAAAAAAAATTGAAAAATTGAAGTGCCTTTCTCCTCTCTATGCATTGAGGACAATGTTTCTTTTAGCTTGGGGGGAAAGCGCTTGCGCTTTTTGTTCTAATGATTGTAGATTGTTGCTTTGAATAAGCTTGGGGGTGTTAATACGTTTTTGTTTGGTGATTACTTAAGTTTGGTGTTGAGATTTGGCCGGTCTTTGCTTCACAATTTAGGATAACCACCAAATTTTAAATTTTAAGCCTACCTTAACCCTTCTTGCCTTACGTTACAACCTTGGGGAAGACCTTTGGACCTAGGAGTTGAGTCTTTCATCGGTGGAGGGAATCATAGGTTGTAGACTAAGGAAAGGGGATGCGAAATCAAGATGTCGAGTAGCCCAAAAATTTAATCCTTTTCCAGTTCCTTCGCGGAATCTATGAGATGCTCACTAAGGGGAGACATGAGATTAGTAGGGGGAACGCGGTAAGACCGTTTGGGATGAAAGGTGAATGTGATAACTAGTTTCTATGCTTAGCATATTTATGTTTCAATCAACCTTAGGTATCTTATAACGTGCATACCATAATTCTCTTTAGAAAGGTTGTTATTCATTTGAATTATAGTCTCTTTGTAAAGTCCATTTCGTAAGATTTTGTTTCCTTTTTCCTCTTTCTTTTCCTTCTCTGGTTTGCCTCTTGGGGGTTTGGTGGAGAGTTATGGGTAAACTCTTAGGATACCCTTACGAGAGCATCACTCGTCCTCTAGAGCGATCTAGGGGTTTAAATGGCTTGTTGTAGCTAAAAACAACCGTGATTCCTACGACAGTGAGTCTTAGTGTAAATTCTCGCCCCTCTTTTCCTTTTTGCTTCGAATAAGCCCTTCTTATTCCTTTTAGCCTTTGTTTTGCTCGGGACGAGCAAAAGTCTAGCTTGGGGGAATTTGATGAGTTTCATTTATGGCACTCATATGGTAGTCTTTTAGGGTTATTTCTTTCCCCTTTTCATGCTTTCTTCTCTTATTTTTGGTCCTTTTTCCTTTAGTTTCTCTTTTTCCTCTTTTCTTTATGATTCTCGTGTTTTTATCGTGTTTTCCTCTATTTGTCTCTTTTTCCCTTTTATTTCCTTTCTTTGTGTACTTGTGTAGGTATTGTGAGAATCACTTTGGCAAAGGATTCAATTTGGGACTTTAATGATCAAGCAAGGAAGAAGCATTTGGCTAGAGAGGGCTAAGAGAGGGCTTCGAAAGGCCTCGGAGAGGTTTCCAAGGCAAATCCAGCAGGCCGCGGGCGCGGGTCATCTTGCCGCGGGCGCGGGCCCATGTTACTCAAAATTGCCAAAACTTGGCAGGAACTTGCCACGGTTGCCCCGCGAGCACTCCGCGGGCGCGAGTAAAATGGAGAGGCCGCTCCATTCAGAGAGACCGCGGCCCCCTGATCAGGCTTTGGGAGCAGGGGATTAGCCACGGGCGCGGGTTTCACTGCCGCGGGCGAGGATCTCTGTTGCCGCGGGCGCGGGGTCTGCCCAGATAGCCCGCGGAGGGTTCCGTACCCATTTTTCCGCGGGCGCGGGTCTATCGAGAGAGGGCGCGGGAGCTGCCAATTTCTTCTTTGCTTATAAATAGAATTGTATTTCCTTTTTGAAGGGGACTTTTGATAATTTTCATTAGCTTAGTTTTAGAGAGAGAATCTAGAGAGAAGTTAGAGAGAAGTTCTTTGTTTTGGATTTGTAACTCAACATTTGATCAATCAAGTTTGGATTTCTTCATTTTCAATCATCAATATTAGTGAGAATCTCTTCCTTCTTTCATCTTTTACTTACTTGCTATTTGATTTTTGCTTGTTACTTGTTTTTCTTTGGATTTGAATTTGATATTGTTGATTATTTTTTATTTCTCTTAGATTTTGATATAGAAATGAAGATTAAAGCACTTTCTAGTTATTTGTTCTTGAATTTCACCATGATTAGTGAGTAGATTAGTTGCTAGGGAAAGGGGGAAGCATGTTTGATTAATGAAATTGCTAGTTGATGCTCTTTGATTGATTGGTTTCTTGCAATTAAATTGGTTGACATAGTTTTGCATGTGATTGATTAGACTAGGAGTGATCAACCTATAAGATTAATCTAGAATGCATTGCAACTCTTAATGACATGAACAATCGAATTGAAAGTTGCTCTAATTGATTGGGTTTGCTTGTGATTCTTCTTGATTTGCCTTTCATAGTGACACCTAGCTTGGCCTATAGGAGACAACATTTGAACTCTCTTGATTGCTACTATTGTTTGTCCATTACAATACTTTAATTAATTGATTGAGCTCTAAACTAGCATTATCATTGAACTTGCATGTGGAACCCATATCCCTAGTGTTTAGACCTTTGTTTTACTTGATTAGACTTGCTTTATTTTACCATAGTGCCAACCATAATATCAACTCCATCTTCGAGGTAGCTTGACTTAGACTCTAGTTTTCATCATTGCATTCCCTAGGGATCGACCCTTAACTTGCCCTATATTCATATAAGGTTGGTTAGGTGTTTACAAATTTTGTTTGACTTGGGGAAAGGGTAGATAACGACATACATTTTCCCCCTCGTCAGGTATGCACGGTTTGAGAGTATGCTTGGTTGACTCTAGGATAGGTGTATGCTAAGGTAGCATGTTCTAGAACTAAGAGGATCGTGAAACCGGATTCTACTTGTTTGTGGCATGTTGGTAGTTGCTTCCTATGGTCGATTTGACACCTATAATGAGTTTTTGCTACATCCATGTGAGGTTCTTCATTTTTCAAGCCTTCTACATATTTTGCATGAGTGTCATGGTCCTTGACTATTGCGGACCTAATCTTGAATCTTGACTCATAATTCACAAACACAAGACTGAACCATCTAGGGAGGACAAAGGCAACTTTTCGGGGTGGTAATTTTTCTTTTTCTAGGATTAATCTTCTTTATTTTAGTTCTTTGGGTTTACATTTGCCCTCTTGCTAACCATTTGAGCCTTTTCCTTTCTTTTGTAGCCACATCTTTAGAATTTTGAGCCTTTTGTTTCTTTTTGTTCCATTTTTGGTTTTTGTGAATCAAATGGTCATGTTTTTTGAGTTTTTGGTTTATAAGATTGGATTTTGGTTCTATTTGTAAGCAAGCTTGTAATTTGTGTATATTTTGTGAATAATGGAAAATGTATGATAGAAAAAGCTGTCCAAAGTTAGAAAAGGAAAGGACATAATAAATACAAAGTTGTAAAAGTCGTCCATAGATAAAGAGGCGAGGACAATTGCTTTGATTTTATGCATAAAAAAAGAGAAGAAAAAAAAAGGTTGAAAATGAGAAAATTTAAAAATATTTTGATGTGATTCTATTCCCCTTTTCAAGCATTGAGGACAATGCTTCCTTTAAGTTTGGGGGAGAAGCGTTTACGCTTTTTGTAAATATGATTGTGATTATGGCTTTGAATAAGTTTGGGGGAGTTTGTTTTTGTTTGGTGAATAATTGATTGTGATTCCAAGAAAGGACCCGTTCTTTGCTTCAATATTAGGGATACCACCAAATTTTAAAATTTTAGCCTACCCCTAACCCTTTTTCCCTTTACGTTATAACCATGGGAAAGACCTTTCGACCTAGAGGTTGAGTCAAACTTCGAGGGAGGGCATTATGAGTTAAAGCCTAAAGAAAGGGGATGCATAGTCAAGACATCGTGTAGCCCAAAAGTGTTTCTTTTCCGGCTCCTTCGAGGAGCTATTGAGATGATCATTAAAGGGAGATTTGAGACTATAGGGAGAACGCGGTAAGATTGAACGGGATGAAGGTGAATTGTGATAACTAGTTCTCTATGCTTAGCATACTCTATGTTTCAATCAACCTCGGATATCTTGAAATGTTCATACCTCTATTGCTTAAGAAATATGTTTATTCATTTGAAATGAGAACATTTTGTAAAGTCCAATTCGTAAAGGTTTTAATTTTGTTTTTCTTTCTTTTACTTTCCTTTTTTGTGGTTTGCCTCATGTATTTTGGTGGAGAGTTATAGGTTAAGCTCTTAGGAAACCTTTACGAGACCTCTCTCGTCCTCATAGGCGACTTTGGGGTTTAAAGGGCTTGTTGTAGCTTAAAAAACCGTGATTCCTACGATAGTGAGTCTTAGTGTATATTCCTGTCTTATGTCTTTCTTTTTCTTTTTGAATAAGTTTTTCATCCTTATTCTTTTTTGCTTTGTTTTGCTCGAGGACGAGCAAAAGTTTAGCTTGGGGGAATTTGATAAGTGTCTTTTATGGCACTCATTTGATTCTGTTTAGGATGAATTTCATGCTATTATATAGCTCTTTGACTTAGCTTTTCCTTAATTTTACTCATTATTTCTTTTAGCTTGCATTTTCTTAGTTTGATTTCTTTCTTTATGCATTTCTTGGTTTAATTTGTTATTTTCTCTTTTATTTGCTTATTTTCCTTTATTTTTCAGGTTAAGGTGGTTTTCCAAGTTTCCTGAACCTCTTCCCAACTTTGGCATTGATTAGGATGCCTAGTGGTCTCCATTTAAAGCTCAAGCATGGAGAAGTGCAACTCCTAAGGACCTTGAGTTGTGCATTCAAGTCGTGGGGGCATGATTCCTAGTCTTGAACCCACAGACATGGAGTTCAGAAACTGCAAGGTTTCGTGTTTATCAAGAGCATTAAATGGAGCGCACGAGGAGCATCGGAATGATACGGAAGTGGGTACCCCTGCTCCCAGGCGCGGGCGCGCGCGACTATGGCGCGACCGCGCGGCCTGGTGGCGCGGGCACGCCTCTCTCAGGAACGGGCGTGCTTCACTCGATCGCGGGCGCACCTGTTCAGGTCCCTGTTCCGTACCCAGTTTTGCGCAACCGCTCTCTCTCTTGTAGTTGGTCGCGCCTGTTCGGGTTTATTTGTGGACGATCTAAATAATTTTTCTTAGTTAGTTTTACTATATATAGATTTTCTTTCTATTTTTTGAGAGTCCAATTTTTTAGAAATTAAAATAGAATTAGGTTAGATTTTTAGAGAGAGAAACTCTAGTTTGTAGAGAGAGAAGTTCTTGATTGATGATTGAAGATTGATGATTCTAAGTGTTTTTCTCCATTAAATTGAAGCAAGTTTGTAAGGATTTCTTTACTTTAATGCAATTTTTGTTTTGATCTCAATTTCTTTATTGATTGTTCAAGTTGATTGATTCATGAATTGGTATATTTTTTATTAATATGATGATGATAAATTTTTTGCTTAGTTTAGTTTTGATAATTATTACCATGATTAGTGAGTAGTTTTCTTGCTAGGGAAGTGGTGAAGCATATATTAGTAATTGATTTATGCTAATTGGGGGAAATTGATGGAGTTGATGTTGTGATTAAATTGGTTGATTGATTATGTGCATGTGTGTGTTCAATTTAGGAGTGATCAACCTAAGTTTCTCATACTAGATTGCATTGTAGGTTCACATTGATAACGAAAATTGATTTGTGACATACATTTGTCGATTGAGTAGGTTTGCAAGTTTCCTAGCTAGAGTCTCTCGTAGTTGGCTTTAGTTTGACCTCTAGGAGATTAGCCTACCATATTCTCTTGATTGCTTAATCGATTTTCCCTCGCAACGCTTGACTTAGTCATCTCCGATCCCAATTAGTTAAGTTAGTTACGAGTATATGTGGATCCATACCCTAGTGCTTATTAAGTTTGATTTTCATTTCGATTGTTTAATTGGTAGAATAGGCACCCCTCATTTCATTGCTTTGAAAAATCTAAGTAATAGTAAATGAGTAAGAATGTTTGGGAAATTTTGACAAATACCTTACCTGCATTCCCAGCTAAGAGTATAAAAGGGAAGTGGAGTGATATGTCCATTTCATATAGTGTTTTACCCCCGTCCCTCGGTCATAATTAGAAGTGTTTTTGGCTCCGTAGAGCCACTTTTATTACTAATTGGTGTTTTCTAGTGTTTTCGTAGTTTTGGTTGAGTTTTGTAGGAAATTGCACTTTCGGATCATTTTCCCGGGATTTTATGGAGCAACTACAAGCATTGGAGATGCACGACCATTCTTCATAGCCTAAGGCCGGTTAGAGCCATCGAACCGGTGATTAAGGGCTCAATATATGTGATACCGGGGCATTTGGACCAAGTATTCAAGACCCGAGAAGGAAATCCGGATTGGCCCGAAGAATCGGAGCACATTCGAAGTCCAAGGAGTAGCCTAAGAGTGTCGCCCGGCCTAGAGAGCTCCCGCCCAAAGGCGCGCCCGAATGAGCGGGGCAGAGTATTTATAGCAGCAACTGACGCCCGAAGTCGCGCCCGGCCGGGCGCGAGAGATGCACTTGATAGCAAAAAGGCGGGCCCGATCGGGCGGTGCCTCGCCCGATCGGGCGCGTTTCAGCATTAGGAGTTTTTAAGCGTCATTAAGTTTGTTTTAGTTTAAGATTCTTGCTTAAGATAAATACTTTTTCGTTAAGCAGGTTTAGTATTCTTTTTTTTTTTACACTACCTTAATCTCTTTTTACTCTTTCTTACTTCTTCTCTTAGACTTTCTCTCTGTACTTAGCTTTTAGATTAGTTTCTCTCTCTACAACTTTGTTCTTAATTCGACTCCTTAGTTCTGATTACTTTGGTAACGATTTCTTTTACTTTAATCTTAGTTATTTACTTTATTTCTTTCTTCATGTCTCCTTTAATTGCTTTGTTTAGCTTATATTCAATTATATGTGAGTATTTTTCTTTCTAGGGTTTATGGGGATCCATAAATAATATTGAGGGGTAATTTATTGTTGTTAATTATCAGTGCTAAATTAATTTCCTATCGATTTATTTAATGCTCTTTGACTAGATTAGGCCTGATCTTTTATGCATGAGTTTAACAATACTGATTCGAGATTCAAGAGATGAGAATTGATGTTTAGGTCTAGTTTTAATAGGCAGGTTAATTTATAAATGGTTAAGTTGAGATTCGAGAGATGAGATTTAATACCGGTAAATTAATTCTGTGATTGTAATACGTAGCAAAAGCCCTTTGTGATCTAATTAATTTATGCATTGATGATTGATTGTTATGTTTTACCCTGGAATATTGTTTATTGGTGAACCTATGCCCTAGGTCTTTTATTCATTGATTTTCTCTATTTTTATTCTTCCCTACTTTTACTCTTAGTAGTTTAGTTATCCTTCGATTACAATATATTGGTTACTTAATAATTTAGATTGCTTTAATTAATTAGGAATAGAAAGACCAGTTTCCTTGTGGATTCGACCCTACTTCCCTATCTGCATTAGTTAGGGGATTTAGGAATTACTTTTAATTAGGTCAAACAATTTTAGCTTGTCAAAATTTGGTGATGTTGCTGGGGAAACGGTTTTATTTTTATTTCTTTGTAGTTTAGGTTATTTATTTTTGTCTCAGATAATGTTAGTTCTTTGAGGCAAGTCTCATATTTTCTTTTAGTTCTTTGTTTATACCCAGGTGTTCCTGATCAGGCTATATCCCATTCGATCCTGAGATCGAACGATCCTTCCATAGACAAAAGAATTTTTACAAGCAAATCCTGGCAATACCTTAGAAGCTCAGTGATTATTCACAGCCAAAGCTTAAAGATTTTCTACACCTTACTCCCACTCCAGCTCTTGATGGGGTACAGTTCGAGATTAATCCTCAATTTATCACGATGATAGAAAGGAAGCAATTCAGTGGAGCTAAGGGTGAAGACCCAAATCTTCATATTGCAGACTACTGTCAGTATTGTAATACAATCAGGCAAGTTGGGGTCACGCAGGACCAAATCAGGGAGATTCTTTTTCCCTTTTCATTATGTGGAAAAGAAAATTATGGTTTAATGGATTAAATACAACTGCACTTGGTATAACTGACTGGGATACCCTTGTTTTAAATTTTTATAATAAATATTATCCTGCAAAGAGAACAACTTTACTAAGGAGTGCAATTCAGAACTTTGCCCAAGAGGCCGATGAAACTTTATATGAGGCATGGGAGAGGTTCAAGGATCTACAGAGAAAATGCCCCCACCATAATCTGGCACAATGATAGTTGATCTAAGCCTTTTACAATGGGATTGGAAATTCATCTAGAATAATATTAGATTCTTCAGCTAGTGGGAGCTTTATAAACCTTAATGTTGATGATGCAGGTCAAGTTTATTGAAGATATGGCAATACATAATTCCCAATATGGGAATCCTAGAGGCTTTGCTAACAAAGGGAAACATATTGTCGACTCCATATCCTTTTTACAAGCTCAATTAACCTCTATTTGCCAGAAATTAGATAATCATAGTACTGCAAATGTAGCTAATGTTTCTGCAATTAATAATAATTCTAATGAGGCTTTCTGTGAAAATTGTGGAATTGTAGGTCATTGGGAGCAAGATTGCAGGAGTTCCGTGGAGCAAGTCAATGTCTTTCAAGCTTATAGACAGAATGACCCATACTCCAACACCTACAATCCTGGGTACCGGAATCATCCATATCTTTCCTACTGGAGCACCAATGTTCAAAATCCGCCACCTCCACAAGAATCACAGGTGCCACAACAAACTCAGCAAAAATATTACCACCCTAATGCTGGCCAGAAGAACCAACCACAACAACCCTCCTCATTTTCTGTCCCTGGCTAGTATGCAGAAGCACATGGAGAGTAGAGATGCCCAAATTGATTCGATCATAGCACATTATAAAATTGTAGATAATCAAATTGCGCAGATTTCTGCTACTCTACAAGCCCGTCAACAGGGAGCCTGCCAGCACAGCCAACCAAACCTATAGATCAAGCTTATGCAATTACTCTAAGGAGTGGTTCACACTATAAAGGGCCCTCTACGCCCAGATATGATGAGCTTGTTTTAATAAATAATGCTAATCTTGATTCCATCAAACTTGACAATGTAGCTAATAGCCCTGCAAGGATAAAGAGTAGTACTAACATTTCTGATAATACATTGGAGGTACGACTCCAGGGAAGCTAGCAGCTCCAGATAAGAGCAGTAATGCTCCAAAGCCAGTTATCAAACTTCCATTCCCCAATCGTCATTTGAAAACAAATTTGGATAAGCAGTTTGGTAAGTTTCTAGAGATGGTTAAAGATTTGCAGGTAACAGTTCTCTTCACTGAATTAATTACACAGATTCCTGCATATGCAAAATTCATGAAGGAAATATTGACTAGAAAAAGGTCTATTAATGAGGTAGAGACAGTAGCTTTCACTACAGAATGTAGTGTCATACTTCAAAATAAATCTCCACCTAAACTGAAAGATCCGAGTAGTTTTTCTATCCCTTATCATATTGGCAATCTAATGATTGATAATGCATTATGTGATTTGGGTGCTAGCGTTAGTGTTATGCCATTGTCTGTGTGTTCCAAGCTAAATATGGGTGAATTAAAAGCTACTAATATTACTCTACAAATGGCCGACCGTTCTTTTAAATACCCCTTAGGTGTTTTAGAGGATGTTCCTGTTAGAGTAGGTAAATTTTATATACCTGTTGATTTTGTTGTTCTTGATATGGATGAGGATATGCAAACCCCAATTATTTTGGGTAGACCATTTCTTAACACTGCAAGAGCAATTATAGATGTGAGATGTAGCAAATTGACACTATCACTAGGGGACGATAAAATTACTTTTAATCTAAATAATACCCCTAAAAGCCGCATGAAAGAGGAGAAGTGTTTTAGTGTTAATGTGGTTCATAATTATTCTAACAAGCCCCAAGCTCTTGTAAAAGATCCCTTGGATGCGGTATCTTATGTTGCATCCTCTACAGATGAAATAGACAAATGGCAAAAGGAAGTTGATGCAATAGAAAGATCCCTCTATATTGTCGGTCTTGGCTTTGAAGATGAGAAGGTGGAAATAAACAAGTTGTGGAAATTGAGCCTACAGTAAGTGTTCCGCCAGATCGAGTTGCAATTGCTAAATCTAGTGACAATTTGAAGCAACCATTGATCGAAGAGGGGTCTCTAGTGTGTAGTATTAAAGAACCCCCAGTCCAAGTCAAGGAGGATCCACCAGATAAGGTGAATTGGCGTCCCACAAGGTATGTGAAGAAGCCGCGTTGTGGCCTAAACACCGCTCGACCGGGTGAGAAACCACCCAACCAAGCGTTAGGACAAGGGTCCTAGTTTTTAAACTTGGTAAGAAGGTCGTGCGGGACCTAAATAAACCAGCGCTTTACGGGAGGCAACCCGTATTTTCTTGCTTTTAGTCTTCTTTCTTTTTCTGAGAGGAGAGAGGAGGGAAGTTAATGAGTTTATTGAGTTGTACAGGTTTGGAAAGAGTTAGTCAAATTTGGAGAAAAGAAAAAAAAATCAATCGTCAAAAGTTGCCTCGAGCCCGACCGGGCGAAGCTCGCCCGATCGAGCACGAGAGTAAAGGAAGAAAAATTAGCAATTTTCGCCCGATCGGGCGAATGGCGCCCGATCGGGCACGAGATTTGACGTGTACGGAGAATTTTATCGCCCGACCAGGCGCGAGAGTAGAAGAAATTCTGGGTAAAAGATCGCCCGATCGGGCGAAGGGCGACCGACCGGGCGCGAGAGTAACATCAATTATGAGATTTAGATCACCCGACCGGGCGGTGCGGCGCCCAACCAGTCGCTAACCCAGCCAGCCAAAATCCGCTTTTTTTTCTTCTTCTTCCTTCTTTTTCTCATTTTTTCATCTTTCCTCCATACTTTCTCTCACTAAACCTCCATTTTTCTCTAACTTCTCTCTAAGTTACCCACTCCATCTCTTACCCAAATCTAATAATTCTTACATATTCTTAATCCACTCTTCAGCCTCTACACTTCTACACCAAATTTGCTCAAATTCAATCACATATTTTCATACCCATTTTTCTATTATGGCTACAAAGAGGTCTCGGTAGATCTTTGGGAGGGGTTCTAGTTCAAAGGAGGAGTATGATCCGGATTCGCAACTTCCTCAGTGGCCAAAAATCCGAATTGCCACCCCGGAGCAAAAAGAACGGCTAGAACACCTTTGCGGGCGTGAGGTAATTCCATCACGGTGGTTACACCGCCCTACCCTTGAATCTTATGGTTTATATGATTTTGTTAAACGTTTTTTGAACGATATAGGAATGAGAAAATTTGTTGACATTCATTATCCTACATATCGTGAATTAACGTGCGAATATTTGTCCTCTTTGAAATTGTAAATAGTAGGAATAAGCCGAACTTATTTTTTAGGTTGAACAATAGGAATACTAGTTTAACTTATGTTGAATTTTGTAAAATATTTGATTTGAATTCTGAATTACCTCATCAATGGCATGCTGATTATAAAATGGGTGATATTTATCATGTTTTACCTGGTTTACCAACCCCCAACCCCCAACATGCTAGTCCGAAACCTATCCATCACCCTGTCCCAAAAATCTGGTAAAGATTTGCAGGTTGTTATTTTTTTGGTAGGTACGAGCCTCATAACGCCCAAACCAACGAACTAGTTATTATTGGACACTATGTGTATGGGTTTGGAAAATTGAACATAGGTAGATACATCATCCACCATTTGAGTAGACATGCCACGGCCAGTACCCAATCTAGTACCCCTATTCGTCTAGAAGGCCTGATTACTAGGATAGCAGTTAAAAAGGCCAGTATTGTTGAGAGTGGACCCCACCGGATGACCAACTGTGGATCGGATACCTATATGACTGCTAGGTACCTTGAGAAGTTGGGATGGGTACGATTGGATAGTGAGCAAACCCCTCACTGGTGTATTAGGACACGGCTTGAGCAGCCATTGCCTATCTTTCCCTTGCCTAGTCCTGACTTGACCGCTTTCCCCCCGGGCAAGCATCTTACACGTATGACCTATTAGTTGCCCTTTCCCGAGGGCAAGCACCTCCTGTTCCACCACCACAGCCCCCACCCGAGCCTGAGCCCATAGTGATTCCATCACCACCTCGCATGTCTCACCCGGTCCCCCATGGTGACTCTGACCCAGTTTGGGACCTCCAGAGTATAGGTAAGGCTTTAGGTATTATTGAGCATTCCCACACTGACCTTAAGAGGATGGTAGGCTCCATAGACCATATGTTAGGGTATCTTGAGAGGAAACAGGGTAGTGCCCTCTACCAATTGTATGATGATTATGCTCGTCGGGGCAACATTCCCGCCGATGCCATCTACCCTGACTGGTTTCAGCCTCCACCCCAGGGATACTATAGGGATCCCACTGCCCATGGTATTTATACTGACTATTCTACCTTCCATGGGTACGACCAAGACATTCCTTTGGGGGGACCGTCAAGGGGGAGTTTTCACTCTAACTATTTTGGTGGTAGCTCTTCTGGTGCAGGTGGCAGTGGAGGAGGAGGGTTTGCCTCGATGGATGAGGATGATGAGGATTAGCAAGCTGGGCTAGTTCCCGAGCCAATGAGGACATTGTCTGATTCTGGCTTGTGGGAGATTTTGGATTTAGTTTCTTTTTCTCTTTTATTTTGTTTTTGGTGTGTTTTCTTAGATTAGTTCTATTGATTTCTAGGTTAGTTTTATTTCTTTCTTCTATGAAAAATACAAAAAAAAATTGAAAAATAAAAAAAATCCAAAAAATACGTTCCAATGAATTGTAAATCATGCTTCCCCGTGCCCCATACTTGAAAAATATTGTTTTGATTCTTGGTATATGACGATAAGCATTGTGGATTTGTTGATCGTGATTTGAAGTTTGATTGCTTAGATGACCTAACATGCGTCAATTTTGTCCAACTGCTTGTGAATATAGTGCTTGACTAGTTGATTTGGTTAGGAATTGTGTGATAGTTCCTAGTATGTCAATGAATTTAAGTATTGGTTTACAACTATTAGTAATGTTTGTATGGCTCATTATCATGCACATTGTGGAGGACGAAGGCATTTGTTCTTTTAGGTAGCCTTCAGAGGATTCAGATACATTTTTTCCCTTCTTTCTACCCACGTTGTTGCTTGTTCCCTTTTGTTGTTTATTAGCCACATTACAAGCCATATTTGGCCCATTGGTTACTAGTCCCAAGCTTGGCTTGGGGGAGCTATTAGTAAGTGAGGCAAGGGAGTTTGTAGCGTGCTTATTATTTGCACAATTTGGGTGGGCTTTGAGAAGTTATGGTGTTCTTGATCATAGTTTATTTTTGATGAGTTTAAAATTTGAATTTTCTTGAAAAAATAAAGTATGATGATATGAAGAAAAAAAAAGAGAAGTTCAAGAAAAAAATAAGTGAACTTCAATGATAAAAAGTTCAAGTGTTCTAAGTGAAGGTTGATTTGAAGAATGAAAGAAAAAAATTAAGTTTCAATGAAATAAATCACGTTTGAAGAGTTGAAGTTTGTTATTCGCTCAAGTGTTACATTATTATATCTTTATTAGTGGAATTTGTAAGTGTTGGGATTGTTGTTTATGTTTGGAGTTGTACTTGGTGAACTTTTGTTGGAGTTGAGTATGTTGGAGATGATTGGTCATCATTTATTTTTGACCTTGGTTTTATTAGGATTTGCTCCCTTAAGCATTGCTTTTCTCTCACATTTTCCCAAATATTTCCTACCCTTTACCCTAGCCTTACATTACAAGCTTTAAAGACCTTCCGACCTTTGTGCCCAGAGTTGTATGGATGTGAAAGTGTTGTTTATCAATGCAAGTTATGATTTGACATATTTTTAGTCGACTAGTAGGTTGAGTGCTTGTCTTTTTAAACACACGAGAGTTTTGAGTTTGGGAGGGCATTGTTCACATAAAGGGGTTGGTTGGAGAGCGATCGAGTACATCTTTTACTCGCCACATAAATGAGAGTTGAGTGTATGAGCACTAGTCTTGAATTAAATATGCTTTTGTGGTTTGCTCTATTTGTCAATTGTTAGGGAGGAAGAGTAATTGGATGGATGAGATTGGTTGATGTTGAAGCATGTTTATTAGATTTACCTTGAGTTGTTTGTGCTTGATTTTTACTTTTTGGGGTGAAGCATATTTATTTATTCATTGATGAGATCTTTGCTTAGGGACAAGCAAAGGTTTGGCTTGGGGGAGTTTGATATGTCCATTTTATATAGTGTTTTACCCCCGTCCCTCGGTCATAATTAGTAGTGTTTTTGGCTCCTTAGAGCCACTTTTATTACTAATTGGTGTTTTCTAGTGTTTTCGTAGTTTTTGTTGAGTTTTGTAGGAAATTGCACTTTTGGATCATTTTCCCGGGATTTTATGGAGCAACTACAAGCATTGGAGATGCACGACCATTCTTCATAGCCCAAGGCCGGTTAGAGCCATCGAACCGTGATTAAGGGCTCAATATATGTGATACCGGGGCATTTGGACCAAGTATTCAAGACCCGAAGAGGAAATCCGGATTGGCCTGAAGAATCGGAGCCCATTCGAAGTCCAAGGAGTAGCCCAAGAGTGCCGCCCGGCCAAGAGAGCTCCCGCCCAAAGGCGCGCCCGACTGGGCGGGGCAAAGTATTTGTAGCAGCAGCTGACGCCCGAAGTCGCGCCCGGCCAGGCGCGAGAGATGCACTTGATAGCAAAAAGGCGAGCCCGATCGGGCGGTGCCTCGCCCGATTGGGCGCGTGTCAGCATTAGGAGTTTTTGAGCGTCGTTAAGTTTGTTTTGGTTTAGGATTCTTGCTTAATATAATTACTTTTTTGTTAAGCAGGTTTAGTATTCTTTTTTTTACCCTTCCTTAATCTCTTTGTACTCTTTCTTACTTCTTCTCTTAGCTTTCTCTCTCTACTTAGCTTTTAGATTAGTTTCACTCTCTACAACTTTGTTCTTAATTCGACTCCTTAATTCTGATTACTTTGGTAACAATTTCTTTTACTTTAATCTCAGTTATTTACTTTATTTCTTTCATCATGTCTCCTTTAATTGCTTTGTTTAGCTTATGTTCAATTATGTGTGAGTAGTTTTCTTTCTAGGGTTTATGGGGATCCATAAATAATATGGAGGGGTAATTTATTGTTGTTAATTATCAATGCTAAATTAATTTCCTATTGATTTATTTAATGCTTTGTGACTAGATTAGGCCTAATCTTTTATGCATGAGTTTGACAATATTGATTCGAGATTCGAGAGATGAGAATTGATGTTTAGGTCTAGTTTCAATAGGCAGGTTAATTTATAAATGGTTAAGTCGAGATTCGAGAGATAAGATTTAATACAGGTAAATTAATTCTGTGATTGTAATACGTAGCAAAAGCCCTTTGTGATCTGATTAATTTATGCATTGATGATTGATTGTTATGTTTTACCCTGGAATATTGTTTATTGGTGAACCTATGCCCTAGGTCTTTTATTCATTGATTTTCTCTATTTTTATTCTTCCCTACTTTTACTCTTAGTAGTTTAGTTATCCATCGATTACAATATATTGGTTACTTAATAATTTAGATTGCTTTAATTAATTAGGAATAGAAAGACCAGTTTCCCTGTGGATTCGACACTACTTCCCTATCTGCATTAGTTAGAGGATTTAAGAATTACTTTTGATTAGGTGATACGACTTTAGCCTGTCATGGAGACAGTTTGGGGTTTGTTCAGCAGTTTGAGTAATTAATAGGTAAAATTAAACCCAATAATCTGATTTCCTGCTCTTCTCTTTTAACAGTTAACAAGCACTTTTGCTAATTCATCCAATGAAAGACATGGTGACATTGCAGAATAACATCCATTTATAAAGTACTCCGTATGTATCATTTTCATAATCTTTTCTTTATCTAGCTTTTCCTTTCATATAAGTTAAATTCAACCAACATTTAGAAGAATGGATGTAGTAACCTAGAAGTGATACTAATTTTAACCTCTTATCTAAAACTGTGGTGATGAAGGTTTTCCAGTCAATAGATTCAGGTTATGTACAAGGATTTCCAAAGGATGTTCAGGAGGCTGAGTCTCAGGTTCATTGACACGATGTTTTGCTTTTGCACTAACTGTACTGTTAGCTATGTATTTTCGATAATGAAGCCAATTTGGACTCAATGTACCTGTATTCATTGCAGAACCTGGTTTGTGCGAATAATTTGGTGATAGACAAGAGCATCCAAACAGCATACGTTGAAATAATCAGATCTGCTCAACATTTCATTTATTCCTTGGATCATCATATGCTTGGCCAAATTACAAAAATGTCGGTATGAAAAATTTTGTTTCCCTTTCTTATAATCTTGCTGTTGAGGTTGTTTAGTAAATGTGAATGTTCTTGTTGGATTCGATAGCTAGTTTGCTTAATGATTTTGTACTGGCAGGTGCTGATCATTTGATACCAATGGAGTTGGCCTTGAAGATTGTTAGCAAATTCCGAGCCAAAGAGAGATTTGTTGTCTACGTTGTCATCCCTATGTGAATTGTAGATCAATATGGTATTGGTATATCTAAGCATTATTTTTTTAAAATCAACATTAACTAGAAAGTTGTTTTGATATTAAACTCAGGTATTTATTTGTATAGAACAAATTTTGTATGGATGATTCAATTTAATTGTGGTTGGATGTTTTAAATTATATATATGAAGTATATTTTGATGGCTTTCGTCGTATCTGGAAATATTTTTGTTAATTTTATTATACAGAATTTATATTGCACGTATACAGGATCATGGATTTATTTTTACATAGGAAATGTGAAAATTTTCTTACAGGATAAATGTACAAGATAAAAAACAGGAATACAACAAATGCAGGTCTAAAATGAAATACAAAAATAATACAGATTATTAAAATATAGGAATAATACAATATAAAATACGTATAGGGGTAATTTGAAATACATATGGCTGGATATTTTAAAAAAAAAAACATTAGAGAACTGTTATCTAACTTAACCGTTCTCTATTGTAATGCAATATAGAAAGGTTAAGTGGCCTAAACCGTTCTTTATTCCTTCCTTAGGGTACGAATTTAAGAAGGGAAAAGAGAACGGTTGTTAGTATATGTGATTATATAAAACGCCTAAACAACCCGTTCTCTATACTTTATACATCGCTTAGCAGAAGAACGCCCCTAAGGTGATCTATAAAGCCTATTATAACAGTTCTTTAAGGCCTTTTTTGTAGTAGTGATCCCATTCGATCCTGAGATCGAACGCTCTTTTCATAGACAAAAGAATCTTTACAGGAAAATCCTGGCGGGTTCTAGGGATAACGATAATCGCCAAGACCCTCCAACTGATTCTAGTGATTCAGAAGTTCCTTCAGATTCAGAATCAGAGATGACGGCACCTAAGAAGCTCGGTGATTATTCGCAGCCAATGCTGACAGATTTTCCACACCTTACTCCTACTCCTACTCCGGCTCTTGATGGGGTGCAATATGAGATTAAACCCCAATTTATCACGATGATATAAAGGAAGCAATTCAGTGGATCTAAGGGTGAAGACCCAAATATTCATATTGCAGAATACTGTCAATATTGTAATACCATCAGGCAAGCCGGGGTCACACAGGACCAAATCAGGGAGATTCTCTTTCCTTTTTCTTTATGTGGAAAAGCCAAATTATGGTATAATAGATTAAATAGAATTGCACTTGGTATAACTAACTGGGAGACTCTTGTTTTAAATTTCTATAATAAGTATTACCTTGCAGAGAGGACAGCTTTGCTAAGAAGCGCAATTCAAAACATTGCCCAAGAGCCAGATGAAACTTTGTATGAGGCTTGGGAAAGATTCAAGGATCTGCAGAGGATCAGAAGTGTCCCCACCATAATTTGGCACAGTGGCAGTTGATCCAAGCCTTTTATAATGGGATTGGAAATTCATCTAGAACAATATTGGATTCTACAGCTAGTGGGAGGTTTATGAACCTTAATGTTGATGATGCAGGTCAAGTTATCGAAGATATGGCAATCCACAATTCCCAATATGGGAATCCTAGAGGCTTTGATAACAAAGGGAAACATAGTGTCGACTCTGTATCCTTTTTACAAGCTCAATTAACCTTTATTTGTCAAAAACTAGATAATCTTAGCATTGCAAATATAGCTAATGTGTCTGCAATTAATAATAATTATAATGAGGCTTTCTGTGAAAATTGTAGAATTGTAGGTCATTGGGAGCAAGATTGCAAGAGTTCCGTGGAGCAAGTCAATGTCTTCCAAGCTTATAGGCAGAACGACCCGTACTCCAACACCTACAATCATGGGTTCCGGAATCATCCATATATTTCTTACCGGAGCACCAATGTTTAAAATCCGCCACCCACAACAATCACATGCACCACAATAACCACAGTAGAAATATTACCACCCTAGTGCTGGCCAGAAGAACCAACCACAACAACCCTCCTCATCTTCATACCCTGCTTTAGCATTTAGCAGAAATTAGAGCGATGTTGGCTAGTATGCAAAAGTACATGGAGAGTAGAGATACTCAAATTGATTCGATCATAGCACAAAATAAAATTGTAGATAATCAAATTTTGCAGATTTCTTCTACTCTACAAGCCCGTCAACAGGGAACCCTGCCAGCACAGCCAACCAGGCCTACCGATCAAGCTTTTGCAATTACTCTGAGGAGTGGTTCACACTATGATGGGTCCCCTATGCCCAGAGATGATGAACCTATTTTAATGAATAATGCTAATCTTGTTTCCATTAAACCTAACAATGTTGCTAATATCCCTATAGGGCTAAAGAGTAGTACTAATACTTCTGATAATACATTGCAGGGTACAACTCTAGGGAAGGTAGAAATTCCAAATAAGAGCAGTAATACTCCAAAGCCGGTTATCAAACTTCCATTCCCCAATCGTCATTTAAAAACAAATTTGGATAAGCAGTTTGGTAAGTTTCTGGATATGGTTAAAGATTTGCAAGTAACGGTTCCCTTTATAGAACTAATTACACAAATTCCTGCATATGCTAAATTCATGAAGGAAATATTGACTAGAAAGAGATCTATTAGTGAGGTAGAGACAATCGCTTTTACTGCAGAATGTAGTGATGTGCTACAAAATAAATCTCCACCTAAACTGAAAGATTCGGGTAGTTTTTCTATCCCTTGTCATATTGGCAATCTACTGATTGATAATGCATTATTTGATTTGGGTGCTAGCGTTAGTGTCATGCCATTGTTTGTGTGTTCCAAGCTAAATATGGGTAAATTAAAAGCTACTAATATTACTCTACAAATGGTCAACCGTTATTTTAAATACCCCTTAGGTGTTTTAGAGGATGTTCCTGTTAGAGTTGGTAAATTTTATATACCTGTTGACTTTGTTGTTCTTGATATGGATGAGGATTTGCAAACCCCAATTATTTTGGGTAGACCATTCCTTAAAACTGCAGGAGAAATTATAGATGTGAAATGTGGCAAACTAACACTATTGATAGGGAATGATAAAATTACTTTCAATTAGAATAATACCCCTAAAAGACCCATGACAGAGGAGAAGTGTTTTAATGTTAATGTGGTTGATAATTGTTCTAATAATTCCAAGGCTCATGTAAAAGATCACTTAGAGGCGGTATCTTGTGTTGCATCTTCTATAGATGAAATAGACAAATGGAAAAGGAATTTAATGCAATATAAAGAGCTCTTTACTGTGTTGGTCTTGGCTTTGAAGATGATAAGGTGGAAAGAAACAAAATAGATGCGGAAAATGAGCCTATAGTGAGTGTTCCACCAGATCGAGTTGCAATTGCTCAATCCAGTGACAACTTGAAGCAACCATCAGTCAAAAAGAGGTCTCTTGTGAGTAGTAGTAAAGAACCCCCAGTTCACGACAAGGAGGATCCACTAAATAAGGTAAATTGGCGTCCCACATGGCATGTCAGGAAGCTGCGTCGTGGTCTACCACCGCTCTATCGGGTGAGAAACCACCCGATCAAGCGGTAGGCCAAGGGTCCTAATTTTTAATCTTGTGGTAAGAGGGTCGTGCGTGACCTAGATAAACCAGCGCTTTGTGGGAGGCAACCCGTATTTTCTTGCTTTTTTATTCTAGCTTTCTTTCTTTTTCTTGTGAGGGGAGAGAGGAGTTTAATGAGTTTATTGAGTTTTTGTACAGGTTTGTAGGAAAAAGAGTTAGTCAATTTTGGAAAAAAAGATAAGGACTCTCTCGTACCAAGTATTGTCTCGGGCCCGACCGGGCGTGAGAGTAAGGGTCCAAAATTCAGCAATTTTTGCCCGACCAGGCGAAGTGCGCCTGACCGGGCACGAGATTTAACGAAGTATTATACTTTTCACCGCCCGACCAGGCAAAGGGAGCCCGACCAGGCGCAAGACCAATACAATTTCCACCGTTTAGATTGCCCGACTGGGCAAGAGGCCACCCGACCGGGCGCAAGCTACTCCGCCCCGTCTTTTCTTCTTCTTCCTTCTTTCTTTTCTCATTTCCTTTTCTTTCTACCATTCTTTCTCTCTCTAAAACCTTAAACTCTCTAACTTTTCTCTAAGATCTCCTCTCCAATTCTCTCCAAATCCAATAATTCTTAAATATTTCTAACCCTATCTTCATCCTCTACATTTCTATACCAAATTTCCCCCAAATTCCATTCAAAAAAAATCATACCCATTTTTCAAGTATGGCATCAAAGAGGTCAAGGACAATTCTTGGGAGGAGTTCAACAAGTCAACAATATGATCCGGAATTACAACTTTCGCAATGGCCTACCATCCGAATTGCAACCCGGGAGCAAAAAGAACGGCTTGAGCAACTCTACGGGCGAGAGGTAATCCCTTCACGGTGGTTACACCGCTCTACTCTTGAATCTTATGGTTTATATGATTTTGTTAAACGTTTTTTTAACGATATAGGAATGAGGAAATTTGTCGATATGCACTACCCTACTTATCGTGAATTAACGTGTGAATTCCTTTCCTCTTTGTCTGTTGTGAACAGTAAAAATGGGCCGAAATTGATGTTTAGGTTAAATAATAGGAATATTGTTTTAACCTTTGTTGATTTTTGTTAAAAAAATTTATTTGAATTCTGAATTACCCATCCAATGCATGAACAATATAAAATGGAAGATATCTATCATGTTTTGATTGGTTTACCGGTGCCTAACGCCCAACATGATAGTGCCAAACCTATCTATCACCCTATACATAAAATCTGGCAAAGATTTGCAGGTGTTTGTTTTCTAGGTAGGAATGAGCCGCATAATGCCCAAACTAATGAACTAGTTATAATTGGACATTATGTGTTTGGGTACGGTAAACTAAACATTTCTAGATACATCATATTTCATCTTAGTAGGCATGCCTCGGCTAGTAACCATACTACTACCCCAAATTGTCTAGGAGGCCTAATTACTAGAATAGCAGTTAAGAAGGCTGGGTTTGTTGAGAGTGGACCTCACGGTCTCACTAACTATGGACCAGACACCTACATGACTGCTAGGTACCTTGAGGATTTGGGTTGGGTACGTTTCGATAGCCAGCGAGTCCCCTATTGGTGCATTAGGACAAGATCAGAGCAACCATTGCCTATCTTTCCCCTGCCTAGTCCTGAGTTGACCGCTTTTCCCCCTGGGCAAGATTCCTACAGATATGACCTTATAAATGCCCACGCCCGTGGGAAAGCACCACCAGTTCCACCACCACCCCACCCTGAGCCCGAGGTAATGCTTTCACCACCTCGCATGTCTCATACAGCCCCACCTCCTCCTCATAGCGACACTGAGACAGTCTGGGACCTTCAGAGTACAGGTCAGGCCATCGGACGCATAGAATATTCACATAGCGACCTTAGGAGGATGGTAGGATCCCTTGACCAGCGATTAGAGTACCTTGAGAGGAACCAAGGTAAAGCCTTGTATCCTATGTATGATGATTATGCTCGTCGGGTAATATTCTAGACGATGCTATTTACCATGATTGGTTTCAGCCCCCACCCTAGGGATACGATAGAGATCCCACCGCCCGTGGTATTTATACTGACTATTCATCTTTCCACGGGTACGTTCAGGACATACCTTTTGGGGGATCTACTTGGGGGTTTTCAGCCTAACTATTTTGGTTGTAGCTCTTCTGGTGCAAGTGGTAGCGGTGGAGGATTCGGCTTCATGGATGTGGATGATGAGGATTAGCCAGCTGGGCTAGTTCCCGAGCCAATGAGGACATTGTCTGATTCTAGCTTGGGGGAGATTTTGGATTTAGTTTCTTTTTCTCTTTTATTTTGTTTTTGGTGTGTTTTCTTAGATTAGTTCAATTGCTTTCTAGGTTAGTTTTATTTCTTTCTTCTATGAAAAATACAAAAAAAAAATTGAAAAAAAAAATCCAAAAAATGCGTTCCAATGAACTGTAAATCATGCTTCCCTGTGCCCCATACTTGAAAAATATTGTTTTGATTCTTGGTATATGACGATAAGCATTGTGGATTTGTTGATCGTGATTTGAAGTTTGATTGCTTTGATGTCCTAACCTGCGTCAATTTTGTCCAACTGCTTGTGAATATAGTGCTTGACTAGTTGATTTGGTTAGGAATGTGTGTTAGTTCCTGGTATGTCAATGAATTTGAGTATTAATTTGCAACTATGAGTAGTGTTTCATGTCTCATTATTATGCACATTATAGAGGACGAAGGCATTTGTTCTTTTAGATGGCCTTCAAATGATTTTAGATACATTTGTTCCCTTCTTGCTACCCATGTTGTTTCTTGTGCCCTTTTTATTGTTTATTTAGCCACATTACAAGCCGATTTTGCCCCATTGGTTACTAGTCCCAAGCTTGGCTTAGGAAAGCTATTAGCGAGTGAGGTGAGGGAGTTTTTAGTGTGCTTATTGCTTGCACAATTTGGGTGGGTTTTGAGAAGTTATTTTGTTCTTGATCGTAGTTTATTTTTGATGAGTTTGAAAGTTTAATTTTCTTGAGAGAAAAAATAAAGTATGATGATAAAAAAAAAAAAAGCAAAGGAAAAGGAAAAAAATTGTTTAATGTTCGAATGTTCCAGTGGAGGTTGATCAAAAGAAACAAAGAAGAAAAATTGAGTTTCAATGAAAATCAAGTTTGGAAAGTAAAGTTTGTTTATTCACTCAAGTTCTATATTTTTATACTTTTGTGAGTGATATTGTAAGTGTTGGGATTGTCTGATATTTTTGGAGTTATATTTGGTGAAGTTTTGTTGGAGTTGAGTATGTTGGAGATGATTGGTCATTATTTATTTTTGACTTTGGTTTTATTAGGATATGGATCCCTTAAGCATGACTTTTCTCTCACATTTTCCCAAATATTTCCTACCCTTTTACCCTAGCCTTACATTACAAGCTTTAAAAACCTTCCGACCTTGTGCATAGAGTTGTGCGAATGTGAAAGTGTTACCTATCAATGCAAGGAATGACTTGACATATTTCGAGTCGACTATTAGGTTGAGTGCTTGTATTTTTAATCACACGAGTGTTGTGAGTTTGGGAGGGCATTGTTCACATAAAGGGGTTGGGATGGAGAGCGATCGAGTACATCTTTTACTCGCCACATAAATGAGAGTTGAGTGTGTGAGCACTAGTCTTGAATTCTATATGCTCTTGTGGTTTGCTCTTTTTGACAATTGTTAGGGAGGATGAGTGGTTGGATGGACGAGATTGGTTGATGTTGAAGCATGTTTATTAGATTTTCCTTGAATTGTTTGTTCTTTATTTTGACTATTTTGGGTGAGGCATGTATTTATTTATTCATTGATGAGATCTTTTCTTAGGGACAAGCAAAGTTTTGGCTTGGGGGAGTTTGATATGTCCATTTTATATAGTGTTTTACCCCCGTCCCTTGATCATAATTGGTAGTATTTTTGACTCTTTAGAGCCACTTTTATTACTAATTGGTGTTTTCTAGTGTTTTCGTAGTTTTGGTTGAGTTTTGTAGGGATTTGCACCTTTGGAACATTTTCCCGGGTTTTTTATGGAGCAACTACGAGCATTGGAGGAGAACGACCAGTTTTCATAGCCCAGGGCCAGTTAGAGTTGTCAAACCGGTGATTAAGGGCTTGGTGCATGTGATGTTGGGGTTTGGTGAGTCCGACTCACCGCGGAAACAAACCCCGACCCAAGGAACCACTCGCAATAATTAAAATCATAAAGCATAAATAAATAATCACAAAGAAAAGATAACGAATCTTACCCTCGAAGCGAGCTTCGCCCAAAAGTCGGGGCTCTTACTTGAAAGCTACGAGCACGTCAAGCGCCGCGCCTCCGACGGTATCCACCCACAAAAAGGCGAACACAACTTTAAGGTCTACTACCTGGGGGTTAGCGAGGTCCGACCAAAATCCAAGTGTTATATGAGTTTAAGAGTTTTCCCAAAATTATAGAATGCTCTTTTTAACTCCCACTCAAGCATCATTTCCAATGCCCAAAGTTGGGTATTTATAGGGAATGATGGAGTATGAAAATCTCTCCCATCAATGTGGGACAATGAGATTTTTACATTTTATTTTAAAGTTAAAAAATAAAATTATTAAGCAAACTAGTAATAAATCAACAAGTGTCAAGCATACATGAGAGAGTAGGTGAGGACCACTTGGAGATGGGGACCAAACTTGCTCCCCACTCTCTCCCTCACCTTGTGCCACATGGCAATCCCACTTACTCCCATATTCCAACCTTCCCCTTATTCACGGCCCTATGGCCCGAGCCAAGCCCGAGCCCGACCCGAGCCCAGCCCGCACCTGCTGCTGCTGTGGCGCGGTGCGGCTGCTGCTATGCCTAGCCGCGGCTGGCCGTGGCTGCCAGCACGGTGCGCCGGCTCGTCTTTCCCCTAGCATTCGGATGCTCGGGGCACTCCGATGCTAGGGGTATTTTCGGGAATATTGTTGATTTATTATTATTTTGAGCGTCTCGTCTTTTATCATTTAGACTCGACTTCCGACGATCGGTTTCGACGCTCTAAGCTCGAATTACCGACGTCTAATTATTTAGCACTCGGGCGACGAATTAATTTCTTCCGAATTAATTCGTCGAGTTGGTTCGCATGTATTTGCTTGGGTGTGACCCGAAGGGTTCAGTCAAGATTAAGCTGTAACATTAATTATATTAATATTACTGATCGGAAGCGGCCTCCACCAAGGCATTCCGATCACTTTACCTTACTGAATATATTAGCTTTCTAATAATTCTGAACCCGCTATCAGAATAATACACTTGTTCGAAGGACATTATTCCTTTCAATCTCCCACTTGTCCTTCCGGACAAGTGTGCATTTAGTGTATATCCCTTATCCTATGTCTCTTCATGTCTCTTCATGAACTACAGAGTAAGATTACTAGTCATCTCTGTTACGTCCAGAAGTGTTTCTCGAAATCCGAGTTTGACTGTCAATAAGCAGATGATTTCTAAAATCCATCTGAGCACGGCCATGCATTTTTCACAGTCTCACTCTTCGAGAGGTCTTGTAAACAACAAGACATGTTCCCTATTGTTAGTAGGGGGACATTTCCAGTCTTGTAATGTAGCTTCTCTTACTAAGAGGACTCACCCGCCCAATATTTGTCTTTATAATCCCCAGTTACGGCAGACGTTTGGCGGATACCAAAGCGGACCAGTACTCAAACAAGAGATCTCCCACTACTCAAGGTCAAAGGAAAAGAGTTCCGATAGTAATAATGAGAAAATACTTATGACGATTTTTAAATCTCTTAAAGTATCCTCATTGGTCGATCCAGTATGGTTCTAAACCAATACCTATGCAAATGATTTATATCCTCATAGCACAAGAAACGGTGCTATAAATCATACTACACACTAATCTCTGATGGTCATCAATCGTCCACAAAATATGACCTTGATTAGGGATAATTTTCGATTAAAATATTCAATGTTCACTTAATAGGTGTTTCTTTATCCAAGCCATTAACTTGATACCCTATTTTGAATATTTATTAAAATTGAATGGACTCATTATTTAATTCTAAACCACAATTAAATAGTTTTGTGAAATATTTAGAAATATTTTATTCCACTATGAAACTTCACAATGTTTCATCTTATGATAAATGGTTTTTCCCAAATTTTTAAAGAGTAATACTCTTCATAAAACATTCATAGAAACCACACCCATATTTGATATGCTTGATTTCTTTCATGCAATTATGAATGTTGTCGTTCACTTATTGCAAAGGTTTAGTTAAAATTACTTTGCAAACCTTAGCATCTTCATTATCCACCATTTCCATAATAAGATGATAAAATTTTGAGAGTGTTAATGGATTACATGTGATTCGGGATTTATTGTCCAAGCAATGGCTCCCACTCATTTTCATGATTTGAGACCTTCTACTTGACAACCTACAATCTTTAATGTTCAACAACGAACCTTTCCATTTAACATCTATCTTATATTGCCTTTAAGGCAACAATATTCTCAACATATATTTTAGTAGACTCCCCGATGATGCCTTGCTTGGGTTTTACTCCAAGTGACTCACAACGATTTGGGATACCCTAATCAATTGTGATCATGGAAATTTTCCTTAAATTCCCGCACATTTTACATGGATGCACATCCATGTTACCATTCTCAAGCCACAACACTTCTTGCCTCGTGCTTATAAATGGCTTCCTTGCTAAGGATCTAAGCCTTGTTAAGGTTTGTGCTTGCAACATCAAAACTCAAATTATATTTGTTTCCATGCGTCAAGAACTCATCCAACTACTTATCTAAGTTCTTTGGATGTTCTTGACTATAATCTAATGATCTAATACTTAGATTAATGTCGATTGGTATTACATACGTACTTCACATGCTCTAATCATGTAAGTCATCTGACGATCCCATATCATAGCCTTACATGATGGATTTAATTCTAGAATAATTCTCAATTTTATTCCATCCATGTAACATTTAGCTCATACAGTTACACTGAGTCTTGCCAAATTGTTCGCTATATGATGTGGTTGAAAGTCTCCTACTAGAGTCTTTCTCGTTTGACTTAGTACTTAGCCTAGCTTATACATAGGTCAAACATTTACTTAGCTTCATACATATGGGTCGAAAGCCTTTCAAAGTCCTTCATGTTTAACATGGTAATTTCTTTTAATCATTTAAACATTTAATTAAGTCTATACCATAGAACTTAATTCCCAACATGTACTAAGTATCGTCTTTAGCTCGGTTCATTGTCGAAAATACTTTCAAATCTAAACATTTAGCATTTGATGGTTGTTTCACAATAGAGTTCGTAAACTTCTTGTTGGACCATTACTTTTGCTCCCACTAAACTTCTTGTTCATCAGAATTTCTATGTTTCTCCATAAGTCAATCCTCTTATTAACTTTATGAGAAAACACGTTCCAATTCCTTCATGCAATGCTTCCTTTAATCCTATGACGGATTCCATGTGCTTGCTTTCAAATCTAGCATTATTTAGATTTTCAAAAACCCTTAGACTATTCCATAGTCACTTCCAAAATCCTATTTTGGGTAGGCGGTTTTTGTATCTATTTTTCCATATTTCATATGCGCAATTTTGCTAGATCAATCACGAAAAGACTTGAGCATTCCGATTGGTGAATGGGATTTTATTAAAATCAACTCCTTGAAATTAATTATATCCTTTACAACCAATCTAGCTATGTATGCATATACATTTCCACATTTGTTAGTTTTCTCCTTGAAAAATTATTTGCAATCGATGGGTCTTTCACTTTTCATGCAAATTAATCAAGTTTCAAACATGATTTTCAAACATGGAGTCTATTTCGGATTTTCATGGCTTTTAACCATTATTCTGAATTTGGATTTGTCGTAGCTATCTTACAAGACATTATTCCTTTACTATCTAATAGTAAATAGTATGCTTGTAAGTATTAGGTTTGTTTCTAACTTAATAGAAAATTTATAGGATTCAATCCAAGCCTTTGGTGAATTCTATACCTATACGGGGCATCAAACACTGAGTTTTAAGGCGCTTTCAAAGCCCTTTTATTATGTTGATCTTACTCCAACATCTTTAATGTTTTGTGAGTAATGAATTCTCTTTTAAGGCACTTGTAAAGTCCTTTTGAGTATTCTTGATCAAGCATTATCACGAAGTCCTTTAAGGTCTTCCGAGATTCTCAGTTCTAGTTTGTTGCTAAGATCGATGGTCATCGAGTTCATTTTCCTCCCACTTGTCGTTTTGGAAACGTGTTACTTTTTAGAAAGACACTACTTAGAGCAACAAACAATTTTGTTCTCAATTAGGATGTGGAGGTAATACTCGTAGTCTCACTTGAATGCTTACAAAGAGACATGTATATTGTCTTTGGGTAAAAGTTCGTTGTGAAACAAACAGTTAGCTCCTACTTGAGCTATCTTAGTCTTTATTGAGCCATTCAGCTCCCACTGAGTCACCTAGCTCCCACTTTGCTCCCACTGAGCTAGTGAACTCCCACTGAGACTAAGAGCCTTAGACATATACTTGAAAAGACTTTTAGAAGTTATTTCTATCCATAACTGAATATGGTGTCCTTTCTTAGCTTCGACACATTGTTTAATGTAACATTAGTCATTTGTGCAAATCTTTATGAACTTTATAGGAAGGGTTGTGAACCATCATTGTTCGAGTCATTTTCAAATGACACCGAGGTCTCCATGAAGACACACTATGTTCTTTGTGGAGTTATTTATGAAAATTTCCATTCATAACTTTGAGATAGTCACGCTTGGCTCAAGCAAACATCGCTCGATCTAATCTAGACGTTTTGATATCTTGCCAAGTCGATTCTGTACTTCACTGAACTCTTGAGCTACTCAAGTCAAGTTTGTTCACATTTGATGAATATAGCCATATCCTTTCAAATTCTTTCTGAAACGTTGAAGTAATTGAATCCTCTTTAGCCTTCGAAGTCAACTATCTATACCAAGAACAATAGCTCTCTGTTTTGTCGGTTTCAACAAGTAAGACTTGCTTGTCTTAGAACGATTCCAAATCAAGCAACTATCAAGAGCCTATTTAATAGAGCCTTGAGTACGTTCTTGTCGATGTGACATTGCTAAAGATGTTTGGAACGCAAATCAAGCCCATGACTTGAACTTAGTGAGTTTATCATGTTAGAGAAATCTTTGTTTATAATCAAGCATTCTTAACTCAACGCTTGGATAACCATCCGATTCAAATAAATCTCGTAACTATTGCTCATTACTTTGAATGTGAGTCTTTCTGTGTGTAAACGGATCAGATGCTGATTATGGAATATAATAACCATTACTTGTTCCAGCCTTTGGCTTAAAAGGTCTTTAAACAAAACATACGACCTTACAACTGATGTAGCTCTTCTTGCTTCATTCTAAGCTTGTAAGTCAATAACTTAGCTTAACTTCAATAGTTTGAGGTCACTCACATAGTGGAACACTCAAGCAGTATCCGATACTTGTGAAGATAACGAATTGCTAAGTTAACTACAATAACATGAACTCATGAGTTGAAATGAAATCTAATTCCTTTTCTTCGTTCCTTCTTTCCTATATTTCTTATCATACAATATCTCATAATCTTACTTTAAGAATCATTTCTTTAAGTACCTTGATTCTTATACTTTGTTAGGCATAATCAAGCACCTAGTGCGCCGTTTAAACAAAGTTTCATCTTTTCCATTAATTCTTACTCGAATTACTACATCAATGAGTCCTACTCAATTGTGATGCGAAAAGATACGTTGGTTGTCAAACATTGACAATCTTGAGTTTGCAACTCAATACCTCGTGTTTTATCAAAACTACCTAGTATTTTGAATACATGATGTCCAACCGTCCTTTCGGACTTAATTATAAAAGTCAGTCATGAGAATTGTTTTTTAGAAATGCTTTTCCTTTCTTTGAGAACTATTCTCAAGGATTTCCTTTACCAATCATGGAAACAATATTATTTGATTTAGAATACTATAAATATAAGTGCTAAGTATAACCATTTATCAAGAACATAATAAGTTTGAAATTTAATAGCATTCATGCAAACTTCAATCTAATTAAACGTCTTATTTACGCATAATAATTGTCCCTATTTGGCGAAAATAAGGTGATTCCAAGATCCGAAGAAACAAAGAGTGGTTAAGCATGCTTTGGCTTGTCTTAAACACTCAATCTTCTAGGGTAAGCATTGCCTTGCTAATGGCTCTAAGCCACTCTTGGTTATACAATCGTCGCATCTAATGCATCTTTGACGATGTGTCTCTTTTGCCACGGTATGTGAGGACTCCTCACCATACCGATGAGTTGAACCAAAACCAACGTGCACACCCGGTGTGCCTTATGCCCCTTGGAGAAGTGATGGCACCTCGCTTTGGCGTAGCCTACCATCACTCTCGTTCGGTTAGTAAGTGTTGTTTTGGAAAGGCAAGTTTGACTCAATATTATTAGGGACCTAGGATTTCTATGTTGGTTGATTTAAGTGAACTTAACTAATCATCGCAACATCAAGAAAACCTAAACATGCATCTAACGAATAATTCACACATATATATAAGCATAAAATATAAAGAAAAATTATAGATGCATATTGGCAACTAGCATGACCCCTTGAGATCTTCATATCTTCAAAAGGTCTTCATTTACAATTCAAGGCTTTATCTTCCAAGATACACCGTCTCCAAGACTTAACCAAACTATGCAAAAACTAGTGTCTACAACTAGGAATGATCTAAATATTAAAGTACAAAAATACTTAACGGTGCGTAGACCGTATTTAGATTTACAAAAATACATAACGGCACGTAGTCCGTATTTTCTATCCTAGTCGGGTCCCACTAGTTGCCATTTCATAAAACCTGTGAGAGAGAATATATATATTCCATTCATCCATTCACTATTTGTGAATGGCCCATGAAATTTACAAATTAAAACAAAGTAAAATGCATTTAAACAACGCGCGCACTAGTAACTAATCTAGGTGGTTAATCCGATTAACACGCCTAATTAAAACTAGTCAAAGTTGTTTAACCGATTATATAATTTACGTCATTAATAATTGAATCTCCCACTAAATTCCACATTTCCTTAATTAATCTAATTAATTAAGTCGGTAGCACCCAAACTTGTCAAAATGAAATTTTGCCAATGCCGCTCAAAACCGAGGCCTAGCCTCCCAAAATTTTAATTAAAATAAACAAAATTAATTAAAATAAATAAAACGGCAAAATAAGCAACATCAAGCCTACTACGACTAACCACCTCACCACACCAAGCATACGCACACGCCATGACCACGAACACACGACCCACGGCACACGACTGCGAGCTGCTGCCACGGCACAGCCGCGCGTGGCTCCTGCAGCCCGCACCTGCTGCCGCGCGTGTGCTGCTGCCTTGCGTGGTTGCTGCCGTGCGTGTGGCCGCAAGTAAGGTGGTGCTGCCACCTTGGCAGCCACATATGGGCTGCTATGCAGCCCGGCTCGCCAAGGTGATGCAATGCCTCGTTTTGCGTGCCACGACCTCGGGATTTGATCCCTTTTCGCGAGACAACAATAATTAATTCAAAATTAATTTTAGAACTAATTTAGAGAGAAAAATAAAATTTTAAACAAGTCTAAGTTAATAAAATTTTCAAAGTGCAAATAACCAAAATAATTCCAAGAACCATTCTTAATTAAATTGGTTTAGCTTGGTGCAACATAAAATTCAGGCAATTTCTCACTTTCAATTTAATCAATTTAAATTAAACTTGAGAATTTGACAAAGTAAAGGGAAGTTGGAAAAATATGAACTTTAATGTTCAAATGAAAATTCCAACATCTAAATTTTGTGAATCCTTGAAAATTATATCTTCCAACATGAAGATAACCAAATTTCTATCACAAAAATCGAAACTTTATGTTTCCAATCAACTCAAAAAGATTAAAACATCAAAGTTTAACACAAAATAACATGGAATTTAGTGGTTTTTAAAGTTTCAATCACTTATCACAAATAAAGATTGAATCTTTAACACTTAGGAAGCCTCAAAAATAAAACTTTCACACTAAAAGCAATTAGTTTGCAATTATGTGAAAATAAATCAACCTTTAAGCATCAAATACTACCAAGTAAGTGTGCTTTAAGGGGACATAAAAATGCAGAAAATAATGCAAATAGTCAACCATATAATCAACTATTTATGCCATTAATTTCAAGGTTAGAAAAGACTTAAAGTTTTTCGTCAAAAACGAAAAACCCCTGGAAAAAGGCATTTCTGGTCAGAATTTGGCTAAAATCACAATCCCTTTGGGGGTAAAAACCTTTCCAGAATACGTTTTCCACCCAAAATTCACTAGTCTTGGGCGAAAATCTGGGTTCTGGGCCAAAATCGACATTAAAAAACGGGATTAAAATAAATAAAACCGAGCTACTAATCTAATTAGCAACTTAAACCAGAAAATTAAGCCAAAATAAACCTTGAAAAATATGATTATAAAAATAAACGAGCGGGGCTCCGATACCGCTGTTGGGATTTGGTGAGTCCGACTCACCGCGGAAACAAACCCCGGCCCAAGGAACCACTCGCAATAATTAAAATCATAAAGCATAAATAAATAATCACAAAGAAAAGATAACGAATCTTACCCTCGAAGCGAGCTTTGCCCAAAAACCGGGGCTCTTACTTGAAAGCTACGAGCACGTCAAGCGTCGCGCCTCCGACGGTATCCACCCACAAAAAGGCGAACACAACTTTAAGGTCTAGTACCAGGGGGTTAGCGAGGTCCGACCAAAACCCGAGTGTTATATGAGTTTAAGAGTTTTCCCAAAATTATGGAATGCTCTTTTTAACTCCCACTCAAGCATCATTTCCAATGCCCAAAGTTGGGTATTTATAGGGAATGATGGAGTATGAAAATCTCTCCCATCAATGTGGGACAATGAGATTTTCACATTTTATTTTAAAGTTAAAATAAAATTATTAAGCAAACTAGTAATAAGTCAACAAGTGTCAAGCATACATGAGAGAGTAGGTGAGGACCACTTGGAGATGGGGACCAAACTTGCTCCCCACTCTCTCCCTCACCTTGTGCCACATGGCAATCCCACTTACTCCCATATTCCAACCTTCCCCTTATTCACGGCCCTATGGCCCGAGCCAAGCCACGAGCCCAGCCTGAGCCCGGCCTGAGCCCAGCCCGCACCTGCTGCTGTTGTGCCTAGCCGCGGTTGGCCGTGGCTGCCAGCACGGTGCGCCGGCTCGTCTTGCCCATAGCATTCGGATGCTCGGGGCACTCCGATGCTAGGGGTATTTTCGGGAATATTGTTGATTTATTATTATTTTGCACGTCTCGTCTTTTATCATTTAGACTCGACTTCCGACGATCGGTTTCGACGCTCTAAGCTCGAATTGCCGACGTCTAATTATTTAACACTCGGGCGACGAATTAATTTCTTCCGAATTAATTCGTCGAGTTGGTTCGCATGTATTTGCTTGGGTGTGACCCGAAGGGTTCAGTCAAGATTAAGCTATAACATTAATTATATTAATATTACTGATCGGAAGCGGCCTCCACCCAGGCATTCCGATCACTTGACCTTACTGAATATATTAGATTTCTAATAATTATGAACCCGCTATCAGAATAATACACTTGTTCAAAGGACACTATTCCTTTTATGTGATACTGAGGCATTTGGACCGAGTATTCAAGACCCGAAGAGTAAATTCGGATTGGGCCGAAGAATCGAAGCCCAATCGAGAAGTCCGAGTTGCAAAGGAGTGTGTCCCAGTCAAAATATGCACGCCCGAAGGCGCGCCCGGTCGGGCGAGGAAGAATATCCTTCGCCCTGTCTCGCGCCTGGCCGGGCGCGAGAGACGCCCATGATGGAAAAAAGGCGGGCCCGACCGGGCGGTGTGGCGCCCGACCGGGCGCGGGTTTCTGAGAAGATGACTTCGGCGATTTTTGTTAGTTTAAATTAGGATTAATTAGGATTTTTGTTGGAGCATTATTTATTGGTGAACCTATGCCCTAGGCCTTTTATTTATTGATTTCTCTTTACCCTTAATCTTTGTAGTTTAGTTTTCCCTTCGATAATAATAATTTGGTTACTTAATAATTTAGATTATAATAATTAATTAGGAATAGAAAGACTAGTTTCCCTATGTATTCAACCCTACTTCCCTATCTACATAGTTAGAGGATTTAGGAATTACTTTTGATTAGGTGATACGACTTTAGCCTGTCAGTATGCTAAGGTAGTCGCTTTGAACTTTTGGGACCTTAAAGCAGGATTCTTTTGTTTTTAAAAATTTGTAACTACTCCCTTTTGGTGAATTTAAAGCTAATAGTGAGTTTGTTTCTACAAACATGTGAGGTTTCATTGTTTTCAAGCCTTCTACATATCTTGCATGAGCGGCATGGATCCTTGATTATTGCGGACCTAATCTTGAATCTTGATTCATAATTCTCAAACACGAGACCGAACCATCTAGGGAGGACCAGATCAAAGCGTCCATGAATGTTAAGAGCTCATGACATGTTGTTGCATCTACCATGGTGTCGATGTGCGGCAACGGGAATGGATCTTTCGGGCACGCTTTGTTGAGAAAAGTGAAATTGATACAAACTCTCCACTTGCCATTTTTCTTGCCGACGCTGACAACATTAGCGAGCCAATCTGGATATTTAACTTTTCTTATTTTCCCTATATCGAGTTGCTACACTTCGTCGTTGATGATCTTATTTCGTTCCAGAGTGAACTTTCGACGCTTCTGCTTTATAGGCTTGTGATTTGGACCGACGTTCAGCTTGTGCGAAATGATGCTTGGATCTATGCCAGTCATATCTTCATGAGACCAGGCGAAACAGTTTTTATTTTCTCGGAGAAAGGCTAGGATAGTGTTTTTGAGTTTAGGTGCTAAGTTGGCTCTGACACGAACGGTTTGACATGGTTTTTCAAGGTCTAAGGGTATTTCGTCAATTTCGAGATCGTTGGGATTGTCTGGTGTCGGGAATTGCTGTAATTGCTATGTGGTTCTCATGGTCGGTTTTAGGGTTGTTTTGTAGCAGTGTTTGGCTTCACGGGGCTTTCTTTTAATATCTTGGATTCCCCATGGGTTTGGAAATTTGATTGACTGGTGGTAAGTGGAGGGAATGGCTTTTAAATAAGTGGATCCATGGTCTGCCCATAATGGGAGTATAGGCAGAAGGGCAGTCGACGATATTGAATTTGGTTTGGGGATTTAGGTCGCCGACAAAGGTTAGTAGGGTTATATCTCCGAGAGTGACATAGTCTCACCAATGAAACCAACCAAGGTCGTTGCACTTCTGATGACGTCGCTATCTTTCAGCCACATATCTTCCATAGTCCTCCGGAACAAAACATCGGCGGAGCTTCCTCCGTCGACCAGCACCCTTCGAAGCAGAAAATTCCCGACCATCAAAGAAATCACCAAGGAATCTTCATGCTATTTGTTGATGTTGTTGATGTCGTCATCGTCTAAAGTAAGGGCCATATCTTCTAGCTTCTTTTCTAGAGGATCTCTTAACTCTTCCGAGACATTTGCATTTTTTGTTGACGACTTTGCAATTCTTTTGGCTGTAGAATAGGTTAATCCACAAATATCTGAACCACTAGAAATAACATTAACTACTACCTCAGGCACAAGCGGTTTTGGGGGCCTGCTTGTCGTTGCGGCTTTAGCGTTACTAGGTGCATCGCTTTTCTTCTTTCCCAGCAAATGCTTGAGGTTGCCTCTCTTTAGCTGGAAGATGACTTCTTTAGGCAAGGTGTAGCAATCTTCCGTCTTGTAACCATGGTTGCTATGGAACTCGCACCACTTACTCATATCCTTTTCTGAATGCGGCTTATTGCTCTTCATTAGCCATCAAACTTTGCTGCCTAAAGGCTCCAACTCTTTCACCACCACCACAATGTTCACCTCGAATCCATACTCGGATATCTCTAGATATTGCGGTGCGTCGATGATCTGTTCACCTGCACATTATTAATAGAACGTGATCTACCTGCCTTTCATATGGCTGATGTCGCCATGATCCTCGCGGATTGCTTGTAGCCTTGCGATCAATCGAGCTTTTGACATTCTGACTGGAACTTGGATTGGCGATGTCCTTGTCGAAACGCATCTGGGCCACAACTCTTGTCCGGACCTCTTCAAATGTTGAGCAGGGATACTTGACCATATCTTTGAACAGATCTGAATCTGTATGCATGCAATCCTCGAAGGAAGGCTTCGATGGCAGTCCGATTGTCGACATTTTTTATCGAGACCTTTTCCTTGTTGAAACGGGACCAATAAGTCTTGATGCTTTCCTTGGGCCCTTAGACGATCCGGTACAAGTCGCTCGTCTGCTTATCGAACTGCCTGCTGCTTTCAAAATGGGAATAAAACTTGTTAATTAACATAGCAAAGCTAGTGATACTACCTGGTTCAAGTTTGCCAAGCCACTTGAGGGCGGGACCAGTTAGCGTCGCGCCGAAGGACTTGCACATGCATGCTTCCCAGCATTCAAACGGGATGAAAGCTTGCCACATCCGTTGCTTATAGTATTCAACATGCTTCTCTGGACAGGTTGTCCCATCATAAAGCAAGGTGAACGTCGAGAGCGACAATCTTCTAGGAATATGGGCCCTGGACAACTCGTCGCTGAACGGGGTTGCTGCGAATCCATCAGGAGCTTCTCTCTGGACGGGGACCGGAAACCTGACATCCTCTTCATCATCGACAACACCCTAGAGTTTTGCTTCTCTAAAGCGACCAATCTCTAGAGCAAGATTTCAGTTTGATTCGGCTCGCGATCTTTGATTTGCTACTCACCGCCTGGAGTCTGGAAATTTCCTTGCTACCCATTATTCCAGATCGGAGGGTCCGTCTGCATCTCTCTATCACTGGATTCGGTATAGGTATCATGCGGAGACTCCACTATATCCAAAGACGGCATCCTCGGGATCAGACCCAGCTGCCTTGGGCGGCGACGACGGTTGCTCTAAGCTGATTCCAACTGCTGACGAAGATTAGCTACATCAGATTCCGATGCTTCCTTTTCCATGATCAGACGCTCATTGGATTCCCAGGCTGCCACGAGATCGACTTGAGCTTTCTCATAAGATTTTTTCAGCTAATCTGAGGTCATTTCATTGGGAGACATTTTGAGGGTTAAATCAAGGTATTTTGGATTAAATCTAGCTGTAGCCCCACGGTGGGCGCCAAACTGTTTATGCTACTTTTCGTTAGGTGGGATTGAATATCAAAATCTAGGCTACACATTAACTAAATAAAACCGTGATTAATAATAAAGTTGAAAATAAAGAAATGACACAAGGGATTGGTGACGCGAAAAACCCAATGAAGGTAAAAACCACGGGTAGAATGAAGATCTACCAAACTTTCACTATGAAAATATCAAAGAAATCGGTTTACAATGTACGTTTAGAGTATTTTTTGTAGCTAGGTTGTGATGTCTTCTTCGTATGACGATGCTTCCTTATATGGATGGTTTCTAGGGTTAATCTCTAGCCGTTGCAATGTGATAAACTCTGTTCCTTGATTTCCAGAAACAGCTTCATCATTATCTTTTTTCTGTTTAGCCTACTAACGACATGACACAGCTTGAACATGGACTTAGTCTTCCACGTCTATCTTTCCCTAGAAAATAGGAGGGCAGCTGGTGCTTCTTTCGTCCATCGAGGCTAGCTTGTCTTCGGCGTCGTTTACTTTGGTTGACCATCATTGACTAAATTTTACCCATAACAATATTAATATATAAATAGGTTCGTTGGTATCAAAAAGGTGTTCGATAGTATCAAAAGGAAAATCATTTAACAATTCGTTGGTATCAAAGAAGAGTACCATCTAGACTTGACTTGGTTGTTGTTGGTATACCAACGACATTAAAACCAATACTAAACCATCAACGACAAAGAGGACAAGTGGACTTTACTTAGTAGAGGATAAGAAATCCTCTCATAGTCCCATCCCTAGTCACACCCGACGGAAAGAATTAAGACACGAAAATGAACATAAATAAAACAAGATTCAAGTAAACAAATTCAAAAAGTAAACAAACAGATGATTTATTAATAAAAAATAAGTTTTGCTATACATAGCCCTAAGGGCTATGTATAAAAAACAACAATTTCATAGTTTTAATGCTCTTTTTCTTATTCCAATGGAATATAATATTATTATTGAATTAAAAAAAACTAATCATTTAATGTAGTGTTGTTGATAGAATAAATTGTCATGACACTACATTTAATAATGCATTGAAACTAAGTATTTTTGGAAGATAGTAAAAAACCACTAACATAATATTGTAAAACTGATTATAAACTCCTGATAATTTGTTTTTCACTTTCTTAAAAAAGAAAAAAACATTTCTGGTTTAATCCTACCGGCTACAACCTTTCAAAAAAAAAAATATAAAAAACAAAGTTCCGTCTTCATGACACATCTTGATGTCCAAAATTTTTGTAGACGTCTTTTGTCATAATTTTTCAATGAGACCTTGAATTGAAGGGGAAACACGAGCAGTTGCCGAAACACCATAGATAGAATGTTATGCGGTATTGTTTTGTACATAATATAACTGTTCTGGGAAGCTGAATTGAGGTAGGATGATTGAGTTTTTTTATTGGGAACATGTATTTTCATTGTAATTATTAGTATTGTTGTGAATAACATTAATTATGTAATTGGGTAAATCAATTAATCAGTTATATTAAGTATTTTCTAGAAAGTATAAGAGAATCAAATATGTAATTAATGCTTATATATAGCCCTACGGGCTATATATAGAATTTGCCTTTATTAATTACCCCAATCGGTGAAAAATAGGGCCATATGAGTCCAGATAAATTAGAACACCGACACGTGGCAGTAAGGGACAATCACATGGACAGGATGACTTGCCCGCGCAGAGAAAGAGAGTCTCAGAAGAAACAAGACTTGTCAGATTTCGGTATTTGAATTCCAAACCCCACTTTCTTCACTACACTACTACACTACTACGGAGTACTCTCTAACTTTACCCCAAAAAAAAAAAAAAAAAAAAAAAGAGCCCTGATAATTTGAAGAGAGAAACAAATTCGAGCTACAAAGTCCGCCATTAATGGCCGCCTCTTTTTGTTTTTTCACTTTCTATCCTTTACCTCTGCTTCCTGTTCTTTTCTCCTCTTTTTTGTTTTTTTAGTGTCTTTTTTTCTACTCTAGGATCTAATTAGATTCCATGAATTTGTCACCTTTCAATTTTTGAATTTGAATTAAAATTAAGGGTTACTTTTTTTTTTTTTACTAGAAATTGTTTCTACTTTAATGTAGCAAAATAGGAGAAAAAAAAAGGGAAAAAAAAGCAGTTTAAATGACTGAAAATGGACAGATTTCGGCTAAGAAGACCGCATGCTAGGGTTTCATCGCCTTCAGTTAATGTTACCACCATTGTTGATCGAGGTTAATATTCTCTCATTTTATTTTCAGCATAATTATTCAAAAATATAGTAGATGTTAGTATGTCGTGTCTTACTTTTAGGATAATCAAATTTTTAAAAATTAATTTTATTAAAATGCCGTAATTATTGGTAGTTACTTTACTTTAGTGGGTAGTGCCATGATTTTGCTTGCTTCAATTTGGGTTATAATGATGCTGCATTTTAGAAATCACTTCTTTTTTTACTTTGTTATGATGACATGTTCGTTCGGGTTGCTGCTTTTTGTGTTTGTTGTTGCATTTGAGTTGTTGTAATGGTTGAATTTGGGTTGTTTCGTCTTGCTTTTTATGCAATTAGACGGGTTTTATAGCTACCGTAAGCTTGAGAACCTTGTATAAGTTCGTTTGGTGTAGTTCATTTGTTGGAGCTTACTTGATGGTGATATTGTGAGTTTCGTTTCAGGAAACCAGCTAGTTGGAAAGCAGAATAGGTCGCCGAATTCAGGTTATCATTCGGGTTCTTGCAGTAGCATTTCAACTTCGGAGGTAATTCGAGTACTTCTATAACTAGAATTAAGGTTCTTGTTCATCCTGCTTTGTTGGGGTTTGGAGTTGGTTGTGATTTAGTTTAACTTAGGTGGTTTAATGTTAAATTTGGTTTTTGATTTTAAATTTCTGGTTTTGTAGCTTATGGTTTTATCTGTATATTATAGTTGTCATTTGATTTGGGAAGAGGTAGTGGAGAGCTGTCAACTGGTACCACTATGAAGAAGTTATTGGCTGACGAGATGTCTAAGGAAACTGAATCTGGAAGACGATCACCAAGCATTATTGCTAGGTTGATGGGTCTTGATGGGTTGCCTACTCCGCACAATACTAACAAAAAGCCGAAGAGACAGTCTGATAGTCATCAGCGGGGTTCTAATTCAGCTGGGTTTTTCAAAAATGGCAAACTTCGTGACAGCCGATCACACAGGAAGAATGTAACAGGGCAACAGCAGTTTAAAGATGTGTATGAAGTTGTGGACGGATCTAATATGGAAATCAGAAGGAACACTTTTCATGCAGCTTCCAATTGGACTTCCTGTGAGGATGAGATTAGCTTCATAAGGCAAAAATTCATGGATATCAAGCGTTTTTCTACTGATGAAAATCTGCAGCATTCGAAAGAGTATCATGATGCACTTGATGTGCTTGATTCTAACAAAGATCTTTTGTTGAAAATTTTCCAGGAGCCTGATTCGTTATTTTCGAAGCATCTTCATGACTTGCATGATTCTCCTGAACATTATAAAAGGTGTGTGTTGGGCATGAACTCCAAGAATGCTTTAAAATGTAATATTGATGTCATAGGGTGTCAGACAACTGGTGAAGCTTCTCAAAAAATCGATATTAGGCATTCTCATAAACATTCGGCTAGCTGTTATGGTAACATGTACACTCCGCATAGTACAGATTTGCATAACTCGAGATACTCAGGAGGTAATGAGGATACTTCATCAAATCCAACAAAAATTGTTGTTTTGAAGCCTAATCTGAGCAAGTCACTCAATATCACTAAATCTGCATCGTCCACCAGCCCTTGTGAGCCCCAGTCAGATTTCAACCTGTATACTGAGTGCTCGAATGTAAAGCATCTTGGACCTGAGGTGAGGGGTAAGGGAAGCAAACATGGTGATTCATACAATTATGGGAGAAAATCTCGGGAATCTAGAGAGCTGGCCAGGGAAATTACTCGCCGAATGAGAAATAAATTAGGAACCGATTCCTCAACTGTTTCATCATCAGGATATAATGGGTATAAAGGATATTCTGCTGATGAAAGTTCTCACGATACATCTGAAAATGATTCATCCGATGAATCAGAGGTCACTTTTGCAAGTTCCCGGACTTCATCTAACAGGATAGTTCCTAACAAAGCTTCATCATTATGGTACATGGAGTCTTCTGTCAATATGGAGGCCAAAAAGAGACTCTCTGAGAGATGGAAAATGACTCACAGGTCTCAAGAGCATGGAGCGTCTAGTAAAGGCAGCACACTAGCTGATATGCTTGCTATTCCAGATGTAGACATAAGGCAACGGAGCCCGGACATTGTAGTTCCACAGGATGAGCATTTACGCACATCTGGGAGGAATGATAAAACTGCAAAAGTTAATCCTCCTTTGGGTATTAGCAGTAGGGATGGCTGGAAGGATGGCTGTGTTCAGAATCTATCAAGGTCAAGGTCTCTTCCGTCTTCCATTAATCACCTTGGAAGTCCTAAATCTAACTCAAGGAATGAAGCAATTACTGCAGAAAGGTTTCTGATTCAAAAAGAAAGTGTTGATCATATGAGAAACAAGTCTATTAAGAGGAATTCTAGAAGAAAGGGCGTATCTTTTTCAGATAGCAGTAAACCTAATGATGAGAAATTTGAGTCTTTTGATGTAAAGGTAGATATGGTTGATGATATACATGAAGTGCAATGCAGTGGAAACATGATAAATATCACCACTGACGGGAAGGATTCATCTGATGTAAAAACTGTGATTCTAGAGGTGCCATCAAGTAGAAATGATTCATGTCTAGACTTTGTAGAAAAGGAAAAGAACAATGTTTATGATGAACCAGCTACTGCATCTCCGTCCTGTAATATACCAAAAGATGGTTCCTCAACAAGTGGCATGCCTTCTTTGCCACAGGTTAGATAAGTAATGTTTGTTCATTTATTCATTTTTTGTGTATGCTTCTATTGAGTTTGGTCCTGGGTTTTAGGTCAGGAGATCTTGGGTAGGATAATGCTTGCTAAAGAACCAAAGCTTATGGGTTGACCCTAGTAAAGGAATTTCAAGATGCCCTTTCTGTTTCAAATTTTAAATGCAATATGTGTATCTAGTCTCTACAGAATATACTTCATATAAGTGCCATATAGCAAAGAGTAACAAACACTAATTCACATCCAAATTTATCTTGCTAAATCCATAATACAAATAGGTTAATAATAGCTGAAGTGAAGCTTCTCATAATCTCATTTCCATATCTAAAATACAACAAAATTAGGGTCAGTTGGGTAAAAATGTGCTGATTCTAATTTGAACCAAGAATTTTCAGGTTGTCTCATTCTTGGTTCTGAATTCTGATAAAATTGGATATAATCAAATTTCAAATTTACAATTTAGTTCAATATCAATTTTTTTTTTTTTTTTTTTTTTTTTTTTTTTTGCATGTCCGGATATGACATGACCACATTTATTATGTCTCCAATGTTTAGGATTCCCTATGTCCCAATCTGTTTTTTCCATTTGCCAATGCATTGTTTTTTTTTTATCATTAATATTTATAAGGGAATTTCTCAATGGTAATCCCCAACTTGAAATGGTAACCCTTTTTATTTTTTATTATACAAAATGACCTTAATTAAAAATTTATTCTCACAAGTAATCTAATCTTAATAAATAGGTTAGTTATAATTAACTATGGTTATTTATTTATTTTTTGTAATGAAATACTAATATTTTTTTTTAAAAAAACCAACAGTCCACCACCAACCAACCCAGCCAACACCTCAACCACTTCCATCCTCACCTTCACCCAGCCACCACTAGATGTGACCCTAATCCAAACCCCGACAACCGCGCGCCCCAAACCCTTCGACCTTGACCATCGTGCGACAGAACCCTCCGACCTTAACCACCGCGCTCCCAGAACCCCCGACCTCGATTACCGCTCTGTTTCAGGCGAGGTGGTGGGGGATGGGTTACGGGATTCAGGCGAGGTGGTGGGGGATGGGTTACGACATTCAGGCAAGGGGTGAGGGATGGGTTACGGGTTTCAGGCAAGGGGGTTGGAGATGGGTTATGGGTTTCAGCCTTTCACGCAACTAGGCGATGAGGTTGGGGATGTGAGTTTCAGGCGGCACTCGAGGTGGAAGAAAGGGTAGGGGCTGGGAGAAAGAGTCAGGGTAGGGTCTAGGGGTCTGTTTAGGGTCGCTGGCGGTTGGGGGTGGGCGTCGGCGGGGAATTTGTGCCGAACGCCGGCAGTGAAGGGGGAGAGGGAATGGATGGGCTGACTGGTGGAGGTGGTGCTGTGGGTGGCTGGTTGATGGTTATTATTTTTCTAAAGGGTTTATTTTTATTTTTTTTCAAAAAACCTTAACTATGGTTAATTTTAATTAAATAATTAATGAAATAAGGTTATAATTGGGATAAATTTTTTAATTGAGGTCATTTTGTGAAATTTTAAAAAAAAAGGAGGTCACCATTTCAGTGTTACACAAGTTGGGGGTTACCATTGAGAATTTCCCTATTTATAATTACATATTACTAGAAATTTTCAAAGATGAATTTTCTAAAGTACTCATTGAGACGAATCAAACAAGACCCCCACATAATCTCTAATTTTAAGTAAAGAGTCTAAAGGTTAAATTCCAAATGAGAAGAACAAAAAGAATTGTAGGGAGTATCCTTTAAATGAACTAACTTGTTAAACGAAATCATTATTTGTCTCTTCTTTTTAGTAGAGGCAAGAGATTTTAATGCGGAAATATGGCAAAATGAAGAACGGAAGACTGAACAGATGGGCTAGAAATGATTATGTTTCTTTTGATTTATAGTTCTTATTTCTTAATGACCTACATTTACTACTTATATTGCCTTGGATCTTAAATTTAATGACAATATAAACTAGTTGATACTTTTGAATCTAGCAATTTGGTTTGAATTGTTTTTTTGTAAGAAATCCTAGTGCAATTGAGGAGTATTTGAGTATTCAAAATTAACTCTTGTCTTGTCATTTAAATTGTTAGTCTTTTAGTGAAGCAATTATTAAATTTGAAAAGATCCTAGAAAATTATCGAAACAAAGTACTTTTGTCCTCCCATAAGCTACTATTAAACATCAAAGGTTCTGATAATGCAGCATTAATGTTCCGTGTAAAGGATACAAATTCAAGCTCATTATGAGTTTTTTTATCAATATGTATAAGAGCTATTTAATACCGTGGCATGTATTGTGATGATTGAACAATTTTTTTGTTCCTTATTGGCTAATAAAATTACCTATTTTGAACTGAATTCTGTGAAGTATTCAGTGTTCATTGTTGAGTCTTGGGAGGGTGACGAGGAAATAAACCTTTTTTGTATATATATACTTCTTCCATTTTCTTTTGCTTGCAACACAGCCTTAAGGCACACACTTTAGGAGGTGATTAGTAAAGGTTAATGAACGATTTCATCAAAATAATTTGAAAACCAGGAATAGGTAAGGATTAGGTACCATGTGTTAAAGTTATTCTGATTAATTTGTTCGTTTACATTGTATAATCTCAACCTCAAAATGCGTGCCACAAACAAGAGCCATCTCTTAAAGAAAAAGGCATTGGTATGGCATTGGTATCTCCCGATCTTACCTACCTTTCATTTATGGCAGTTTTGTGATTTTGTTGTTTGAATTCCCTTAAAAAAGTATGGGATCATATATATCAGTATACAAATCTGTGGTATTTATTGAATAAAAATAAAAAAGATCAACTCTTTACTTATGAGAAAGTATACTACTATATTAGACACTTGAGGAGATAAAGTGTTTCATAATTTGATGAGCAGTGAAAGTTTTTAGTTAGGGTATTATTGATTATCCTAAAAATTTTCAAGGGAAAGCACTAGATGGCTAGATGCAACGTTCAAGAGTGGCAAAAAAGAGGTATGTTGTCCAACATTGAAAATTGATTAGAAACTTGACTGAAATAATTCTATTGCTTCTTAAAAAATGCCCTCCACATGATGACCTTAGAAGTAAGGGGGTTTTCACCTATCTTATCCAGGAACCTACATGTGGTCTAGATCATAAACCTATCTGACACAATTCCTTCAACCTCAATATGTCGGTCCCTCTAAAGTTAGGCTTGCCACTATGTAGGAACTGAAGGCTTTTTGTCTCTTCATTTTTCTTAAATCATGGCACATTTAGCTACTAAATCAAAATGTCCTCACTCCATGCAGAGGTGGTTTTCACATGTTGATAGGGTGAGTTTCATGAGATAACCTGGAAGAGTGTGCCTGCTGAACTGTTTTATCTGAAGTTCTGGAATCAATTAGTTTCTTTTTTCTAGAAGGTATACCACTCCACACTCCCAGCTCCCAATTAGGAGCATGATGAGCCTTGGAATGGTATTATTGATTTATACTCTGTAATATATATGCAAGGAAAGAGAACTGATAAAGATGTTGTCCAATATCAACCCTCATTTTTATTTACCATGATTTTTTATTTTATTTTATTTTATTTTTCTGTTGAAGCATTCCTTTGTAATTACTATCCTCAACCAATACCATTGCCCAAGGAAAGTCTCTCTATGCTTTTCTTCAACCCCATTAGAGTTATAGGGGCATTAGATTGGCATACTTTTTGAGTGATGTGATGTTTGGACGTGACATAATATCTTTTCATCTGTCAAAGCTTTTATCTCAATCATTCCAGAGTATAGATAAGACTCTGAGGCGAATAAAACAAATGTGTCCTTTTAAATTGGCAGTCATCGTTATATTTGAAATTTGTTGTGTAAATTTCAGCAGTTTTAGTTATAGTCATTCACTTTGGATATTTTGTTCTGTTGTGCTATCTTCTTAAATGTAATTGTCTTGATATTGCAGGTAGGAGATTCCTCTTGTCTGCAGTGTGCTGCAACTCATGCAGATTCTCCTGCAAACAGCAAGGAGTCTGAGCAACCCAGTCCTGTTTCAGTTTTGGAAGCTCCTTTTGTTGAAGATGTTTCATCTGGTTCAGAGTGTTTTGAGAGAGTCAGCGCTGAACTTCATGGTGAGAATCTATATATGTGGTGCTTGTTTCTCTTTCAAGTTTCCCAATTAATATATACATTTTTAAAAGTAACAATTCCATTTCAAGTAATGCTATTGCATCCTAAATTCTTTTATTTGGTATTTGTTACCAGGATTGTTAGATTTAAGTCCATATGTTTCTAAAAGGATGCTATACAGCTAATGCTGGTGGTTATATAGAATCTGAATTTAAATCAAATTAGTATTTATTTTACACGGAACAGGAATGTAATGTGCTACGAAGTCTTAGTATGACCAGTGTATTAACTGTGTACTACATAACAATTTAGGTAATATCGGCTAGTTTTTATATCTAATTTTTGTACATCATGGATCCCCTGTTGGTGTCCTTTTCAAGATTGCCAGAAGTAGCCTTCTCACTACTACCTAATGTGTACTTAACTACTGAACCTTTTGATATCATGCAAATGATATTCAATTCTTTTATGGCCTATTTGTTACTTTGCAAGCAATCAACTAATATGAATGATTTACTAGAATGGTCTTGAATGATGAAGATTCCATTTCTATGATCTGATTTGATTTTATACCAATTAAAGGAGGCTTTGGAGTTTCAATTAAGCTAGTTGGTTGGTTGGGTAAATATGGGTTTCAAATTATGAAAGTAGAGTACAGTGTTGGGATATGATCAAAGCACATATAAATTGTATTAGCTTTTGGATATGGGTTAATCAAATGGTTAGAACTAACCTCCCATATGTTTTCTTTTCCATATTAGTTTCAACTCAGGTGAAGGTAGTGTTATTTAAGGTGGAGACAATAATACTTTGATGTAAAGCTTTGAAATTCTGACAGTAATGATAATTCACTGACAAATATCTCTAAGCAATGAGGAAGTCTGAAGTTGCAATGAGGAAGTCTGAACTTTGTACACAGTTTTTCGTAAAGTGTTATTTAGGAAGGTTAAAGAAGAGGGGAGAGAACAAGAATTTAAAAGAGAAAGTTGGGGGGGGGGGTCCTTTAGTGGGTAGTGAGCTACTAAGTCATACTACATATTGATACCGCTTCCCTCTATCCATTTTTATTAAGATGTTTGGATTGAAGAAATGGAGGGAAAAGAAGAAAAGGGAAATGGAGGGAGGGAGTATCTTTCATTTGGATAACAAATTAGGGATGAAGGGAATTGGAGGCAAGAGAAATGGAGAAATTAAAATCTAAGAAAATGATCCCTCCAACAATTTGAGAGATTTGGAAGGAAAACTCTCCATTCTTCCTTCCCCTTCCTTTTCCTTTCCTCTTCACCTCCCTCTTCTTTTCCTTCCCTTAATATTATCCAAACAAACTGTAAGGAAAACTCAGCTAGGATATTTGTTATTTAGACTTGGCTAGAAGTTTAAAGTCATACAGTCATTTTATGCAAGTTTTGTCTGATTTTGTCATAAAGTGAAGTGTGAAAGTCTCGAGTGTCCGACATGGGTACTTGAGAAGGAAATGAAGAGTGAAATAAACATATGGCAAAGATTAGAGACTATTAAAAAATTAAACTAGCATTAGTAGTTTGTTATCGGTGGTGGCAATGGTAATTGTTAATGTGCATTGCTTGTGAGTTGCATCAGTACGTATATGATGATGATTCCTAGATATGATGGATATTGCTATATAATGATGTTGCATATACGATGTAAACTTGTGTTTTTTTAATACTTGCCAATTGTTTTACCATTTGTTAGTAAATTTATCACTCTGAACATGTATTTCACTTTCAGGGTTAAGAAAACAACTTCAGCTTCTTAAGCTGGAATCAGAAGGTTACGATGAAGGATCTGTGGTTGTTTCCAGTGATGAGTACGGGGAGGATTCAACCGAGTTGCATGATGGCAAGCACTTTCCTCAAGCTGGAGAGTGCTGGGAATCTTGGTACTTGGTAGATGTGTTGGCCCTCTCTGGGCTTAATGAAACTGATTCTGAGTTGTTTCATGGAACGTGGCACTCCCCAGATTGTCCTATTGACCCCTGGGTGTTCGAAGATCTTGAGAAGAGATATGGTGAATTGGAGTCATGTTCAAGATCTGAGCGAAGACTGTTGTTTGACCATATAAATGCCCGAATAGTAGAGATCTCTGAGCAAATTGTAGATTTGGAGTCGTGGACATTGACATCAAGAAAGATTATTGGCCCACAATGGTTGAAAGATGTACTTAAAACCGAGCTTCATAAACTGCTTGAGAAGCAGGAAAAAAAGCTAGCAGAAAATGCCATTGACATGTTGATACTTAGTGACATGAGGTGGATGAAGCTTGGAGAGCACATCAGTGCTGTAGGTAGGGATATTGAAGTATTGTTAATAGATGAGCTAATAGCGGAATCCATTGTTGTGTAGAGAGGCCTCAGCATCTAATTTAATGTATATGTGTATGAACTGAGCGATCAGTTCGGTAGAGGACAATAAGCTGTCGAAAAATCTGTAGGAATTTTTTTACAAGAAATAAGAATTAGGATGATGTATGAACTTATCAGCTCCAAGTATATTAATCACAGTGTTAATGTTATTAGCTCATTAACATCGTTAGTCCTCATTAAATTTCGTTATTCTTGTAAATTTAGTACTCTCTCCGTTTCATAATGGTGTTTCTGTTTACGTAAATCAATGTAAATTTTTACCTATTTTTGACCACAAATATCTTTAGTATCACATTAGCAAAAAAATAAAAAGGTTAGATATTAATAATAAACTCATGAAGATGAATTAAATTAAATTTCATACGACTATATTTGTTCTTAGAAATTGAAAGAAATTTAGAAGATTATATCATATTTTTACTGGAAAAATTGATTCAAATAATCCCACTTTTGTCCGGTTCGCTATTAATAATCCCACCTTTAAATTATTATTTAATAATCCCACCTTCATAGGGGATTTTCTTCTATTGGTCCTGACCTGTTGGTAACCGGTTTTGATAAGTTAATATGCCACGTGTCATTTTATAATTGGTTGAAAAAAATTAAAAAAAAGTTAAAAACTAAAAAAAAAAAAAAACCATCAGCCACCCTCATCCACCGTGAACCCTTAACCCTCACCTTCGCCCCACCAAAAATCGGCCGGCCGCCACCCTAAACCCCCCGTAAACAGCCGGCCGGAACCCAGTAATACAGAACCCACCCATCTGATCAAAAGGCACCCACGAAATCACCCTCTAAAACGTTTCCCAACCCCAAACCACCATAACCACCACCTTGAAAAACACCATAACCCGCCGAAAACCTCCTCTCACCCCCAAAAACCGCCGAAAAGTCCCTCTAGCCATCGAAACTCCAGCCTAAGACATCCCCTTCTGCTATTCTGCTATTAAAGGGTTTTTTTTATTTTTTTTTAACTTTTTTTTTCTTAAATCATTGAAATTAATGGTTGGTTTTGCTGTGTGGGGTTGGGAATATGGGTCCCGGTGTTTTGGCGGTGGAGTTGCAGATTCCAGCGGTAGGGATGGGCGTTTCTGCAGTAGGGATGGGGGGAGAGACTGCGGAGGTTGGGGTTAGGGTGGTTGGGCTGGGGGTTGGCCGGGTATTTTTACAATAATTTTTTTTAAAGGTTTTTGGTTTTTCTTTTGGAAAATTTGCAAATTGCAGCCATTTAAAGTTCGTATTTTGTAAATTGCAGCCATTTAAATTTTTTTTTGCAAATTGCAGCTCAAAAGTTCGTATAAACTGTAAATTGCAGCCCGATTCAACTTTTTCATCGCTTTACATGTCGAAAAATCTCCGATTAAGGTTTTAGGGGTCATTTAAGCCATTAGGAGCCCGAATTGAGCTCAGAATTATCAAAAAAAATAACGTAAGTGTCTCATATTTATAGTTTCCCACAAATTAATACATTTTTGTTAAGTAAAACGAGGCATTTGCGTTATTTTTTTGCTAATTTCGAGCTCAATTTGGGCCCCTAAGAGCTAAAATGGCCTCTAAACCTTAATCGGAGATTTTTCGACTTGTAAACCGATGAAAAAGTTGAATCGGGCTGCAATTTACAATTTATACGAACTTTTGGGCTGCAATTTGCAATTTTTTTTAAATGGCTGCAATTTGCAAAATACGAACTTTAAATGACTGCAATTTGCAAATTTTCCTTTTCTTTTTGGCCAATTATTTGGTGACATGTGTCACTCAACTTAAAAAAACAAAATAGTTTACCTAATGTATAGGTTACCGGTCACTAAAGACCGATAGAAGAAAATCCCTTACAAAGGTGGGATTATTAAATAATAATCTAAATGTGGGATTATTAAAAGTAAATCGTGCAAAGGTGGGATTATAAAAATCAATTTTTCCATTTTTAAAAAGTCAAAGATTCCAATTACAGAAACATCATTGTGAAAGCGAGGGAGTATTTTTGTATGCTTAAATATATCATGTATGGATCTTAATTTAATGCAGACGAACTGACAAAGTATATACTATCAAATCCCTCTGACAATAACTCCCAATCTTACTATGTACGGAGTATATGATATCATCCAATCAAATGCAAGAGTAACAAGATTTTGCAAAGAATCTAATGTGGACATTTTCGACTAAAACTTAATGTGCAAAATATGCAAATTTTAACCTGAGAAATTAGGCTTTGAACCTATCCTATAGCACCAGTAATAAGGAGTACAATGCGTTTTTTGTGTGGTTGGCCATATAAGTAATCCGTATAGCACTCATAGAACAACTCTATTCGTATAATATTGTTAGAGTAATCCTTTGTAATACTTTTTGAGTAACTCTATTGTTTCTGATAACAGAATACTCCTCGGTGTTAGGGTAATCAAGATATCCTAGAACTATGTCCAATGTATGTCCGAATTTCCCTCAGCTATGCCTTGCTGTCCGAGAGCTAGGCCTGCAAAAGAGAAAGAAGGTTAACTGCCCCGGGGGTGTGACCCGGGAAAGCCCCTCCGATGCTTAAGTTAGCGAATGTACTTTCTAGAGATAGAAAGTAGAGAGAGAAGGAGTACTTTAGAGAGAGAAAGTAGAGAGAGAAGGTTAGAGAATTAGGAAAAAGTTACCATCATTAATGATTGGAGAGCTATTTATAGATGTACTTTCAGGTGGCAGAAGTTGTACTTAATTGGACAAATTAGGGATAAATCTGTACTTTGCTCCGATTAATGATGGGCTGGATCATGGAGGGGTATTTTCGTAATTCCAGGTCAATGGGCTTAGGACAATGGACTTGGCCCAAACATTTATCCCCACGCGTGATGTGGGAACGAGATCGCATGAAGTTCGGATATCACGCGGAATAAAGATGAGATAAGTTATTGCATATGCCGGAGTAAAACCCGAGGCATATCTGAGGGCTAAAACGACCCCCAAGGGTATCTGAGGGCTAAAAAGGAGCCCCAAGGGTATCTGAGGGCTAAAAAAGGAGTCCCAAGCGACTTGCAAGGGTGAAAACCAGCCCCAAGCAATGCATTGATGGTACTTTAATTCAGATGATTGAGCAGTTTTGAGAGCTAAGCCTGATGATGGCTTAGGGATAACTGTTGGACTTTCCATTTTCAGAATATTTTCTTCAGGTTGAGCTCCATGTATTTTGCTGAAGGCATGTCTTGTTTCCATTTTCCACTATCCTTGGGATTTTTAGAGATAAGCTGATGATGATTCAATGCTAATTAAGCTTGTAATTAAGCTTAATCCTTTAATGGCGACTTTCTGGGCTCAAGCATCACTTAGGCCCATTTGAACCAGGGTTTTGAGGAGTTGCCATCTCCTTAGCTTGAACATATGAACTCCCACCTCACCTCATTTGCTTTTCACCCTTTTCATTTTCCTTAGAGAATTTTCAAAAATCCTCTCCAATTTCTCCTAAGTTCTTGAGAGTTTGAGTGTTCAAGTCACATCACTCAAGCTTGCCTTATTCAAGTTCTTCCAAGTTCATCAAGATCTTCAAGAGGTATATGGAAATTTCCACTTTTTGATTTATTTTCATAGATCCAAAAGCATGTCTAGGCGTTTTTTGTACTTGGAAATTCTGAAATTTTGAATTTATTTTAGGGGTAGGCATACTTGAACTTTGAATTGATTTAACCCTGGGGTAGAATGGCTATGCTCAGCCGAAATTAAGGATTTTTCTTTATAATTTTCGGATTTTTGGGAATCTTGAGTGGCTGTTTCGATTTTTTTTATTTTTATTTATTTATTTATTTATTTTTTACGGGGTAGAGGTAGCGATGCCCAACTATGCCCAGCTCTCGGCCAGGTTGGTTATATCGAATGCTAGGCCTGAAATCCGGGGGGGGGGGGGTGGGGGAGGCTAGGTTACCTGACAGCGCGGAAGGCCTAGCGGGTATGCCTCGGCCGAGGGGTCGTCTTGTCGGGCTAAAGGGGTATTACACTCGGCTGAGGGGGTTTTTAGAGTGAGAGCCGAGGGATGTGCTCGGTTAGCTCGGTCATGCCGAGAGGGTTGGGGTGCTGGCCGAATGGGTGCGCGGCGCGCCGAGGGGGTGCGTGGCGCGCGACGTGCGGAGGATAGCCCGGGTGAGGAAGAGCCTAGGTTAGAAGAGAGATAAGAGAGGGAGGTGTGATAAGCCGAGGGAGTCAAGGCGGGCTGTGCGCTGAGGGCCTCCCAGGACGAGGGCTGGAACACGGGCCGAGGTGGTTCCGAGCGATAGGCCGAGGAGGAGCCCTGCTTGGCCGAGAGGGTATGCGGTCGAGCTGGGCGTTCGGTGTCGCTCTTTTGAGGGGTAGCATGCCTAGCGGAGGTCGGAAGAATGGTTTTTGAGTAATTAATGAGGAAGAGAAGGGGATGACCGAGAGGGTATTGATGCCACGCCGAAGGGCTTCAAGCGCGGTTAAGGGGGTAAGACGCGATGAGGGCCACTTCGAAACACGCCCAGCTCTCGGACTTTGGTAGGTTAGGGTCTGCATTGTGATGTGAGAGCCATGGAGAGGGGGTATGTCGAAGGGGTTTCCGCGCGGCCGAGGGGGTCACCTGGCGCGCAGAAGGCCTGTTTGGCCGAGTGAAAAAGCCAAGGAGAGAGAAAGACGATGGGGGGAGCGCACCCAACTCTCGGCCCCCGCACTTAGAAAATTTTGCTTTTAGCTGGTGCTATGCCGAGGGAGTTGGAAGCCAATACTTAACCAAATTTTAGTTAAGTTTTGAGAGAGTTTTTTTTAGTACCTTGTTCATGTTCCTCAGCTGGGCTTGATCTTTGAAAATTTTCTAACACTTGAATTTTTTTGTTGAAGTTTCAGGAGTACTTCTCCCCGAGGTGCTTGATTAGCTTCAAGATAATTCTTTTCGGCCTCTCTGACCACTTGGTGAGCCTTCTATACTTAGTTTTTTAAGCTAAAAGTATCATGCCTCCATGCTTAGTAATTGTTTGCTACTTTTTCCTTGTATGCTTGATTGTTCCTCGGTTGCGCTATTGTTGATGTTAGGCTTAGAGGTAAGCTTGTTGTATTCTTGTATGTACATTGAGCATTCTTCGGGGTAGTCTTGAGTTGAGCTATGCATGTATCATGATTGACCAAGCGACTCAAGACTACCTTGACTCTCTCCCCGGCCCTTCATCTTATGACTTGTCCAAGGAAATCTGGGCGGGGGGAGTACTTGTAACAAATGTGATTGGTAGTAGTGTTGATTCTTCTGTTCCTTTGGGTGTGCCTTTTCCTAGTGTGCCATCCCCACCCCCTGAGCATGATTTAGGCTTTGATTATTATTTGCCTCCTTCCCCTTGGGAAGTTTCTCTCTCACGTGAACCGACTTCTAGGGGTTCTTTGAACAGATTGCTTGTTGAAGGAGTGGTGACAATGTCAAGTGAGGATGATACATCTACTTCTCTTGGGGCGCCGGTGATTTTTAAACCACCAGTTAGGAGAGTTAGCCCCTCTATGTTCCACCCCACCCCTGCTTGGTTTAGATCTTTATCTGAGGGTACTAGACATTTACAGATTAAGTACCATATTAGGGAACCTTTTCTCATTTCCCCTCATGGGGGTGATAGCTCTGTAGATAACCCTCCCCCCGGGTGTATAACTGTATATAAGCAATGTTTGGATAATGGGTTGAGATTTCCGCTACACCCTTTCGTTGAGGAATTGTTGATTGAATATAACCTTAGTGTAACCCAGCTTGTTCCTAACTCTTGGTTGACAATAAACGCTTACATAGCCAGATGTAGCTTACTTGGAGCCCCTTGCACCATAATCGCCTTTAGGAAGTGAGGCTCCCAGTAAGAGGAAGTGATTGCTGAGTGAAAGCAGAGTCCCGATTGTGTCGATTATCAGTCCATGGTAGGAAGTGAGGCCTTTGAGGCGGGGATCGCAGACGCCATCACTTACATGGAGATTGCTTTTACTTCTCTTGGTCTCTAGGATTCATTTCCTACGGTGCGGGATAAGGTTAAGGACCTTGTTCGCGCAGCCGAGGAGGAGGAGTGCAGGAGGCTGCTAGCTGAGCAGGGCGAGATTGAGGAGTAGCTTCTTCAGGATTTTGATCTAGATTTGATTGATTTTCCTTAGGATGTACTTCTTTTCTGGGATGTATGAAAAACTTATGATTTTTTGTTGGAACTTTGAATCTTTAACTTGGCCTGTATATTTGCACATTCGGCTTTTACTTTGCTTTGCTTGATGCTTTATTTCTTTTTTTTGCTTTACTACTTGATAATTCACCCCTAGGGGCCAAAAAGAGGCCCCTAGTGCTTAATGAACAGCCTTAGCATAGTTGCGTGATGAGGGCTAAAACGAGCCTTATGTTATTTTTATTAGAATTGTATGATCACCTGGGGGCTAAACGAGCCCTTAGTTATAAAACTTGCAATGATAATGTGAATAAGCTAGGGGCTAAAGGCGATCCCCAAGTTTGAGAATTGTATGAGAGCTGGGTTATTCCAACTCATTATGGATAACGTAAACAATCCTGGGGCTAAAATGAGCCCCAAGTTATAAGTCATATGAGAGTCGGGCCTTCCGAATCTTTAAAGTAAGATGAGGGACTAAACGAGCCCCAAGTTATAAGTGATCTTTCGGCCAGGACTCTATCTCAGATGCTTGAGTATAGGCTAGCATCTTGCCCCAAACATTGGAGCAAACTTAAGTGTTAGCGAACCAAAATGTCTTGTGCCAGGCATGTGGTGCTATTTAAATGAACTCGGCTATGCTAATAAGCGATATAAAAGTTTCAAAAAATAAACTAAGTAAAAGACAAACGACAAAAATGCAAAATATATGGGGCAAACATCCCAACTGGAAGTTTTTCATTATGTTAAAAAATGTAACAGTCATTACAATGATGCGCTATATTGAAGTTGATCTCCTAGTATCGGTTCTTATTGCCCCTAGGGCATCAATGTGAGGAGGATGCTTAAACATAAAACCTCCGGAGGTTATCAGCATTCCATGGCTGGGGGAGGTCCTTGCCATCAGGGGTTTGCAAGCGAAAGGTTCCCGGGCGGATCACCTCCTTAACCTTGTAAGGTCCTTCCCAATTGGGGCTTAGCTTACCCAATGTCGGGGGCTTGCAAGCGGCCTCACACATCCGAAGCACCCAATCAGCTTTAGCCAGGGGCCTTGCCTTGAATCTTTTGTTGAAATAATGAGTTATCCTTTGCTTGTATGCTATAGAGCGAAGCAAAGCGTCTCCCCTTATCTCTGGGAGTAAGTCTAAGGCCAAGGGCTTCAGCTGATCATTTTGATTGGAGTTATAGAAGGTAACTTTGGGGGATGGGATCCCAACTTCCACGGGGAGTACGACATCACTCCCATACACTAAGGCAAAAGGGGTTTGCCCCGTAGCCTCTTTGATTGTGGTACGAATGGACCACAAGATCCCGGGCAAGTCATCCACCCAAGACCCCTTCATGCCTTCCAGCATTGTCTTCAGCCCTTTTAATATTGTTTTGTTTGCCGCTTCTTCTTGGCCATTTGTTTGGGGTCGACACACAGTTGAAAACCTTGACTTGATCCCAAAACGACTGCAATATTCCTTTGTTGGCCCACTATTGAATTGTCGGCCATTGTTTGAGATCAGAATGCGGGGTACCCTGAAGCGGGTGATGATATTCCACCAAATGAACCTTTAGACTTGCTTATCGATTATTGTTGCCACCGACTCAGCTTCAATCCACTTGGTGAAATAATCCACCGCTACTATAAGAAATTTCCTTTGTCTAGAGGCCACGGGGAATGGACCTAGGATGTCCATGCCCCGACGATCAAAGGGTAGGACTGACTGAATACTTGTGAGGGCGTTGGTCGGAACATGGGGCATGTCAGCAAACCTTTGGCATTTTTCACACTTCTTGACAATCTTGACAACATCATCCTTCAGGGTGGGCCAATAGAATCCAACCCTTAGCGCTGTTCCAACTATAGTTCTTCCACCCTGATGGCTGCCACATGCTCCTTCATGAATTTCCCTAAGGACATAGTTCCCCTCCTCCGGGGTTATGCACTTCAGCAATGGATAGTAAAAGATTTTTTGTAGAGGATCCCATCATGAAGTAAGAACCACTCACTCTGTTTCTTGATCATCTTGAATTCGGGGGTGTCCTCGGGCAGCTCCCCTTTTAAGAATTGAGTGATTTGGTCCATCCAAGTTTCCCCTCTATCAATGTCCATGACAACAGATCTTTGGGTACTTGGTTTCTCTAACACCTCCCACATGATGTTTCGAGGGGCTATCCCCTCGGCTGAACTAGCTAGGCGGGCTAGAGCATCGGCTTGCTGATTCCTTGAGCGAGGGATGTGCTTGATCTCGAAGTTGTCAAACGATCTTGTCAAGTTCTCAGCCTTTTCAAAATAGGCTTTCATGTTTTCTTCCTTTACTTCAAATTCTTTTGTCATCTTCTCCACATTGAGTTGTGAATCCGAGCAAACTTGGACTGATTTAATCTTCATGAATTGGCACAAGTTTAGCCCCAAGATAAGAGCCTCATACTCAGCTTCATTATTTGATGCATGGAAAGAAAACTTGACTGCATATTCAAACTTCTCTCCCACCGGGGAGGTGATAACTAGCCCTGCCCCGCTTCCAGCTTTACTCGACGACCCATCCACATAAAGAGCCCAAGGGGCGGAGGTGTCCATCGGTGTAGGCCTATGAGCGCACTCGGCTATGAAGTCAGCCAAGGCTTGGGCCTTGATGGCCTTTCGGGGCTCAAATTCAATACCGAAATCGGCCAACTAATCCGACCAATCAGTCATTCGGGATGAATAATTTTTTCTCTCTAGCACCTTCTTGATCGGTTGGCTGGTGAGTACCTTGATTGGATGTGCTTGAAAGTATGGCTTCAACTTCATGCTTGCCATCACTAAAGCGTACACCACTTTTTCTATGAGAGTATATCGGGTTTCAGCCGCCCTTAGGTAATGGCTGACAAAATAGACTGGTACTTGGCCTTCATCTCTTTCAGCAACAAGAACCACACTCAGGGCATAATCTGATATGGCCAAGTACACAAACAATGTTTCCCCGGGGAGGGGGCTAACAAGCTTCGGGGTGTTCATCATCTGTTCCTTCAATTGCTGGAAAGATTTTTTAGCCTCTTCATCCCACAGGAACTTAGGCCTCTTAAGGGCCTTGAAGAAAGACAAACTCTTATCAGGTGATCGGGATAGGAACCTCCCCAATGCGGCTAGGCAGCCTGTAAGGCATTGCACTTCCTTCACATTCCGGGGGGATTCCATGTCAAGAATAGCTTGAATTTTATTGGGGTTGGCATCAATGCCCCGTTGATCAACTATGAAACCCAGACACTTTCCACCTTGCACCCCGAAGACACATTTGCTGGGGTTAAGCTTCATTTTATATTTTCTAAGGGTGGTGAATGTTTCCCTTAGATCCGCTATGTGGTCTGGGCTTTCCTTGCTTTTCACGATCATATCATCAACATAGGCCTCAACATTCCGGCCTAGTTTCCCTTTAAATATTTTGTTCATCAGGCGCTGGTAGGTAGCCTCGGCGTTCTTCAGGCCGAAGGGCATCACATTATAGAAATACACCCCCTGACTGGTGATGAAGGCCGTGTGTGCTTGATCTTTTTCTGACATGGGTATCTGATGATGCCCCGCGTTGGCATCCATGATGCTTAGGAGGGCGTGACCAGCAGTCGAATCCACCAACCTATCAATCTTAGGCAAAGGATGATCATCTTTCGGGCATGCCTTGTTCAAATTTGTGAAGTCCACACACATACGCCAAGAGCCATTTGGCTTTCTAACAAGCACAACATTGGATAGCCACTCGGTATATTGACATTTTCGAATAAAACCTGATTCGAGAAGCTTCTTAACCTCAGCGGCTGCAACTTTGTTTCTCTCCGGCCCAGCATGTCGGAGTTTCTGCTTGACGGGCTTGTAGCCCTCCTTGATGTTTAGCTCATGGGTCATCACCTCGGGGTCAATGCCCGACATTTCATCTGCTATAAAAGCGAAGATGTCTTTGAATTCTCTAAGTACTTGAATAATTTCTTCCTTGAGCTGAGGGTCCAAGGTCTTTCCTACTCTCACGGTCCGAGCAGGGTCATCACCTAAGGGTATGCTCTCATCCTCCTCAATAGGCCTAGGCCTACCGTATTTCTTAGGATTCTCGGCCATGTAGATGTTCATGACCGGGAGCTGGGGTTCATCAATATCCATCGCTTTCCTCTTGGCCCCCTTGTCTTCTTGATTGACGGAGCTCTCAGGTGAATTCAAGCTATCTACATAGCATTTTCTTTCTTCAAACTGATCTCAAAATATCTTGCCCACCGATCCATCATCGGTCTCGAATTGAAGGAGCAAGTGATAGGTTGATATGGCGGCCTTGACCCTGTTAAGAAGGGGTCGGCCAATAATCATGTTGTATGGAAGAGGGGTATCCACCACTAAGAACGTGTGTACTAAGCTCCTCCCCTTCTTCTTTTCCCCCAAACGAACAGGCAGCTTGATCGTTCCTAAGGGATACACATGTTTCCCCCAAAACCAACTAAGGGTTTCTCTAGGGGTGTGAGGTCTCCTTTGCCAAAACGCATCTGTTCAATGCACTTCCATGTGATAATGTCCGCTGAACTTCCGCTATCCACCAAGATCTTCTTCACCTTAGCATTGGCCACCTTCATATGAATCACCAGGGGGTCATCATGAGGCCTTTGAATCTTTTTTCCTTTATCATCCCCAAATACCATGAGGGGGTCCTTTGGGGTGGATGAGGGAGTGCCGATATCATAGATGGGCTCTTCGAGCGACCGCAAGTGACCCTTGCGTGCCCTTTTAGACAACCCCCCGGAGGCAAATCCTCCGGCTAAGACATTGATGCTCATATTAGTGTCAGCTGAGCTGTGGGCTTCTTGCACTTCCTTGGAAGCTTTGCTTCTTTGCTTATCCTTCGGGGGGGGGGGGACTTGAGATATCTGTTAAGCTTTCCTTCCTCATCTAGCTTATCAAGGGCTCTCTTAAGGTCTTTGCAGTTCCGGGTGGTGTGACCGCACTCTTTATGGTATTCACACCAAAGCTTCCTGTTCCTCTGCTCAATTGGCGTGTTCATGGGGTTAGTCTTAAGAAGAATAGCCTTGTGCCTTATGTCCAAATAAATCTCATACCTATCAACATTGTACTTCAATCCTTCATCATCACTCTCAGCCCTCCTCGACCTTCTATTCCTGTTCTCATGATAATTATCTTCTTGCTTCCTCTTCCCCTTGTTGTTTGCCACGGGTGCCTTGCACACCTCACTAGATTCAATGATCCTTTCAGCTCTTTCCATGGATTCAGAGAAGGTACTCACCTTGTCATGGACAAGTTCAAACTTCATCTTATTAGACTTGAGCCCGAAGAGAAGGGCTGTAAAAGCAACATTGTCTTGGAGGTCGGGGATGCGCTGAGACTCGGTGTTGAACCTCTTGATGTATTCCTTAAGACTTTCATTCCCCCTTGCTTCACCGTCATTAGATGAACGTTGATCTTTGTTTGCCTACTCTCACCGATGAAGTGCTTTTTTAATTGAGTAGCTAGCATGTCAAACGTTCTTATGCTCCCTGGGGTAAGGTTGTTGAACCATGTCTGAGCTATGCCTTTGAGAGTGGTAGGGAAGAACCTACACCATGAGGCTTCACACCCGATTTGAACTCCCATCTGTGCTTTGTAAGCGTTCAGATGGTCTGTTGGGTCTGTCTTTCCCTCATAAGGGTCTAACGTAGGGATTTTAACCTTAGGAGGAATAGGGGTATTCATTATCTCATGGATGAAGGGGGTGATGTCCTTGACAATCCCGAGTCTCCTGGCCTGCGGGGAGAAGGACGATTGGGACTTTTGCATGCTGAACGAGCGGGCTGAGTGGGTCTCCCCCTTGGTCTGGAGGTAGCTGAGTGGATCATGCTATCTCGGTACCTTGTTGATCCATGCCGAGAGTAAACTATAGTTCGACCTCTCTGGGGGGCTCATTATCTTCCTTGGAGTTCTCCCTCCTAGAGTTGATTATCTCCCGGGCATCTAGAGTTCCATCCCTCAGCCTTCGGTCATTGATTATCTCTCTAGCATCTCTTGGTCGGCTGTGCTGCCCTATCTCCCGCTGGGGTTAGGGGACTGATTAGGCTGAGAGCGACGGGATGCTTGATGTTGAGGCCGAGAGGAGGCTTGATGGAGATGGGACACATGAGGCTGAGGGATAGGCTGTGGAGCGTTCCCCTGCCTGCCTTGACCCACCCCCTGGTTGACAAGTGCCCTGAGGCTTTCCTCCAGGTTTCTATTGATCTGGGCTGCCAACTGGTCCAAGTCTCGGCGAGTGACTACCTGGGGGCTATTCACTTCTCTCTCGGGTTCACTACAAGCTTGGGGTATCATCTCCTAGACTATGTGAGCATGCCTAACCGAGAGAATTGGAGCTTGCCTAGTAGCATCTTGATGAGTGCTGCGGGGACGCCTAGTGTTCACAATGACTTCTTGTTAGTTATCCCCACAGACGACACCACCTTTTTTCGGAAACAGAATACTCCTCGGTGTTAGGGTAATCAAGATATCCTAGATCTATATCTAATGTATGTCTAAATTTCCCTCAGCTATGCCTTGCTGTCCGAGAGCTAGGCCTGCAAAAGAGAAAGAAGGTTAACTACCTCGGGGGTGTGACCCGGGAAAGCCCCTCCGATGCTTAAGTTAGCGAATGTACTTTCTAGAGATAGAAAGTAGAGAGAGAAGGAGTACTTTAGAGAGAGAAAGTAGAGAGAGAAGGTTAGAGAATTAGGAAAAAGTTACCATCATTAATGATTGGAGAGCTATTTATAGATGTACTTTCATGTGGCAGAAGTTGTACTTAATTGGACAGATTAGGGGTAAATCCGTACTTTGCTTTGACTAATGATGGGCTGGATCATGGTAATTCTAGGACAATGGGATTAGGACAATGGACTTTGCCCAAACATCTATAATATTAACAGAGTAAACCTTTTAAGTAACCTTATGGTGGTTGGCTATACCATGTGATCAGTCACATATAAATGTTAGTGTAAAGAGTAGTGATAATGGAATCCAACTCAACATAATTAGTGAAATTTTAATATTGTACTAGTCATAGATAATCTACCTAATGGGTAATGTAGATTTGAAGAATTATATAAGGTCGTGTTTAAGGTAAAAACATACCCCAATTACGTAGTCCAGTCTCATAGAGACACGTAGCCTAAAAAAAGAGGCAACACATGTCCCTATAGGATAATGACACGTGTTAAAAATGAGAGCACCTGACAAAAGAAAATGAGGAATGAAGGTCTCCTTACATCAGGAGGCTCAAGTTCCTATATTGCCGCAAAACGGCGCCCCTAGGGGACATGTGCCCTCTCCTGATTGCGCCGCTAATCAAAGCACGCCACCCTAGGTAACTAACCCTAAAAGGGGCATCATTCCCCACCCCTATAAATACCCCAATCATTTATTATGGGAGGGGTGGATTTAAGACATAACATTTAATAGAGCATAAAAACAAATCTAACTTCTCTCTACTTTCTCTCTCTAGCTTTCCGAATTCCGGTTACTAACTTAACCTTCATAGCCGAATATTCCAACAATGGAATATTTGTGTTTTGTAGGTGTCCTAGACATCCTGTCCGTGGAGTGCGAACGGTATCCCAAGGGATTCCAAAAAACCCTGAAACATTTGGCGCCATATGTGGGGATATTCGTCCGTTATGGCAACAGATGGTCAGAAACCTAATGCAGGTCCTGGTCCTGGTGAGGACGGACATGTAAAGGATATAGTTGCAACAATCAATTCTAGTGATCCTCTGATAGCTTCATTTCATGTGGCCAAGGATCCTCCAGTAACTGCTGGTTCACTTAAGCTCGCCTTGAGCAAGCTCCGAAGGGAGCTTGAGGGTAAGATGCCTTCTTCTTCTAGGATACTGCCCAGAAGAAGAGGAGATGACATTCAAAAGAAGACCTAGAGCAAGGTGGTCAGTGCTGGAGACGCTGGGAATACCCATTCCGCCGACATGAACGTTCACCGAGGGTGCTGCAGACGGATATGTCTAGGCTCCTCGAGAAAATACAGTTGGCTGGGGGGCAGACCAGACAACCTCTGAAGAAGATAAATGAGCCGTCTCGGCGTTGGAAGGATGCAAGGGAGTACATAGGACATAGTAGCGTGAGCGAATAACCTATTCGGACACCGCCTCTACGCCAACTATGCCGGTTGATTTCTCAAACCATACCCCCTCAAAGAATACCATCTCGACCAGGATCAGTAGGAGTCAAGCTCATTCTACTCAAACTCCTATTCCAATTCAATCGTTTCAATATCAAACGCCCTAGAATTTCAATGCATTTTTGCCGCCTAACCCCCCTGTTTTGGACAGTTGGGAAATATGGCCAGCCGTTCGACCAGACAGCCTACCTGGCCGGACCGGCCGCTCAACCTCAACCCATTGATTGGAAAATGTGCTTGTTAAATCTCGGTGACAAGCCACCTCCGTTTTCTCAGGAAATCCTTAACTCCCCCAACCAGCAAAGGTTAAAAGTGTACTTTTGGGTGCCTACGAAGGTACGGGAAACCCAGAAGAGCACGTTACTTTGTACAAAAATTTGATGTATTTGCAAAGTGTGGATGATGCCACATGGTGCAGGTACTTCCCGGCCACCCTTAAGGGCGTGGTGCAGGACTTGTTTAATAGCCTGTCGGCCGCGTGCATCAACTGCTTTACCATTCTTAGTCTATTGTTTGTTGGTAAATTCTCGCACAATATTCCCCAAGGAAGACCAGCCTGAACTTGGCAACGATCATCCAAGGAAATACTGAGGGGTTACGTTCATACGTCTAGAGGTTCAATCAAGAGAAAGCCCAAAATTCATAATATGCCGGACGAAGTGGCCTATTCGGAATTTCTCTTGGGATTAAGGCACAATGGTTTCAAGTTTGATCTGGTCAAGAAAAAGGTTCGAACGTACGCAGGCGTGCTGCGAGAGGTCGACGCCTACATTGAAGCATCAAATTTTTGCTCCCTAACTAAAGCTGAACAACCAGCCAAGGGAGCTGAGAAGAAGTAACCTTCTCAGCAAGACTCGGTCAGGAAGAAAAAATAGAAGGAAACATTAAACGAAAGGAAGTTTGGGTGGCCGACAGCCAGCAGACGAAGTCAAAAAGGCCAAGACGTACGAGCCTCAGTATGAGTTCAACAAGCATTGTTACTCAATCCTAATGGAAATCAAAGATAAATTTGAGTTCGAGAAGCCCCAACCGCTGAAGGGCTCGGCTCAATAGCACAACAAAAACAAGTACTGTCATTACCACAAGGACGTGGGACATAACACAAATGAATCTATTAACTTGAAAAAATTGCTGGATAATATGGATGAAAAGGGCATGTTGAATTCATACGTCTTGAAGTCAAAATTCATGTACACTCGAACAGACAACAAATCCGAGAAGAAAAAGAACAATGACAAAGAAGATGATGGAAATAGCACTGATTCTTTGTTTTGTGGCCGTCATATCAGGCGGCTTTGCTGCAAGCAGCCCTACAATGAAGGGAATCAAGTGTAGACACCTACTTTTGGCCTTTTTTCATGAAAGGAAGTGCGATGATGATTCAAAAACCCGTTCTTCATGCTAGATCAAAGTGGAAGTGTTATAGACTACGAAATGCATTATGAAGTAAGTTAGCAAAACTCATATTTTGAGACCAAGCTATCTTGAAGCCTTGTCTGATTATTAATTAGGCCTAAAGCATGCTCATACATGTTTAAATTTGATTAATAATGGACCTAAATGTGGCAAATGAATTGATTCGATCCAATGGATCTTACATTGTTGAAAACCGATTCAAACAGATAAACCAACCATCATATTTTCGTTCATGGCTTATAAGATAGATATCCCTTTCAAAGAACTTTCCAACGGTATATTATAAGCCCAATTCCGAGCTAAAATGAAAAAGTTATGCTCAAAACACTAAATCGGGCCCTAAAATCGACACCCTTTCACTCCAACAGCCATATCATTTGATCCATAAAATATTTTAACCTAATTATAACGGCATTAGAAAGTAGATATTCAGATATTTCCAATTATATCTCACACGTCTTAATTTGACTTTGCAATCAAAAGTTATGGAAAATTTAAAAACGCATTTTCGTTTAAGGCAAACCACATCCAGCGCAACTCAGTGAGTTGCGCGAGCTTGGGGCGCGCAAGTCTTTGAGATGCGCGAGGAGCCCATAGCGACTCAGAGAGTTGCACGCGCCACCTGAAGGTGCGGCTCTAAAACCCTAAACCTAGATTCCTACGCCTATAAATTGGGTCTTGTTCAACTCGAAAGGGACCGATAAATCAGAATTCTAACCTTAGCATCCTCAAAACCCTAATCTCCCAAGTTTTCTTACTATCATATTACTTTTCTTCTCTCTTCCTAAATACTTTCCGACCCTAATTAAATCCATTGAAGTCCTTTGAGGTACGAAGAAGAAAGAAAGTCCATAAACGCATTAAACAGAGATTTAACATATAAGAAGAACGATTAGTTTCCTGAGCACTTAGATAAATAACTTTTATTTTATTGTTTAAATAAATTTAATTGAATAAATAGTGTTGTTTGATCACTTTTAACAAACTTTTGGTTAATTTAATTCACATAGTATTCTTGTGTTAATCAAGACTAGAATTTGAATAATTATTCTTGTTCTTTTCATGAATTTGATTAAACAAAGAATAACAACTTTTGCAATGTAATTCCCACGTGATTAATGCTTGTAAATAAAATCAAGTAACTTAGTTTTTAGGAGCCACGTTGCATATATTGTTTGGTAATGAAATTGTGAAATAGGAAGAGCTAGTAGAGGCCATACTAGGGCTAGGATAGCAATTGCCCCCTTAAAGGGAACATTATTTTAGTACCCTCGCTCCCGAATTCATTTTTGGTACACGTAGAACAATTTTGGGCATGGGTAAACTTACGATTCGTGCTAAATATCCCTTACACTCTACTTGTGAGAAAGGCATGAACGAGGTTTATGAGTTTTTCTAAAACTCCTCTACCACAAAAATAGGAATAAGTAACACACTATACACAACTATCAAGTTACATAGGCGTTCTCTAGAATTATACAGAGCCTATGTAAGATAAACACTTAGTATATTAAATCTATAGAGCGCCTATCAAAGTTAACCGCTCTATTTGATACATGCAAAATTTTAACTAGACAATATAGAGCGCCTCTCTTGGTTAACCGTTCTATAAGTATTAAAAAAAAACCGTGTATACCACTAAGTCACTAACCCTAACTTCTTTCCTCTCAATCAAGCTGCCACTTCTCTAATTTCTTATTTCATTCCACATCTCCCTCCTTTAACCCTTACTCCTTCTCTGAGTTCTCTCTCCTCTAAGTTCTAACTTCATCCCTCAATTACACCATGTTCTACTGCCATCATCACCTCCAAGGCTCTAACCCGCAGTAGATTAAAGCAAATCAAAACCCTCGTTCATCACCATCATGGCAGCCCCTTCAACCTTGGTTTGTCCGCGGTGGGTTGATCTAATTCTTTCCACGAACTAACACCGCCGATCGAGTCTAAGAACCCTAATTTTGTGTTCGAATTTCGATGTACAAATGTTGCAATAAAACTCATTGTGAAGTGTATAGATGCAATAAGGTATATCAAGATTAGTCTCATTTGTGTTCTAATTTCAATGTTCAAATTCTTTTTTGGCTGTTTTAAAGTGATTGATATGATTTTTTTTTGGCTTATTTTCCGATCTAAAGTTCATGATTTCATTCTTTTTCAGATATCTGATCTGATTTTCATTTTAATATTTCGTTTTACTTCTCAATTGTTTTAGATATGTGGGTTTTTGGTGCTGTTTCTCTGTAGGTTTGGTTTTCAAGTTATAACCTCTGATTTTATCAATTTTCTATCGATATTTTACTTTAGATTTTATTCTAATTTGAATTACTGTTTTTCACTTTATCATTTCGTTTTAAGTATCCATTGTTAATTTTAAATCTCAAACTTCTAATTTACACCTTTAGATTTTGTTTAATTTTTATTTTTTATTAAGTAAATTGGAGTACTCACAATAGAAATAATTATGTATCGTTTTTTTTAATTGCAGTGTTGGTTCTTGGTTGTTGTTTTGATTTTTGGGTGGTTGATTCGTGAGCAGGGGTGTGGGTTGCGGCTGCTCTGATTAAAGTAGTGGTTGTCTGAATTGTTGCTGCAGAAATTAGACGCGGGTGCAAAGGAGGTGGTTGTATCGCTGATTAGGGCGGTGCTCGGAGGTGTTGCTGACTTTTGGTGTTAAATTAACTGTTAATAGCAGTGGTGGTTGTCTAAAATTGTACTAGCATTAAAATTGTTTTATAATTCATTATGGTGTTTTTTATTAATTTTCCATGTGTACTATAGCTTAATTGTATCAATATTCCTTTTTTTTTTTAATTTAATCAATATTTCGTATGATTTTTTTTATTAAACGATGTAATCAAATGCGATTTGAGTATCATACTTCGTATATACAAGTACTAGTCTTTTATTTATCACTGAATGCAGTTATTATTGTTATTACTAATTATTAATTAATTAATAAATATTATTATTCTTATTATTTTTTTTAATAAAAAAGGAAAACAAAACTGTCATCTACTATAGGCGTTCTGAAACCATACAAATAGAGAACGCTTTTCTTAAGATGACAGTTCTATTTTCCATGTTGTTTATATATTTTGTAAATAGTATAAGAATCGTCTATTCAATAGGCGTTTTGTATTGTAATGTATACAGAACGCCTCAAATAGACGTCTAATATACTTTATAAGGCACCCTAGTTGAAGAACGCCTCTAAAGTGTTCTATATTGCCTATTTTAGGCGTTCTCTTTTGCGTATTTTATGGTAGTGCTCATTGGCAACTCCCACTTGTTTTTTTACAAAAAAGCATAATGATAGAATCAGTTCTAATTTAAGGTCCCCCAAACAGTCAGGAATTCAAATCCTAATACACCCTAACAAGTGTAAAGTCCTAGGGTTTTAAAGGGCCATGGGCATTTAAGGAGAAGGATCCCCTACGATGGGAACACACTCCTTACAGTGGCGACTCCACTGGGGACTTAGAGGTTACAAGATTAGTTCTTAGTTATGGTTCAAGGTTTCTAACACTAGGTTACCCATGGGATGTAACGAGAACTAACTTGGATAATCTCTAGTTAGACAGCGAGACTTGAACGCATAATATCTTCCTTTTTCACAAAAGTAAAAGCCAAACAAGCAACATTGCATCATGCATAATCATAACACACTTTAACCAATGGGGATTGGCTCAATGACTAGGGGTTGCCAACACTAGGCTTTTATCCCAAAATCAATAACAATCATCACACCCATATCGCCAACAAAATGTCGGGAGGGCTATGCCATGGGTCAACATGTTGAGTGATTGATTCGTGCATTGTCCCTTAAGATATGGTACCTTTGGACACTTAAGCGTTGACCATAGAATAACATTGTATGCTTTGACGGTTCCTTTTATGTGCTTATGTGACTACATGAATATGTGCTTGTTATATGCTTCGTGTCTAATCTAATTATATCCAACTTGTAACTTATGAGCGTCATTTATGGCGCTCAAAAGAATAAGATTTAGGTTCATTTTCTACATTTTCTTTCATTATTTTCATATAATTTTCTTAGTTTTCTTTTATTTTCCGTTTTAACAACTCTTTTCGATTTTCGATTAGTTTTTACGAGTTTTTGACGTAGGGATAGAAAATGTAGGTTGTTATCTAATTTTCCCTAGAGCCAAACAAATTTATAAACACTTAAGAAACCTAAATATGAGTATAAAGGTAAGTCAAGGGTTGAACCCAAAGGAACGGTAATGTTCAAGCACTCTCAATTATGCGCTTAAACTAGGTCGAAATCGAAGGTAAGAGGTAACACTAACAACTAACAAAACAAACAACCAAATTAATGAAACACTAGGAATGGGGATCAACAAGTAATCATGACAATTGCAACAACTAGAGAAGAGCATGCCAATCAAAGGTTGTGAAGACTAATGATAAGAGCTATCAATTGGAATCAAAGAGCAATCTCCTAATTGTTAATCTAGGGTTCACTATGAATAACAAACTAAGAGAATCACAATCCAAACCAGTCAATAATTGCAATTCCTAAATCAATTGGTCGTGTCATTAGCAATTACAATGCAATCTAGCATAATTCTCAAGGCCTAATCGAATAACACACATGCAAACCTTCATTAATCACTTTAATCTTAACAATCAATCAACACAATTCCCAAATTAATCACAATAAATCAATCATACAAGTTTTACCCAATTCCTAACCAAACAACTTCTCAAGAATCATCATTTATCAACAAACAACTAAAGAAATCAAGAATCAACAAAATATCAAGAACAATTACACTATCAAGAATCAAACGTCAAAATTAAACCAAACAAACATAAAATTGAACAAAGCAATAGAGAGGAGAGAGAGAGTGAGAAATCCTCATTGATTGATAATGGAGATCTTCAATACAATTGACACCTTGAATTTTCAATCTCTCAAATAACCATTAAAATCTCTCACTTTCTCGGCCTAAAACTTCTCCTAAACTAACCTAGATCTAAGAGAGAGAAGCTCGCCTATCAATTGCAGTAGACTAGAAGCGGTCGCCCTCCAGGATAAGCACGGCGCCGGAGTTTATGTGCACTCACAAACCCGACTGGAACTCAGAATACTTGCCCAGAAAACAGAACAGAAAGAACTCGTGTTTAGATAATTTTAGAGAAGAGAGATAATTGATTGTGTTGTGTGTTTTTGACTGGGAAAAGCAATGAGTATATATAGGCAGTAGAAGGGAGATATGAAACGTAAAACGAGGGGCGAATCTGGCTAAGAAAACGACCAGATTCATTCAACCAGTCAACAACGGAAGCAAGAAACAAGGAATTAATCAGTTAGCTACAATCAAGGGATTATTGACTGACTTAATTCCGTAATCTCAACAGTCAGAAAAGAATATTCCCAACAGACAAAAAAGAATATTCTGTTTAACAAAGAAAAGGAAATAAAGTTTCTCCAAAAAGACAACAAGGACCCACGCCCGCACATCGCATTCCCCAAGAACCAAGTCCCGAGGCCCGAGCCCGACCCGACCCAGCTCGGCTCAGCTCGGCGCGCGCGCGTGTGTGTGTGGAGTAACACTTACCTCCCACTCACTCAATTAAGTAGTGTTAAGACACAACAATATAAAAACAAGGAAAAACCTTTCCCCCCAACCAATGTGGGATTTTCCCCTTTCATTTGTTTTTCTCTCTCTCTTGTTTTTCCCAAACTCTCTTATTTTATATCAAAAACTTCCAACAATCCCCCGCAGGTTCGAAGATATAAAAAAGAAAGGAAGGAAAAGATGAATTTTGGGTAAAACAAAACAATTGCATAAGTGTCAATGTCTCGCGATTTGAATTAACACATAGTGGACATCAAGCTATGATCCCTCACCTACCAACTGACTTCCGTCTTGAACTCAATAGGGAGTTAGGGACCCATCACTTTGAGCCACACAATTGAACATGTATAATATTCTGAAATTTCGCGAATAAAGAGGACGCATTATACTGGCCATACGTCCAGCCTGGATGCTCATAGGTGCTCTAGAGAATAAGCCCACGAAATACTCATAGGAAGCGGCCACACTTCCACACCTAAATAGGTGAACTCCATCAAGTGTGAGCTACAACACACCTCCAAAAATATGGATATGGGTTCATTAAGAGCCATATGCTCAACCTCCTTCTCATTTGTAGCTAAGCACAACAAACATCTAGAGATGGTCCAATAAAAATAAAAATGTGCTTCCGAATTACTATATAATGTTCCCTTTGAACTCATTGTGAGTAGGAGTTCATTATTTCACAATTCATACAACGGGCTTTAGCCCCATCTCTTCTGATGTTTCCAAAACTAGTTTTTTTACATAGGCCTTTAGTTAACGGATCCGTAATGTTATTTTCGGACTTAACATAGTCCAGTGATATCACTCTTTCAGACAATAGATTTCTGACGGCTTTATGCCTCAGACGGATGTGTCTCTTCTTCCCATTATAGGCATGGTTGTGTGCAACAGCAATAGCAGCTTGTGAATCACAATGAAGTGCAACTGAAGGAGCTGGCTTCCCCCACACCGGAATATCTGCAAGCATGTTCCTCAACCATTCTGCCTCATGACCTGCCAATTCAAGAGCAATAAACTCAGATTCCATAGTAGACATAGCAGTACAAGATTGCTTACAAGATTTCCAGGATACAGCTCCACCACCAAGGGTGAAGACATAGCCACTAGTGGAGTTAACTTCATCATTATCGGATACCCAGTTGGCATCACAAAAACCCTCCAAAACTCCAGGAAATTTGGAATAGTGCAAACCCCAATCCATAGTACCCTTAAGATACCTAAGCAACCTCCTTAGAGAAATCCAATGATCACTGCTTGGATTATGAGTGTACCTGCTCAACCTACTAAAAGAATAAGCAATGTAAGGTCTAGTGTAGTTCATAAGAAACATAACACTACCAATAATTCTAGCATATTCAGACTGATTAACTGGATCACCATTATTTTTCTTTAGGTGGAAACTTTGGTCATATGGAGTCTTGACTGGATCGACATTAAATGAGTCAAACTTTTTAAGAAGATTTTCAACATAGTGTGACTGATTAAGACAGATGCCTTTTGGAGTCCTTTTGATTTTTACTCCCAAAATCACATCTGCCTCACCCATGTCTTTCATTTCAAAATTCGAACTCAAAAACTGTTTTGTCTCATTTACTTGATCCAAGTCAGTCCCAAAAATCAACATATCATCCACATAAAGACAAATAATTACACAACCATGACTATCATGCTTAAAATAAACACAAGAGTCACCTTCATTAACACGAAAGCCATTACCAGTCATAGTCTTATCAAATTTGTCATGCCATTGCTTTGGAGCTTACTTAAGCCCATACAATGACTTGACTAACTTACAAACCTTGTTCTCTTGGCCTAGAAAAACAAATCCTTCAGGTTGGACCATATAAATCTCCTCATCCAAGTCACCATTCAAAAACGCAGTTTTGACATCCATTTGATGAATAACAAGATAAAAAATGCAAGCAAGAGCAATTAAAGTCCTAACGGTTGCAATTTTAGTAACAGGGGAGTAAGTATCAAAATAACCAATGCCAAAGTTTTGAGTAAAACCCCTCACTACTATCCTTGCCTTATACTTGTCTATGGATCCATTGACCTTTAATTTTTTTCCGAAAGATCCATTTACAAGTAATGGGCTTACAACCTCTAGGAAGTACAACCAATTCCCAAGTGTTATTATTGAGAATTGATTGTAATTCACTATCAATTGCTTCTTTCCAAAAAACAGCATCAACTGACCTCATTGCCTCATCATAGGTTCTTGGATCATCTTCCAAAACAAATATATGCACAAAATCATCATCAATTAAGGAAGATTCAGATAAATAGAAATTAATAAAGTCAGGACCAAAATTGTTTTCCTTGCTTGCCCTTTTGCTTCTCCTTGGCTCCAAAATAGAAACACTGTTAGTAATAGGAGCATTAGTAATAGGTAAACTAACAAAACTACTAGCATGTAATCCACTATCATTAGAAGGAGACATTTTCAAGGAAAAATGTTCTCAAAGAACTCAGCATATCTCGCTTCAATGATATGGCCACCTGTATAAGAGTCGTTAGCACCTTTAACGAAGAAACGATAAGCTGCAGTTTGATAAGCATATCCAATAAAAATAGCATCAACAGTTTTAGGACCAATTTTATCCCTCTTGAAACTAGGTATGCCTACTTTTTCTAGGCACCCCCACTCTTTCAAGTATTTCAGATTTGGCGCTCGACCCTTCCATATTTCGTATGGAGTCTTGTCAAGCTTCTTGTGAGGAACCCTGTTCAAAACATGACAAGAAGAAAGAATAGCCTCCCCCACATGTTATTAGGAAGCCCAGAACTAATAAGCATAGAATTCATCATATTCTTTAAAGTTCTATTTTTCCTTTCAGCTATACCGTTTTGTTCGGGTGAATAGGGAGCTGTTGTCTCATGAACAATGCCAAGTTGCTCACAAAATTCCTTAAGAGTGTCAGGGATGTACTCACCACCCCTGTCACTCCTAACCCTCTTAATCTTTTTGTCCAATTGGTTTTCTACCTCAGCTTTATATTTGAGGAACATTTCCTCAGCTTCGTCCTTAGACCTGAGAAGATAAACCATACAAAAACGTGAGCAATCATCAAAAAAAAGTAATGTAATACTTTTTACCCCCTCTACTTTCGTGATTGTTAAAATCACCCAAGTCACTATGAACAAGCTTTAGTACTTCAGTCTGTCTATCTACTGATTTAAATGGCTTCTTTGTAAATTTGGCTTCAACACAAACTTGACATTTTGAAAAATCAGTGTTAGAAAAACTTGGAATCAAATTTAAGTTTTTAAGACTTTTAATAGAATCAATATTAACGTGACCTAATCTAGCATGCCATAAATCAATAGACTCAGCAATATAAGCAGAAGAAGTACTAGCATTCTTATTCATAGTGTCAATTTTAACATCAAGAGTAAACAGCCCCCCATTACAAAAGCCCCTTCCCACAAATTCCCCATTGCGAGTAAGAACTAATCTATCAGAATCAAAAGAGAGCTTCAGTCTAGCTTTCATGAGTAAACTGCCAAAAATTAAATTCCTGCGCATCTCTGGAACATGCAAAATATTAGTCAGAGTAAGCAATTTTCCAGAAGTGAGAGTGAGAACGATCTTCCCTTTGCCTTGGATAGAAGCAGAAGCTGAGTTGCCCATGAAAACATTTTCACCTTTAACCTTGTCATAGGTAGTGAACATGTCCTTGTTGGCACAGATGTGTCTAGTAGCTTCAGTGTCAACAATCCACTCAGAAGCATTACCTATAAAGTTAGCTTCTAAAACAACAGCAACAATAACGCCAGAATCCTCAATAAGATTTGCTTGACTTTGCCCATTGTTCTTCTTCTTGACCCTGCAATCCTTAGCCTTGTGACCAGTCAAACCACACTCAAAACAAGTACCCTTAAACTTGTACTTCTGAATCTTCCCTTTAGGCTTAAGAGAACTGTTATTGGCTTTGGACTGGTTGTTGTGTTTAGGTTTAACAAGATTGGCTTTGGCTGAGGAAGAGGAAGGAAAAACAGAAGGGGTTTTGTCTTTGATACGGTTTTCCTCCTCAATTTTGAGGTGAGCAGCAAGTTCCTCTAAGGTTAGGTCTTTCTTTTTATGCATGAGTTGGTTACGAAAATCCTTCCAAGAGGGAGGGAGTTTCTCAATCAGAACAATAGCAAGGGTAGTATCACAAATAGACAGACCTTCAACAGCCATATTAATACAAACACTCTCATAAGCATGAATCTGATCAATAATAGGCTTATCATCAACAACTTGAAAACTTAACCACTTACTAACACAACAACGTTTAGTACCAGCATCATCAGTCCCATATTTTTTCTCTAAAGCATCCCAAATATCCTTAGCATGATAAAAACCCATATAAATATCCAACAGACTATTAGACATATAATGCAACAACATGCCCTTACAGGTTCTATCATCCTTAGCAAACTTAACATCAGTTTCAGACAAATTATCCTTATCATCAGGTTCACCAATATCATCAAGAACATATGCAACATCAATTTGCTCCAAATAAAAACGCATCCTAACAGCCCAACGTTTATAATTCTTTCCATCAAGAGGTTCTAACTTAGACATATCAGGAATCAAAAATTTGGAATCCATAATCGTCTTTTAGATTGTTATACTATTAAGCAATAAAATAGAAATTACTTATCTCTTGATGCGTGAACCAAAGTGACAATAGCCGCGTCGTGGAGAACCACTAACCTAAAAGACGATTCCGCGCTACCTCTCGGTTCAGTAGACTAGAAGCGGTCTCCCTCCAGGATAAGCACGGCGCCGGAGTTTATATGCACTCACAAAGCCGACTAGAACTCAGAATACTTGCCCAGAAAACAGAACAGAAAGAACTCGTGTTTAGATAATTTTAGAGAAGAGAGATAACTGATTGTGTTGTGTGTTTTTGACTAGGAAAAGCAATGAGTATATTATATAGGCAGTAGAAGGGAGACATGAAATGTAAAACGAGGGACGAATCTGGCTAAGAAAATGACCAGATTCATTCAACCAGTCAACAACGGAAGCAAGAAACAAGGAATTAATCTGTTAGCTACAATCAAGGGATTAATGACTGACTTAATTCTGTAATCCCAACAGTCAGAAAAGAATATTCCCAACAGACAAAAAAGAATATCCTGTTTAACAAAGAAAAGGAAATAAAGTTTCTCCAAAGATAACAAGGACCCAGCCCGCGCATTGCATTCCCCAAGACCAAAGTCCCGAGGCTCGAGCCCGACCCGACCCGGCTCGGCTCGGCGCGTGCGCGCGCGTGTGTGTGGAGTAAAACTTACCTCCCACTCACTCAAATAAATAGTGTTAAGACACTACAATATAAAAACAAGGAAAAACCTTTCCCCCCAACCAATGTGGGATTTTCCCCTTTCATTTGTTTTTCTCTTTCTCTTGTTTTTCCCCAACTCTCTTATTTTATATCAAGAACTTCCAACAGCAGCAGCTCGGTGATGCTGGGGTTGCGTTTGGAGGTTAAGTGCGGCTGGTAGTGGAGGCAATTGGTGATCGTGGCTGGAACAGGGGATGCAGCAGATTATGGCGGGTTTTGCGGTTTGATGAGGTGGATTGATGACGGTGGTTGATGAGTGACTGGAGGCGGAACTGCAGTGGTCAGGTGCGGTTGTTAGGAGTTGTAATTTCTGTTGGTTAATTGGGGAGGAAAGGAAGTGTGTGAGTGGCGAAATTGCCGTGGTGGAGGAGGTGCAATTGGTGGCCGATTTTAGGAGTTTTAGGGGCTACTGGTTGCTTGTAGAGGTGATAGAATAGGAGGTCTGGTGACTGGTGATTGTGGAGGTTGCCATGAGTTGTTGTTGGTGCGGCTCGTCTACGCTCCCGAGCATCCTTATCATCGGCGCACTCGAGGTGATGCCCAAGAGGAGGGCATCCTTCTAAATTTGCAACTTGACTTGATTATTCACCTACAAAACACAAACAAAACTAAGGAGAAACCAACATTATGAAATAAAAATAAAACTAAAACTACGAATTATCATCCAAAAATATTAAAAACTCGTAAAAATAAATTGAGAACCAAAATGAATTATAAAAATGGAAAGCCAAATAAACTAAGAAAATTATATGAGAATAATGAAAGAAAATATAGAAAATGAAGCTAAACGTTATTCTTTTGAGCACCATAAATGTCACTCATCAAATTCCCCTAAGCTAAACTTTTGCTCGTCCTCGCGCAAAACAAAATCTAACCGAAGGGAAAATGATGACATTATTCAAGCAAATAAAGAAACAAGAAAACTAGAGAGGATGAGAATATACACTAATTCACTTTCGTAGGAATCACGGTCAATTTTAGCAACCAAAGACAAGCCATTATACCCCTAGATCGCTCTAGAGGACGAATAATGCTCTTGTAAGGGTTCCCTAAGAGATTAACCCATAAATTTCACAAACCAAACAAACAAGGCAAAACACAAAAAAAGACGCAAAAAGAAAAGGAAAGAAAACTAATGTTCATGAGTGGACTTTTGCAATCGTACAAGCATAGATGGATACAATTCTTCCTAAACAAGTAAGGGAGTGCACGTTTCAAGATATCTAAGGTTGATTGAAACATAGAACATGCTAAGGGTAGAGAACTAGTAATCACAATCCCCTTCATCCCATTCGATCTTACCGCGTTCTCCCTACAATCTTAAATCTCCCTGTAGTGAGCATCTCAATAACTTCTCGAAGGAGCTGGAAAAGAACATATTTTAGGATACTCGACGTCTTGACTTTGCATCCCCTCTCCTTAGGCTTTAACTCATAATTCCCTCCCCCAATATGTGATTCAACCTCTAGGTCAAAAGGACTTTCCCAAAGGTTGTAATGTAAGGGCAAAAGGGTGAGGGTAAGCTTAAAATTTAGAATTTGGTGGAATTCCTAATTAGTGAAGCAAAAGGGTGATCAAATCTTCTCCTTATAACTAAGTAATCACCAAAAAAAAACAAACTAACACCCCAAGCTTATTCAAAGCTATAACCACAATCATATATACAAAAAGCGTAAATGCTTCTCCTCCAAGCTTAAAGGAAGCATTGTCCTCAATGCTTGAAAAGGAGAAAAGGATCTCATTAAAATATTTTTGTAATTCTCATATTTTCATTTTTTTTTTCCAAAGCGTTTGAATGAGGTTTGATTTTTCTCATTTCATTTTTTTTCAATTTTGTTTCTTCATGATTTCACTTTATTCATTGGCCTCGCATCCTTTAAATATGGACGACTTTTACAACTTTGCATTTGAATGTCCTTGCCTTTTTTTTTAAACTTTGGACGACTTTTTCATTTATTCACTTACCATTATTCACAAGATATACAAAACACAAGCTTGCTTAAAAGAAGAAGCAATACCCAAACTCATTTACCACAATTTCCAATAGCATGATCATTTGCTTCACAAAAACAAAAAATGGAACAAAAATGAAACAAAAGGCTCAAAGTTCTAAAGATGTGGCTTGAAAAGAAGGGAAAAGGCTCAAATGGTTACCAAGAAGGCAAATGTAAACCCAAGGACTAAAAATTAAGAATATTATCCTACAAAAAAGAAAAATTACCACCCCGAAAAGATGTCTTTGTCCTCCCTAGATGGTTCGGTCTCGTGTTTGAGAATTATGAGTCAAAATTAAGATTAGGTCCGCAAAAGTCAAGGATACATGCCGCTCATGCAAGATACAGAGAAGGCTAGAAAAGCATGAAACCTCACAAGGATGTAGCAAAAACTCACTATAGGTATCTAATCGACCATAGGAAGCAACTACCAAGAATGCCATAAACAAGTAGAATCGGGTTTCATGATCCCCCTAGTTCTTAGACACGCTACCTTAGCATACGCTATCCTAGAGTCAACCAAAGATACTCTCAAACTGTGCACACCATTACCATTTAAGATTAAAAACATTCAACTATACAAGTCCAAAATTATTATGTCCAAAGCAAGAACAAAACAAAACACATTGCAAATTTGCCTTAATAGAAAAAAAAAAATCTTTTTGGAGTTTTTAAAAATTAAAGAACTTGGAAATGCATATACAAATGTGCATGGCATATATGAATCAACATCCCACCAAACATGATTGAATACCCTTCCCCAAGCTTGAATGAGACAAAATGCTCAAATATAAATCAAATCTTCCATGGGAGGGGAAAAGAAAGAAATCAAACCAACAATACCAACACATGTCCAACAAGTTATCAACCATTAGAGAAAGAGCAAAGAAAGATAATACCGGATGTTGGTGGGTTTAAATACCTGCAAATGACCCAATTGAACCTTTCAAAGCCAAGTTCATCTAGAATTGAATCTTGTTTTCTATATGCTAGCAAAATCAGAGTCAATCTTCCTTGATTCTTGATTCAAACCAATGCACCAAATTATACCATCAAGTCATGTAACTAGCAAAAGGCACACAAACATTTCCATGAGAGAAAATCTATTCTAAAAAGAAAATAAAATGAAATCAATAAAACACGGGTTACTCCCTGAGAAAGGCTTGCTTAAGGTCCAAGCTTAATCGCTATAGAAAAATAATAATTCAACGCACTCAAGAGTTTGTTAAATGCACTACTAAACATTTCGGAAGATAACAAGTAGGCACATGAAGGGAAGAGGATGTGAAACAAGCTTAGTGCACTCCCATAAGGAGAGAGATGCCAAGAAAAAGAAGAAAAATCAAAAGTAAAATCATTAAAATAAGAAAAGGAAGAAAAGGAAGAAGAAAAAGAAAAAGAAGAATAAGGAAAACTCTCCCCAAACTGTTTTTGGGGTGACATAATCACCATTTTCCTCAAAACAAGACGAATGAGGGACATGTAAATCATCATAGACAAGATGGTCCCCAACGGGCTTATTGACAAAAGAAGGGAGGGATATAGGAGTGTAAGGGATATGGTTAAATCTTCTTGAAAAAGGGGTATGAGAAAAGGGAAAAGGGGTAGCTACTCCCTCAAAACAAGGTCTCACATCGCCAATGAGGGCATAAAAATCAATCATAGAACCCTCAATAGAAGAACAATCATGATCTCCATCTCTATAGACACCGAAATGTGTCTTCCCAAAACCAAACCCAGCGATGAATACCTTTCATGTCATTTGTTATCGAAAAAAGCGAAAGTGTGAAAAGTCTAGAGATGAGGATGTTTTTATTAAAATGTCTCTTCTTTCTGTTTTCAAAAATATTTCTTTTCTTACCCTATTTATGAAAAACGTGCATTCCAGTTTAGTTTGGTCTATTTTATGGGTCCAATAATAGTGTAGTTGGATGGGGCTTGAAAAAACCTTTCCAACGATATATTATAAGCTCAATTCCGATGAATAATGAGGAAGTTATAACCAAAATACTAAACTGGGCCCAAACCGGATTTTACCTACGGCCCAATGATCATGTGGAGGGTCCAAAAGTTTAATCATATTCCTAAAATAATTAGGATTTATTAGAATCTTCTATCAGTTTCTAAAAGATCTTAATTATCCATTTTGAAAAGATAAAATCAAAGAGTTTGAAATTGAATAAAACTTTCCTTTTTTAAATCCTAATTCTATTCGAATTTAAAGATGTTCAAAGACAGTCAGATATTATTTTTGAGGTATAACGAAAAAGATATGAATGGAACACAAAACTCTATCCAAAACTAACACCCATCCACTATTTTGGACATATCTTTTTATCCACAAAAGATTTTAATTTTATTTCAATGGGTTAGAAAGTAGAATTCAAGATTTTTCCAACGACATATTATATTACTTATTTAGACTTTTGGATCAAAAGATATGATAAAAAAAAATCCGCGAAAAAGCTGTCCCAGCGCCAAACGACAGGTTTGTCGCTTGGCGACGAGCTTTTCGTCTGGCGCTAACTCCTGTCGTTTGTGAAAAGAGGTCTTTTATTCCAAATAGGACTCGAACCCTTTTCTTTCTATTTCCGTGCTATTTTTTTCTATAAATAGGGGTCGTATCTCCTCGTTTTTAATCAATTACAATCATCATCATCTCTCTCTCTTTCTATAAAATCTAGAAGCTTATTCTTTCTCTCTCTATTCTTTTTCTAAACCTTCCCTTTTACAAAATTCCTCATACATTAGTTCTAGACATACCTAGCTAAGTTCGAAGTTTCCTTCGCCCTAGACGTGAAAGGTTGCTAAAATCTGAGGGTTTGGTCCCAAATCTATATTTCAATTATTTAATTTCATTGTTTTTTTTTATTATTTTCCTTGAAGTTACTAATGTGTGTATTTTGTTACTAGAAAGAGGTACGACGCATCAAAGTAAGTACTTTAATTGATCTTTTGATATAGAAATCATGCTTAAATTATTTTATTGATTCCTAGTATCATGTTAGGATGTTATATTGCTTCCTAGTATCATGTTTAGGGTAATAACTAAAATTTCTAATGTCATGTATATTATTATGATTATTCCTATTTCTTTCCTAATATCATGTTAGTGTCATGTTAGAGCTAATTGATCTTTGATGTTTAGTGACATGCTAGGGTTTGTTATTAATCTTGTTAGTATCATGCCTAGGATCTTGCTAATGTTATTATGCTTTATTGTTAACATGATTATGATGATGATTGTTATTATGTTGTTTGATATTATTTATTATTATTGTTATTGCTTGATCACGCCTTTTATGCATGTTTAAAGGGAATTTGTACTTGTAATCACGCTTAATAAGTTAATTAATAATCTTAATTTGTTTTTAATTTAAGTGATCGCCAATAATAGTTTTGTTTGCACATTAATATTCAACCAACATAGATTAAACAGGTTTAGGGTTAACCTAATGATGGTTTGTTAGTCAGAAAGCGCACATGAATACGAGAAGAATAAACTAGAGGCCTATTTTTAGGGCAGGTTCAATCTCTTTTAGGTTGGATTTGTACCTTCATCCCCGAACTTCCAGTCATGGTTCTAGACCTATTGGAGATAACGATCTCTTGGATCTTTAAGGGGTGTAACCTTCACCCTGTGAACTGTTTACAAGTTCCTAAAACTTGTTGGCGACTCTTTTACTCTACCTTCCTTCCCTTTGGACGCCACCATGCTTAAGTGTATGATCACAGTGGGGATCAAGTGTGGCATGGCTTGAAATATTCCCTATAGCTTTTTGGTCACTTCACTGGGGAGGATTTCTTTTGTAATTCCTGAAATTTATTTTGGTAATGATTTAGAATGAGTGGATGAGACTTGAAAAGTTCTAAGTATTTCATGTGCATAATTTTGATTGACATTATTGGCATAAGCATAAAAAGGTTCTCATTGGAAAGACCATTTGTAATGAGTAAAAAACATAGGATTTTTACACGTAGGAATCTAGGGAAATATCTTTCACAACTAAAATCGAAATAATTCTACAAAAAAATTGGAAAATTCAAGAATAGAAAGCTGCTGAGGCATGTAGGAATTGGCAATGATTTAGAATGAGTTGATGAGACTCGAAAAGCTCTAAGTATTTCATGTGCATAATTTTGATTGACATTATTGGCATAAGCATAAAAAGGTTCTCATTGGAAAGACCATCCGTAAAGAGTAAAAAACATAGGATTTTTACACGTACGAATGTAGGGAAATATCTTTCACAACAAAAATCGAAATAATTCTACAAAAAAATTGGAAAATTCAAAGACAGAAAACTGCCGAGGCATGTAGGAATTAGCGCTGAGAAAAAAGCGTCAGCACCAAACGATGGCGCTGTTGCCTAGAGAAATCCTTGTCATCAGGCGATAGTGACAGCGTCTGGCGACGACGCTATTTTCTCGCGCCAAATTCTTCCACTACCGAGCCTGAAATCTACCTTCTTGTTTCGACTAGTTTTCTAGTACTGTTTGCTCGGTTTTACTTCTTGATTGAGTTTTTCCCTTTTTTCTGAAACCCATATGTGTTCTACATATGGCCATAACCCTCTGGGAATTCATGCTCCATTTACCCAATCGAACGCTCCTGGCAACGAAGGGTACATCCGAGATTGTTGAATTCACCAAACCATGGAAGCGAGTTTAACTCGTGGGGTCCCATCCACTCGCGCTAACCCTTCCAAAGGTAAGGCTTCTGCGTGGTGCATCCGGAGTCATAACCATGGACCCTTTTTTTACTAACCCATATCCTGAACTTTAGAGAACTAGAGACATGGTTAGGTTGCAAACTCATTGCATCATGTTGTGCCTACTTGACTACTTGTGCATTATTTGCTTGTGCATACTTACATGTAATTAAAATAACCATTTGGCTTGACTTGTAATTATGAATGTTCTTAAATTAACTAACCAAGGACTAAAAGACTTTTCTTAATTAAGTAATTTAAACTAATTAATATGCCAAAAATCGATTCATAGTTCCTTTGAGTTAACCCGGATTTTTATTCCCGTATACTGCAAAAGCATCAACTTTTTTTGGTCATAGTCGGAGTTCTATGAAGAGTTACGATTCTTATAACCTATGGATCTGTAGCCCCGAGTTTATCTTTCATTTGGCGTCGGTTTCGTTCAATTCGAAGTCATAGATAAAAAGTTATGACTAAAATACTACAACTTGTCTAGTTTTAGTGCACATACATGAGGTCTTAATTTAGTCTTTCTTTGAGTCTAGTCACATGGTCATGACACAAGTCTTAACATGTCACCTACACTCACTAGTCTTAGCACACACTTTTTACATACTCTTTTCACACCATGACCATGTTTTAGTTTCATGCATGAGTCGTTTTCCCGTCATTTGTGTTGAGGGTCCATCCTATTTCTATTTCCTTCTGTGTACTCTTCCCATCCATTGCATTTTGAATACATCTTGAGTCAAAATAATTAATAAAAAATTACCCCTAAGTAACTTCCTTTTCCAAAGCACTTGGTCAAGGAGAGAAGGGCGATTAATTAAGGACAATATCTTTGTTCAAGTATCACTTTTTGATAAACCGATTTGTCTAAAGAGAAACACTAAGAAGATCATGGCGTCTCAAGAAGAAGTTAATGAACTCAAGAAAGATGTGGCCAACCTAACTGAATTAATGAAGAGTATAGCTCTTCAAGTCAATGACCCTACGAGGCAACAACAAATGGAGCTCATGCAAGAAAGCTTGTGCAAAATATCCAATGACTAAAGATTTCAGGGCATTAGCTCACAAGGGGTCTTAGTGGACAAGAAATTTCTTCCGCAGAAGTTCAATGCCAGTGACATCCCTAAGTTCAAGGCAATAGATAATCCTTACTTCCACTTAAGAGCGTTCGAGACAATAATGAATATTAAGGGGATAGATAAGAAACTTTTTCATACATTGTTTTCTTTATCACTTAAAACTGTTTGTCTACAATGGTTCTTTTCTCTTGATAAAGAGAAAACCTCTACTTGGGATGGAATAAAAAACGCTTGCATTGATATATATAAGTGTAATATTCAAGTCAAAATTGACTATAGACAACTTGAGATGCTAAGAACGGAGGCTTTACTTCTATCTTTAATAAGTGGAGGGAAACTTCCGCTAAGATGATTGAGGTGCCCACCAAAAAATAATATGTAAGGATGTTCATCAAGAACCTTCAAGACAAGTATTCAAAATATCAACACAACTTAAATACTTTCAAAACCGTCTATGACATAGGAATTGATATAGAAGATGACCTTCCAAAGCAAAAATCTACTAACAATAGCAACAACAGTGGCTGGAAAGGAAAGAAAAACAACAATCCTTCTTCTTCTTCTGAAAACGCCCACTCTAGTAACAATGTTAGTACCTTTGATCTCAATGAAGTCTTAGCCACGGATAGTCAAGGGTCTAAAAAGAAACTAAGGAAAGATTTCACTCCTATTGGGATGATCTATGATATTGCCTTCGATCGACTCCATGCCAAGGGACTAATTACTCCCATTGGACCTATTCGAGATCCCACACTAGAGAAGAGATTGCCTAGTTGGAACCCAGATTCACATTGCAAGTACCATCAAGGTAAGTGTAGACACCTAAAAATGTCTCTCCAAAACCAAACCCGATGATGAACAACCTTTCACCACCACTATTGGTCGGGTTCAGTATTTAATCCCGAGAGTGCTTAAAAAATCGTATTTAATTAAATTCAATTTTTGAATAGTCCATGGATCAGTCTTGATGTTTGGTCAAAGCATAGTTTTAATTTCAGCCCAAACTTATTTTACTGTTTTATTATTTAATTTTAGCCCAAACCTTTTTTATTTTATTGTTTTATTATTTATTTTTGGCCCAAACTTTTTATTTATTTTATTTTAGCCCAAATAATAATAAAATCAGAAAATGGCCCGAAATTATCAATCGGCACTTAAAATGCTGAACGAAATTAGGGTTAAAAATGAATTTAGACGGAAAAGCGGACTGAAAATTCCCGCGTCACGACAATAGTCCACCGTGTCACGGGAAACTTTCCCGTCTGGCGGTGAGGTTCCCCGTGACACGGGACCCCTGCTGTGACATGGGGGTTTTCGTGTCCTTTCCGCGTAAACCCTTAACCCGTTTTCTCCCCCGTTCAGCATATATTTCCCGCGTCACACAAAAGTACACCGTGTCACGGGAATATTTCCTGTATGACAGTCGGATTTCCCGTGTCACGGTACACTTTGTCGTGTCGCGGTATACTTTTTTAGGGTTTTTATCAATTTAGGGTTCTGTGTGTTCCCTCAGCACATTTTTTCTATAAATACCCCCTCATTTCTGATATACGGGGCATCAATTAATTCTCTATTTTTCTCTTCTCTATGCTCTAGCCTAAACACTAGTCTACCCTTTTTCTTTCAAAATTCCTTCTTCAAGCACTCCTAGGAGTCCATACTTTACTCGTGGTTCTGTCCTTAAGCCAAGGCGTGAAAGGTAGAACTGTTTGAAAGTTTGGCCCCAAATCAACTCTAAAATGTTTAATTTAATTTAATTATTGTTTTATTATTATTTCCTTGAAGTTACTAACTCGTTTATTATTTTGTAGTTGCAAGCAAACATAATCAAAGTAAGAATTATGTTCCTTTTATTTCTATTATTTTTCTAACGATTTTATATTGTTGGAATTATGGTTAAATTGCTTCCAATAGTAACTCTTATTCTATTATTTTTATTGATCACCACATTTCATGTTTAAAGGGAATATGTAATTGAAAATCACGCCTAATAAGATAATTTGGACAACCGGTTTAGGTTCCTTTTTACTCTTGTAGTTTAATCAAGTGATCACGATATTTTAGAATTCTGTGTTGCATTAATATTCAACCAATTTAGCTTAATAATAGTTTGGAGTGAATTGAATATTTTTTTGTATGCCTTTGAGATCCCATGAATCAATTTTCACCATAAGAATCGAGTAGAGGCCAATACGGGCGAATGTGACTCCATGACTCACTTCGTACCATCATCCCCGATCCTCCTTTCGTGGTTCCGAACCATATGGAGTTAGTAATCTCATGGATTATGAATGGGATGTCACCTTCACGTGTCAATCGTTGTTGCCTTCGTTGTCCCTTTATCGTGGTTTCCTTTTATGATCCGTGAACTGTTTTGTAGACACCTAAAAATGTCTCGCCAAAACCAAACACGATGATGAACAACCTTTCACAGCACTATTGGTCGGGTTCAGTATTTAATCCCGAGAGGGCTTTAAAAATCGTATTTAATTAAATTCAATTTTTGGATAGTCCATGGATCAGTCTTGATGTTTGGTCAAAGCATAGATTTTTTAATTTCAGCCCAAACCTTTTTTATTTTATTGATTTATTATTTATTTTGGCCCAAACCTTTTATTTATTTTATTTACTTATTTTCTTTTTTTAGCCTAAATAATAATAAATCAGAAATGGCTCTAAATTATCAATCGACACTTAAAATGATGAACAAAATTAGGGTTAAAAATGAATTTAGACAGAAAAACGGACTAAAACTTCCTGCGTCACGGCAATAGTCCACCGTGTCACGGGAAACTGTCCCGTCTGACGGTGGGATTTCCCGTGACACGGGAAACCTGCTGTGACACGAGAGTTTCCGTGTCCGTTCCGCGTAAACCCATTACGCGTTTTATTCCCCGTACCCTAACATATTTCACGCGTCACGCAACTGTTCACCGCGTGACGGGAATTTTTCCCGTCTGACGGTGGGAATTGCCGTGTCACGGTAAATAGTGCCGTGTCGCGGTATACTTTTTTAAGGTTTTTATCATTTTAGGGTTCCGTGTGTCCCCTCAGCACATTTTTTTCTATAAATTCGCCCTCATTTCTGATGTATGGGGCATTAATTAATTCTTTAGTTTTTTCTCTCTTCTATGCTCTAGCCTAAACATACTCGTGGTTCTGTCCTTAAGCCAAGGCGTGAAAGGTAGACCTGTTTGAGGGTTTGGCCCCAAATCAAATCTACTTAATTTAATTTAATTTAATTATTGTTATATCATTATTTCCTTGAAGTTACTAACTCGTTTATTATTTTGTAGTTGAAAACAAACAAAATCAAAGTCTGAATTATGTTCCTTTTATTTCTATTATTTTTCTAACGATTTTATATTGTTGGAATTGTGGTTGAATTGCTTCCAATATTAATGTTTATTCTATTATTTTTTATGATCACCATATTGCATGTTTAAAGGGAATATGTAATTGAAAATCACGCCTAATAAGATAATTTGGACAACAGGTTTAGGTTCCTTTTTAATCTTGTTATTAAGTCAAGTGATCACAATATTTTAGAATTATGTGTGGCATTAATATTAAACCAATTTAGCTTAATAATAGACTGGAGCAAATTGAATTTTTGTTTGTATGCCTTTGAGATCGCAGGAATCACTTTTCACTATAAGAATCGAGTAGAGGCTAATACGGGCGAATGTGACTCCATGACTCACTTCGTACCATCATCCCCGATCCTCTTTTTGTGGTTCTGAAGCATATGGAGTTAGTAATCTCATGGATTATGAACGGGGTGTAACCTTCACGGGTCAATCCCTTGTTGCCTATCGTTGCCCCTTAATTGTGGTTGCCTTTTATGATCCGTGAATAGTTTACAAGTTCCTTAAAAACTTGTTGGCGGCTCCCTACTTTCCTTGTCCCTAATCTTGTGCCTAATCGTATGTCAATTCCCACTTCCTATGAGTACCAAGCATATTTACCACATGCTTTAACGTAGGCGCACTTCGAGCGAAGCCTACAGTAGGGGTCATACTATTGAGAGCTGTTGGAAGCTAAAAGAGGCCATCCAATACTTGATCAATAATAACAAGCTTCCCATACCTCCAGCTAGAAAGAAGACCGAGTGATAATAAGGCATAAGACAAGAGGCGAGGTTCAACGACAAGATTTTGTGACCTCTTTTTTTTTTTATTCCTTTCCCCAATAAGTCAAGCATAGGCACCTTTTATTTTCCTTAGATCTTATTTTGTGGGTTTTTTCCTTTTTACCTTTTAATAAAAATGAGCATTTCTTTTCTTGCATATGATTATTTCATTACATTGCAAAAAAAAAAAAAAAAAAATCCATTTCGTACTAAGCACAAGGTATACCAATGATTTGAGGTACCGTGGCATGGGAATCTCTGCCGTGTCACGACAGTCCTAAAATCAGTCCGGTGGCTTGTTTTATATTTTCACAGTCAACTTCCTTCGATTTTTCTAAAAAAACGTGTGTGTTCTACATGCGTCTTAGCCCCGGGGGATTTAAGCTCTATCAACCCAAAAACGCTCACGGCAATAAGGGTTCATCCGAGTTATTAAATCCACCCAAACCACGGAGTCGAGTTCGATTTCATCACGAACTCGCGGAGCTGCCCGTTGGCATACACCCTCAATGGAGGCTGCCTTGCTAACGCGTCCAAACTCTTAACCATGGTACCCTATTGACACCAAATAAACCTGACCATAGTCGAACATATAACTTGACGTTAGGTTGCGAACTATTCTTTGCATCATTATGCCTATGTGTTTTATGCTTGGTCGTTTTGATCCTAACCTTAACGATCTTTCTTTGTCTATGGTGGATTATTTTATGACTGACGATTGCCAATGGACCGTACTCATTTAGTAATTAGTGCAAAAAAAAAAAAAAGGGTTTGCTGCGCCACGGGAAGATCTATCGTGGCACGGTGGACCTGCAAAAAAAAAAAAAACCCGTGCCATGTCAGCATCCACCGTGGCACGGGAAAGTTTACCGTGGCACGGGAAAGTTCACCGTGTCACCGTGGATTTCCAAAAAAAAAAAAAAAAAAAAAAAATTCGTGCTACGTCAGCATCCACCGTGGCACGGGAAAGTTTATAGTGGCACGGGAAAGTTTACCGTGTCACGGTGGATTTCCAAAAAAAAAAACAAAAATTTCCCTGCATCCACCGTGGCACGAGAAAGTTTGCCGTGGCACGGGAAAGTTCACCGTGTCACGGCAATTTCCACCGTGGCACGGTGGATTTCCAACAAAAAAAACATAAAAAACCCACTGCGTCACGGCAGCTTGTACCGTGACACGGTACAGTTTTCCGTGTCACGGTGCCCTTGAAATAAGTCCAGTCAGCTTTTTTTAAGTCTTGCGTGTTAATTTGGTCCTCGTGTCAGTCATTTTTGTTATTGTTCACATGTCTAGCCATACGATCATACCACGAGTCTTATAACATCACTTAGTCACTCACGAGTCAAGTATAATCCACACAGTTTCTTTATGTTCCGACTCGAGTCGTGCACTAGGTCGTTTATGATCGTATATTAGGTTCATGCACCCTTTTTTCGTCATAATAAAAAAAATGAGTGGTGTTTTCTCACCTGTTTTCAAATGTTTATTTTTTCCTTCCTTTCCTATCTTGAGCAATGAGTCAAACAATTATGTGAATTATTTTATTTCACAGTACTTGGTCAAGGAACAGGGATATATTAATACGGTTCGAGTCATTACCGCAACAATCTCTCAGATCTAATAGGCGTTCAAAGAGAACTTTGCCATCTCCATTACTCATCACCTTTCAATGGCCACTAAAGAAGATATTGAGAACATCAACAAATCCATCGATGCACTGTCTGCCATGATGCAAACCCTTACCACTAGGGTCACTACCATGGAACAAAACTAGGTCACTGTTTCCACCCTTGACAAACTAAAGGAACAAATGAGTAAGATTTCTGAAGATTTCACTTATGTGGAACGGCCTCCCACTCCTTTGGATGTGAAGGACAGACTCCCTGAAAAGTTCTCCATTGTTGATATTTTTAAAGTTCAAGCCTACTAACAATCCAATATTCCATTTGAAGGCGTTTTCTACAACCATGGCTCTTAAGGGATTGGACGTAACACTCTTCCCTACGGTGTTCCCTCTCTCCTTAGAACATTCTTGCCAACAATGGTTTTATTCCTTAGATGCTAAGCATACTGCGACTTGGCAAGATGTCACCGATAGTTTCATGAATCGTTACAAGTGTAACATTCAAACTAAAACTTCTGAACGTGAACTCTCCATTCTCAAACAAAAAGAGAATGAAGGCTTCACCGCTTACCTGAACAGGTGGAGGGAAACAGCTTCACTCTTGGTAGATCCTCCCAAAGAAAGAGAGATGGTTTGCCTCTTTATTCAAAATTTGACTCATAGATATAGGTAACATCTCAAATTTCTTCCACTGAACACTTTCGAAGCTGTATACGACATCGGCATCAATATCGAGGATGAGCTAATAAAGACTGCTGGTAGTAACAATAATAACACTTGGAAAAACAAGAAGAACGACCATCCTTCTTCTTCGTCTTCTAAGCACGAAAATACTACCAACAATATAAGCTAAGTTGATATCAATGAAGTGTTAGCTCTTGATGCTCCATTGCCCAAGAAGAAAAGAACTTACACTCCTTTAGGAATGACTTATGATGCGGCCTTTGATCGCCTTTACGGTCAAGGCTTGATTACACCTATTGGGCCATTTCCAGAGCCAAAACCTGAAGAAAGGAGCGCCAAATGGAATCCTAATGCCCATTGCAAGTACCATCAAGGAAGGGGCCACACTACGGAGCAATGTTGGAATTTGAAGGACGTCATTCAAGACTTGGTGGATGAAAACAAACTTCCTGTCCCTCCAGGCGGCAAGAAGTAATGAACACAAGGCGCACAACAGATCCTTCGTGCAAGATTTCATGATTTCTTTCTTTATCATTCATCTCCATTCCCCCCATTCATGTCTAGCATAGGTTTTCCATTTTGAATTTTTCTATGTTTTAGGTACCTTTTCCATTAATAAAATGAGCAAATTTCCTTTACATCTCGATCATAGAATTTTTCATTCATTCATTCTCAAAAAATAAAAAATAAAAAATATCAATTACCGAACTAAACCCAAGGTACACTAATGACTTGAGGCACCTTTGCAATCCTGTCATTCCCTGTTAACTATTCAATCACATTCCATTTCTTCATCAACCATTTTGAGCCTCGTATAACATGTGGCCTTCATTTCTTCAACCCACATTCACTTAACCCTGGGATTGAAAGATGTGTAATTGTATAACATTCAAAAAGCAAGTAAAAAAAAGCAAATATAAAAAAAAAAGTAGCAAAGCAACAATAAAACAATGTCTAAAGGCAAGTGTTCCAATGTCTTTGATATGAACACGTCTCGAATTGCGTCTCTTAATGAGTGCTTGGTACTGTGCCTGAGAAACATGAATTCTAAGTGAGTGATGGACCGCATGATCTGAGATTGCCTACATTGATTCAAAAGAATGAAAAAAAAATGTTGAAAATAAACTTGCAAAATTCAAAATTTTCAAATTCACAATTATACATCTTGGGGGCTTCTCTCGGGTCTTGAGCCTTTTACCCCTTTCTTCCTTAAACCATCCACTTAACCACATTACAACCCTTGAAAGACCTCTTTGAGGTGTAAATACACTTGTGCAAAGTTTGGTTAGAGCTACGTTCGGCCTGATTCCTAACGGATACGTAGGCAACCTCACATTGAGGTGCAGCCACATTCATATTCATATCTATGCATGATCGAGTCAAAGAATATCCAATGCTTATCTCTATATCCTTACCCATTTAGAGCTAGACTTGGGGGCTTAAACCCAAATCACATTAGCTTACCCAGCCTAAAGAGTCATCATCTTTGACTCTTCACACATATATTTCCATCACCATAACCTTTGCAGCCTCACCTTAGTATCACTTTCACACACTTCTTTCACACATACATATCCATATCATCTTTCCCTTAGGAACCCTTTATCATGAAATCTTGTTCCCCTATCGCGCATGCTTCATCATCTTTCAAGACAACATTCATCAGAAGAAACGTTGTATACTTGCTTAGCTTCTTGACCTAAGCAATGTTCATTGTTTCATGCATCGCATAATGTGCTGAGTAATATTTCTATATCAATGATTTGTAATAATACAAAGCATATCGTTCTTAGCTCCTTGACCTAAGCAATGTTCATAATCACTTCATCTATATACGTGCTTAGCTTCCAGACTAAAGTGACGTTCAAGATCGCTTCTTTACACCATATATGATACTTAGCTCCATGACTTAAGTTCATTCATCTATCGGGTCACATGATGTAATTGTCCTTATCCTCCTGGCCTAAGAACATGCATCATGCATACATTATTTTTAGGACAAGAAATTCGGTCCATACGATTCATTTCGTCTTGCTCAAGGAGGAAGTTCAAAACTTTTTCCCTTTTTCGTTATTTTATTTTGGAGAAGTTAAAAAACTTTTTCAAAATTTTTATCGAGGGAAGTTCGAAAATAAAATTTCATTTTTCACGTCTTTCTTTTTCGGGAGAAAGTCGGCACCCTCCACTCGTCTCATGACAAAAGTGATGGAAAATTTTTGCTCTTGCATTTTTGGTTGCTTGTGTCTGCACACACACACACTCAAACTATACACACACAATCACAAGTCATACTCATGCCATGTCATGTCGTGTCAAGTCAAATTTGGTCAAGTCAGTTGGTCAAATCAATCATAGTCTATATGAGTCCCCTGGCAGATTTTATTTTGCAGGTCTCAATTACAGCCCACGTCCGGGGACAAACGGACCCTCTACAACCCACGTCCGGGGACAAGCGGACCATCTACAGCCTACGTCCGGGGTCAAGCGGACCATTTACAGCCCACGTCCGGGGACAAGCAGACCATTTACAACCAGCCCACGTCCGGGGACAAGCGGACCATCTACAACCCACGTCCGGGGACAAGCGGACCATCTACAGCCCACGTTCGGGGACAAGCGAACCAACTACAGCCCACGTTTGGGGACAATCAAACCACCATCACGGCGCAAGGTTCTCGATACACAGAGACTTGCAATCTCATCATCTGTCGACTTTCCTCAAGCATGGAAAGTATTATCCGGTGGATTTCTTCAAGCATAGAAAACCGCCAAATTCATATGTCGGATTTCCTCAAGCATGGAAAGTATCATCCGATAGGTTTCTTCAGGCTTAGAAAGCTACCAAATCCCTCAGTCGACTTTCCTCAGGCATGGAAAGCGTTTCAATGAATGTTATCCGGTGGATTCCTTCAAGCATAGGAAGCTGCCAAACTCATTTGTCACCGATACACTGGTGCCAGATACGTATTCTATCCTTTTACTCTTTTATCTGTGGAATTAACATTTTTCTTCAGGTATCGGCGTATACAAAGTGATTTAGGATCGCAGAACGTCTTAAATCATTCTTCGTCCCTATCGAGTACTTTGACTATCGTTTTCGAAACTGACGTTTCTACAAACTCAGTCAAAGTGGGGGCCTCTTGTAGACACCTAAAAATGTCTCCCCAAAACCAAGCCCGATGATGAACAACCTTTCACCGTCACTAAAAATTCAATATTTAATCCCGAGAGTGCTTAAAAAATCGTATTTAATTAAATTCAATTTTTGGATAGTCCATGGACCAGTCTTGATGTTTGGTCAAAGCATAGATTTTTTAATTTCAGCCCAAACCTTTTTTATTTTATTGTTTTATTATTTATTTTCGCCCAAACCTTTTATTTATTTTATTTACTTATTTTCTTTTTTTAGCCCAAATAATAATAAATCAGATATGGCCCAAAATTATTAATCGGCACTTAAAATGCTGAACGAAATTAGGGTTAAAAATCAATTTAGACAGAAAAACGGACTAAAAATTCCCGCGTCACGGCAATAGTCCACCGTGTCACGGGAAACTGTCCCGTCTGACGGTGGGATTTCCCGTGACACGGTAAACCTGCTGTGACATGGGATTTTCCGTGTCCGTTCCGCGTAAACCCTTCACGTGTTTTATTCCCCGTACCCTAACATATTTCCCGCGTCACGCAACTGTTCACCGCGTCACGGGAATTTTTCCCGTCTGACGGTGGGAATTGCCGTGTCACGGTACACAGTGCCGTGTCGCGGTATACTTTTTTAGGGTTTTTATCATTTTAGGGTTCCGTGTGTTCCCTCAGCACATTTTTTTCTATAAATACCCCCTCATTTCTGATGTTCGGGGCATCAATTAATTCTCTAGTTTTTTCTCTCTTCTATGCTCAAGCCTAAACATACTCATGGTTCTGTCCTAAGCTAAGGCGTGAAAGGTAGAATTGTTTGAGGGTTTGGCCCAAATCAACTCTACTTAATTTAAATTAATTTAATTATTGTTATATCATTATTTCCTTGAAGTTACTAACTCGTTTATTATTTTGTAGTTGCAAATAAAAAGAATCAATGTAAGAATTATGTTCCTTTTATTTCTATTATTTTTCTAACGATTTTATATTATTGGAATTGTGGTTGAATTGCTTCCAATATTAGTGTTTATTTTATTATTTTTTATGATCACCATATTGCATGTTTAAAGGGAATATGTAATTGAAAATCACGCCTAATAAGATAATTTGGACAACCGGTTTAGGTTCCTTTTTAATCCTGTTATTAAATCAAGTGATCACAATATTTTAGAATTATGTGTTGCATTAATATTAAACCAATTTAGGTTAATAGTAGATTGGAGCAAATTGAATTTTTTCTTGCATGCCTTTGAGATCGCATGAATCATTTTTCACTATAAGAATCGAGTAGAGGCCAATACGGGCGAATGTGTCTCCATGACTCACTTCGTACCATCAACCCCGATCCTCCTTTCGTGGTTCCAAACCATATGGACTTAGTAATCTCATGGATTTTGAATGGGGTGTAACCTTCACGGGTCAATCGTTGTTGCCTATCGTTGTCTCTTAATCGTGGTTGCCTTTTATGATCCATGAACGGTTTACAAGTTTCTTAAAAACTTGTTGGCGGCTCCCTACTTTTCTTGTCCCTAATCGTATGTCAATTCCCACTTCCTATGAGTGCCAAGCATATTCACCACATGCTTAACGTAGACGCACTTCGAACGACGTCTACAGGTTTAAAAGTTCCTTAAAAACTTGTTGGCGGCTCCCTACTTTCCTTTTCCCTAATCATATTATGTCAATTCCCACTTCCTATGAGTGTCAAGCATATTCACCACATGCTTTAACGTAGGCGCACTTCGAGCGACGCCTACAGTAGGGGTCATACTACTGAGAGCTGTTGGAAGCTAAAAGAGGCCATCCAATACTTGATCAATAATAACAAGCTTCCCATTCTTCCAACTAGCAAGAAGACCGAGTGATAATAAGGCATAAGACAAGAGGCGAGCTTCAACGACAAGATTTTGTGACCTCTTTTTTTTGTTTGTTTTTTTTTTATTTTTTTATTTTTTATTCCTTTCCCCAATAAGTCTAGCATAGGCACCTTTTATTTTCCTTAGATCTTATTTTGTAGGTTTTTTCATTTTTACCTTTTAATAAAAATGAGCATTTATGATTATTTCATTACATTGCAAAGAAAAAAAAAATCAATGTCGATCTAAGCACAAGGTATACCAATGATTTGAGGCACCCCTTGTAGCCACATCATATCACCTTTCACCCTTCAAATATACATCCATTATTGATAAACCACTTTGAGCCTCGTCTAACAATAGACCTTTCTTTCTTCGACCCACATATACCTAACCTTGGGATGTGATGATGTGCAATTTATGCAATTTTCAAAGAATAAAAGCTTGAGTGATTTTATAAAAATTCCAAAATAAAAAAATAATAAAAGTGTACAAAAGGGCAAGTGTTCCAATGTCATTGACATGAACATGTCTTTGATAAGAACACGTCTTCGGATTGCGTTTCTTATCAAGTTCTTGGTACCGTGCCTGAGAAACATGAATGCCAAGTGAGTGATAGACCGCATGATCGGGATTGCTTACGCTTATCAAAATAAGAAAAAATGCATAAGAAAAAAGAAAAAAAGAGAGCAAAAAAATAAATAAAAAGAGAGTGTTAAAAAGTGAAGAAACCTCAAGCATAAAAATATAAAGATTTGAAAAGCAATGTTGCACACCTTGGGGGATTAACTAGGGTTTTGAGCCTTTTATCCCCTTTTTCTTCAACCTTTAGCCTAACCACGTTACAAACCATCAAAGACCTCTTTGAGGTATACACATACTTGTGCGAGGTTCGGCTAGAGCTACGTTCGGCCTGATTCCTAACGAATATGTAGGCAACCTCGCATTGGGGTACGACCGTAATAAAAATGCATTCATATTTACGTTTATAATTGATCATATCAAGGGATCTCCTATGCTCACCATTATCCATTTAGAGCTAGACTTGGGGGCTTGATCCCTTCATCATTTGCTTACCTAGCCTAAAGATCACCATTATTTGACTCTTCTCATAATACTTTCCCATGCACTTGGCCTTTGCAGCCTAGCTTTAGTGTCAGTTTCACACACTGCACAAGTACATGACCAAGTAGTACTTCCTTTAGGAGCCTTTTGTCACGAAATCTTAACATAACGCGGAAGCATACCTTGTCATTATTGCATCACAAAGTATGAAGTGCTTAGCCTTCGTGCTTAAGTTACCTATATACTTTCATCCAAAATTAACAATGGAGATAGCCTAGGATGTTACAATCTTCGCGCCCTAAGATACGACGTTGATCCATACATTTTTTAAAGCTCATTCAACATGCACCTTAAAAAACTTCACTCCGTGTTTTTTTTTGTGTCTTTATTTTTCGGGAGAAAGTCGGTACCCTCCACAAAAATGACGGCATTTTTTTTTTGTTTTTCAGCGTTTTCGAGTAGAATGCACACATAAGTCATGTACATATCAAGTCTCATGATTTAATACTTTGCACACACAAGTCACAATCGAGTTGATTCGACCTCGAGTCGGTCAATCACATTAAGTCAAGTTTACACCTCGAGTCATGTCAAGCCATGTGTGTCAAAATGCTTTGAGTCGAGTCATGACAAGTCATATATGTTAAAAACATATTGAGTATTATGCAATGAGTCAAGCAACATTGATTAGGTCAACCCCTAAATAAAAGATGAGCAAAGTCCTATAGTCCAATATATAAATGCAGGTACAAAAGATTTGAAGCAAAACGACGCACATGGCTTAGCAAATCAACTAGAGTCGGCCTGATCGCAGTTAGATTGACGATCGGCCTGATTGATCGAGCACATCCATATTTTGATCAAGCACCTCGTTTGAAATGGATTGTCGACAGAGTTTTAAGGCATAGGAAGCTATCACTTCCAAAGAGAAAGTGAGTAAGAATGTTCCCGGATTTTTTCGAAAAACTGTGAATATAAATGCATGAAATTCTTTCGAGATAAGAGGAGTTTGAGCAAGACTTACATGGATTGGTAAATTAGAGATGAAGAGCTTTAATTTGCAAAAGATTTGAGCAATATTTGGTTGAAAGGAAACGACCAAGTTGAAGATTCAGAGCGAAATTAAGCGCAAAAACGAACAACAGCAACAAAGGAAAAATAGGGAAGACCCAACTCCATCGCCAGACGACAAGGCTGTCGCCTGGCGACAACATCTATCGACTAGCGACAGAGCAGAATTGCGGCGACATTAATTTACATCGTGCGCCGGTGCGGCGAGAGAAAGCGTGGCTCTCATAAATGATTATGTGGACCTTATGCAGCAAGTTTGGGTTCCTTGGTATGCCAGTTAGCCCCTATAAGAAATTTGACATGATTAAGTAATCGGCTCGATTACAATTACAGTAGGTGATTGACCTGATAAAAGATCGTTTCACTTATCTTAAAGCGCCTAAACATTGGCTCATCGCAAAGGTATCGACGTAATGGTTCACAAGCAGCAAAAAACACTGATGTAATGGTTCACAAAGAAAAATGCGGTCACGTACTAGCACCGCGGAAAATCAGTAAATATCACAGCAGCAAAGTTCAAGCGAGCTTTAAGGATCGACAAGCGTTGGTCTTTGGTAATTTTCTTTGGAATATTATCGCAACAACTGAGGATGACTTCAAGCGAAGTTTTCTTTGACGACGTTCCCTAGGATGTGGAAAGTTTCCAGAAAGTTGAGGGTGGCTTCAAGCGAGGTTATCTTGGACGCATTCCCTAGCTTGCGGAAGGTTGTCACAGACAACTAAAGATGGGTGTGAGCAGAGTTATGTTCGACAACATTCACTAAGATTGTGGAGGTTGTCACCTAGATTTGTGAAGATAACACGAGATGGGCAGTCTTCGACGACGCTCGCTAAGATTGTGGAGGCTGTCACCTAGATTTGAGAAGATAGCACGAGATGGGCAGTCTTCGACGACGCTCGCTAAGATTGTGGAGGTTGTCACCTAGATTTGAGATGATAGCACGAAATGGTCAGTCTTTGACGACGTTCGCTAAGATTGTGGAGGTTGTCACCTAGATTTGAGAAGAACGATTCATGATGAGGGGTCTTTGACGACATTCGCAATGATTGGGAAAGTTATCACCATAATTCAAGAAAAAAGCTCAAGATGTAGCAACATTGATCGACGGCGTTCCCTAGCTTGCGGAGGGTTGTCACAAACAACTGAGGATGACTTCAAGCGAAGTTATCTTCGACAGCATTCCCTAGGATGTGGAAGGTTGTCAAAAGCAGGAGGTGATTTCAAGTGAAGTTATCTTTGATAGTGTTCCCTAGCTTGTGGAAGATTATCACATCGGAAATTGGAGGCAACTGCAAGCGTAGCAGTGTTCAGGCGGTATCCCCTAGCTTGAGGAAGATTGTCACAAATCGGTTACTATAGAGACGTCTTCTTGACGGTGCAAGATACGCGTTTCTAAACTCTCTTATCGGTTTTAACTAACGCCAGTTTGCAGGTATAGGTATTACAAGAATGATTTGGGATCGCTAAACGTTCTGAATCATTCTCCGTCCCTATTGTTACTTTTACTTTTGTTTTCAAAACTTGTGTTTCTCCAAACTCAGTCAAAGTGGGGACTTCTGTAGACACCCAAATGTGTCTTCCAAAAACCAAACCTAGTGATGAATACCTTTCATGTCATTTGTTATCGAACAAAGCGAAAGTGTGAAAAGTATAGTGATGAGGATGTTTTTATTAAAATATCTCTTTGATTTTATCTTTTCAAAAAGGAAAATTAAGATCTTATAGAAACTCATAGAAACTTCTAATAAATCCTAATTAGTTTAGGAATAGGATTAAACTTTTGGACCCTGCAAATGATCATTGGGCCGTAGGTAAAATCCCAATTCTATTCGAATAAAACTTACTTTTATTAAATCCCAATTCTATTTGAATTTAAAGATGTTCAAAGACATTCAGATATTATTTTTTTTGCCTAATTGGAGACTAAAATATATCAAAAAGAGATTCAAATGGTGTAGAAGATTGAGGTTCAACAAAAGAAGAAGAAGTACAACCAAGATTGGAAGAATCTACATGAAAATCATAAGCATATTCATCACATTAGGGAGTGGGGGCACTATCATGAAGGAGTTATGTCTTCGATAAGTGCAATTACTATATATCAAGGATTACTATTATGGATATAATAAGTTCTTTCTTTTGGGTGGTCATTATTTGTTGCTAGAATATGATCAATGATCTTTGGGCCAGTCAAATAGTCCAAATCCCACTAGAATGGATCCTATGAGGTCACACACAAGGGTATTGGGTTAAGCAAGTTAGAGGCCTATTTATGGGCCTCATGAGCAAGTAACTAATCATGAATTTGATTAGGCTAGCATAGTTAGATTTGAGTTAGGTTTTGGGCTTTGCTATGGACTCTTATTTAGAGATGAGATATATAAATAAGATCCATGCGTAGGGTTGTATGAAAAACAATTAACAGTTGATTGTGAATCAAGGCAACAAAATCACAAAACCTTCTCACTCTCTCTCTAACCCACGACTCTCTTTCTCCTCCCTTTGGACTCACGGCCGCCCACCCCTGGTGGCGCGTGTGGTGGTTCGTGGTTGGCTCATTTCTTCTCCTTAGAAGGTCAATTAAAGGGTTCAATTGCAATTAACTAGCATTATTGGAGGTCTTTATCCGTGCATGTGGACCAAGTAGAGGAATCACGTTTGAGGTTCTTTATCTCCCTTGTTCTTGTTTGATCACACGTGGAAACATACTACAAAGGTATTAATTCTAATTCTTTATGTGTTATGCATAATCTTGGGATTAGGTGCTATATGAATATGATTCATATTTTCCGCAATCGTACCTATAAACTCCTACAAATCAAACATATGAGATTCATCATTTAGGGAATAATAAAGCACATCACAAAAAGGCATGGTAAAAAATGAAAAATATTGAAACACACCTTTAGCATCAACTTGAGTATGTACCTCATCATCATGAGCAAAAGAGGGGCAAAAGAGGGAATAGAGTTGAAATCATTTGTTCTAGGTTCACTAATGGGATCATGTGACAAATCATGGGAATTCATGCTAATATTAGAAGATTCAACACATTGCACATAAACATTAGAATCATGATTACCCCTATTATAGATATCCCTAGCAAACCAAACATAGAAATCCCAAGAATCATCAATTGACAATGCTCTAAATTCACCATTATGCATGCTTTCAACGTCCTCAATAGTTTGCTCATTCAAACCAAAATAACAAATCTCACAAGCCTCCCAAAGACTACAACAATTATAGTTCAAAAAACCTATAAGTCTATGGAAGTAAACATGAAAAGACTCATCTTCATATTGAGGAAAAGAAAAACATGCCATCTTTTTTTAACAAAACAAACCATAATCAAATAAAAGAAAAGTATATACAAAGACCTAGATTCAAGCAATGAAAAACACTCAAACATAGACACCGTTCCCCGGCAACGACGCCATTTTGACATAGGGAAAATGTAGGCCGTCATCTAATCTTCCCTAGAGCCAAACAAATTTATAAACACTTAACAAACCTAAATACGAGTATAGAGGTAAGTCAAGGGCCGAACCCAAAGGAACTATAATGTTCAAGCACTCTCAATTATGTGCTTAATCTAGGTCAAAATCGAAGGTAAGAGGCAACACTAACAACTAACAAAACAAATAACCAAACTAATGAAACACTAGGAATGGGGATCAACAAGTAATCATGACAATTGCAACAACTTGAGAAGAGCATGCTGATCAAAGTTTGTGAAGTCTAATGATAAGAGCTATCTCCTAATTGTTAAGCTAGGGTTCACTATGAATAACAAACTAAGATAATCACAATCCAAACCAATCAATAATTGCAATTCCTAAATTAATTGGTCTTGTCATTAGCAGTTACAATGCAATCTAGCATAATTCTCAAGGCCTAATCGAATTACACACATGCAAACCTTCATTAATCACTTTAATATAAAAAATCAATTAACACAATTCCCAAATTAATCACAATCAATTAATCATATAAGTTCACCCAGTTCCTAGCCAAACAACTACTCAAGAATCATCATCAAACAACTAAAGATTTCAAGAATCAACAAAATATCAAGAACAATTACACTATCAAGAATCAAACATCAAAATTAAACCAAACAAACATGAAATTGAACAAAGCAATAAAAAGGAGGGAGAGTGAGAAATCCTCATTAATTGATAATGGAAATCTTCAATACAATTGTCACCTTGAATCTTCAATCTCTCAAATAACCATTGAATCCCTCACTTTCTCTCTCTAAATCTACTCCTAAACTAACCTAGATCTACAGAGAGAAGCTCTCAATTCAACCTAAGCTAAAAATATAAGATCTGAAATTAGATTCCAATTGTCCTAAATATTGTTCTTCTAATTTTTCCCTAAATGTGGGTATTTATATTTACAAGGTAAAAAAGGAAAATAAAATAAAAGAAAATAAAATAAAAGAAGCATAAAATAAAGAAAAATAAGGAATGATAAATAAAAGAAAAATGGAAAAGGAAAATGAAAGTAAATTAAAGGACAGTTTTCAAATGGCTACGATAAAATTGTTGCCATTGTAACTGAGTGAATCACAACCCTTCAATTTATAAAATTCATCATATCCATCCATTTAGTTTACTTTAACCCTTATAAAAAAAACCCAATTTAATGAGATAAATAAAATTTCAGATTTTTTAATACTAGAAAATTTGGTGGAAGGATGAAATTTATAATTATTTTAATTGATGTTTTCATTTTTTTTTTATTATCTTCAATGTCAATCGATTGGTTTCTTGAAATTTCCTATCATCTTCTATATATATCTCGTGGAATATGTAACGAGTATACGGTATACCATGCAAAAATTATGGACTTGGTAATATATAATGTTGTAGACTAAGTATATTGTTGATAAACTATAATTCGTTGTTGTCTTGTTGATTTTTAATGGAGATGAGGAATCCTTTGAACTTTAGAAATTGCAAGTATATGCATCAATGGCAAATAAAGTTCAGTTTTTTTTCTTCTTTTTTTAGAGAAACTGTAAAACTGTTTTTTTTGTTTTTGTTTAAATCATAATCAAGAAAACTGTTTTTTTTTCTTTTCCATTTTTTATCAAAAAATAAAGTCAATTGGATGAATGGACAAGATTGAATATTGAAAATATAGGGCCAAGATTAAAACTAAATAAAATGACCACAATTTTATTGTAGCCATTAAATAGTCTTCCAATATTTAAAGAAAAAAGAAAACAAAACAAAAGAAAGTTTCATCAACTTCGACCTTCGATATTACGGCAGTACGACTGCTCTTATTATGGGAAATAATCCTCTTCTTTGCACATTAAATTACCCAAAATCAAACACCATCACAACCGTTCGATCATAAGTTAATTATGATCAACGGTCGAAAATCAAACCAAGCTGTGCGCATGCAGTGCGTCTTCATGCACGCACCGTCCTTTGGTTGCGGTGATAATTGCGGGGCTGCAGGTACGGTGGTTTGCTATGGAGAAATCGGGAAAAAAGGCGGAATAGGTGGTGGTTATTGCGGCTGGAAGGTGGTGCGATGGTGGTGGTTACAAGGGGCAGCAACTCTGTGATGCAGGGGTTTCGTTTGGAGGTGAAGTGCGGCTGGTAGTGGAGGCATTTGGCGATCGTGGCTGGAACAGGGGATGCAGAATATTATAGCTGTTGTTGCGGGCTGATGAGGTGGGTTGATGACGGTGGTGTTGAAACTAAAAACAATGAATATGAAATAATATAATGCACCAAAATAAACTGATGATACTAATTATTGATAAACAACGACTACAACTTCATATCTTTTGAAAGCAAAGTATGTAACCTATATATAGACTAAATACCATCTTATCTACTAACAAACTGCATGCCTAAAGACCCGGACTAAGTAACTGCATCATTCTAAGAATACGCTACGTATATCCCACTAACTAACCCACTACTAGTAAATATCCTAAGACCCACTAACTGTACTCCTTATAATAAGCATACTCTAACAACAACTAACAAGAAGATAGGAAACACAAAAGACTAATAATTTGAAGCAATTACCAACACACCCCCTTGCTTCAAAAAGATAAAAAACAACTTGTATGCACTCACTGCACCATGAATCTCACGACTATGAACTTGCAATCTCGACTTGAAAACGACTTCATCTCGACACCAAAAACATCACGACTTGTATGCACTAATAGGCATGTACACGACCACAACTTGCTCTCTTCAACCACAAACACTTGAACCTAGAATGTAGGGATCGGAAAGGGGTCACTACGACACCCACTATGTCACACAACCAAGACAATTAATCAAAATTCAATCCAATCAAACCAATTACTCACACAACCAATATAGCAACACCAAGACAGCAATATAGCAGTAGCAAATGAGCAAAAATACCAACAATAATCAGAAGAAACAACAAGAATCAACACACACAGATTATACGTGGAAAACCCCTTCGATGTGAAGGATAAAAACCACGGGACCGTTTAAGGAGTCCACCCTAGCTTCTCTTATTGATAATTGAGGGTAAAATAATCCCAAATCAGTCTACAAAAGGTTTAACAACCCACTAACAACAACAAACAACAAGAGATCAAAATTAGAGAGCAAAAGAGTAGAATTCACCCAAAAACGGATGTTCTGTCCGAAGCAGATTCTGACCAAACCAGACCTTACAACAACGATCCAACCGTTCAAAATGAATCCCTTGATGGCAGGAGTAAGCTATAAAAAGTTGGGGACGATCCAACGGTGGAATTTTCGGTGACAGACAAATCTATGAAAGCTGTCCCTGAAAATCCGAAGACCACCTTAACTAAAAACCCTCACATTTGTGTGTGTTTTGTTCGACTGCTCCTACTGCACTTGCTGGCCACTCTTAGCAGGAATTACCCTTGACAAGCTTGCTAAACAAGCGACCAAAAAATAAGCCCCAAGATGGACTCATAATAGTAAGTAAAATGTAATGTAATTTGGGCCATTCATGAAGACCAAAATAATGAACATTTTACCATAACTTGGGCTGGACCCCTAACAATCTCCCCCTCCAGCCCAACACGGGGAAGACTAACACGCTTCAATCATCACTTGAAGCTCATTCCCACAAGCTTGCTACAAACATCAAGCTTGCTCCCGGGAACTACTTTTGTTAACATATCTGCACCATTCTTGTCAGTGTGGACTTTCTTCAGTTTCAAATGCTTCTCTTCAATCACATCTCGTAACCAATGATATCGAACATCAATATGCTTGGTACGAGCATGGTAAATAGCATTTTTACTCAAATCCATAGCACTTTGACTGTCACAAAGTACTACATATTCTCCTTGCTTCAAACCTAGCTCTCGAAGGAACCTCTTAAGCCATAGCATCTCTTTGCCCGCTTCCACAGCTGCAATGTACTCTGCCTCAGTTGTTGACAATGCTACACATTTTTGTAGCTTGGATTGCCATGAAATGACTCCCCCTGAAAATGTAAACACATAACCTGAGGTAAATTTTCTGTTATCAAGATCACCTGCCATGTCAGCATCTGTATAGCCTTCAAGAATAGGTTTACCACCTCCATAACGCAAGCAAAGTTTGGAGGTGCCACGCAAGTATATGAAGATTCACTTCACTACTTCCCAGTGAGCCTTACCCGGATTAGATAAGTATCTGCTCACTAAACCAACAGAATGTGCAATATCTGGCCTAGTACACACCATAGCATACATCAAAGAACCAACATCAGAAGAGTAAGAATAGATGACATACTTTCTTTCTCCTTCTCTGTTGTAGGACAAGCTCTCTTACTTAGCTTGAAATGTGTTGCTAATGGTGTACTAACTGGCTTAGCATGCTTCATATTGAACCTTTCAAGCACCCGTTCAATATACTTTTCTTGTGAAAGCTACTTTCCAGCCTTCATGTCACGAGCAATCTCCATGCCTAAGATTTGCTTTGCTGGACCCAAGTCTTTCATGTCAAATGACTTGGACAAGTCTTTCTTCAAACTTTGAATCATTCCTGCATCTTGTCCAACTATCAGCATATCATCCACATATAAAAGAAGGATGATGAAGTTACCTCCAGGGAACTTTCTAATATACACACAAGGATCTGCCAAAGTTTGTTTATAACCATTACTAGTCATAAACGAATCAAATTTCTTGTACCATTGCCTTGGTGCCTGTTTAAGCCCACAAAGGCTCTTTTTCAGTTTGCAAACAAACTTTTGTTTCCCTTTCTCTTCAAATCCTTCAGGTTGCTCCATGTAGATTTCTTCATGCAAGTCACCATGTAAAAAAGCAGTTTTAACATTAAGTTGCTCTAACTCAAGATCAAGACTTGCAGCTAATCCCAGCGCAGTTCTTATAGAAGTCATTTTGACAACAGGAGAGAAGATCTCATCACAGTCAATGCCCTTTTTCTGGTTGCATCCCTTTACCACCAATCTGGCTTTGCGCTTCACTATCTTCTCATCATCTTTCTTGTTCTAGAAAACCCACCTGTTTTTCAAGACTTTCTTTCCCTTGGGAGGCATCACCAACTCATAAGTTTCATTCTTCTGTAAGGACTTCATTTCTTCCTTCATTGCATCGAGCCACAGATCTTTCTCTTCAAGAGACAACACTTCTTGATAGTTTTCTGGCTCTCCATCCTCAGTGAGTATAATGAACTCTGAGCTTGGATACTTTGTTGAAGGTTTACGCTCTCTGGTTGACCTTCGAACCTGTGTATCCTCAACTTGAGGGGTAGGCTGCTCCCCCTGCTCATGAACCTCTTCTTCATGAACTTCTTCCTCATCTGATGAAGACTCGTCAAGATCAACACCACCACCATCATGATGAACACCATCCTCATCATGAACTGGTACATCACCATCAGGTTGTACCTCACCAACATCTTTATGATTCTCCTCAACATTCTCATCTGCTGGCTGATTTACAAGAGGTATAGGAGAAGAAACATCATCAGTAGTTCAAAAGTTAATTATGAAGTATGAGTATACCTTGTACTCAGAAGATCTGCACCCTTCTCATGCTCAAAGAATACTACATCTCTGCTTCTCACAACCTTCTTCTTTTCAGGATTATATAGTCTGAAACCATACTCTTCATCACCATAGCCAACAAAAACACATGGGTTGGTTTTGGAATCAAGCTTCGATCTCTGATCTTTCGGCACATGCATGAATGTCTTGCATCCAAAGACTCTCAAGTGTGAATATGAAGGATCACACCCCTTCCATGCTCTATCTGGAATGTCAAGACTAAGAGGAACTGATGGAGAACGGTTGATCAAATACACAACACACTGAACTGCTTCAGCCCAGAATGTCTTAGGAAGATCATACATTCTAAGCATACATCTTACTTTCTCCACAATGGTTCTGTTCATCCTTTCTGCAACTCCATTGTGTTGTGGTGTACCGGGCTCTGTCTTCTCATGTCTAATGCCATGCTGGGAGCAATAATGCTTGAACTCTTTTGAAATATACTCACTACCATTATCAGTTCAAAGACGCTTCAGCTTTCTTTTTGTCTCCCTTTCTACCATGGCATGAAATTTCTGGAAGACCTCGAACACTTGGCTTTTTGTCTTCAACATATACACCCAAGTTCTTCGAGTAGCATCATCAATGAAAGTGAAAAAATATCTATTGCCACCAAGAGATTCAACTTCAATGGGACCACAAACATCGGAGTGTACTAACTCCAACTTGGCTTGCTTTCTAGTAGACTTCCTGGAAAAGGAAGCTCTATGCTGCTTTCCTGCCAAACAATGATCACAAGGGTCAAGAGAAACAGTTTTATCAACAACAATCAGTGTTTTACCTTCTAAAAGTTTTAATCCCTTGTCACTCATATGTCCCAATCTTCGATGCCACAGATTAGGAGAATTCTTCCCTTCAACTGCATTCAGCTCACCAGAACATACAGTCAAGTATGTCTTATACAAAGAGCAACACAACTCTCCTCGAGCAACTGTCATCGAACCCTTAGACAACTTCCACTTACCATCACCAAAAGTATGTCGGAAACCCTCTAAATGAAGAACATTAGCAGACAACAAATTAAGGCGTAGATCTGGAATATGGCGCACATTCTTCAATGTAAGCATGCACCCAACACTTGTCTTCACACGAATATCACCTAACCTAACAATGCTTGCTGAGATCTGATTTCCCATCTTCACACTACCTAAGTCACCAGACTTATAGTTCATGAAGTACTCTCTCCTGGGAACACAATGGTATGAAGCCCCTGTATCTACGAGCCACTTTGTGTCTGAACTATCAACATGATGACACTCACTAGTTGCACAAATCAAAGTGACCTCATCATCACTCTTAGAAGCTGTTGCTGCAGTGTTTTTATCATCTCCCTCTTTCTGTGAATCATTCTTCTTTCTTTGTTCCTTTTTCAAATGGAAACAATAGTTCTTGATATGACCAGGCTTCTTGCAGTAGTTGCATGTAGTCACATTTCTTCCATCACTTGATTTGGACCTACTCTTTGAGTTATCACGATTTTTGGGACCCCTACTCTTGCCTCTTCCTCTGTTTTCAATAACAAGAGCTTGTGAATTATCAACTCTCATCTCCTTTCTTCTGATTTCTTCATTGAACATGCTCTCTTTGATCACATCCAATGATATCACACCATTCGGAGCAGAGTTACTAATAGTCACAACCAAAGTTTCCCAACTATCTGGCAAAGAACTCAATAAGAACAAAGCCTGCAATTCATCATCAAGAACAATCTTCATAGTAGTTAACTTGTTAATAATATCCTGGAAGTCATTAAGATGCTCAGAAATTGACTTTCCACCCTTCAATTTCAAATTAACAAGTTTCTTAATCAATGAAGCTTTGTTATGAGCGGTCTTCCTCTCATAAAGACCTTCAAGTTTCTTCCACAAATCATATGAGTCGGACTCCTGTGACACATGGTTGAATATGATAATATCAATCCATTGTCTAATAGTCCCTAAAGTCTTCCTTTTCAACTTTACCCAATCTTTATCATCCATCTTTTCAGGTTTCGTTGGTTTAACAATGCTACCATTAGTATTTGTGGTTGTTTCTATTGGTTCATGTAAGTCTTTACAATATAACAAATCTTCCATCATAGGTCTCCAAATTGAATAATTGGTTGATGTCAATTTAACCATCGAACTACCACTAGTTGACTCCATACTGTGACAAAATAAATTCCGGCTCTGATACCAAGTTGTAGGGATCGGAAAGGGGTCACTACGACACCCACTATGTCACATAACCAAGACAATCAATTAAAATTCAATCCAATCAAAATGAGCAACAATACCACAATAATCAGAAGAAACAACAAGAATCAACACACACAGATTATACGTGGAAAACCCCTTCGATGTGAAGGATAAAAACCACGGGATTGTTTAAGGAGTCCACCCTAGCTTCTCTTTTTTATAATTAAGGGTCTACAAAAGGTTTAACAACCCACTAAGAACAACAAACAACAAGAGATCAAAATTAGAGAGCAAAAGAGTAGAATTCACCCAAAAACAACAGTTCTGTCAGAAGCAGATTCTGACCAAACCAGACCTCAAAACGACAATCCAACCGTCCAAAATGAAGCCCTTGATTTCAGGTGTAAGATTTTAAAATTTGGGGACGATCCAACGGTGGAATATTCGGTGACGGATAATTCTCTGAAAGCTGTCCCTGAAAACCCGAAGACCACCTTCACTCAAAACCCTCACTTTTGTGTGTGTTTTGTTCTACTGCTCCTACTGCACTTGCTGGCCACTCTTAGCAAGAATTACCTTTGACAAGCTTGCTAAACAAGCCACCAAAAAATAAGCCCCAAGATGGACTCATAATAGTAAGTAAGATGTAATGTAATTTGGGCCATTCATGAAGACCAAAATAATGAACATTTTACCATAACTTTGGCTGGACCCCTAACATAGAAGAGTCTGCTCTCTTCCTCAACCTTTTGAGCAAAATTGTTTTTTTCACCACCTTGTTCGTCCCTTTGTTTATCCCAAGAACGATCTTCTTTGTGACCATACCTCTTGTAGTAGTAGCATTGAACACTACTCATTGATGAACGACCCCGACCACTACTTTCTTCACGACCTTGACCACGACCACGACTACCTCGACCACGAACTCCATCATTATAACGACCATCCGACATTTGCCCTTTAACTTGAAAATCTTTTTCCTCGACATCTTCATCGGTAGACTTATTCATCCTCTCTTCATGAGCCATCAAAGAACTCATCAACTCATCAAATGTATAGGTTGATAAATCCTTTGACTCTAAAATTGCGGTAACAACATGCTTATAGTCTTTCATCTTGTGAAGACATCTTAATACCTTACTAACAATAGTCTCATTAGTAATAGTATCACCATAAATTCTCATCTGACTCACAATATCAGATACTCTAGACAAGAAACTTTGGACTGTTTCTTTGTCTTGCATTGTCATGTTTTCAAAACTACTATGTAAAGTTTGTAGTTTAACAGCAATTACCTTCTTATCACCAAAATACTCTTTCTTCAAAATTTCCCACGCTTGTTTAGATGTTAACGCAACGGAAATTCGTGGGAAAACCTTATCATCCATTTCCGATTGGATGTACAATAGAGCCTTTGCATCCTTCTTACGATTTTCAAGCAATTGTTGATCAGGAATAGCCGGTGCTGGGTTCGGCTTACTATAACCGTTCTCCACCAAGTCCCATAACTCTTGAGACTTAAACAAGTTCTTCATCTTGAGACTCCATAAGTGATAATTCTCACCCTTAAACATTGGAATTAAGGCCTGCGACGACGTGTTTATACCACCATTTGACATGATTACTGACTCACAAAAAAAAAAAAATGAACGACTACTATTTTTTTATGAAACTCGCAACCTTTTTTTTTTTTCCTCACGACTCACGACTTCTTTTTAATAAGGCCTAGGATTGAACCATCGGCTCGGATACCATGTTGAAACTAAAAACAATGAATATGAAATAATATAATGCACTAAAATAAACTGATGATACGAATTATTGATAAACAACAACTACAACTTCATATCTTATGAAAGCAAAGTACGTAACCTATATATAGACTAAATACCATCTTATCCACTAACATATTGCATGCCTAAAGACCCGGACTAAGTAACCGCATCATTCTAAGATTATGCTACGTATATCCCACTAACTAACCCACTACTAGTAAATATCCTAAGACCCACACAAATATATTGAGGTGATTTTATTTTCAAAGTTGATTTAGAACTTCAAATATTTCATTGTTCTTATCAATCTTTTGATTTTGGTCTTGTAGGTGGTTCTTTTACCATTCCCAAGCCAATATTCGCAGCATGACTAGGCGAGAATTCGAGTCAAGAAGAAGTCGAATCTTAGTTTGTTCCTTTTGGAAATATTTTTGTATACATGTATTATCCAAATGGTTATTGAAAATCTGAAAATTTATTTATTTGAAGAAATGAAACAAAAATTCAAAAAGGAAATTTTGAAGACTATGTTATTTTGAACTAGAATTCAAAATTTTAAGGGGGCCCATTAAATTTTTTGAAAATTTGTTTTGAAAATAAAATAAAGCAACTCTTCTAGTAGGAAAAATACATAATCATATTTTTTTTGAAAAGTGGACCCAAAATGGAAAGAAAAGTCTAGCTCGTAATTGAGTGTGACTTTTTGTCCAAGATTAATGAAGGTAAGCTGTAATTTGCAAGTTATTTCAACAAAGATATGAAAATGTGAGAAAATTTTCATATTTCTAATTTTTTTTTATGTTTTTTCTTTTTAGTGTTTGTCCTCATTGTCAAATTTTTCTAATTGAAAGTGAAGTTCTTTAAATTAAATAAGCACCGTAGTTTGAAAATAAATGTTTATCAAACTTGGGTTTGGTGGTGTAGGGAATATTTCAAGTGTTAATCCCCTAGCTTGAACCCCACTGTGATCATACACTAAAGTACGGTGGCGTCCAAAGGGAAAGAAGATAGAGCAAAAGAGTCGCCAACAAGTTTTAGGAACTTGTAAACCGTTCACAGGGTGAAGGTTACACCCCTTAACGATCCAAGAGATCGTCAACCCCATAAGGTCTTGAACCAAATAGGGTTCGGGGATGAAGGTACAAATCCAACCTAAAAGAGATTGAACCTGCCTTAATAATAGGTCTCTACTTTATTCAGATCGTATTCATGTGCGCTTTCTGACTAACATACAATCATTAGGATTAACCCTAAACCTGTTTATCTATGTTGGTTGAATATTAATGCACAAATAAAACTATTATTGGCGATCACTTGAATTATAATCAAATTAACCCTACACAAGATTATTAATTATCTTATATAAGCGTGATTACAAGTATAAATTCCCTTTAAACATGCATAAAAGGCGTGATCAAGCAATACCAATAAATATATATCAATCAACATAATAAATCATCATAAATAAAATAATCATATCAAAATAATAATAATAATAACCATAAAATTATAATCAAAACAATTATAAAAATAATCATGAATCATGTTAAAGCATAATAATAGCAAGATCCTAGGCATGATACTAACAAGATTAATAACAAACCCTAACGTGTCACTAAGCAATAAAGATCATATATTTAATCCTAACATGAATAAATATTAGAAAGTACATTAAAGACATCATAATAATCATACTTTGCATTAAAGTTACCCTAGACATGATACTAGGAATCATAATAACATCATAAACATGAACTCCATATCATAACATCAATAAAAACCATTAAAGCATTTACTTTGATGCCTCGTACCTCTTTCTAATAACAAAATACACGCGTTAGTAACTTCAAGGAAAATAATAAACAAAACAACAATTAAATTAAATAATTGAAAGAGAGATTTGAGACCAAACCCTCAGAAATTAAACCTTTCACGTCTAGGGCGAAGGCAACTTCGAATATGGCTAGGTGTATCTAGATCTAATGAATGTGGAATTTTGTATTTGAGAGAAGCTAGTTTAGAAAAGAGAGAGAGAGAAAGTTATAATCAAGAAAAACTTGATGAGAGTTGGTGAATATTCGTGATTGTAGATTATTGTGGATGATTGTTGATGAATTAAAACGGAGTTCTTACGATGTTATTTATAAAGAAAATCAGCCAAAAAGATAAAATATCAAAAACAGAGTTCTGGCACAGATAAGAATTAATTAGCGCCAACGCTGGATATTGTCTCCAGACGCCAACATTAGCGCCAGGCGCTACAGCTGGCGTTTGGCGCTGATTCAGAAATTCACGCATTTTCTTAAAATCAGATAAAAATTGCCGTACAGGAGGATAAAATCGTATTTTCCTCAAAATGTTCTTTGATTTTAATTAAAACTCTGAAAAGTCAACAAAAGTCAATTTATCTATGCTAATTGAATTAGGAATGAAAAGACCATCTAGAAGAATCTAGAAGACTAAAACCATTCCTAATTGCATTAAGAATGATAAATCTATATTAGGCCCTCCCCTAGATCATTGGGCCGCATACAAGGCTCAAACCGGGTCCAGTTCAGTAATTTGGTCGTAACTTCCTCAATATTCATCGGAATTGGGCTTATAATATATCTTTGGACAGCTCTTTTCAAGCCCCATCCAACTAAAATATTATTGGACCCATATCATGGACCAACCAAACTGGATTGGCTGTTTTCTTAAAATAAGTTTTCAAAAACAGTGAGAAGAGAAAAGAAATTAAAACTATCCGCAACACTAAACTTTCCACACTTTCACTTCATTCGATTATAATTCGACGTGAAAGGTACTCATCACTGGGTTTGGTTTTGGGGAGGCACAAATGGGTGTCTACAGGTGGAGTGTTAGAACAGTTTGTAAAATCGTTCTAATCACTTTCCCAAAATATGGTCTTATTACGAAACAAAAGTTGAGGTGAGACCTATATTTTTGTAGCCCCCAAGAGTAACCTTAGGTGGCTTTTGCAATTCGTGTATAAACATGATAGGGGATATTTCTCATGTTTATTTAAAGCCCCAAGATTTGTATTTTTAATTTGTGGAATATTGAATATGTTTATCATGAATTGTTTAATCAAGTAACATAATTAATTATCTTGGTCAAATAATAAGAAGTGGTATTCTTCCCTTTGTCATTTAAAGTTATTAAGATGATTCGTAATAAGCTTTTCATGACATTGATTTCGAAGCATAAATAGCGTGTTCAAATCTGTAAATAGAGAGAAGTGGGGATGTCTAGAATTGTTTAGCCCCCAGTTTGAGGCAAAGAGCGTAAAAATTATACTATTTTTCAAGTATTTTAGTTTCCAAATGGGAGGGATAATCCTGACTTACCCCTAAAAAAGAAATGAACAAAAATGACGGATGTTCATAAAAAGGAAAGGTAATCCAACTTTCCCATAGAAGATTAAATAAAGAGAATTAGACATGTTTTCGAAAAGTAAGGATTATTCACTTAATATATGAATCATCGTGATGACTTGGCAGTGGTATACGTGTGATAGCGATAACGATCGTTTTTTCCTGTAGCGATCATGTTCAATCAATGTTCCTCGCGTATCAGAGAAGATGGAGAGACCCACGCAGACGAACATATTAGTTGCTCATGATTAGTGAGAAGACCGATCAAGAGTTGTAAAAGACATATAAAGTTGACGTCGAGGCTGTCGATATATCAAATAAATTTATTGTACTAACTCTTTTTCTTTTTAGGAAATGTATATAGAACGTGAATTATCTTGGTGATAAATATCCCTATTATTAAAAGAAAATAATATGATTGATTTTTTTTTAAGTGATAGTCATCTCATTTTTCTTGGCAAAATATATGGAAAACATCGAATTTTGTTTTATTCGATTGCTTTACTAAAATAGTGTCATCAAGCCAATGACTATCAAATCATCCAAATCATTTGATTTTTTTTAAATATGATTTTGTAATCAACCTTAACACCTCATGAATTCTATGTATGGGCATGACAACTCAATAGTAGGTCCATATGTGCAAAGGCCTATAGTTGGCCATGTTTTCATTGAATGATGATTTTGGTACATGGTTAGGGTCTAACTCAAAGAGGCCTTTCCAAGGTTGTAACGTGGCTAGGCTTGGGTTTATAAAGAATGGACAGACTCAAGTATACTCCCAAAATCGCTTTCTTTTGGTGTTTCTCAAATTTAAACCTTTCTTCTTTGTGTGGCAACTTCTACATTAGGTGCCTTTTCCTTGCCCTCTATCTCTCTCTCTCTTTTTTTTTTTGGACAGGTTTTGTTTTGGGTTTAGAACGATTTTTTCTTTCTTTTGCATTGGGTCTTTGGGTTTAGACTAACTTTGTGCCCCCCTCTTATGTTTTGTTCCCCCAATTTCCTATTTGTATCTCTTTGCACCATTCTAATCCCAAGGTATGGAATAATGTAGGTTGAATAACTAAGGCTCAATTTATGAGGCTCAAAAGGGCTGCCAAAAAATGGATTTGATCTAAGATTAAGAACATGGGATTATCTTTGTGGAGTTTGAAGTTGCCTCTTGTGTTGGTGTAATCATCACATCCTTTCTTTGTGAGCCAAAGATAGACCTCTTTTCATTCGATAAACCTAGTAAGGCAAAAATCATCAAGATCCTTAAAGTGTTGAGTATGTATGCCTTTTTGATATTGCATTTTTATATGTATATGTTTCATTTAATTTGAGCTAATAACAATAAAGAGATTGAAAAGACAACAAGGTAGATGTACTTGAAAATATAATTTTTATTCATTAATTAATGAGTGTATAAAATAAGTAGATTCGACATCAAGAATATCTTAGTCTATCATAAAAGGAAAGAAACAAAACAAGACCTAGAATGCTACATCTTAAATTGTTGACAACTTCTTGAAATTGCGTCTTCGAGCTTTATCCGTTTCCAACATAGGTGAAATCCTCTCTAAAAATCTAGTCCATCTATATGATTCATGGTTTCATTTATCAAATCCTTTAAAATTAATGTTCCCACAGTATAGACCTTTTGAAATGTGTCTAAACCAAGGTATTGTAAATGACACTTTTATGGTTGAGACATATTGTCTATGAACTTTGGGACATGTTCATGATCCGGAGGTCTATGTGAAAGAAGAGAAGCCTTTGATCGCCATTTGAAAACTATTTTGGGTATTTTATACCTGCCAAGTTGCCCAATCAGCGTTTGACACGAGTCACTAGAGGGGGCACCAGCTTGGACCATCCAGAGGGTGACACGTGTCGAGCACAATCAGCCCCTGATTTGGGGTATTTAATGATCCCAAGTGGACCAATGAGAGAGCGACACGTGACGTCCAAATGGCCTCCCAGGATGTGCGACACGTGTCACTCATATATCATTTCTGAAATGGCGGCCTTCAAAGGCCCAAACTTTGAGGCATCCCAAAATAGCGTGCCCTAATCCCTAGGTCATCAAGCCCTAGGGAGGATACACTTCCATAAAAAGACCCTATAAATAGGGACATCTCCCTCATTTATGACGGGACGCCACATCGACATTGATTACAGAGCTGTCATTTTCAAGAAACAGACAGCACCTGAGCTTGGAATCCAAGTAGATAACTTTATTTCCGCACGTTCTATTTCGAATACCGTACTAACTTAATCTTCGGAGGCGGACCACCAACCATTTGGCGGTCCGTTTGCTTTGTAGGTAAAGGCGACCTTGCGGAATCCAGTCTTGAGTTGTAACTCTCCCGAGGGACACAAAATCCCTGAAACATTTGGCGTCGTCTGTGGGGAGAGTACCTCTAAGATGGCTTCCCAAGAAAATCCTGTGCCGCCTCCAGAAACCAATCGGCCTCTGGAAGAAATACAAGTTCAGACGGACCATGACTCAGGTGACGACGCAAATGTCGAAACCTATGTGGACCCTAACGGGTCACTCATCTCTAAGCGCCTCCGTCAAAAAGACAGGTGGGAGCGCAATGCTAACCAGGCGGGTACTAGTAGGCCCCTTGGACCCTCAAGTAAGCCCATAGGGCAGGCGAATGATGCCTCCTAGGCGGGAGGATCAGCCCTAGTAACCCGTGACAAGCTCATGAAGTTCATGAGTAGCCTCAAGGGTGAAATTAAGGGACTAATCAACAAGCGGATGATTGCCCCTAGAAAGGAGCAGTCGGCCACAAGGCCTGTCAAATCTGGACAGCAGAAGTCGGTCCGGGATCGACAACCGACTCCTCACCTTGCTCTAAAGGAGAAGGCTCGACCTCAGTTTGATATGTCCAGACTCTGTTTCCCTGAAACGATGACAAGGAAAGCCATCCGACATGTGCAACCGGATGGTAGCAAACAAACATTTCCTGATGCTCGTCAGTACATCGACCAGCTAAGGAATCAGCAGCTGTCGGAGTCGGCTTCAACGTCGACTTATCACGACAGTTTTTAGAACACCTCGGTGAGGAATTCCCCTCCAGTACCGAGGACTTCCTCAAGCGGCCCCCTCATACATTCGGGGCCTCACCTGATCAATTCAGCGCAATATGTGGCACAACCACCATACAGACTGCCTGCTTTGCCTTACATCCAGTCTGCCTTCTTCGGAGGACAGGCATCATATAACTATCAGCCTTTGGACTTGCAGCTTCGGCCAAAAAAACATTGGGGAGCAGCCCTCTGCGTTCTCCAGGGAAATAGCCGAGGCAAAACAACCGGCCAAGGTTAAAAATGTCATGGTTGGAACCTATGATGGTACCTCCAACCCTGAAGACCACTTCTTGGCATACACCCACCTCATGTACTTACAGGGGTTGGATGATGCCGCCTGGTGTCGATGCTTCCCAGCCACCCTAAAAGACATAGCCCAGTAGTGGTTTGACAATCAGCCGGCTGGTTGCATAAACAGCTTCAATACGCTTGCGTTCTTGTTTGCTTTTAACTTCTCTATGAGAATCCAGATCCAATGACTGTCTGACGAAATGGCTTTTACAGACTTTTTCAAAGGTCTGAAGGACGGGTTGACTTTCAAGTTCGAACTCGTTCGCAAGAAAATCTTCACCCTCCAAGGAGCCCTGATGGAGGAGGACGCTTATATGCAGGTGTAGACACACATTTGTGTTTCCCCAAAACAAAACTCGGTGATGAGTACCTTTCACGTCGAATCAAAATCGAATGAAGTGAAAGTGTGGAAAGTCTAGTGTTGCGGATAGTTTTAATTTCTTTTCTTTTCCCTCTATTTTTGAAAACCTATTTTAAGAAAACAGACAATCTAGTTTGGTTGGTCAATAGCAAGGGTCCAATAATGGTGTAGTTATATTATAAGCCCAATTCCGATGAATAATGAGGAGGTTATGGCCAAATTACTAAACTAGGCCCGGTTTAATACTTATATGCGGCCCAATGATCTAGAGGAGGGCCTAATTTGGATTTATCATTCCTAATGCAATTAGGATTTATAAATTGACTTTGGTTGACTTTTTAGAGTTTTAAACAGAATAAAAGAGTGTTGTTAAGGAAAATACGTTTTTGCCCTTCGGTACGGCTAAATTTTATCTGAAGTAAGAAAACGTGTGAAAATAATAATTAGCGCCTGACGACAGACATTAGCACCTGGCGCTAATGCTTGGCGCCTGGCGCTTGCCTTAGCGCCTGGTGCTAACTTTCAGCTTCCGGCGCTAATCTGTTTTATCCTCGTCAAAACTCTGGTTTGTTTTTCTATCCGTTTGGCTGATTTTCTCTATAAATAGCCTCCTAAAACCTCCGTTTTTCATCATCAAAAATCATCAACTACCATCGATTCTCTTTAATTCTCATATATTCTCTAGTTTTATTTTTCTCTTTAGTTTTAAGAATTCTCTTCTCTCTCGAATATTTTTCATACAAAATTCCGCATTCACAAGACCAAGAAACACCTAGCATAATTTGAAGTTACCTTCGCTCTAGACGTGAAAGGTTTTAATTTATGAGGGTTTGGTCCCAAATCTCTCTTTCAATTATTATTTAATTTAATTTTTTGTTGTTTATTATTTTCCTTGAAGTTACTAACGCCTGTATTTTATTATTAGAAAGAGGTACGAGGCATCCAAGTAAGTGCTGTAATTGATTTATTGTTATTATGATGTAGAAATCATGTCTAGGTTGTTATTATGATTCCTAATGTTATGTTAGGGTGTTTTGATCTTCCTAGTATCATGTTTAGGGTAACTTTAATATCAAATATGAAAATTATGATTTCTATGATGCTTCCTATTTTCTTTCCTAATATTCATGTTAGTATCATGTTAGGGTTAAAGCTTTGATTTTTATTGTTTAGTGACATGCTAGGGTTTGTTATTAATCTTGTTAGTATCATGCCTAGGATCTTGCTATTATTATGCTTTAAAATGATTATTATTATGATTTATTATGTTGCTTAATTATATTTATTGTTATTACTTGATCACACCTTATATGCATGTTTAAAAGGGAATTGGTACTTGTAATCACGCTTAATAATATAATTAATAATCTTGTTTAGGGTTAATGTGATTATAATTCAAGTGATCGCCAATAATAGTTTTATTTGTGCATTAATATTTAACCAATATAGATTAAACAGGTTTAGGGTTAAACCTATTGATTTCATGTTAATCACAAAGCGCACATGAATACGATCAGAATAAAGTAGAGGCCTATTATTAGGGCAGGTTCAATCTCTTTTAGGTTGGATTTGTACCTTCATCCCCAAACTACCAGTCATGGTTCTAGACCTATTGGAATTGACGATCTCCTGGATCGTTAAGGGGTGTAACCTTCACCCTGTGAACGATTTACAAGTTCATAAAACTTGTTAGTGACTATTTTGCTCTATCTTCTTTCCCTTTCGAGCCACCATGCATAAGTGTATGATCACAGTGGGGTTCAAGTTTGGGGTAATGATTGAAATATTCCCTATTGTTTTTGGCGACTCCACTGGGGAGGATTTCTATTTTAATTCCTAAAATTAATTTCGGCAATGATTTAGAATGAGTGGATGAGACTCGAAAAGTTCTAAGTATTTCATGTGCGTAATTTTGATTAACATTATTGTCATATGCATAAAAAAGATCTCATTGGAAAGACCATCCGTAATGAGTTAAAACATAGGATTTTTACACGTAGGAAATTTGAGGAATATCTTTCACAACTAGGATCGAAATAATGCTGTACAAAACTGGAAAATTTTATCGTGCACAGAAAGCTGCTGAACTAGCGTCAAAGAACAAATTCTAGCGCCAACTATTTGACGTTAGCACCAGGCGACAGCTTTTGTCGCTTGGCGCTAAAGTCAAGTTTAGGCGCCGGCCTCTGTTTGCTGGCGCCAAGTTCTTCCAATACCGAGCCAGAAATATGCGTTCTAATTTCGACCAGTTTTTAGCACTGTTTGCTCAATCCTACTTCCTGATTGAGTTTTCCTCACTTTTCTTAAACCCATATGTGTTCTACATATGGACATAACCCTCTAGGATTTCATGCTCCATCTACCTGAGCAACAAAGGGTACATCCGAGAATGTTGAATTCACCAAAAAATGGAAGCGAGTTTTCCTAAACTCGCGGTGGCCCATCCAGTCGTGCCAACCCTTCACGGTTAAGCTTCCGCGCGATGCATCCAGACAATTTACCATGGACCCTCTTTGACTAACCCATATCCCAAACTTTAGAGAACTAGAGCCATGGTTAGGTTGCAAACTCATTGTATCATGTTGTGCCTACTTGACTAATTGTGCATTATTTGTTGTGCATCCTCTATGTATTTTGCCTAATTAATTAATTACTTTGAGTAAGTAAAGTCTAATAATTTAATCAGAGTTGACTTAGTATGACTTTAGGCATACCTTGTAAAGTAATTATACCAAAACAGTTCCAGATCGACGTTCCAGCAATGGCGCCAAGATTAAAACTGCAGCGCCACTTTGTAGAGTGTAGCGCCTGGCGACAGTCTTGTCGTCTGGCGCTATACTGCAAAGAGAGGCGCCAGTCCTGTCGTTTTGGCAACAGTTCGGTTTGTTGCTCGAGTCATCACCTTATGTCTAATTGAACAGTTTTCTAGTCAATTCAGTTAATTTTTACTGGCAATAATACCATGTCAAGTCATTAATCGAGTCTAAGCACTAAGTCCCATGGTCTTACACAAGAGTCAAAGCATGTCACTTACACTCACCACATAAAGCACACACTAATGCACACTTTGACCATGTCTAAGAGAGTCTTGAATGCGCGTATTTTCCGTCATTTTTTAGGGGGGTAAGTCGAACATCAATCCTCCAATTAAACCACTTGTTTGAACCCTATACTTAACTCCCAAAAATGTACACCTTATTTTTGCCAAAAATATTTCTTTTTCTTTTTTTAAAAACGTAAAGTCAAAGTCAATTTGAGTCAAGTCATTAAAACAAAATGGTTTAATTTACAACGTGTGGTCAAGAAAAGAAGGAAGTTTGATTAAAGACAACCTTTTTATTCAAGTTCAACTTTTCGACAAACCGATTGCTCGTAAAACGAAAGCTAAAACAAAAATGGCAACTCAAGAGGAAGTTAATGAGCTGAAGAATTAATTAATTAATGTGACTGAGGCGTTAAAGGTTTTAACCCTCAAAATCAATGATCATGTGAAGCAACAACTGATGGACCTCATGCAAGAGAGTCTGAGCAAACTGTCTAGTGACTATAAGTTTCAAGGAATTAGCTCACAAGGGGTCTCGGTGGAAAAGGATCTTCTTCCGCAGAAGTTCAATGCCAACGACATCCCAAAATTCAAAGCGACTGACAACCCTTACTTTCATCTAAGAGCCTTTGAAAGAATAATGAGCATTAAGGGCATTGACAAGAAGGTGTTTCCTTCCTTGTTCTCACTATCTCTTGAAACCGTTTGCCAACAATGGTTCTTCTCTCTTGAGAAAGAAAGAACCTCTACTTGGGAGTCTATAGTAAACGCTTTCATTGATAGATACAAATGCAACATTCATGTCGAAACTGACTTTAGGGAACTTGAAATCCTCAAGAAGAAGGAGAATGAAGGCTCCACTTCTTTCTTCAACAAATGGAGAGAAACCTCTGCTAAGATGATTGAAGTACCAAGAGAAAAAGAATTTGTGAGGTTATTCATCAAATATCTTCAAGAGAAGTACTCCAAGCATCTCAAATACTAGAATAATCTCCAACAGTGGCTAAGTTGAAAGCTGCTAACAATAATTCCAACAGTGGCTGGAAAGGCAAGAAGAACGACAATCCTTCTTCTTCCAAAACCACCCACTCCGACAATGTTAGTACCTTTAATTTAAGTGAAGTCCTTGCTATGAATAATCAAGGATAAAAGAAACCATTTAGGAGGAACTTTACTCCTATAGGTATAAGTTATGACACCGCATTTGACCGATTAAATGCAAAAGGTCTTATAAATCCTATTGGACCATTTGGGGACCCACCGGTTGAGAAGAGGACAGCTAACTGGAACCCCAATGCACATTGCAAGTATCACCAAGGTAGGGGCCATCTTACCGAAAATTGTTGGAAGCTTAAAGAAGCTATCCAAGATTTAATCGATAACAACAAACTGCCATTGCCTCCTGCCAGTAAGAAGCCGAGCATTGATAATTCACCTCTCGCCCACTCCTTGGCCATCTCTGATGAGGAAAACGAGGTTAATCCCTCATCTCTCATCAAACCTGTTGAAGAAATCCATGCTATTGAAGAAGAGGAGGAGATCTTTTTCGATGCCATGGATGAATTTCCCGCATTAGCAAGTAAAGAGGATATACAATTGCTTACATTTTCCATGTTGGAGGGATCAAACTTGCTGCGTGAAGCCCTCAAAGTTGCGAAGAAACAATTAGAAGAGCTTTAGAAAAAGTGTGACAAGGTCCCATCCACAAAGAAGAAACCCTTTTCTCTACAAGTAATGGGAAAATCCAAGAAGAGTAATAGACTATGTACTCCAATTAGGATTTCATATGTTAAAATCTTCAATATGCTCTCCGAGAATGGCAAGGTCAAATGATGTGCCTATTTTATATTGTATTTTACCCCTCGTCCCTTGGTCGTAATTAATAGTGTTTTTGGCTCTTTAGAGCCACTATTATTAATAATTAGTGTTTTCTAGTGTTTTCGTAGATTTGGTTGACTTTTGCAGGGATTTATGCTTTTGGAGTATTTTCCCGAGATATTTTGGAGCAATCACGAAACATTGGAGAAGCACGACCAGAGTTTATAGCCCAGGGCCGGTTAGATCCATCGAACCGGTGATTAAGGGCTCGGTATAGGTGATACCGGGGCATTTGGACCTAGTATTCAAGACCTAAAGAGGAAACCCAGATTGGCCCGAAGAATTGTAGCCCAATTGAAGTCCAAATAGTGGGCCAAATGAGCCACCCGGCCAAAAAGGCTGGCGCCCGGAGGCGCGCCTGGCCGGGCGGGAGAAGCTTAGTCTTGCGCCCGGTGACGCGCCCGGCCGGGCGCGAGATTAGTATTAGAGTCAAAAAGGCGCGCCCGATCGGGCGAGGGCGCGTGTTTTCTTAATAGACGATTAACATAGTTTTAATTTGTTTTAGTTTAGGATTTTTTTACGGAGTATAAATACTCCTCCGTAATACAATTTTAGTATCATCTCTTCTTCTTCTCTTTACTTTTTCTTTACTCTCTTAATTATTCTCTTAGAATTCTTTCTCTAAACTTTTGTCCTTAATTCTTCCATTAATTCCAGATTACTTTTTAGTAACAATTTCTTCCCCTTTAATTTCAATTATTTTATTTACTCCCTTGATTATGCTTTTATTTATTTATTTGATTAGTTTAGTCATGATGATTTGTGAGTAGTTTAATTTCTAGGGTTTATGGGGATCTAATAAATAATATGAAGGGGTAATTTATTGTTGTTAATTATCAATGCTAGATTAATTTCCTATTGATTGATTTAATGCTCTGTGACTAGATTAGGCCTATCTTTTATGCATAAGTTTGACAATATTTATTTAAGAATCGAGAGATGAGAATTAATGTTTAGGTCTAGTTTCAATAGGCAAGTTAATTTATAAATGGTTAAGTCAAGATTCGAGAGATGAGATTTAATACCGGTAAATTAATTGTGTGATTGTAATACGTAGCAAGAGCCCTTTACAATCTGGTTAATTGATGCGTTGATGATTGACTATTATTGATTATTGGTATTGCATGATAATTTCTTATTGGATTGTTTTAATGTTTTACAATTGCGGCTTGTAAAAGTATAGCAATATTAAATTGATGAATCGAGCAGATGTTAATTTGATATTAAAGGCTATTTTCAATAAGAACTTATATCTAGTAAATTGCGAGAGCCTGTTAGATCTATGTTGATTAATAAATTGCGAGAGCCTGTTAATCATGTTATTTATGCAATGTCAATGATTGATTACTATGGTTTATCCTGGAGTATTATTTATTGGTGACCCTATGCCCTAGATCCTTCTATATATTGTTATCTTCCTATTCTCAACCTTAGTAGTTTATTTTCTTATTTAATTATAAATATTGGTTACTTAAATAATTTAGATTATAATAAAAAATTAGAATTAAAAAGACCTGTTTCCCTGTGGAGTTCGACCCTACTTCCCTATCTACTTTAGTTAGAGATTTAGGTAATTATTTTTTATTAGGGGATATGACTTTACCCTGTCAAAATTTGGCGCCGTTGCCGGGGAAACGATTTTATTTTTATTTCTGATTGTTTTTGTAGTCTAGATTATTTCTCTTTTGTCTCAGAGAGCGTTAGTTCTCTGAGACAAATCTCATATTTGCTCCTAGTTTTTTTTTTGTTTATGCCCAGGTGTTCCAGATCAGGTTACATCCCATTCGATCCTGAGATCGAACGTTCCTTTCATAGACAGAAAAATTTCTACAAGCAAATCCTGGCGGATTCTTGTGATAATAACAATAATCACCGCGACCCTCCAACTGATTCCAGCGATTTAGAGGCATCATTAGACGCAGAATCAGAGATGACGGCTCCAAAGAAGCTTAGTGACTATTCACAACCAAAGCTTACGGATTTTCCAAATCTCACCCCTACTCCGGCTCTTGATGGGGTTCAATTCGAAATCAAACCTCAATTCATAACGATGATAGAGAGGAAGCAATTCAGTGGAGCCAAGGGTGAAGACCCGAATCTTCACATTGCCGACTATTGTCAATATTGCAACACCATCAGGCAAGCCGGGGTCACTCAAGACTAAATCAGGGAGATTCTCTTTCCCTTCTCTTTAACTGGAAAAGCTAAATTGTGGTTTAATGGCTTAAATAGAACTACACTTGGTATAACTGACTAGGAAACTCTTGTTTTGAATTTCTATAACAAGTATTATCCTGCAGAGAGAACAGCAGTACTACGGAGTGCGATTCAGAACTTTGCCCAAGAAGCCGATGAGTCTTTATATGAGGCTTGGGAGAGGTTCAAGGACTTACAAAGAGAATGCCCTCACCATAATTTAGCACAATGGCAGTTAATCCAAGCCTTTTATAACGGCATTGGAAATTCCTCTAGAATAATTTTAGACTTTGCAGCTAGTGGGAGATTTATGAATCTCAATGTTGATGATGCAGGTCAGGTTATTGAAGATATGGTGATACACAATTCCCAATATGGGAATCCTAGAGGATTTGCTAACAAGGGGAAGCATAGTGTCGACTCTGTATCCTTTTTGCTAGCTCAACTAACCTCTATTGGCCAAAAATTAGATAACTTGAGCACTGCTAATGTAGCCAATGTTTCTGCAATTAATAATAATTCTAATTAGGCTTTATGTGAAAATTGTGGTATCGTAGGTCATTGGGAGCGGGATTGCAGGAGTTCCGTGCAACAAGTTAATGCCTTCCAAGCTTATAGGCAGAATAACCCATACTCCAACACTTACAATCCTGGGTATCGGAATCATCCATACCTTTCCTACTGGAGCACTAATGTTCAAAATCCACCACAACAACAACCACAGGCGCCACAACAACAACAACAGAAATATTATCATCCCAATGCTAGCCAGAAGAACCAACCACAACAACCCTCCTCATCTTCCGACCCTTCTCTGGCAAAAATTAGAGCAATGTTGGTCAATATGCAAAAGCACATGGAGAGCAGAGATGCGACAATTGATCAAATTTTAGCGCATAATAAAATTGTAGATAATCAAATTGCGCAACTCTCCGCTACTCTACAAGCCCGCCAACAGGGAGCCTTGCCGGCACAGCCTACAAGGCCTACGGATCAAGCATTTGCAATTACTCTAAGGAGTGGTTTGAACTATGAAGGGCCCTCTATGCCCAAAGTTGATGAACCTGTTTTACCAAATAATGCTAATCTTGATTCCAGTAAACCAAACAATGTAGTTGATAGCCCTGCAGGGCTAAAGGATAATACTAACATATCTAACTCTACATTGCAGGGTACAACTCCAGAGAAGGTGGCTACTCCAGACACGAGTAAGAATGCTCCAAAGCCAATCATCAAACTTCCTTTCCCCAACCGTCAATTGAAGACAAACTTGGATAAGCAGTTTGGTAAGTTCCTGGAGGTGGTTAAAGAATTGAAGGTAACAGTTCCCTTTACTGAATTAATAATATAAATCCCCTCTTATGCAAAATTTATGAAAGAAATTTTGACGAGAAAAAGGTCTATTAGTGAGGTAGAGACAGTAGCTTTCACTGCAGAGTGTAGTGCCGTACTTAAAAATAAGTCTCCAACTAAATTAAAAGATCAGGGTAGTTTTTCTATCCCTTGTCATATTGGCAATCTCTTGATTGATAATGCATTATGTGATTTGGGTGCTAATGTTAGCGTCATGCCATTATTTGTGTGCTCCAAGTTGAATATGGGTAAGTTAAAAGCTACCAATATAACTCTACAAATGGCCGACCGTACTTTCAAATACCCCTTAGGTGTTTTAAAGGATGTCCCCGTTAGAGTAGGTAAATTTTACATACCTTTAGATTTTGTTGTTCTTGATATGGCTGAGGATAGGAAAACCCCAATTATTTTGGGTAGACCATTCCTTAACACTGCAGGAGCAGTCATAGATGTAAGAAGTGGTAAGCTAACACTATCAGTAGGGGACGATAAAGTTGTTTTTAATCTGAATAATACCCCTAAAAGCTCCATGACTGAGGAGAAATGTTTTAGTGTGAATGTGGTTGTAAATTATTCTAACAAGCCCCAAGCTCTTGAAAAAGATCCCTTTGAGGCGGTATCTTGTGTTGCATCCTTTTCAGATGAGATAGACAAATGGCAGAAGGAAGTCGATGCAATAGAAAGAGCACTCTACAATATTGGTCTTGGTTTCGAGGATGAACAAGTGGAACCGATCGAGCAAGTTGTGCGAATCGAGCCTACGGTAAGTGTTCCGCCAGATCGAGTTGCAAGTGTTGAACGTAATGACAATTTGAAGCAACATTCGATAGAAGAAGGGTTTTTAGTGCGTAGCATCGAAGATCCCCCAATCCAAGTCAAGGAGGGTCCACCAGATAAGGCAATTTGGCATCCCACAGGTTATGTCAGGAAGCCGCATCGCAGCTTAAACATCGCTAGACCGGGTGAGAAACCACCCGATCAAGCGTTACGCCAAGGGTCCTAGAAATTGCACTTGGTAAGAAGGTCGTGCGGGACCTAGATAAACCACCGCTTTGCGGGAGACAACCCGTATTTTTAATGTTGTTTTTTAGTCTAGTTTTTTCTTTTCTTTTTCTTATGAGACAAGAGATAAGGGAATTTAATGAGTTTTATGAGTATTTGTACAGGTTTAAAGGAAAAGAGTTAGCCAAATTTCGGAGATAAGAAGAAAAATAAATTTTGCCGATTTAGTCTCGGGCCCGACAAGGCGAAGCCCGCCCGATCGGGCGCGAGAGCAATGGTCTGAAAATAAGAAATTTCACCCGACCAGGCGAGTGGCGCCCGATCGGGCGCGAAACTTGACGTTTACGGACCTAATTGTCCGCCCGATCGGGCAAGCCTCGCCCGACCGAGCGCGAGAAGGGTGAAAATTCAGAGTTAAAAATCGCCCGACCGGCCGCGAGAGCTAAAAGAAAATCAGGTATGAAGATCGCCCGACCGGGCGACTGTCGCCCGACCGGACGCGAATATAAGGCAAATAGATAGCCCGATCGGGCGAAGGCTGCCCGACCGGGCGCGAGAACCAATTTCTGAAATACCTAGATCGTTCGACCGGGCGACCCACCGCCCGGCCGGTGGCGAGGGATTTCGCCCCTTCTTGTTCCGTTTTTTCTTCTTTTCTTCCTCCATTTCTTCTTTCCTCCATTACTTTCTCTCTCTAAAACTCAAATTCTCTCTACCTTTTCTCTAAGATTTCTCCTCCATTACCAACCCAAATTCATATCTCTTTACATATTTGTGATCCGCTCTTCACCCTCTTCACTTTCATACAAAAAATTTTCAGTTTTAATTCACAAAATTTTAAACCCATTTCTTCAACATAGCTTCAAAGAGGGCTAGATCCATTTTTGGTAGGAGCTCCAGTTCGAGGGAGGAGTACGACCCAAACTTGCAGCTCCCGTATTGGCCGACGATCCGGATTGTGAGCCGGGAACAAAAGGAACAACTTGAGCATTTGGTCGGTCGTGAGGTAATTCCTTCTCGGTGGTTACACCGCACTATCTTAGAATCGTTTGGTTTGTATGATTTTGTTAAACGATTTTTGAATGACATTGGCATGAGAAAATTTGTTGACATGCATTATCCTACATACCGAGAACTTACCTGTGAATTCCTGTACACTTTTCATGTTGTTAGTAGTAGGAATGGGCCTAATTTATTTTTCAGGTTAAATAATAGAAATATTAGTTTAACTTTTGTTGAATTTTGTAAAATTATTGAATTAAATTCTGAATTATCTCACCACTGGCATGCAGACTATAAAATGGGTGACTTATGCTTTGGCTGGTTTACCTGCCCCCGACCCCCAGCATGCTAGTACCAAACCTATTCACCACCCTGTCCCAAAAATCTGGCAAAGATTTGCGGGTTTTGTGTTTTTTAGGCAGGGCCGAGCCTCCTAACGCTCAAACTAACGAACTAGCTGTCATAGGAATTATGTGTACGGGTTCGGGAAATTGAACATTGGTAGGTTTATAGTTCACCATTTGAGTAGGCATGCCACACCCAGCACCACTTCCAAGTCCCCTATCCGTTTAGGTGGCCTTATCACTCGAATAGCGGTGAAAAAGGTCGGTTTTGTAGTAGACGGACCCCACCAGCTGACAAACTGGGGACCAGATACCTACATGACTGCTAGGTATTTTGAGGATGTGGGGTGGGTTAGACCGGATAGTGAGCAGACACCCTTTGGTGTATTCGGACTGGGAACGAGCAACCTTTGCCCATTTTTCCCCTACCCAGTCCTGACTTGACCTCCTTTCCCTCAAGGCAACTTTCTTACACTGATGATGCTTTATTTGCCAACGCTAGGGGGCAGCCACCACCAGTTCCACCACCCCAGCCTCAGCCCGAGGTGGCTTTCTCTCCACCTCGTATGTCCCATTCCGTCCCTCATGTTGACTCTGACCCAGTTTGGGATCTTCAGAGTATAGGTCAGGCCTTAGGACGTATCGAGCATTCACATACTGACCTTAGGAGGATGGTAGGCTCCTTAGCCAGAGGTTAGGGTATCTAGAGAGGAACCAGGGTAGAGCTCTCTACACTATATACGATGATTATGCTCGTCGAGGCAACATTCCCGACGACGCTATTCACCCTGACTGGTTTCAGCCACCACCCCAGGGATACGATAGGGATCCCACTTCCCGTGGTATTTACACTGACTATTCATCTTTCTTCGGGTACGGGCAGGACATTCCTTTCGGGGGACCGGCAGGGGGGACTTTTCACGCTGATTATTTTGGTGGTAGCTCTTCTGGTGCAGGTGGTGCAGGTGGCAGTGGAGGTGCAGGCTTCGGCTCGATGGACGAGGATGATGAGGACTAGCTATGCTGGGCTATTTTTCGAGCCAATGAGGACATTGTCTGATTCTAGCTTGGGGGAGATTTTGTTTTGGTATTTTTCTTTTTCTCTTTTCTTTTATTTTTGTGTGTTTTCTTAGGTTAAATTTCTTGATTTCCTAGTGTAGTTTTTATTGCTTTCTTTTTATATAAAAATACAAAAAAAATTGAAAAATAAAAAAATCCAAAAATACGTTCTAATGAATTATAAATTATGCTTCCCTATGACCCTTATTTGAGAAAATTGTCTTGATTCTTGGTATTTGATGATAAGAATTGTGGATTAGTTGATCATGATTTGATGTTTGATTGCCTTGAAACCATAACATGCGTCAATTTTGTCCAACTACTTGTGAATATAGTGCTTGACTAGTTGATTTGGTTAGGAAATGTGTGATAGTTCCATAATTCCTGGTATGTCAATGAATTTGAGTATTGATTTGCAACTATGAGTAGTGTTTATATGATTCATTATTATGCACATTGTGGAGGACGAAGGCATTTGTTCTTTTAGGTAGCCTCCAGATATTGTAGAAACGTTTGTTCCCTTCTTGCTACCCATGTTGTTGCCTTGACTTTTTGTTGTTTGTTAGCCACATTACAAGCCTATTTTGCCCCATAGGTTACTAGTCCCAAGCTTGGCTTGGGGGAGCTATTAGTGAGTGAGGTGAGGGAGTTTGTAGTGTGCTTATTATTTGCACAACTTGGGTGAGACTTTGAGAAGTTGTTTTGTTGTTATTCATGTTTATTTTTGATGAGTTTGAGAGTTATATTTTCTTGAAAAAAATAAAGCATGATATTATGAAAAAAAAAGAAGTTCAAGAAAAAAAAATGTGAAAAAAATAAGTGAACTTCGAAAGATAGAAAAATGTTCAAATGTTCTAGTTGGAGGTTGATTCAAAAGAAAAAAAATAAGAACTTCAATGAAAAATTCAAGTTTGAAAATAAAGTTTGTTTATTCACTCTATTTCTTCATTATTATATCTTATGAGTGAAATTGTAAGTGTTGGGATTATTTATTATGATTGGAGTATATTTGGTTGATGTTAGAGTTGGTTATGTAGGAGATGTATGATCACTATTTATTTTGATCATGGGTTTTATTAGGATATTGCTCCTTTAAGCATAGCTTTTCTCTCACTTATTCCCAAATTTATCCAACCCTTTACCTTAGCCTTACATTACAAGCTTTAAAGACCTTCTGACCTTTGTGCATATAATTGTATGAATGTGAAAGTGTTGCTTATCAATGCAAGTTATGATTCGACATATTTCGAGTCGACTAGTAGGATTGAGCGTTCATTGTTTTATACACACGAGAGTGTGAGTTGGGAGGGAATTGTTCACATAAAGGGTTTGGATGGAGAGCAATCAAGTACATCTTTTACTCGCCACAAAAATGAGAGTCGAGTGTGTGAGCACTAGTCATGAATTCTATACGCTCTTGTGGTTTGCTCTGTTTGAGAATTGTTAGGGAAGATTGGTAATTGGATGGATTTGATTGGTTGAGTTTGAAGCATGTTTATTTGATTTACCCTGGATCGTTTGTGCTTGATTTTTACTTTTTGGGGTGAAGCATATTTATTGATTCATTGATGAGATCTTTGCTTAGGGACAAGCAAAGGTTTGGCTTGGGGGAGTTTAAAGTGTCTATTTTATATTGTATTTTACCCCCGTCCCTTGGTCGTAATTAGTAGTGTTTTTTGCTCTTTAGAGCCACTTTTATTACTAATTAGTGTTTTCTAGTGTTTTCGTAGATTTGGTTGACTTTTGTAGGGATTTATGCTTTTGGAGTATTTTCCCGAGATATTTTGGAGCAATCACGAACATTGGAGAAGCACGACCAGAGTTTGTAGCCTAGGGCCGGTTAGAGCCATCGAACCGGTGATTAAGGGCTCGGTATAGGTGATACCGAGGCATTTGGACTGAGTATTCAAGACCCAAAGAGGAAACCCAGATTGGCTCGAAGAATTGGAGCCCAATCGAAGTCCAAATAGTGGGCCAAATGAGCCGCCCGGCCAAAAAGGCTGGCGCCCGGAGGCGCGCCCGGCCGGGCGGGAGAAGCTTAGTCTGGCGCTTGGTGACGCGCCCGGCCGGGCGTGAGATTAGTATTAGAGTCAGAAAGGCGCAGCCGATCGGGCGGTGCCTTGCCTGATGGGGCGCATGTTTTCTTAATAGACGATTAACGTAGTTTTAATTTGTTTTAGTTTAGGATTTTTGTACGGAGTATAAATACTCCTCCGTAATACGATTTTAGTATCATCTCTTCTTCTTCTCTTTACTTTTTCTTTACTCTCTTAATTATTCTCTTAGAATTCTTTCTCTAAACTTTTGTCCTTAATTCTTCCATTAATTCCAGATTACTTTTTGGTAACAATTTCTTCCCCTTTAATTTCAGTTATTTTATTTACTCCCTTTATTATGCTTTTATTTATTTATTTGATTAGTTTAGTCATGATGATTTGTGAGTAGTTTAATTTCTAGGGTTTATGGGGATCTAATAAATATTATGAAGGGGTAATTTATTGTTGTTAATTATCAATGCTAGATTAATTTCCTATTGATTGATTTCATGCTCTGTGACTAGATTAGGCCTATCTTTTATGCATTATTTTGACAATATTGATTCAAGAATCGAGAGATGAGAATTAATGTTTAGGTCTAGTTTCAATAGGCAAGTTAATTTATAATGGTTAAGTCAAGATTCGAGAGATGAGATTTAATACCGGTAAATTAATTGTGTGATTGTAATACGTAGCGAGAGCCCTTTACAATCTGGTTAATTGATGCATTGATGATTGACTATTATTGATTATTGGTATTGCATGATAATTTCTTATTGGATTGTTTTAATGTTTTACAATTGCGGCTTGTAAAAGTATATCAATATTAAATTGATGAATCGAGCAGATGTTAATTTGATATTAAAGGCTATTTTCAATAAGAACTTAGATCTAGTAAATTGCGAGAGCCTGTTAGATCTATGTTGATTAATAAATTGCGAGAGCCTATTAATCATGTTATTTATGCAATGTCAACGATTAATTACTATGTTTTACCCTGGAGTATTATTTATTGGTGAACCTATGCCCTAGATCCTTCCATATATTGTTATCTTCCTATTCTAAACCTTAGTAGTTTAGTTTCTTATTTAATTATAAATATTGGTTACTTAAATAATTAAGATTATAATAATAAATTAGAATTAAAAAGACCTGTTTCCCTGTGGAGTTCGACCCTACTTCCCTATCTACTTTAGTTAGAGATTTAGGTAATTATTTTTTATTAGGGGATACGACTTTACCCTGTCATCAAACCTCTTGAACCGAGACCATTTGAATCATTAAAAAGGACTGATAGATTCTACTGTCAATGTCATCAATTAGGGGGTCACACCATTGAAAACTGTTTTAAATTTAAAGATTTAATTCTGAAAATGATTGATGACAAAAAGTTAGTCCAAATTCTACAAGAGGAAGACATAAGGATTAATGGAGTTTGGGACAGTGATGAAGACGAGGTCTACTTAAAAGACATGGAAGGACCTCCACCTTCAGTGTCATATGCCATGGATGAATTCTGGGTGGAAGAAGATTCATCTATAGACGTCCTTACAAGATCTGGGAGAATGCAACCTCCCATTTCAATAAAACCTATACCGACTACATAGCAAGTTCCTATACCTATCATAGAAGACAATGATATTGTCAAACAGTTCAAGAAAACCAAGGTTGAAATGAATGTATGGAAGCTTCTAGCAACATCACGAGAGCATAGGTTGGCAGTGATGAATGCCTTGGATAAGATAGGGATAGATTTTGACACCACTCCTGAGGGGTTGGCTAACTTCTTCACGAGTGATCTCCCTAGTCCTATCAACTTGATCACCTTTTTTGACAAGGATTTACCTCTAGAAGGTGATAAGCATTATAAGGCGCTAAACCTCACAGTAGTTTGCAAGATAATGAACGTCCCTATGACTCTTATATATAATGGATCAGCCATTAATGTCTGTCCACTCAGAACTGCGAGGATGCTAGGCATAAGGGATGAAGACTTAACCCCATCAACACAAGGAATAAGAGCTTACGATAACACTCGTCGTCAAGCTCTTGGCAAGATTACCATGAATATAACGGCGGGAGCAATAGAACATGCTACTACATTTCAATTAGTAGATATTAAGGCTTCATTCAATTTATTGTTGGGACGCCCTTGGCTTCATGACCTAAAGGTCGTGCCTTAATCTCTCCACCAACAGGTAAAGGCCATAGTTGGAGGAATTCCCATTACAATCGATGCTTCACCCATGAGGATTAAGGCTATAGAAAATCCAATAATTAATGTGGAGCACGATGAAGATGATGAAGATTTGTGGGGCTTTGATGAAGAGGTCTCCTTAATCGAGGAGGATGAAAGGACCCCTCTCTTCCTAGATCCCTACTCCAATATGATAGTGAACGCTATTCTGAAGAAACAAGGACATTTTCCTGGGAGGACTCTAGGAAAGGAGAAAGAAATAGCAAAATAGGTGGAATCACCTGGCCTCCCTAAATTAGACACTGTCGAACTTGGTTTCGAACCGACTCGGGAAGACTCAAGAGAGCCCAGGAGAAGTCAAAGGCGCGTAGGAACGCTCACATCCAAAAGAAAGCAATCCTAATGGATCATTATCCTCTTACCCTTAATGGACAATTCATAAAAGAAGGAGAGGATTATCCATGCTACGAATTTCCCGAACCTTTTGTCGTTAATGGCATAAGGAAACCGGGATTCGAGATTTTCCTAGATTGCTATTTTCTAGATGAAATCCTAACTCCTATCCATAAGGAGAAAGCACCCCCATGCTTTGACTTTAATGTCATGGGATTACTATTTGGGCGAGAAAAAGATGAGCCGACGTATATAGAGGATAACTCCTCGCTCAACTAAACGGTCCTACAAAATGAAAGCTTTGATCCCTCAAGATTCATCACTCCAGCGGAAGGATCACTACAAGGGTGGCTCAAGACAGTCAAGGTGACTACTCCAAGCGAAAGAAAAATCTCCATTACGAGAGGTTAAGGAGCCAAGGACCGATGTCCAAAGAGTCGTCTGACTTAGAGTCGGAGTCAGAGTCGTTTCCCGTAGAGTCATCTAAATCTTTAGTTGTAGCACCCTCTTCTTCTATCTCTTCCCCTAGGATAGTTAACAATCAAGTCCTTGAGGACATATCTCTCTTCGATGTAATGAATTAGGAATTTAATAATATGTCTTCTTCCTCTTACTCCTCGTGCTTTTCTTTAACCCAAGATGACGAGCATTGCTTAACTAACAATGAAAATGACAAAGAACTTATTAAAGCAATGGAAACACTTGAAAAGAAAATACCGATAACTGAGGAAACTGAGACAGTTGATATCTCAAATGATTCAACTAATAAAAGAGATGTTAAAATCGGATTAACACTTAATGAACAAGAAAGAACCGATTTAATCAATTTGCTTAAAGAATTCATCGATATATTTGCTTGCTCATACGAAGATATGCCAGGCATTAATAGAGAAATAGCTCAACACACCATACCACTAATTCCAGGAATGAAACCTGTAAAACAAAAGTTGCGTCGAATGAAACCCGACGTATCTCTTAAAATAAAAGAAGTTCAAAACCAAATAACTGCAGGTTTTATCAAGGTATCCAAATACCCCGAATGGGTCTCCAACGTCATCCTAGTTCCGAAAAAGGATGGAAGGGTAAGAATGTGTCGACTATCGAGATCTAAATAAGGCAAGTCCAAAGGATGACTTCCCTTTACCACACATTGATATTCTGGTAGATAATACAGCAAATCATGCATTTCTCTTGTTCATGGATGGATACCCGGGGTACAATCAAATTCTCATGGCAGAAGAAGACATGGAGAAAACAACCTTCATAACACCATGGGGTACTTACTGCTACACGGTAATGCCATTCGGGTTGAAAAACGCGGGTGCTACTTACCAACGAGCAGCGACTGCCTTGCTCCATGACATGATGCACAAAGAAGTTGAGGTACATGTGGAAGATATGATTGTAAAGTCAAAATATCGCCCAGGCCATCAAATAGCCCTGAGAAAATTTTTCAAAAGGCTAAGAAAATAAAACATGAGGTTGAATCCATCCAAATGTGCTTTTGGAGTCACCTCATGCAAGCTTTTGGGTTATGTCATAAGCTCTAGAGGAATAGAGATACACCCAACCAAGATCAAGGCAATCATGTCAATGCCACCGCCCAAAACCGAGAAACAAATTTGAGGATTTATTGGCCATTTGCAATACATAAGCAGGTTCATATCAAAATTGACAACAATATGTGAACTAATATTTAAAAAGCATAAAAAGAATGTACCAGTAATATGGGATGACGAGTGTCAAAAAAGCCTTTGAAAAGATCAAAGCGTATCTCGCAAATCCTCCTGTATTGGCACCAGCACTTCCAGGAATACCTCTTAGGTTGTACTTAACATTTACCAAAGAAACGATGGGAGCCATGCTTGCACAAGAAGTAGAAGGCAAAGAAAATGCAATCTACTATCTAAGTAAAAAGATGCTTGAGTATAAAGTACACTATACACCACTTGAGAAATTGTGCCTCGCATTGGTGTGGGCCACAACCAAGTTAAGACATTACATTCTCGTGCATATAGTCTTTGTAGTTTCCCGATTGGATCCACTCAAGTATTTATTCGAGAAATCTACACTCAATGGGCGTATATCAGGATGGATAGTCAACTTAGCCCAATTTGACGTGAGATTCATGCCTCAAAAGGCTATCAAAGGATCTACGGTTTCAGATTTTCTAGCGGACTTTCCAATAGAGGATTCAACGCCAATACACGAGAATGAATTTCTAGACGAGGACTTGATGGTCACGGAGGATGACACTTGGAATTTATACTTCGATGGAGCCTCAAACCAAAAAGGATGTGGCGTTGGAGTACTACTAGTATCACCTAAAGAAGAGCATGTTCCAATCTCCATAAAGCTTGATTTCGACGTTACCAACAACGCGGCTGAATACGAAGCATGCATGGTAGGCCTTGAAACAGCTTTGGCATTGGGAGTGAATAAATTACGAATATTCGGGGACTCTTCATTGATCATCAATCAGATTTTTAAGAGATGGAAAGTAAGGAGCAGAAGTCTAGCCCCTTACTAATCAATTAGAGAAGGTAGAATAAACGTATCTACCTAGAGAGGAAAATCAATTTGCTGGTGCCTTAGCAAGACTAGCCTCAATGGTTAGGATTCCTACGGAAATCGAGCAAATGCCTCTAACTATAGAAAAAAGGCATAAACCGACCTATATTCAAGCTATAGAAGATGATGAACTGATCCAAGAAGAAGAAGAAGAAGAAGAAGAAGAAGAAGAAGAAGAAGAAGAAGAAGAAGAAGAAGAAGAAGAAGAAGAAGAAGAACCGTGGTATACAGATATACTTAACTATGTTACCAAAGGAGAATACCCTCCCCATGCTGACAAAAGAGCAAAACGAGCATTAAGACTCTTGGCTTCCCAATACGTACTCATAGACAACGAGTTACACAAAAGGGTACCTAAGGGTCGAGCTCTCTTGTGTGTAGGGAAAAAGGATGCTCAAAGATAAATGAGGATAGTCCATGAAGGCATTTGTGGAACTCACGTAAATGGCAAAATGCTAGTCCAAAAGATAATTCTAGAAGGATACTATTTGACTACCATGAATAGGGATTGTCATCAATACGTAAAAAGATGCCCTAAGTGCCAAATACATGCCAATATACAATATGTTCCTCCATCCCTACTATACACCTACACTTCGCCATGGCTATTCTCTACATGGGGAATTGACATTATTGGTAAAATCACTCCCCTAGGAACAAGAGGTCACGAATTTATCCTAGGAACAATTGATTACTTCACAAAGTGGGTCGAAGCACAATCATATGCTAAACTCACTGCAAAACATGTAGCACTCTTTATCAAAAGGAATATTATTTTCCGGTATGGAGTCCCACATGAAATGATAAGTGACAATGGAACTCACTTTCAAGCCGAGTGTGAAGAATTGTTACAAAAATATAGCATTCAACACCATCATTCTTCTCCCTATAGACCTCAGGCAAACGGAGCAGTCGAAGCGGCTAATAAAAATTTAAAGACTATCATCGAGAAAATGACAGAAAATTACAAGGACTCGCCTGAAAAACTCCATTTCTCTTTGTGGGGTTATCGCATGTCAATTCACACATCAACAGGAAATATGTCTTTTTCCTTGGTTTATGGAATGGATACCGTACAACCTGTAGAGATAGAGATACCATCTATACGCATTGCATTAGAAAGAAAACTCGATGAAGTTGAATGGACTAGGGCGAGATATGAGGAGCTAATTCTACTTGATGAAAAATGACAAGAAGCTCTACATCATACTCAATGCTATCAAACTCGTATGGCTAGGCATTTTAATAAGAAGGTCAAGACAAGAAACATCAAAGTAGGAGACTTGGTGTTAAAAGCATTAAGAAAGAATGTTTTAGATCCAAGAGGGAAATTTAGGCCTAATTGGTCTGGACCCTATATTGTCAAAAAAATCCTATCAGGAGGTGCAGCAAAATTAACTGATATGGATGGCAATGAGTTCTTGAACATGACAAACCTTTACCAACTTAGTACTACCCATAATTACTTGAGTAGGATACTCAAGAGAGCTACGTTTGGCCTGATTCCTTAAGAAAGGATACGTAGACAACTTTTTACAGGTGCGGCCACTTTATTTTTTTGCAAACCTCGCATCCCAGACTCAAAAATAAATTCGACAGAAATTCAACGAAGCATCGGCGTCACGGAAAAAATCCCGTCGCCAGCCGATTGACTCTAGCGCCAAACGACAATGTCTATCGCCTGACGCCAGACTGCTGCAGCAGGTGCCGGTCGTAAAAAAGCGACGCCATTTTTCTGCAAAGTACCTGGGAATATTTCGGTGTTTTTCGGAAAATTTTCGACTTCCGTACTTGAAATATTTTTTTGGAAAATTAAATTTTCTGTTGTCATTGCTTTAATAAATTAAATTTAAAGGAGTTGATTTAATTAAAAATCTGAAATTTCATTAATAAAATAAAATAACAATTACATTATTGATGGAATTTAAATAAAGCTTAAACAAATTAACTTTAAATTTAAAACTAAGTCTAATAATTGAAAGTTAAGCAATGCTTTAATCTTTTTTCTCTTTCTTTGCTCTCTTCCAATTTTTGTATGTATCCTCTTCTTCATCCATAACTTTAGCTAGTGGGCATCCTTTAGAGGACCTACATTGAACTTTGGAGTAAATAGTTTCTCCTTTAGCTAGGACCCCATTTTTCTTCTCTTCCCAAACCTTCTTCTCTGAAGTGCCAGCTTTTCTCTTTCCTTTATCCAGCGTAGAGCTTTTCTTCCTAGGCATTGTAGATGTTTTGACCTCAACCTTCTCACCCAAGTGTTCCTTAACGGGAATCACTTTGTCACCTAGACGACTCTTCACATCAGTTTTACTCTGATTTTTCTTCATGTCCTTTGAAGGTTTCTTCAAAATCTACTTCTTCACATCATTGGGCAAGGAAGGAGGAACCTTTTGGGTAATCACTTCCCATAAAGGTCTAGCGCTCCATTAAGCATCAAATTTTTCTACTTCTTGAAAGACAGGAAATTAATAGGGACGACAAAGATCCCCGGAAGGAAATGTTTGAAGTAGGCCGTACTGTCTTTTTACCCTGCAAAGATAATAAAAAGTCATCCTGGACAAGCTTGGAAGACGGCAGAAGGGTTGCTTGTTGATAACAACCTTCTTCTCTATTTTCCACCAAGGGATGACCCACTTGATGGCAAAGTTACAAGAGGCAAAGACCTTCTTCCATTCATAGCGCCCCATCTTATAGAAGCGTTTCTTCCTTCTCACAAATCAATTTGGAGTGTATTTTTCAACATTTTCTGGAGGACTATTTAATTCTAGTCTCTCCATTAGCTATATCCGCAAAAAAAATAAATAAATAAAAAAATTCAATGCACATAAATTAATATTAATATACAAAAATATGTTTTTAATTTCAGTAATTAAAAATATTATTTTTCTACCTATAATAAAAATGGAGAGCCCCTAAAAGGTGCTTTTGGATTTTTCTTTAATTCATCAAGACTAAACATAGTCTCTCCAACGATTAATGGCATTGGATTTCTCCCAGATTCAATCTGCCCCAAAACAGTTGATATGATTGCTTGACCCTCATTAGCTCTACCACTAGTGAGAAGATATTGATTAAGCATGCAAAAAAGAAAAGCTCTTCTTATATAAACATAAAAAGACTCGGAATAAGGTCTATGAAAATAATGGCGAGCAAATTCTTTCAAATTAACTATGCTACCATCTACTATATTTGTTAGATCTTTGTCTTTTAAATTAAAGAAGCGCTCAAAATCCTATAATAATATTCATTTATTTTAGGGATTACTGGAAGATCTAATGCAGGGAAGCCTAAAATAGCACCGAAATCTTCCGGCAAAGGGCTAATTTCATCACACCCTAATCTAAAACAATGGGTATCCACATCCCAATATTCTAAGGCGGTATGAATAAAGTCTACATCAAGATCTACCCCCTTGACACCATAAATACCCCCCATATGAAAAAAAGTCTAATTTTTTCTCTCCTTGGCAGTTAGAGAACGACACCATTCATGAGTGAAGTTGGTAAAACTCTTAGAAACTAAAGACATGATTATTATTTTTTTCAATAGCTAAGGTTATATTTAATCTGCTAAAATTATGAAGAAAATCGGCTGGACAGGGGGCTATTTATGCACAAAATCGGCACAATTTCAATTCGGGAAGGATTCGGAGTAAGCACTCATCAGCGCCTGACGCCAGAGCCTGGCGCCAAACGCTAAGAGTTAGCGTCTGGCGCTAACCCAGAACGCGTGGCGCCAGATGGCGCTGACTTGTTTTATCATACGAGCTTTTCCAATAACCGCGTTTTTGGCCTGACTCGAGTCTGAACAATGACTTTACGATCTTTTATTATTTTTATACCCTTTTCTAATTATATTTTTCCCTTTTTTTTAATTTATATATCAATCATATTAATTATATTATTTTTTGGATTTTATTTAGACTTAATTTTTATGTTTTTGTAAGTCCAATATGTTTTTCATTTTTTCTTTTTGGGGGAGAAAGTCGGATACCCTCCATCAATAATAAAAATGACAGAATTTTTGCGCAAAATTAGTAATTATCACAATTCTTTGCACACACAAACATGCACATAAAAATAAAAAATAAAAAAATGAAAAATGTTAATTATATAAACTCATGGTAGTATGTATATACAAATATGTCTAATAAATGAGTCTAATAAAGGCAACGTTCTATACGAAGTCAAAATGATAAATAGCACAGGAATAAACTACGACGCTGGAGGACGTACAACCATCATATCATAAAAATGTGCAGTACGAGGAGTACCTCTCCACCAGCTCCAGCTCCAGCCCCAGTCTCCTCGGGAGGCGGAAAACTCAGCTCAGGACCTGCCCACTCAAGATCAACCTGAGGCTGAGGATGCGAAGGCTGCTGCGATGAAGAGCCGACCTCGTATATCCCACTACCTTTAAGAGCCAAGGTAGCCTCTCCTTGGCTTACCGGTGCAACATGTGCACCCTCAGATGAAGAGCCTGAGCCCTCCACTGCCTCGGTCCGGGCAGCCTCAGAACGACCACCCCGACCGCCAAAACCAGTACGGCGACGTCTCGAGCTAGACCTCGCCGATTCTCTCCGCATCTCAGGTCTCGTCCGGGTACGAGAAGGAATGAGCTGACCCTACAAGAAGAAACTACCGCCTGAACGGCATTGTCACGACGACATGTAGCTACATTCCTCATCTGAACGACCTGGCTCCGGAAGGCATCTATGCATCGTGCCATCGCCGTGACCACCTCGCTCGAGAACTGTCAAGGAAATAAAGTCAGTAATGATGCATAACATATATGAACAAAATTGCAAATAAATAAAGCTTACCCGAGTCTGGTGACAAGGAATCGACCGCTCCACGAAGCGCTCGCCCTCAGGAGCTGGAGGAATCATCTCCTCGATCGGCCCGTATGTCCCCTGATAATGGATGGACATACGAGGTGGCACGAACTCAGTAGGTCCAGCCTGACAAAAGCAAATCAAAGTCAGTAAAACATTACTTGGAGGCTACTTAACGGAAGGTAAAAGATGAAAATCATACCGCCACCTCCTTAGCCAGTACAGGGATTGAAGCTAACAACGGCAGTAGCTCCTCCTCATAGCACCGCCCAGGGATCGCACAAGATCGCCAAGGGGTACCAGCTCTCTCTGACATACTCACCAACCTCGCGTCGTTGAACATGTGACGCAGTGGAGGAGCAAGAACGACAAATATGTCTGAGGATTGCTAAATAGCAGCCCTCTCTCCAAGATATGCAATTGCTCCATATGTCCCTAAGAAATAGCGACGCTCTGCAGTATACTGCACAGCTAACCCAGGGACAACCAAGCCGGTCCACGACCGGTATTGCACGTCAGGCTCCTGCAAAGAACACCTATCAGATAAGAATCCATTAAAGGTAATACGAAAGTGTTCAACTATACAAAGAACCATACCGAGATGATCTAATCTCGGACATAAGCAGTAGACATCCCAGCGCGGCGGCCTCCCCAAGAGGCACTCACTGGAAACCTGTGCGGCGCAACTGAGGGAAAGTACTCATAGAACCAGAGCTACAAAATGCGAAAAGTATCAACAAATTCTAATCAAGGCTTAGAGCTAAACTTTATGGGAGATAAAGTATTCCTCTACTACTCTCCAAAAGCCGGACAGAGCTACGTTCACCGTGAAGGACCAGTGTTGACACGAGTCTCGTAACGCTCGAATGAAGTCATCATAGGCCAAGCTGACCCAGTCATAAGTCCCGATCAAGTTTAGATCACGGACTGCAGGTAGATAGTAAAGCAGTACCCTACTACCCTTATCAGGGGAAAACGTCCCTAACAGCAAGATAAGCACAAAGATACGCACCCGCTGCTCTCGGGTGGTCGCATCATCCTTGAAAGCTGCCGCTAGAGTCGATCGGAGAATGCCTTTAGCGCTAAACTGAGTCGACTTTACCTCAGCACGAGCCCAAACAGCAATCGGACCCAACGGCTCCTCAAACTCAGGAGAAAAGACGCTAATCTCGTTGTCAAACGACAGCACAACAGAACTAAACTTCAGTCCCGTAATAAGACTGAAGTAGGTCGGGATGACCATCATCTCACCCCAAGGAAAGTGGAAAGTGTTGGTGGTGTCCTAAAAGAACTTCACCAGGGCACGAGCCACGTGCTGACCCCCGCTAGAGGCAATCATGGCCTCCGAGGTCTCAAAAAGCGCAGTCAACCCGCAAGACTCCCAGAGAAGTCTCACCTCTCCATCAATGTCGATGTACTTCTTGTATAGGTCGCCCAAGGTGTCGTAGACTGAGCTGTGGTAGCACGTTCTACCAACTGTAATTCCACGCCGCACCCTCTCAGAAAAATGGTGGACGGGGATGAAGTACAGAGTCCGCTCATCCCACTCATGGAGTGGACCAAGAGAAGTGGACGGGTCGGCATCCTCCTCTATGGGCTCATGCTCCCGTCGTACGTCTCGGGACCGTGAACCCAAACCTCGCTTTCTAGCCATGCTACATTGTGAAAAATCATCATAAATTAAGGTTCTATAGTATCTAAGGTTTGCCTAGCCGCATGATACTATGTTCGCAAAAAAACAGAGTACGTAGTACTAAAACAGAGCACAATTTCAAATTGAGCATACACACAATTTTTCAAGCATCCAAACACTTTCTTGCAATACTATGATAATTATTGTGACAAATTGGATAAGAATTTCTAGCAAAAACATCAAGAACAAGCTACATTGTCTTCCCGGCCTTATGAGGTCCGACTATGGTGATTTGTTTGTTTCTTCAACAAATTGAGTCAAACAAGTCTCAAATTACTCCCAAGGAAATATATAATCATAATCAAACAATTTCATGTCATAAAATTTGACAAACAAAGTGAATTAAGAAATTCAAGTTTCAAATTTTTAAGAAATTCGTGAACAAACATGTGTGCAGAATTCATTAAAACCGGAGTGAGTTTAGAGAAAACTTACATAGGTCGGGAAAGTGGATGGAATAAGCTTTGATTTTCAACAAATTTGAGAAACGAGCAAGAACGAGTGAATTGAAGTTCGCAGCGATTTCTCGAGCAAAAATGAGCAGCAGCAGCGAAAATGAAGAAGAAAGGGGTATATATGTGTAGGGAATATTTCAAGAATTACCCCTAGGTTGAACCCCACTGTGACCATACACTAAAGTACGGTGGCGTCCAAATGGAAAGAAGATGGAGCAAAAGAGTCGCCAACAAGTTTTAGGAACTTGTAAACCGTTCACGAGGTGAAGGTTACAACCCTTAACGATCCAGGTTATCGTCAACTCCAACAGGTCTGGAACCATGACTGGTAGTTTAGGGATGAAGGTACAAATCCAACCTAAAAGAGATTGAACCTGCCCTAGTAATAGGCCTCAAGTTTATTCTGATCGTATTCATGTGCGCTTTCTGACTAACATGCAATCAATAAGTTACCCTAAACCTGTTTATCTATGTTGGTTGAATATTAATGCACAAATAAATCTATTATTGGCGATCACTTGAATTATAATCAAATTAACCTTAAACAAGATTATTAATTATCTTCTTAAGCGTGATTTAAAGTACCAATTCCCTTTAAACATGCATAAAAGGTGTGATCAAGCAATAACAATAAATATCAAGCAACATAATAATATTAAAAATAATCATGATCATATTTATCATATTCATGTTAAAGCATAATAATAATAGCAAGATCCTAGGCATGATACTTTCAAGATTAATAACAAACCCTAGCATGTCACTAAATAATAAAAATCAAGCTTTAACCCTAACATGATACTAACATGAATATTAGGAAAGAAAATAGGAAGCATCATAGAAATCATAATTGATTTATATTTTATATTAGAAATTATAGTTGTTACCTTAAACATGATACTAGGAAGATCAAAACAACCTAACATGATACTCGGAATCAAAATAACAACCTAGACATGATTTCTATATCATAATATCAATGAAAACAATTAAGCACTTACTTGGATGCCTCGTATCTCTTTCTAATAACAAAATACACACGTTAGTAACTTCAAGGAAAATAATAAATCAAACAATTAAAATAAATAATTGAAATAGAGATTTGGGACCAAACCCTCAGAAATTAAAACCTTTCATGTCTAAGGCGAAGGAAACTTGGAACAATGATAGGTGTTTATGGTGCTAATGTATGAGGAATTGTGTTCGTAAAAAGGGCTGGTTTAGAAAAAGAGAGAGAATCAAGAAATTTTTTATGAGAGTTGATGAGAATTAGAAAGAATAAGAATTGATGATTGAAAACATAATTTTAAGAGGCTATTTATAGAGAAAATCAGTCGAATGGATAAAAGAACGAATCAGAGTTTCAATGAGAATAAAACTCGATTAGCGCCAGACGCTGGACATTAGCACCAGACGCCAAGACTTAGTGCCAGGTGCTAATAATCAGTTTCACGTGTTTTTGTTTTTATCATATATTTTGATCCGAAAGTCCAAATAAGGCATATAATATGTCTTTGGAAATCTCTTGAAGTCTACTTTCCAACCCAATCGGAATCAAATTAAAATACTTTGTAGATAAAACAATATGGCCGAAATAGTGGAAAGGTGTCAGTTTTGGATAGAGTTTCATGTCTGATTCATATCTTTTTCTTTATAGCTCGGATTTATATTATAATATATCATTGGAAAGATGATTTCAAGATCTATCCAACCATATAAAATTTGGATAAATATTATGAGGCACGAAAATAAAATCTGAATATATTCCACTTCGTACAAAAAAAGGATTCTTAAAAAGAGTAGTTTTATTCAATTTCAAACTCTTTGAAACATTATTATCAATCCTAACTCCATTAGGATTTAAAAGAACATTCTAGAGTAATTTAGAATACTAAAATGAATCCTAATAGCTTTAGGAATGATAATTAATAATAGGCCCTCCCCTAAATCATTGGGCCGCATATAAAAACCAAATCGGGCCTAGTTTATTATTTTGGCCGTAACATCCTCATTATTCATCAGAATTGGGCTTATAATATATCGTTGGAAAGGTCTTTTTAATCCCTATCCAACTACACAATTATTGGACCCATATCATGGACTAAACTAAAATGGAATGCACGTTTTTCATAAATAAGGTAAGAAAAGAAATATTTTCAAAAACAGAAAGAAGAGATATTTTAATAAAAACATCCTCATGACTAGACTTTTCACACTTTCGCTTTGTTTTTGGTTTGGTTTTGGGGAGACATATTTGGGTGTCTATAGAAACCCCCACTTTGACTGAGTTTGGAGAAACGCAAGTTTCGAAAACAAAAGTCAACGTATCGATAGGGACGGAGAATGATTCAGAACGTTCTGCGATCCTTAATCATTCTTGTAACACTGATACCTGCAAAACTAGCATTAGTTAAACAGATAAGAGGGTTAAGAAACGCGTATCTTGCAGCGTCGAGCACACGTCTCTGGGGGTAACCAATTTGTTGCTGCATTTGCTATTGTGACAACTTTCCACAATTTAGGGAACGCCATCCTGCTGTTTTAATGTTCACTCATCTCTGAACAAATAGCTTCTTTTAAATATGTCCACGCGTCTCTGAACAAAGAGCTTTTGAATGATATGTCCACGCGTCTCTGAACAATAGAGCTTTTGAATAATATGTCAACGCGTCTCTGAACAAAGAGCTTTGATGATATGTCCACGCGTCTCTGAACAAAGATCTTTGATGATATGTTCACGCATCTCTGAACAAGGAGCTTTAATAGGATGCCCACGCGTCTCTGAGCAAGGAGAGCTTGAAATACATGTCCACGTGTCTCTGAACAAAGAGCTTTTTTTAATATGTCCATGCGTCTCTGAACAAAAGAGCTTGAATGATAGGTCCACGCGTCCCTAACAAAAGAGCTTGAAAGAAATGTCCACACGTCTCTAAACAAAAGAGCTTGAAAGAAATGTCCACGAGTCTCTGAACAAAAGAGCTTCGATGCCTGAATTTTTGTTGTGATAATATTCCGAAGAAGAACTTCCGAAGACCAACGCTTGTCGATCTTTAAAGCTTGCTTGAAATTTGCTTCCGCTATGCCAGTACGTCGGCGCTTTTAATGCTTGTGAACCATTATGCTGGTGCCTCTACTGTTATGAACCAGTATGTCGGTGTCTTTGCTGTTTATGAACCAGTACGTCGGTGTCTTGCGTTGATCCACTGTTTTAGGCACTTTAAGCTAAGTGAGACGATCTTCGTCAGGTCGATCACTTATTACGATTGTAATCAAGCCGACTACTTAATCATATCAAATTGCTTATATGGGCTAACTAGCGTACTAAGGAACCCGAAATTGCTGAAAGAGGTTGAAATAACTACTCTAAGTGGTTGAGCGTTTTGTCGCCGCTGAAAAGTTGTTGGCGCCACGATTTGGTTATGTCGCTAGGCGTTGGGATCTAGCGCCAGGCGCTGAAATCTATTGCCAGACGCTAGATGTTGTCATCTGGCACTGGAGTAGGGTCTTCCCTATCCTACTCTTGTTGCCGCTGGGATGCACCTGTATTTATATTTGACTATAGGACTTTGCTAATATCTTTCATTATCTTAGGGTTGACCTAAGGTTTAATGTTGCTTGAATCGGTGACGCAACTCAAGGTATAAACTTGACTTAATGATGACTCACTGTGTGACTCGTGTGTGCATAGTGTTGACTCAATGTGATAACACGACATGAATCAATGTATACATGGCTCATGTGTGCATCGTAATGTGATCGTGCGACTCGAAAATGCAAAAAAAACAAAAATTTTCCGTCATTTTTGTAGAGGGTATCGACTTTATCCCGAAAAAGAAAGACACGAAAAATAATCGAAGTGAAGCTTTTTGAAGATGCATGTGGAATGAGCTTAGTCAAATGTTGTTTGACACTATCTCTCAAGGTGCAAGGGTTAACCATCCTAGGCTATCTCAATGGTTGACTCAATGATGAAAGTATTTGGGTAACTTAGGCGCGGAGGCTAAGTACTTCATATTTTGTGATGCAATGATGAGTGATGAGTGATATGTGATGTTGATATGACAAGGAATGCTTCAACGTTATGTTAAGATTTCATGACAAAGGGTTCCTAAGGGAAGTATATTTGGTCATGTATCTGTGATGTGTGTGATAGTGACACTAAAGTTAGGCCGTAAGGGCTAAGTGTGTGGGGAAATATATTGAAAAGAGTCAAATGGTGGTGACTCTTAGGCTAGGTAAGCTAATGATGTAGGGATCAAGCCCCCAAGTCTAGCTCTAAGTAAATAGGGATGAGCATAGGAGATCCCTTGATATGATCATGGTGTGTGAATGTGAATATGAATATGAATGCATGTTTATTACGGCCGCACCTCGATGTGAGGTTGCCTACGTATCCGTTAGGAATCAGGCTGAACGTAGCTCTAGCCGAACCTCGCACAAGTGTGTGTATACCTCAAAAAGGTCTTTTTAAGGGTTTTAACGTTGTTAGTCTTAAGGTTATAGAAGAAAGGGATAAAGGCTCAAGACCATAGATAAGCCCCCAAGGTGTGCAACTTTGCTTTTGGATCTTTGTATTTTTATGCTTGAGGCTTGCATCTCTTTTCCCTTTTTTTTTTTTTTTTTTTTTTTGCTTTAGAATTTATTTTTATTTTTACGAGTGTGGGAAATCCCGATCATGCGGTCTATCACTCAGTTGGCATTCATGTTTCTCAGGCACGGTACCGAGCACTTGATAAGAGACTCAATCTGAGACATGTTCATATCAAAGTCATGTTCATGTTAATGACATTGGAACACTTTCCCTTTGTTACACTTTTTTTTATTTATATTTATTTTGATCTTTTGAAATCACTCAAGCTTTTTAAAATTGCATAAGTTGCACACTGTCCCATCCCAAGATTACGTAGATATGGGTTGAAAAATGAAAGGCCTATCATTAGACGAGGCTCAAAGTGGTTTATCAAAAAAGGATTGCATATTTGAAGGGTGAGAAGTGATATGATGTGGCTACAAGGGGTGCCTCAAGTCATTGGTATACCTTGTGCTTAATTCGACGTGGATTTTTATTTATTTATTTTATTTTTTTTAATGTAATGAAATGATCATATGCAAGAAAATAAATGCTCATTTTTATTAAAGGAAAAGAAATAATGATCCTACAAAAATAAATCTAAGGGGAATAAAAAGGTGCCTATGCTAGAATTATTGGGGAAAGGGTAAATAAAAAAATGGAAAAAAGATCATGAAATCTTGTCGTTGAAGCTTGCGTCTTGTCCCTTGGCTTATCATCACTTGGTGTTCTTGCCAACTGGAGGTATTGGAAGCCCGTTATTGTCGATCAAATATTAGATTGCTTCCTTTAGCTTCCAACAGCTCTCAGTAGTATGACCCCTACCTTGATGGTACTTGCAGCGTACATTTGGGTTCCAACTAGGAAATCTCTTCTCAAGTTGGGGATCCTGAATAGGTCCAATAGGAGTAATGAGTCCCTTTGCATGGAGTCGATCGAAAGCATCATCGTAGCTAATTCCAATAGGGGTGAAATCCTTTCTTAGTTGCTTTTTAAATCCTCGATTATTTATGTCTAAGAATTCATTAAGGTCGAAAGTACCAACACTATTACTAGAGTAGGTGTTTTCGGAAGAAGAAAGATATTCGTTCTTCTTTCCTTTACAACCACTATTGTTATCGTTACTAATCTTGGCCTTCTTGTCGCGCGGAGGAACATGAAGGAGATTTGAATCAATGAGCACGATCCTTGAGGGCGAGATATACTTCGGTGGTATGACCACGATCTCTATGGTATCAGCAATAAGATTTAGGATCCCAATTGGGAAACCGTTTTTCAGGCGGAGGGTCTTGACTGGGACCAATGGGGTGAATGAGACCTTGATCGTGAAGTCAGTTAAAAGCTTCATTGTAAGTCATTCCTATTGGTGTGTATTCTTCAATGGTCCGTTTTTCCCGTGGCTTAGGAGCATTGAGTTCTTCATTAAATCCTTGGTGACAATTTTGTTCGATAACCATCACCCGATTTGCTAATCCTTCTACCATATTTAAGAGCATGACAATGACATCTTGCAGTTTTTGAACGTCCTCTTTTAGACTTGACGAGTCTTCCCTGGTATTATCTAAGACAAGAATTTCATCCTCCTCAATCATGGCCACTTCATCAAGAGAGGTTATATAAGTTGTCTCGATCATGGGCTCACCTACAGGTGTGATAAGGAGTGAAGGATCAAAGGATGTTTGATTTTCTGCAATGGCAAGAACCTCGGAAGTTTTATTGTCATCAATCAGATCTTGAATAGCTTCTTTGAGTTTCCAACACTCCTTAGTGTCGTGACCCTTTCCTTGGTGATATTGGCAGTTCTTATTAGGGTCCCACTTGGGTGGCTTCGCTTCTAGAACTGGATCTTTGATAGGCCCTATGGGCATGACTAGTCCTTTGTGGTGTAGATTCTCGAAAGTTGTTTCATAACTCATACCAAGTGGAGTGAACACTCTTTTCGACCTCTGGATTTGTGATTTAGAGGCGTTTGTAGCATGTACCTCATTAATGGGAGAGGTAGAAGAAGGATGGTCGTTCTTCTTTCCTCCCGCACTATTATCTTTCAGAAGGTCATCTTCAATGTCAATGTCTATATTATACACAGCCTTGAAAGTATTCAAGTTGTGTTGGTATTTTAAGTTCTTTGAATACTTCTCTTGGAGATTCTTGATAAACATCCTCACATATTCTTTTTCGGTAGGAACCTTAACCATGTTAGCAGAAGTTTCCCTCCATTTGTTGAAGAAATAAGTGAACCCTTCGTTTTCTTTTTGTTTTAACATATCAAGTTGTCTGTGGTCTGTTTCGTCTTGAATGTTTCACTTGTATCTATCTATGAAAGAGTTTGTTATGGACTCCCAAGAAGAGGTTTTCTCTTTGACAAGGGAAAAAACCATTGTTGACAAACAGTTTCAAGAGATAAAGAAAACAAGGAATGAAAGACTTTCCTATCAATCCCCTTAATGTTCATTATGGTTTCAAAAGCTCTTAGACGAAAGTAAGGGTTATCTGTTACCTTGAATTTTGGGAGTTCGTTTGCATTGAACTTGTGCAGAAGAAGTTCCTTGTCCAGCGAGACCCCTTACGAACTAATGCCCTGAAATTTATAGTCACTAGATAGCTTGCTCAAGCTTTCTTGCATAAGGTTCATTTGTTGTTGCTTCACAGGGTCATCAATTTTGAGGGTTAAAGCCTTCAATGCTTCATTCACGGTAATCAATTGATTCCTAAGTTCATTGACTTCTTCTTGAGTTTCCATTATCTTCTTATATTTCCTCTTTTGACGGGTCGTTTTATCAAAAAGTAAGACTTGAACAAAGGTGTTGTCTTTGATTAATCGCCTTCTCTCCTTGACCAAGTACTGTGGAAAGGGAAATTAGGGATATTCATTGTTAATTATTTGACTCAAATATATTCCACATGCATAGATGAAAGAAGGTAGGAAGAATGAATGTTGTGATGTGAATAAAAATGATGTAGATGGAGAGATATGAAAAATTAGGATTAGAATGTACCCCCAACTCAAATGACGGAAGAAACCGACTCATGCATGAACCTAAGACATGGTCATGGTGACATATAAAAAGTGTGTGCTAAGAATAGTGAGTGTAGTGATTTTAAGTGACATGTTAAGACTCGTGTCATGACCATGTGGCTATACTATGTGACTAGACTCAAGCAAAGACTAAGTTAAGACTTCATGTATATGCATTAAACTGGATAGGTTGTAATATTTTAGTCATAAAGTTTTATCTGTGAATCTGATTGGGATGAAACCAACGCCAAATTAAAGATACAACTAGGGGCTACAGATCCATAGGTGGTAAGACTCTTAGTTCTTCCTAGAACTCCAGCTATAACAAAAACAAATTGACGCTTGTGCAGTATACGGGAATAAAAATCCGGGTTGACTTAAAGGGACTATGACTCGATTTTAGACATATTTATTAGCTCAAATTAATTAATAAATTAATTAAACAAAGTCTTTTAGTCATTGATTAGTTTATTTAGGCTTAATCACAAGTCAAACCAAACGGTTAGGAAAAAACACATAGAGTATGCACAACAAATAATGCACAATTAGTCAAGTAGGCACAATATGATGCAATGAGTTTGCAACCTAACCATGGCTCTAGTTCTCGAAAGTTCCGGATATGGTTTAGTCAAAGAGGGTTCATGGTTAATTTTCCGAATGCAACGCGCGGAAGCCTAACCGTGAAGGGTTGGCGCGAGTGTATGGGACACCGCGAATTTAGAAAAACTCGCTTCCATGGTTTGGTGAATTCAACATTCTCGGAAATACCCTTTGTTGCACAGAGCGTTCAATCAGGTACATGAAGCATGTATTCCTAGAGGGTTATGTCCATATGTAGAACACATATGGGTTTATGAAAAGTGAGAAAAACTCAATCAGGAAGTAGGATCGAGCAAACAGTGCTAAAAACTTGTTAAAATTAGAACGCATATTACTGGCTCGGTATTAGAAGAACTTAGCGCCAGCAAACAGAGTCCAGCTCCACCTTTTGGCTTTAGCGCCTGGCGACAGAATCTATCACCTGGCGCTAACGTCAAAATGTTGGCGCTAGTCTTTGTTCGCTGACGCTAGTTCCTTCATGCCTCGGCAGCTTTCTGTGCTCGATAAAAATTTCCAGTTTCGCGCAACATTATTTCGATTCTAGTTGTGAAAGATATTCCTCAAATTTCCTACGTGTAAAAATCCTATGTTTTTAACTCATTACATTTGGTCTTTCCAATGAGATCTTTTTTATGCATATGACAATAATGTTAATCAAAATTACGCACATGAAATACTTAGAACATTTCGAGTCTCAACCACTCATTCTAAATCATTGCCGAAATAAATTTCATGAATTAAAATAGAAATCCTCCCTAGTGGAGTCGCCAAAAAACTGTAGGGAATATTTCAAGCATTACCCCTAGCTTGAACCCCACTGTGATCATACACTAAAGTATGGTGGCGTCCAAAGGGAAAGAAGATAGAGCAAAAGAGTCGCCAACAAGTTTTAGGAACTTGTAAACCATTCACGAGGTGAAGGTTACACCCCTTAACGATCCAGGAGATCGTCAACTCCAATAGGTCTGGAACCATGACTGGTAGTTTGGGGATGAAGGTACAAATCCAACCTAAAAGAGATTGAACCTGTCCTAATAATAGGCCTCTACTTTATTCTGATCGTATTCATGTGCGCTTTCTGACTAACATGCAATCAATAGGTTACCCTAAACCTTTTTATCTATGTTGGTTGAATATTAATGCACAAATAAATCTATAATTGGCGATCACTTGAATTATAATCAAATTAACCCTAAACAATATTATTAATTATCTTATTAAGCGTGATTACAAGTACCAATTTACCTTTAAACATTCATAAAAAGTATGATCAAGCAATAACAATAAATATCAAGCAACATAATAATAATAAAAATATTCATGATCATATTTATCATAATCATGTTAAAGCATAATAATAGCAATATCCTAGGTATGATACTAACAAGATTAATAACAAACCCTAGCATGTCACTAAACATTAAAAATCAAAGCTTTAACCCTAACATGATACTAACATGAATATTAGGAAAGAAAATAGGAAGCATCATAGAAATCATAATTGATTTATATTTGATATTAGAAATTATAGCTGTTACCCTAAACATGATACTAGGAAGATCAAAACAACCTAACATGAAACTCGGAATCAAAATAACAACCTAGACATGATTTCTATATCATAATATCAATGCAAACAATTAAAGCACTCACTTGGATTCCTCTTACCTCTTTCTAATAACAAAATACACACGTTAGTAACTTCAAGGAAAATAATAAATCAAACAATTAAATTAAATAATTGAAATAGAGATTTGGGACCAAACCCTCAGAAATTAAAACCTTTCACGCTAGGGCGAAGGCAACTTCGAACAATGCTAGGTGTTTCTAGTGCTAATGTATGAGGAATTGTGTTTGTAAAAAGGGTTGGTTTAGAAAAAGAGAGAGAATCAAGAAATTCTTGATGAGAGTTGATGAGAATTAGAAAGAATAAGAATTGATGAGAATTGATGATTGAAAACAGAATTTTAAGAGGCTATTTATAGAGAATATCAGTCGGATGGATAAAAGAACGAATCAAAGTTTCAACGAGAATAAAACTCGATTAGCGCCTGACGCTGGACATTAGCGCCAGGCGCCAAGCCTTAGCGCCAGGCGCTAATATTTAGCGTCAGCCGCTAATTATCAGTATCATGCGTTTTTGTTTTTATCATATCTTTTGATCCAGATGTACAAATAAGTCATATAATATGTCGATGGAAATCTCTTAAAGTCTAATTTCCAACCCAATTAGAATCAATTAAAATACTTTGTAGATAAAAAAAATATGGCCGTAATAGTGGAAAGGTGTCAGTTTTGGATAGAGTTTCATGTCTGATTCATATCTTTTTCTTTATAGCTCGGATTTATATTATAATATATCATTGGAAAGATAATTTCAAGATCTACCCAACCATATAAAATTTGGATAAATATTATTAGGCACAAAAATAAAATCTGAATATATTCCACTTCGTACAAAACAAGGATTCTTAAAAAGAGTAGTTTTATTCAATTTCAAACTCTTTGAAACATTATTATCAATCCTAACTCCATTAGGATTTAAAAGAACATTCTAGAGTATTTTAGAAGACTAAAATAAATCCTAATAGCTTTAGGAATGATAATTAATAATAGGCCCTCCCCTAGATCATTGGGCCGCATATAAAAACCAAATCGGGCCTAGTTTATTATTTTGGCCATAACATCCTTATTATTCATCGGAATTGGGCTTATAATATATCGTTGGAAAGGAATTTTCAAGCCCTGTCCAACTACACCATTATTGGACCCATATCATGGACCAAACTAAACTGGAATGCACGTTTTTCATATATAAGGTAAGAAAGAAATATTTTAAAAAATAGAAAGAAGAGATATTTTAATAAAAACATCCTCATCACTAGACTTTTCACACTTTCTCTTTGTTCGATAATCAAATGACACAAAAGGTACTCATCACTGGGTTTTGTTTTGGGGAGACACATTTGGGTGTCTACAATATGGAAATTTCGACTCTAGCGCCAAGCGTCAGGCATTGACGCCAGACGATAAGGTGTAGCGCATGGCGCTAGTGCCAGTGTCTGGCGCTAGCAATATTTCAACGGCGACAGATTGTTCAGCCACTCACTACGGATATTTTGACCTCTTACAACATTTCGGGTTCCTTGGTACGCTAGTTAGCCCCTCTAAGCAATTTGACATGATTTAGTAATCGACTTGATTACAATTGCATAAAGTGATCGACCTGATGAATGATCGTCTCATTTAGCTTAAAGCGCCTAAGCATTGGCTCATCGCAAGGCACCGACATACTGGTTTAAGATTCAGCAAAAGCACCGACATAATGGTTCGTACAGCAAAAGGCACCGACATAATGGTTCATACAGCAAAAGACATCGACATACAGGTTCAAAAGCAGCAAAAGCGCCGACGTACTGGCATAGAGGAAGCAAAGTTCAAGCGAGCTTTCAAAGATCGACAAGCGTGGGTCTTCGGTAATTTTCCTCGGAATATTATCGCAACAAGTGAGGATAGCTTCAGGCGAGGATATCTTCAGCAGAGTTCCCTAGCTTGAGGAGAGTTGTCACAAACAACTGGAGGTGATTTCAAGCGAAGTTGTCTTCGATCGTGTTCCCTGGCTTGCGGAAGATGGTCACAAAGTGCTAGAAGGTGGTTTCAAGCGAAGCGATATTCGATGGGGTTATCTAGCTTGCAAAATTCTATCGTGGCGGAATTGGAGGTAGTTACAAGCGTGGCAGTCTTCAGGCGGCATTCTCTAGCTTGCAGGAGGTCGTAAAAAATACAACAATACAACAATACAACAGTTAATCGGTTACTTTTTGAGACGTGTGCTCTACGGTGCAAGATATGCGTTTCTTAACTCTATTATCTGTTTTAACTAACGCTATGTTTGCAGGTATCGGCATTACAAGAATAATTTAGAATCGCAGAACGTTATGGGTCATTCTCCGTCCCTATCGATAACTTAACTTTTGTTTTCGAAACTTGCGTTTCTCCAAACTCAGTCAAAGTGGGGGCTTCTGTAGACACCCATTTGTGTCTCCCTAGAACCAAACCCGGTGATGAGTACCTTTCACATCGAATCAAAATCGAATAAAGTGAAAGTTTGGAAAGTCTAGTGTTGCGGATAGTTTTAATTTCTTTTCTTTTCCTCTGTTTTTGAAACCTATTTTAAGAAAACAGCCAATCCAGTTTTTTTGGTCCATAGAAAGGGTCCAATAATGGTGTAGTTGGATGGATCTTGAAAAGAGCTTTCCAATGATATATTATAAATTTATGGCCAAATTACTAAACTGGGCCCGATTTGGTTTTTGTATGTGGCCCAATGAAATAGGCGAGGGCCTATTATTAATTATTATTCCAAAAGAAATTAGGATTGATAAATTGACTTTGGTTGACTTTTTGGAGTTTTAAACAGAATAAAAGAGTGTTTTTAAGGAAAATACGATTTTGCCCTTATGTACGGCTAAATTTTATCTGAATTAAAAAAACGCGTGAAAATAATAATTAGCGCCTGACGACAGACATTAGCGCCTGGCGCTAATGCTTGGCGCCTGGCGCTAGCCTTAGCACTTTGCGCTAACGTTCAGCGTCTGGCGCTAATATGTTTTATCCTCGTTGAAACTCTGGTTTGTTTTTCTATACGTTTGGCTGATTTTCTCTATAAATAGCCTTCTAAAACCTCCGTTTTTTATCATCAAAAAACATCAACTACCATAAATTCTCTCTAATTCTCATATATTCTCTAGTTTTCTTATTCTCTTTAGTTTTAAGAATTCTCTTCTCTCTCTAATATTTTTCATGCAAAATTCCGCATTCACAAGACCAAGAAACACCTAGCATAATTCGAAATATCGTTCGTCCTAGACGTGTAAGGTTTTAATTTATGAGAGTTTGGTCCCCAAATCTCTCTTTCAATTATTATTTAATTTAATTGTTTGTTGTTTATTATTTTCCTTGAAGTGACTAACGCATGTATTTTGCTATTAGAAAGAGGTACGAGGCATCCAAGTAAGTGCTTTAATTAATTTATTGTTATTATGATGTAGAAATCATGTCTAGGTTGTTATTATGATTCCTAATGTTATGTAAGGGTGTTTTGATCTTCCTAGTATCATGTTTAGGGTAAATTTAATATCAAATATGACAATTATGATTTCTATGATGCTTCCGCTATTTTCATTCCTAATATTCATGTTAGGGTTAAAGCTTTGATTTTTTTTGTTTAGTGACATGCTAGGGTTTGTTATTAATCTTGTTAGTATCATGCCTAGGATCTTACTATTATCATGCTTTAATATGATTATTATTATGATTTATTACGTTGCTTGATTATATTTATTGTTATTGCTTGATCACACCTTTTATGCATGTTTAAAAGGGAATTGGTACTTGTAATCACGCTTAATAAGATAATAAATAATCTTGTTTAGGGTTAATGTGATTATAATTAAAGTGATCGCCAATAATAGTTTTATTTGTGCATAAATATTCAACCAACAAAGATTAAACAGGTTTAGGGTTAATTCTATTGATTGCATGTTAGTCAGAAAGCGCACATGAATACGATCAGAATAAAGTAGAGGCCTATTATAAGGGCAGGTTCAATCTCTTTTAGGTTGGATTTGTACCTTCATCCCGGAACTACCAGTCATGGTTTCAGACCTACTGGAGTTGATGATCTCCTGGATCGTTAAGGGGTGTAACCTTCACCCTGTGAACGGTTTACAAGTTCCTAAAACTTGTTGGCGACTCTTTTGCTCTATATTTTTTCCCTTTGGACGCCAACATGCTAAAGTGTATGATCACAGTGGGTTTCAAGTTTTGGGTAATTCTTTAAATGTTCCCTACAACAGGCGATCGAGCTTTTCTCCTCTAATAAGTAGTCAGACTCTAAGAAGTCTAACTGACAGAAGGAGAGTCGGCCTGCTCAGCCGTCTCTAAAACCAGAAGAGAGCAAAAATAAAAAAAGATCTGGGCGGTTGATAACTTCGATCAGCCAGCCCAAAAGAAATAGAAAGAGTGGAAGTCGTACGTTCCAAGGTACGAGTTCCACAAGGACAACTACTCCATCCTCATGGAGATTAAGGATTGACTGACTCTTGAGAAGCCGACTGCTATGAAAGGTTTCGTTACCATGAGGATGTCGTCCATGACACCAACGAGTGCTTCAGCCTCGGGCGGGAGCTTGACCGTCTGGCCGACAAAGCAGTGCTGAAATCCTATGTGAAGTCCAAAGTGGCTTCAAAATCAAATCTTGGGAAGTCAAGCAAAAAGACTCCCCAGCCTGCTATCAGCTCTGAAACGGATAAGGAACCGGTTTATACGATAGTAGGCGGATTCGCCGGTGGTGTTCCAACCATCCGGGGCAACAAGGACAATCTAAGAAAGATGGTTCATTCTGCTGATGAGGGACAGGCGGCCAGCACATTCGTCTTCCCTAAAGTCATCATCACTGAAAAGGACCGAGGCAAAGTCCGTCGACCGCGTAATGACCCTATGGTCATAGAATGCAAAGTGGACAACCAATTGTTTAGTTGCATATTAATTGACACAAGAAGATCCTCAAACATCATTTGCTACAAATGCCTATCCAACCAAAAATACAGGCGGGATAGTATGATGGATGTCTCCCACCCCCTTGTGGGTTTTGGGGGAGGATTTGTGCATCCGGTCGGACGCATTGATTTGCCCATCTGACTGGGAGAAAAAGGTAGCGGTTGGCACATGACCATCCGGTTCTTGGTGGTGGAGGAGCTGACCGCCTACAATCTCATCCTTGGTCGACCCACTCTTAACGAGTGTAAGGCAGTCATCATTCCTACTCTCATGCTGGTTAAGTATGAGAAGGATGATGGGATTGTTGACTCCCTGAACAGGGACATGAAGACGGCTCAAGAATGCTATCTCTCGTATGTCAAGCCTGCGGCTGCTGTAGCGGCTCAGGACAAAGAGCCAATAGACCTTGATGAAATCAAGGATAACCATCTGATCCCACCAGCCGTTAAGAAACGAAAGCCTAATCCGCTGGTGGTGGTAAAAAAAGAAAAGCAAAAGCAATCACTGACCGGGGAGCGGTCTGATGACCTCCGTCCCCAGCTGGCTAGTGAGCACATTGATATTCCTCTAGACAACAGAGCGAACTGTTAAGGTGGGGACGGCTGCTTTTGCTAAGTTGGGCACAAGCTTGCACCAATTGCGGAAATAATTCAAAGAAATTTTTGCCTTTTAAGTGGAAGAGATGACATGCATCATCCCGGAGCTTGTTGTCCACAAACTTGTTTTGGATCCTAAAAAGAAGCCCATTCGGTAAAAATAAAAGAAACCATGGCGAGGAAAGAAGTTAGGCGGCAACCGTCGAAGTTAAAAAGCTATTAGACGTTGGGTTCATACAGCCATGTAACTTCCCTGAATGGGTTGCAAATGTTGTGCTTGTAAAGAAGCCGAATGGTACCTGGCGCATGGGTGTAGATTACACTGACTTGAACAGAGCATGTCCGAAGGATATTTATCCACTTCCAAAGATCGACAGTCTGGTCGACTCTACAGCCAGACATGCCCTGACGAGCTTTATGGAAGCCTATTCAGGCTTTCATCTGATTCCCCTGTGGAAAAAGGATCAAGAAAAGACGTCATTCATAACTGATCAGGGGTTATTCTGTTATAATGTGATGTCGTTTGGTTTGAAGAATGCGCCTGCTACTTTTCAATGCATGATTAATACAGTCTTCATTAACCAAATTGGGAGGAATGTCGAGGCGTATATTAACGATATGATAGTCAAATCCAAACAACAGGCGGATCACCTGTCTGACCTCCGAGAAACATTCGCCACACTTAGGCGGCACAAGGTCATGCTTAATCCAAAAAAGTGTCTCTTTGGTGTTGAGTCTGGGAAGTTTCTCGGATTCTTGATTGACCAGAGGGGGATAAAGGCCAACCCTGAAATAATATAGGCGGTAATCGACATACAGTCGCCCCGTTCTGTGAAGGAAGTCCAAAAATTAACCGGTTATCTGGCAGCTTTAGGAAGATTTCTGAGTCAGTCAGGCGACAAGTGCCTCTACTTATTCTAGACAATCAGGAAGAAGACTAGATTTTAATGGGGGGATGATGCTGACGCCGCCTTCTAAAAGCTGAAAACGCATCTGCACTCTTTGCCAAGGTTGGTCAGTCCATTGCCCAAAGAGGTGCTCTATATGTATCTAGCCGTTTCAGATCATGCCCTCAGTGCTGTCCTTTTAGCTGAAAGAGACGACATCCAGTTCCCGGTTTACTTCATTAGCTATGTTCTTAGAAATGTAGAGCTTCGGTACCCCATGGTTGAAAAATTTGGTCTCGCCCTTTACATGGCTGTCAAGAAGTTGAAACCTTACTTCTTGGCACATCCGGTCACAGTCTGCACTAACCAACCAATCAAGCGGCCAATGACAACCCTGGAGTCTTCTATTCGAATGCTCAAATGGGCTATTGAGTTTCAGGGACTGGAAATCACTTTTGAACAAAGGAAGGCAATAAAAAGGCAAGCATTCGCTAACTTTATTGTTGAAATGACAAGGTTGGCTGAGCCGGACCATATCAATCATATTTGGAAAGTGTATATGGACGGAAGCTCCACGATGAGCGGCTATGGTGCAGGCGTAATTTGTCAGTCTCTCGAGGGGGACAAATAAGAATATGCACTACGGTTTAAGTTCCAGGCCTCAAACAATGAGGCCGAGTAGGAAGCCTTGCTAGCTAACATCCGAATGTGCAAGGCGGCAGGGGCAACGAGAACTAACGCCTGCTCTGACTCACAATTGGTCGTAAGCCAGTACAATGGTGTCTATGAGGCCACCCATCCGGTTATGATCAAATACTTGTAGGCGGTCAAGGTTGAAGCTGGGACACTTGAAGATTTTAATTTAAGCCAAGTGCCAAGATTAAAAAACAATCAGGCGGATGCTCAGTCCAAACTGGCCTCATCCGCCTCCTGTGAAATGCCTCAGTCAGTCTTCTGGGAAGTCATGGAAAAAAGAGGTATAACTGCTGAAGACCCCATTGGAGTGCTTGACCGAAGCTCTACCTGGATGGACGACATCCAGGCATACCTGACAGACGGCACCCTCCAAGATTCACCTCAAGAAGCGGCAATGATGAAGAAACGGCCTGCAAACTTTGAGGTACGACAAGGAGAGCTCTTCAAAGCAGGTTTCATAAAGCCTATTTTAAAGTGTGTGACCCCAGAAAAGGGGCAAGAAATCCTGGAAGAATTGCATGTCGGATACTGTGCTTCCCATGTAGAAGGCAGATCCTAAGCTGTCAGGGCCAGGCGGTATTACTTTTGGCATATTCTGGAGTCGGATGCTATGGAGATGGTTAAAAAATGTGACAAGTGTCAAAACTTTGGCAAACTGATCCATCATTCGGCCACTGACCTGACGGCCATCCACAGTTCTGTGCCGTTTATTAAATGGGGCATGGACATTCTGGGCCCATATACGACTGCTCCAGGTGGCAGGAGTAACATCTTAGTGGCTATGGATTACTTAACCAAATGGGTGGAGGTAGAGGCGGCCAAAAACATCAAGACGAAGGACATCATTTCCTTCATCTAGAAGAATATCATCACCCGTTTTAAGGTGTTATAGACACCCATTTGTGTCTCCCCAAAACCAAACCCAGTGATGAATACCTTTCATGTCATTTGAATATCGAACGAAGAAAAAGTGTGAAAAGTCTAGTGATGAGGATGTTTTTATTAAAATATCTCTTCTTTCTGTTTTTGAAAATATTTCTTTTCTTACCTTATTTATGAAAAACGTGCATTCCAGTTTAGTTTGGTCCATGATAAGGGGTCCAATAATGGTGTAGTTGGATGGGGCTTGAAAAGACCTTTCCAACGATATATTATAAGCCCAATTCCAATGAATAATGAGGAAGTTATGACCAAAATACTAAAGTTGGGCCCGATTTGGTTTTTATATGCGGCCCAATGATCTAGGTGAGGGCCTATTATTAATTATCATTACTAAAACTATTAGGATTGATTATAGTCTTCTATAATACTCTAGAAGGTTCTCTTAAATCCTAATGGAGTTAGGATTGATAATTATGTTTTAAAAAGTTTGAATTGAATAAAACTACTACTTTTTAGAATCCTTGTTTTGTATGAAGTGGAATATATTCAGATTTTATTTTCGTGCCACATAATATTTATTCAAATTTTATATGGTTGGGTAGATCTTGAAATTATCTTTCCAATGATATATTATAATATTGAATCCGAGCTATAACGAAAAAGATATGAATGAGATACAAAAATCTATCTAAAACTTACACCCTTACACTATTACGGCCATATCTTTTTATCTACAAAATATTTTAATATGATTCAAATTGGGTTCGAAAGTATACTTCAAGAACTTATACTTTCCAACGACATATTATATGCCTTATTTGGACTTAAAGATCAAAAGATATGATAAAAACAAAACGCGTGAACCTGATTATTAGCGTTTGACGCTAAGCATTAGCGCGTGGCGCTAACCTTCAGCGCCTAACGCTAATGTCCAGCGTCTGGCGCTAATCAAGTTTTATTCTCGTTCAAACTCTGATTCGTTTTTCTATCTTTTTGGATGATTTTCTCTATAAATAGCCTCTTACAATTCTATTTTCAATCATCAATTCTCATCAATTCTTATTCTTTCTAATTCTCACCAAATCTCATCAAGAATTTCTTGATTCTCTCTCTCTTTCTAAGCCTAGATTTTTACAAACGCAATTCCTCATACATTAGCGATAGACACACCTAACCTCTCTTTCAATTTCTGAGGGTTTGGTCCCAAATCTCTCTTTCAATTATATAATTTAATTGTTTGTTTTATTATTTTCCTTGAAGTTACTAATGTGTGTATATTATTATTAGAAAGAGGTACGAGGCATCCAAGTAAGTACTTTAATTTTTGCATTGTTATTATGATATAGAAATCATGTTTATGTTGTTATTATGATTTCTAGTGTCATGTTGGGGCGTTTTGATCTTCCTAGTATCATGTTTAGGGTAACAATTATAATTTCTAATATCAAATATGACAATTGTGTTTCCTGCGATGCTTCCTATTTTCTTTCCTAATAGCATGTTAGTATCATGTTAGGGATAAATATTTGATTTTTATTGTTTAGTGACATGCTAGGTTTTGTTATTAATCTTGTTGGTATCATGCCTAGGATCTTGCTATTACTATGCTTTAACATTATTATGATTATTTTTTATGATTTATGATTATAATTATTATTAAGATTATTTTTAATAATTGTTATGATTTTTATAATTTATTATTATGATTTATTATGTTGCTTGATTTATTTTATTTTTATTGTTTGATCACACCTTTTATGCATGTTTAAAGGGAATTTGTACTTGTAATCACGCTTAATAAGATAATTAATAACCTTGTTTAGGGTTAATATGATTATAATTTAAGTGATCGCCAATAATAGTTTATTTGTGCATTAATATTCAACCAACATAGATAAACAGGTTTAAGGTTATAAACCTAATGATTGCATGTTAGTCAAAAAGCGCACATGAATACGATCAGAATAAAGTAGAGGCCTATTATTAGGGCTCTCTTTTAGGTTGGATTTGTACCTTCATCCCCAAACTACCAGTCATGGTTCCAGACCTATTGGAGTTGACGATCTCCTGGATCATTAAGGGGTGTAACCTTCACCTCATGAACGGTTTACAAGTTCCTAAAACTTGTTGGCGACTCTTTTGCTCTAGCGTCCATCCCTTTGGACGCCACCATACTTAAGTGTATGATCACAGTGGGGTTTAAGCTAGGGATAACGCTTGAAATATTCCCTACGGTTTTTTGGCGACTCTGCTGGGGAGGATTTCTATTTTCATTCCTGAAATTTATTTCGGTAATGATTTAGATTGAGTGGATGAGACTCGAAAAGTTCTAAGTATTTCATGTGTGTAATTTTGATTAACATTATTGTCATATGCATAAAAAAGATCTCATTGGAAAGACCATCCGTAATGAGTTAAAACATATGATTTTTACACGTAGGAAATTTGAGAATTATCTTTCACAACTAGGATCGAAATAATGCTGCGCGAAACTGGAAAATTTATTGAGCACAGAAAGCTGCTGAGGCATGTACGAACTAGTGTCAGCGAACAAAGATTAGCGCCAACGTTTTGACATTAGCGCCAGGCGGCAGCTTCTGTCGCCAGGCGCTAAAGCCAAAAGTGGTGCTGGCCTCTGTTTGCTGGCGTCAAGTTCTTCCAATACCGAGCCAAAAATATGCGTTCTAATTTTGACCAGTTTTTAGCACTGTTTGCTCGATCCTACTTCCTGATTGAGTTTTTCTCACTTTTTTGAAACCCATATGTGTTCTACATATGGACATAACCCTCTGGGAATTCATGCTCCATTTACCTGATTGAACTCTTTGAGCAACAAAGGGTACATCCGAGAATGTTGAATTCACCAAACCATGGAAGCGAGTTTTTCTTAACTCGAGGTGTCCTATCCACTCGCGCCAACCCTTCACGGTTAGGATTCCGCGCGGTGCATCTGGACAATTAACCATGGACCCTCTTTGACTAACCCATATCCTGAACTTTAGAGAACTAGATCCATGGTTAGGTTGCAAACTCATTGCATCATGTTGTGCCTACTTGACTAAAAGTGCATTTTTGGTTGTGCATACTCTATGTGTTTTTCCTAACCGTTTGTTTAACTTGTGTTAAGACTAAATAAACCGATTAATGATTAAAGGACTTTGTTCAATTAATTAATTAATTGATTTGAGATAATAAATATGTCTAAAATCGAGTTATAGTCCCTTTAAGTCAACCCGGATTTTTATTCCCGTGTACTGCACAAGCGTCAACTTGTTTCGGTCATATCTGGAGTTCTAAGACAAAATACGAGTCGTAGAACATATGGATATGTAGCCCCGAGTTTTATCTTTAATTTGGCGTTGGTTTCATCCCAATCAGAGTCACAAATAAAAAGTTATGACTCAAATACCATAGTCTGTCCAGTTTAATGCATATACGTGAGGTCTTAACTTAGTCTTTGTTCGAGTCTAGTCACATAGTCTAGGCACTTGGTCATGACACGAGTCTTAACATGTCACCTACACTCACTAGTATTAGAAAACACTAATATGTATATGTCACCATGACCATGTCTTAGGTTCATGCATGAGTCGGTTTTTTTCCGTCATTTGAGTTGGGGGTATGTTCTATTCATAATTTTTTTTCATATCTCTCCATCTACGTCATCTTTTCATTCTCTACATGTTTTCTCCATATCACAACCTTCATTCTTCATACTTTATTTCATGCATGCATGTTGAATCGAGTTTGAGTCATGTGATTGACAAACAAAATTAAAAAATGAGGGTGATGATGAAACGAATGCACAAGGCAAGCTTCTCACCAAGATTTCATGCTTTTTTCTTCTTTTTTTCAAACCCTTTCCCCCAATAAGTATAGCATAGACACTTTTCTTTTCCCTTAGATTAATTTTGTAGATTCTTTATTTTTTCCCTTTTAATAAAATGAGCATTTATTTTCTTGCATATGATCCTTTCATTACATTAAAAAAAATAAAAAAAATAAAAATCTATGTCGAATTAAGCACAAGGTATACCAATGATTTGAGGAACCCCTTGTAGCCACCTCATATTACCTTTCACCCTTCAAATACGCAATCCTTTCTTCATAAACCACTTTGAGCCTCGTCTAACGATAGACCCTTCATTTTTCAACCTACATCTACCTAACCTTGGAATGGGATTGTGTGCAACTTATGCAATTTTCAATTCATAAAAATCTTAAGTGACTTCAAAAGATCAAAATAAATAAAAAAATAATAATAAAAGTGTACAAAAGGGCAAGTGTTCCAATATCTTTGATATAAAAATGTCTTCGATATGAACACGTCTCAGATTGCGTCTCTTATCGAGTGCTCGGTACCATGCCTGAGAAACATGAATGCCAAGTGAGTGATAAACCGCATGATCGGGAATGCCCACACTTATAAAAATATAAAATGCAAAAGCAAAAAAAAGAAGAGACCAGAAATAAATAAAGCAAAAAAAAAATAAAAAATAAAAAATAAAAAAGAGAGAGAGAGCTAAAAAAGAGTAGAAACTCAAGCATAAAAATTTAAAGATTTCAAAAACAAGGTTGCACACCTTAGGGGCTTATCTAGGGTCTTGAGCCTTTATCCCCTTCTTCTTCAAGCCTTTAGCCTAACCACGTTACAACCCTTAAAAAGCCCATTTTGAGGTATACACACACTTGTGCGAGGTTCGGCTAGAGCTACGTTTGGCCTGATTCCTAACGGATACGTAGACAACCTTACATCGAGGTGCGGCCGTAATAAACATGCATTCATATTCACATTCACATATCATAATCATATCAAGGGATCTTTTATGGTCATCCCTATCTACTTAGAGCTAGACTTGGGGGCTTGATCCTTACATCATTAGCTTACCTAGCCTAAAGAGTCACCATCATTTGACTCTTCTTGAAATAATATTTTCCCACACACTTAGCCCTTGAGGCCTAACTTTAGTATCACTTTTGCACACCGCACAGATACATGACCAAATATATACTTTCCCTTAGGAACCCTTTGTCATGAAATCTCAACATAACGCTGAAGCATGCCTTGTCATGTCAAAATTGCTCATCGCTCATCACTCATCAATGCATCACAAAGTACGAAGTGCTTAGCCTTCGTGCCTAAGTTACCCAAATACTTTCATCATAGAATCAACAATTGAGATAGTATCAAACAACATTTGACTAAGCTCATTCAACATGCATCTTAAACAAAAAACTTCACTTCGATTCTTTTTCGTGTCTTTCTTTTTCGGGAGAAAGTCGGTACCCTCCACAAAAATGACGGAAAGAAAACTTTTGCTTTCTTACATTTTCGAGTCCCACGATCACAATACAATGCACACACGAGTCATGTACACGTTGAGTCATGTCATGATATCACCTTGATTTGAGTCTAACACATGTGTCAAACACTTTGAGTTGAGTTAACCTCGAGTCAATCACAGCGAGTCAAGTTCATACCTTGAGTCACGACAAGTCAATGAGTCAAGCAACACTAAGTCTTAGGTCAACCCTAAAGAAAGATAAGCAAAGTCCTATGGTCAAAGATATAAATGCAGGTACATCCCAGCAGGCAATTAAGGACATTCCCGGATATTTCTTTCAAAAAAAAACCGCAAATATGACCGAATGAGATTCTTCCAAGATGAGAGGATTTTTAGCAAAATTACATGGATCAGTAAGTTAAAGATGAAGAGCTTTAATTTACAAAATATTTGAGCGGATTTAGTTGAAAGGAAACGACCAAGTTTAAAGTTCGAAGCCAAACTAAGCAACAGCGGCAGCAAGAGCAGAATAGGGAAGACCCGACTCCAACACTAGACGACAAGGATGTCGTCTGGCAATAACATCTGGCGTCTGGCAACAGAGTTCAGCGCCTGACTTTAGATCCCAGCGTCTGGCGACAGAGCCAATTCTTGACGCCAAAGATATTTCAGCAGCGATAGAGCTCGAAGCCTCTCAGAATGGTTATTTCGACCTCATACAACAATTTCGGGTTCCTTGGTATGCCAGTTATCCCCTATAAGAAAATCGACATGATTAGTAGTCGGCTCGATTATAATCGTAGTAAGTGATTGACCTGACAAAAAATCGTCTCACTTAGCTTAAGCGCCTAAGCATTAGCTCATTACAAACACCAAGGCATCGGTTCAAAAGCAAGTACATCACTTATACGAAAATTTTTCCAAGATTGGATTGTCCTCTCCAATTGAAAATATTTCCAAATTGTCACGCATCTTTTTCAAACGAAAATTTTTCCAAGATTGGATTTTCATCCCTGGCAAAGTTTCCTAGCGTGAATTGTCGTGCTCCTTCTTTGTTTGGCAAGTTTTTCCAAGTTCGAATTGTCATACATTCATGGATCTTTGGCCAGTTTTCTGAGATTGGATTGTCATACACCCAGTTCCCTATGGAAAGATTTCCCAAAGGATTGTCGTAGGTCTCTAAAATTTCGGCGAAAGTTCCTCAACGTGGATTGTCATTCATTTCAGCAAGTGGCAAATTTTTCCGAAGTGGATTGTCGATCGAATCTTTTTTGGCAAATGTTCCAAGACACGGATTGTCAATTGTGGCAATATTTTCCTAAAAGGATTGTCGCATAGCATTGGCAAATTTCCAAGGTGGATTGGTTTCAAGAGTTATATTCCAAGATGTGGATTGTCGATCATAGCATAGTTCTTATGACAGATTGTTACGAAGCATTGGCAACTTTTCCCAAAATTGAATTTTGGAAAAAAATTTCGAGATACGAATTGTCGCTTCATTGTAGCAACATTTCCAAGGATGGATTGTTACGTGGAATTGACAACTTTCCCTAAATCAGATTTTCATTCATCATACAAGAGTTATGTTGGCAACGATTCCCAAAGAAAAGAGGATTTTCATCACAACAAAAGCACCGACATACTGGTTCACAAGCAACAAAGTGCCGACGTACTGGCATAGCAGCATTAAGGATTAACTAGCATTGATCTTTTCGAAGACTATCACAACAGAAATTGGAGGCAGTTACAGGCGTAGCAGTCTTCAGGCGGTATTCTCTAGCTTGCGGAAAATCGTCACAACAAATCGGTTACTTACAGAGACGTGTGCTCGACGGTGCAAGATACGCGTTTCTTTATCTCTTTTATCTATTTCAACTAACGCTAGTTTGCAGGTATCGACGTTACAAGAATGATTTAGGATCACAGAACGTTCTGAATCATTCTCCGTCCCTATCGCTACTTTGACTTTTGTTTTCGAAACTTTCGTTTCTCCAAACTCAGTCAAAGTGGGGGGCTTCTATAGACACCCATTTGTGTCTCCCCAAAACCAAACCCAGAGATGAATACCTTTCATGTCATTTGATTATCGAACGAAGAAAAAGTGTGAAAAGTCTAGTGATGAGGATGTTTTTATTAAAATATCTCTTCTTTCTGTTTTTGAAAATATTTCTTTTCTTACCTTATTTATGAAAAACATGCATTCTATTTTAGTTTAGTCCATGATATGGGTACGATAATGGTGTAGTTGGATGGGGTTTGAAAAGACCTTTCCAACGATACATTATAAGCCCAATTCCAATGAATAATGAGAAAGTTATGACCAAAATACTAAACTTGGTCCGATTTGGTTTTTATATGCAGCCCAATGATCTAGGGGAGGGCCTATTATTAATTATCATTCCTAAAACTATTAGTATTGATTATAATCTTCTAGAATACTCTAGAAGGTTATCTTAAATCCTAATGGATTTAGGATTGATAATTATGTTTTAAAGAGTTTGAAATTGAATAAAACTACTCTTTTTTAGAATCCTTGTTTTGTACGAAGTGGAATATATTCAGATTTTATTTTCGTGCCTCATAATATTTATCCAAATTTTATATGGTTAAGTAGATATTGAAATTATCTTTCCAATGATATATTATAATATTAAATCCGAGCTATAACGAAAAAGATATGAATGAAATACAAAACTCTATCAAAAACTGACACCTTTCCACTATTTCGGCCATATATTTTATCTACAAAATATTTTAATATGATTCTAATTAGGTTGAAAATTAAACTTCAAGAGCTTTCCAACGACGTATTATATGCCTTATTTGGACTTCCGGATCAAAAGATATGATAAAAACAAAACGTGTGAAACTGATTATTAGCGCCTAGTGCTAAGGCTTGGCGCGTGGCTCTAACCTTCAGCGCCTGGCGCAAATGTCCAGCGTCCGGCGCTAATCGATTTTTATTCTCGTTCAAACTCTGATTCGTTTTTCTATATTTTTGGCTGATTTTCTCTATAAATAGCCTCTTCAAATTCTGTTTTCAATCATCAATTCTTATTCTTTCTAATTCTCACCAACTCTCATCAAGAATTTCTTGATTCTCTCTCTCTTTCTAAGCCTAGATTTTTACAAACGCAATTCCTCATACATTAGCACTAGACACACCTAGCCATGTTCGAAGTTTCCTTCGCCCTAGACATGAAAGGTTTCAATTTCTGAGGGTTTGGTCCCAAATCTCTCTTTCAATTATTTAATTTAATTGTTTGTTTTATTATTTTTCTTGAAGTTACTAACGTGTGTATTTTGTAATTAGAAAGAGGTACGAGGCATCCAAGTAATTGCTTTAATTGTTTGCATTGTTACTATGATATAGAAATCATGTATAGGTTTTTATTATGATTCCTAGTGTCATGTTAGGGCGTTTTGATCTTCCTAGTATCATGTTTAGGGTAACAACTATAATTTCTAATATCAGATATGACAATTGTGTTTCCTGCGATGCTTCCTATTTCTTTACTAATAGAATGTTAGTATCATGTTAGGGTTAAATATTTGATTTTTATTGTTTAGTGACATGCTAGGGTTTGTTATTAATCTTGTTAGTATCATGCCTAGGATCTTGCTATTATTATGCTTTAACATTATTATGATTATTTTTTATGATTTATGATTATAATTATTATTATGATTATTTTTTATAATTTTTATGATTTTTATAATTTATTATTATGATTTATTATGTTGCTTGATTTTTTTTTTTATTGCTTGATCACACCTTTTATGCATGTTTAAAGGGAACTTGTACTTGTAATCACGCTTAATAAGATAATTAATAACCTTGTTTTAGGGTTAATATGATTATAATTCAAGTTATCGCCAATAATAGTTTATTTGTGCAGTAATATTCAACCAACATAGATAAATAGGTTTAGGGTTAAACCTAATGATTGCATGTTAGTCAGAAAGCGCACATGAATACGATTAGAATAAAGTAGAGGCCTATTATTAGGGCGGGTTTAATCTCCTTTAGGTTGGATTTGTACCTTCATCCCCGAACTACCGGTCATTGTTCTAGACCTATTGGAGTTGACGACCTCCTGGATCGTTAAGGGATGTAACCTTCACCTCGTGAGCGGTTTACAAGTTCCTAAACTTGTTGGCGACTCTTTTTCTCTAGCTTCCTTCCCTTTGGACGCCACCGTACTTAAGTGTATGATCACATTGGGGTTCAAGCTAGTGGGATTTTAAAGGCTTGAAATTATTCCCCACAGCAGCCTTATCCTCAGGATCAAGCGTCCTGAGCATTTGCCTGGCCATCTGAAGGACAACTGGCCACACTAGAGCATCTGGCAATACAAATACAATAAGTTAAGATTTTTTAACACAGTTGCATTTTTTAAATAAAAAGTAAGGCCGGATGGTCGGAGGAATCACCTCTCTCTCCCCCTGCGGCTTCGCTGCCGCCTGCTGTGCCGCCAGCAGTGGTGAGTGGCTGCTTGCTACTCTTCGACACTCTTGGTTGAGTGTCCGGCTTGGTTGGAGTTTGAGTAGGGGAAGAGGCGCCTGTTCCCTTCTTCGGCTTAGTGGCAATGTGTTTCCTGCGAATCTGGGAAACGTCGCCAGCCGACAGCTTACGCAGGTTGGGATCTGGTTGAGAAGAGAGGGCAGGCTTTGATGAGCCACCCTGAAATAAATTCTAAGTGTGAGACCTTGAGACAAAATACACTTAGAATTCATTGAAGAAATTTTTCAAGGATTGAACAGTTTGTTACTTGAAAAGTGCCGATTGGCGGCTGCTTATCCGCTTGTTTGAGGTTCGAGCGGTAGAAGGCTGCAGAGATAGCCAGTTTCTTATGGGAAGGAAGCTTCGCCATTCCTACGTCTGCAACGAACAACAAAAATTTTTATCAATGAAATGAATAAGAAACAATGTGGGTAACAAAGCTGATAAATTCAAGCGGCCAGCTACCTCTCAGCATCTCAAATCGGGGAATATAAATTTGGGGGGTTACTTCCTTGACCCCCGTCTCATTGTTCATTCGGACAACCACAGTAAAAAGGCCCCAATCAAAAATCTCCTTCTGCGCCCGCCTGGGAACAGGCGGAAGGGCTTTCTTCCCAGCCAGGAGGAGCGGATACTGAGTACAGTGGTTGTACCGCTGGTGCTTTTGAAAACCTGGGGAAAAGACTATGTAAAACTTGGTCCTCCAGTCCTTCCATTTATTCTCCTTCCCCAAAGTCATCATACAACGGGAATAGCTGTTAGAGTAAACTAGTCGATCCCGCTTGAATTTGGAGTCCTACTCAAGTAATGAATATGAGCCAACGCCTCGAAGCTGGGCTCCATCTCCAGCATCTCACAGGCGGCAACGTAGCCCAAAATGTTAACCCAAGAATTGGGGGCTAGTTTCCAGATACACAACTGGTATCCGTCCAAGATCCTCTCCACGGCCGGATGGAGAGGGAAGCGTAATCCTGCCTGGATGACCGCCTCGTAGCAGCCGAAGCACTGGTCACCATAGCAGGCCAGGTGACCGTGTCTATAGCATCCGGCACAGACAATATGAACCTATGTCCCATGACATGGGTAGAAATAAACTTGGAAAGATCATCCTTCATGGTTAGCCGCTTGCCTTCGACAACGTGAAAATAATAAGGAGCACGCTCATGCCGCTTGGAAGCAGACGGCTCCTCCCATCCATTTCCCTTCTCAACGGAGAGGGACTCTCTCGCAGCATTGAGGTTCGATTGCGCCTCCTCCAAGTCAAGGGGGACGCAGTTGGAGGATGATGACGCGGAGTCATCACCAGAGTTCTCCTCAGAGCTAGGGGCATGCCGGCTGGAGCCAGCAGTTTCCTTACCCAACTCATCATCCGGCACCGATCCACTCGACCCGGGGTTCTCATACACTTCATCACACTCCTCTAAGAATGAGTCACTGGGAGTGCTGACATTGCTAGGGGGTTCTCTACTAATTTTAGAGACAGGCGCCCTAATGGAGCCGTCTGAAATAACAGTCTCACTTTCTGAATGGTACCTAGAACCATCCGTCCTATATCTCTTTGTTGTGTTCTTTGTATTAGCCATCGTGTCCTGTAGGGGCACAAAAACTGTCGGATTTTGAGATGTACTCAAAAGACAGTTCTCGAACGAGTATTCGGCACTCCTAGTTCTAGATTCAGCCGTCCCCGGTGACAGGCTGATCGCTAATCTAGGTCGTGCCGGGTGCATTTGGGAAACGATTTTTGATAAAGAAAAATGCAAAGAAAATAAGGTAAAGAAAGGATCAGGTGGTTACCTTAGAAGAAGGTAACAAGAGGCGTCGGTCTGGGGCGTATGTTTGAGCAGGCGAACTAAGCTAGCCAACTGTCGAATGCTGAAGTAGTCAAAAGTCTTTGCAAGTCAAATTCAATGATTCTCCCAAAGATTCACGCAAATGTGAATGCAAGGAAGGTCAACCCCTCTATTTATAGAGGGGGTAAAATATTCTAGGGTAAAACCCTATAACTAAGTAAATAGTAAAAGTAACTTTTTTGCCATTCATAACCTGACACCTATCACAACCGTTATGTGCCAAGCACGTGACCCTTATGAGGGGCAAATGTTTTGGGTATTTTTTACCCCGCCAAGTGGCCCAATCAGCGTTTGACACGTGTCACTTGAGGGGGTATCAACTTTGACCTTCCAGATGGTGACACGTGTCGAGCACAATCAGCCCCTGATTTGGGGTATTTAATGATCCCAAGTGGACCAATGAGCGAGCGATACGTGACTCCCTGGGAGGCGCCCAAATGGCCTCCCAATATGTGCGACACGTGTCACTCAGATATCATTTCTAAAATAGAGTCCTTCAAAGGCCCAAACTTTGAGGCGCCGCAAAATGGCGTGCCCTAGTCCCTAGGTCATCAAACCCTAGGGAGGGCACACTTCCCCAAAAGACCCTATAAATAGGGACATATCCCTCATTTATGACGGGACGTCACAGCGACATTGATTACAAAGCTATCATTCTAAAGAAACAGACAGCGCCGAAGCATGGAATCCAAGCAGATAACTTTATTTCCTGACATTTTATTCCGAATACCGTACTAATTTAATCTTTAGAGGTGGACCACTAACCATTCTGATTTGGGTATTTTTACCCAACCAGCTGGCCCAATTCCAGCCAGCCACATGTCACTGAAAGAGGCGGCACCCTGGCCCTTCCAGAGGGTGACACGTGGTAGGCAGATTTGGCCCCCTAGGAATGGCGGCTTTCAAGGCCCAAATCCCAAGGGGCCCCTGCAAAAACGGCGTGCCTTTTCTTAGGGCACGAAACCCTAGAAAGGGCACAAATTCCTAAAGCCTATAAATAGGGAACATTCCCCTCATTTATGGGGATCAGATTCTTCTCGGAGACAACTTTTATGACCTAACCTTGATTGAATACCAATCATTGTCTGAACTATCACTCTCAAGATACAGTACGCCTGAGCTTGGAATCCAAGCATATAACTTTATTTTCGCACGTTTTACTCCGAATACATTACTAACTTAATCTTCGGAGGCGGACCACCAAACATCCGGTAGTCCGTTTTCTTTACAGGTACATGCGCCCCTTGCTGGATCCAGTCTTAGTGTTGTAACTCTCCCGAGGGACAAAAAAACCCCGAAACATTTGGCGCCGTCTGCGGGGGGAGTACCTTTAAGATGGCTTCACAAGAACCGGTACTGAATCCTGAGATCAATCGGCCTCCAGAAGAAATAGTGGTCCAGACGGACCATGACTCAGGGGACGACGCTGTTGTCGAAACCTATGTGGATCCTAACGGGTCCCTCATCTCTAGACGCATTCGCAGTAAAGAAAATAGGGAGCGACAACATGATCAGGCGGGGCCAAGCAAAACTGCTGTCAGCCAAAAAAGCCCTTAGGGTGGCCGGGTGATCCTTCCCAGGCGACAGGATCAACCCCTGTCACCCGAGACGAACTCATGAAACTCCTGAGCAGTCTTAGGGGTGAAATCAAACATCTTTCCACCAAGCGGTCGCCAACTCTTAGAATGGAGCAGTCGGCCAAGAAGCCAACTCAAAATTGTAAACAAAAGTCGGCCAGGGACCGTCAGCCGACTTCTCATCCTGCCCCCAAGGAGAAGGCTCGACCCCAATTTGACCTCACTAGACTCCGTTTCCCATAAAAGGGTACAAGAAAAGCCTTCCGGCACATACAGTCGGATGGTAGCAAGAAAAAATTCTTCGATGCTCGACATTACATTGAGCGGAAGAGAACCCAGCTATCAGAGTCGGCTTCTACGTCGACCTACCATGATAGCTTTCGGAATACCTCTGCAAGGTATTCCCAGTCTGTACATGGGACCCCAATAAGCAGCCCTCATGTTCAATCTAGCCCTCATATAATACAGTCGGCCTAGTACATGGCTCCGCCATTGTACCAGTCGCCTACTTTACCTTACACGCAGCCTGCCCTCTTTGGAGGCCAGGCGGCATATGGCTATCAGCCGACGGATTGTCAGCTTAGGCTGCAAGACCTTGGAGATCAACCCTCTGCTTTCTCCAGGGAAATAAGCGAAGTCGAACGGCCGACCAAAGTTAAAAATGTTTTGGTTGGAAACTATTATGGGACCTCCAACCCGGAAGACCACCTGCTAGCATACACCCACCTCATGTATTTACAAGGGTTGGATGATGCCGCATGGTGTCGCTATTTTCCAGCCACCCTGAAGGGCATAGCCTAATAGTGGTTCGGCAATCTGACTGCTGGTTGCATTAATAGCTTCAAGATGCTTGCGTTCTTGTTTTCTTCAAACTTCTCTATAAACATCCCTGCCAAAAAGACAAGCTTCAATTTGGGCAATGTACAATAGGGAGATAGAGAAGGCTTGCGCTCCTATGTCAGGCGGTTCAATCTGGTGCGAATCTAGATACATGGGCTGTCTGATGAGGTCGCCTTCACAGACTTCTTTAAGGGTTTGAAGGACGGGTCTACTTTCAAGTACGAACTCGTCCGCAAACAAATTTTCACTCTGCAGGGAGCATTACGAGAGGCGGAAGCCTATATACAGGCGACCGAACCCTTCTCCTCCAACAAGCAGTCGAACACTAAGAAGTCCGACCGACAGAAGGAGAGTCGGCCTGCTCAGCCGGCTCTTAAGTCAGAAGAGAGCAAAAAGAAAAAACAAATCTAGGTCGTTGATAACTCTGATCAACCGGCCCAGAAGAAGAAAAAAGAATGGAAACCGTATGTTCCTAGGTACGAGTTCCACAAGGACTGCTGCTCCATCCTCTTGAAAATCAAGGATCGCTGACTCTTAAGAAGCCGACCCCTATGAAAGGTTCCGCTGAAAATCAGAACAAAGGCAAACACTACCATTTCCATGAGGATGTCGGCCATGACACGAACGACTGCTTCAGTCTCAAGCGAGAGCTTGACTGTCTGGTCGACAAGGGACAACTGAAGTCCTATGTGAAGTCCAAAGTGACTTCCAAGGCAAATCCGGGGCAGTCCAAGAAGAAAACTCCCCATCCTGCTATTAGTGCCGAAACAGATGCAGATCCGGTATATACAATAGCAGGCGGATTTGCCGGGGTGGCCCGACCCTTCGGGACATCAAGGACCATCTAAGAAAGATGTTCAACTCTGTTATAGAAGGAGAGGCGACAAGCACATCCGCCTTCCCAAAATTTGTCATCACCGAAAAAGACAGAGGCAAAGTCCGTCGGCCGCGTGATGACCTTGTGGTCAATGAATGCAAAGTGGCCAACCAACTGGTTGGTCGAATTTTAATAGACACAGGCAGCTTCTTTCAACTCAGCAGCCTCAAAGACTTATCCCATCTCAAATACAAACCGGATAGCATGATGGAGGTCTCTCACACCCTTGTTGGGTTTGGGGGGAGGACTTGTGCACCCAGTCGAACGAATTGACTTGCCCTTCCGCCTGGGGAATAGGGGAGACGGTCGGCACATGACTATCCGTTTCCTAGTGCTTGAAGAGCTCACAGCTTACAACCTCATCTTCGGCCGACCCACTCTGAACGAGTGTAAGGCCGTCATCATTCCTGCTCTCATGCTGCTCAAGTATGAGAAGGATGATGGAACAGTAGGTTCCCTTAATAGGGACCAGAAGATGGCTCGAGAGAGTTATCTCTCGAACGTCAATCACGCGGCCGCAACAGCCGACCGGGGAAAACAGACAATCGACCTTGATGATGTCAAGGAAGAACAATCAGCCCCACCAGCCGGTAAGAAAAGAAAGACTGATCAGCTGGTGGTGGTCTAAAAAGAAAAGAAATAGCAATCACTGACCGGAGAACGGTCAGATGATCTTTGTCCCCAGCCTGCTGGCGAACACATTGATATCCCTCTGGATGACAGTCACCTAGAGCGGACGGTTAAGGTGGGGACGGTTGCATTTGCTAAGAGGGTGAGAGCATGCACCTGCTGTTAAGAGAATTCAAAGACATATTTGCCTTTGAAGTGGAAGAGATGTCAGGCATCAGCCCGGATCTCGCTGTCCAAAAACTCGCCGTGGATCCCAAAAAGAAGCCCATTCGGCAAAAGAAAAGAAACCGCGGCGAGGAAAGAAGTAAAGCTGCAGCCGCCGAAGTAAAAAAGCTGCTGGACGCCAAGTTCATTCGGCCATGCAATTTCCTTGAGTGGGTAGCTAACGTTGTGTTAGTAAAGAAGCCGAATGGAACTTGGCGCATGTGTGTTGACTACATAGACCTCAACAAGGCATGTCCAAAGGATAGCTATCCACTGCCTAAGATCGACAGTCTGGTCGATTTAACAGCTGGGCATGCCCTGATGAGTTTTATGGACGCCTATTAAGGTTTCCACCAGATCCCCCTATGGAAAAAAGATCAAGAAAAAACGTCATTCGTCACTGATCAGGGGTTGTTCTGTTATACAGTGATGCCGTTTGGTTTGAAGAATGCGCCTGCTACTTTTTAACGAATGATTAATACGATCTTCATTAATAAAATCGGAAGGAATGTAGAGGCATACATTGACGACATGATAGTCAAATCCAAACAACAGGCAGATCATCTTGCTGATCTCAAAGAAATATTCGCCACCCTCAGCCGGCACAAGGTCATGCTGAACCCAAAAAAGTGTGTCTTTGGTGTTTAGCCTGGGAAGTTTCTCGTATTTTTGATTGACCAAAGGGTAATAGAGGCCAACCCTGAAAAAATATAGGCGGTAATCGACATGCAGTCGCCCCGTAATGTGAAGGAAGTGCAAAAGTTAACTGGTTGTCTGGCGGCCTTGGGGAGATTCCTCAGTCGGTCAAGTGACAAGTGTCTCTAATTCTTCCAGGCAATAAAAAAGAAGACTAACTTTGAATGGAGGGATGATGTAGAGGCCGCCTTTCAAAAGCTAAACACTCATCTGCACTCTTTGTCGAGGCTTGTTAGCCCTTTGCCCAAAGAGAAGCTCTTCATGTATTTGGTCATCTCCGATCATGGCCTTAGTGTCGTTCTCTTAGCTGAAAGAGGCGGCATCCAGCTTTCGGTGTATTTCATTAGCCATGTTCTTAGGAACGCAGAGCTTCGGTACCCCATGGTTGAAAATTTTGGCCTTGCCCTTTACATGGCCATCAATAAGCTAAAACCTTACTTCTTGGCGCATGTGGTAGTAGTCTATACTGACCAACCGATCAAGCGTCCACTCACAACCTTGGAGTCTTCTGGACGAATGCTTAAATGGGCGATTGAAACGCTAGGATTGGAAATTACTTACGAACCAAGGAAGGCAATAAAGGGGCAAGCATTCTCCGACTTTATTGTTGAAATGACAAGGCCAGTTGCACCGGACAATGCTAGCCTGTTTTGGAAAGTGTATGTGAACGGGAGCTCCACTACGAACGGCTGTGGTGCAGGGATTATCTGTCAATCTCTTGAGGGAGATAAGTACGAATATGTGTTACGGTTCAAGTTTCAGGTCTCTAACAATGAGGCCGAATATGAAGCCCTGCTAGCTGGCATTCGGTATTACAAGGCGGCAGGGGAAAAGAAAATTGACGCCTGCTCTAATTCCCAACTGGTCATACTCCAAGTCAACGGAACGTACGAGGCCACTCATCTGGCGATGATAAAATATTTGCAGGCGGTCAAAAATGAAGTCAGGAAACTTGAGGAGTTTCATCTAAGTCAAGTGCCAAGGTCTTCAAACAATCAGGCGGATGCCGTGTCAAAACTGGCATCATCCGCCTCCAGTGAAACGCCCCGGTCAGTTTTTTGGGAGGTCAAGGAAAAGAGAAGTATATCTAATGAAGACCCCATTTGAATTCTTGATCGAAGCTCAACCTGGATGGACAACATCCGGGCCTACCTTGCAGACAGTACGCTCCATGATTCACCGCAGAAGGTGGCTGTTCTGAAGAAGAAAGCGCAAACTTCGAGCTGAGACAAGGAGAACTCTTCAAGACTGGTTTTTTAAAACCTCTGTTGATGTGTATTACCCCAGAGAAGGGTAAAGAAGTCCTTGAATATTTCCATGCGGGTTTCTGCGCCTCCCATATAGGCGGCAAGTCCTTAGCTGCCAAGGCCAGGCGGCTCTATTTCTGGCCGACTCTAGAGTCGGATGCAATGGAAATGGTAAAAAAAAAAATGTGGCAAGTGCCAAAAGTTTGGCAAGCTCATCCATCGTCCAGCCACAGACCTGACGGCCATCCACAGCCTAATACCCTTTGCTAAATGGGGCATGGACATACTTGGGCCTTACAAAGCCGCCCCAGGCGGCAAGCGCTATATATTGGTAGCTGTAGATTACTTTACCAAGTGGGTAGAGGCAGAGGCGGTAAAAAACATCAAGACTAAAGATGTCATTTCCTACATATGGAGGAATATTATCACTCGTTTCGAGGTGCCTATGTCTATGGTTTTTGACAACGGTCCTCAGTTTGAGACGCCTGAGCTCGAGACTTGGTTGGGAGACCAGGGGGTCTCAAGTTTCTTTGCATCAGTCTGCCAGCCCCAATCAAACGGCCAGGTCGAAGCCTTCTACAAGTTAATCTCAGACGGGATCAAAAAGAAAATAGAGAGAAGTGGTGGCCTTTGGGCGGATGAATTACCACACGTCCTCTAGGCCATCAGAATAACTGCCAAAGGGGCAACTGGAGAAACCCCATTCCTCATGGTGTATGGTGCAGAAGTTGTCCTGCCCATCGAACACTATGAGCCGACTCTTCGAATCATGTTGTATGACGAAGAGGCAAACTGGCAGGCCATGCGGCTAGCATTGGACTCACTTCCAGAGCGCAGGGGCAATGCTGCCTTGCGCCATGAGATTTGCCGTCTGAGAATGACTCGGGCTAACAACAAAAGAGTACACAAGCGTCCTCTCAAAGTGGGGGACTTTGTGTTACAGAAAATGGAGGCATTCGGTAGGGCGAATAGGCAGGTAAAGCTAACCCCAAATTGGGAAGGCCCCTACCGAATCTATAATGAAGTAAGAGATGGCACCTACCAACTGGAAGAACTTGACAGTACGCGGCTTCCTAGAACTTGGAATGTAGACAACTTAAAAAAATACTACTTCTAAGAATTTTTATAAATGTTTCAAAGTTTTGATTAATGAGAATATGTCTTCATTTCCCAAACTTGTCTTTTTGCTAATTTTTGCTAGCGTCGCCTATACAATGTGCAGACGGCCACTCTATTTGTAAAACGTCTGTCCAACAACAGACGCCCCAATCCGTCTGAAGGAGCCGACTGCACCAAAGCAGTCGACCCTACTAACTAATTTATTTTTAAGTTAAGTCCAACACTTAACGGCTATTTCCCATTTTTAAAGAGGCCAATGGCCGGATATTAATAAAACGATAGAGGCCGACGGCCACAGTCTGCTCTAACATGAGTATGACCGTCTGCTCCAACATGAGTCAAATAACCGACGAAGTCCATTCAGGCAAATTCGTCGAGGAGAAGCATCTCCCATTTGGGTGGCACATTGCTCTACTAATACATCAAAAGGCCCTACCGAATGCTAAGGAAGCATCCATAGTTGTTTGAATAAATCGAAAGTGAAATCTAAAAGGCCGAGAGTTTTTCAAATTTTTCTAGTACAATTGGAAAGTGGTCACTGTTTCATGACTAGAGGCTATTGAGGCATAAGGCCGGATGCGCCTGTTGTTGCTCTAGGGCAAGACAGACAAAAGATTCTTTTTCAATCAAAAGCAAAGTCTAAAAACTTAGCATTCTTCGTACACGAGGCTTATAGCCGGATGCGCCTGTTTCTGTTGTAAGGCAGGACAGCAGACCTTTCTCTTATTAAGAAAGCGAGCTAAAAAACTTAGCAGACTATTTACACAAAAGAGAGGCCCAAGGCTAGATGCGCCTGTGCTTTTGCTCTAGGCAAACCAGGCGGAATATTTTTTCTTAACAAAAAAACTAAGTTAAAATTTAGCATATTATTTTAACGAGGCCTATGGCCGGATGAAATCAAAGGACCAACTACTCCGCATGGTCGTCTGTCGCTTGGTTTGAGGCAATCACCATAGTGATTGATTGACTTAAAAACCATGCATACTCTTCTAAGTATCAATAATTTCTAAGTCAATCAATCTAATCGACCGAAACCAATCGACATCCTCCCAGGGGCAAGAACATTCGCATACTATAAAGGCTAAAATACTTAGCTAAAATTCTATGCATAAAATTTGGAAGCTTTGAAAATTTTTAAAAAGCATAAACACCAATATAAATAAAACCGGCCAAATAACCGGATGCTTCATAAAAATTAACAGCCGTTAAAATTGACGACTGTAAAGAGTTAACTGGCTAAGCCAGGAGAATTGTTGAATTACGCGACCCCTTGGTCGGTAAAGATACATTTTTACTCGGCACACAGGCCGGAAGATCAAATACATGGCCATTCGGCCGCAGAAGAAAATTATAAAAAGCTTAAGTAGCCGGGGAGAAGTTCTTAACGTTGGAAGCCACATCATCTGTATTTTCACCAGCTGGCTGCTCAACATTTTCACCATCCTCCTCGTCCCCCTGCTCGTCCCCAGAAGAGCCCGATGAGGAGTCGAACTCTTCACCCTCAGCAGCAGCCTTGGTCGCCTCCTCTTGAGCTTGTCGAAGAAGGTCAGCATTGAAATCCTCGTTGGCTTGGTCAAATTTGGATTTCCAATTGCTATAGTCGGCACCCGGGTGTACCGCCTCCCATTCCGTCCGCATGATGGCCTCATAATCTTCCATAATTTGTTTGTCAAGGGCCTCCTTCTCCTCATCAGCTCGGGACTCAAACTTTGCCTTCAGCTGCTTCTCTGGTTCGCCAGGCGCATCTCCAGGCGGCTAACCCGCTCCTTGGCCCTCTCGGCTTCTTTCTTGGCCTCTTGTAGAGGCTCAAGCTTTTCCTTAAGACCTTTAATTTCGGCCTTAAGATCATTAATTTTGGAGCGAGCCGAATCAAGGTCCTTCTTTACCTACAGGTTGGCATCCGCCTGGGAATACATCATATCAAGGGTCAGTAGCTAATTTTGAGCAATTTCAAATTAAGCTCGATCTAAGGCGGACTCGGCCCGAGCTTTAGCGACTGTTACCTCTTTGGACTTTTCCTGAAGAGGCTTCCTTAGCCCCTAAATGCGTAGCATAGCCTGGATATGAATAAAGAGCCGAATGGTTAAGACCAGTCGAATATATACTTAACAATAAGTAAATCAAGATAATTCTCTACCTCACAGAGATTCCCCAAGATGGCATCCAAGTTAAGGGTGCCGACTCCTCTCACGGACGCCTTGTCCTCTGGATCAAGCGCTCTCAGCATCTCCTTGGCCATATGGACGACGGTCAGCCTTTGCACAGGAGCTGCAAGATTAAAATTAGTCAAGAAAATTCTAATAAACTATCTACATGTTGGTATCCAATACAGAGGCGGTTTATACCATCCGGCTGAACCTCCTCCTCCTTTCCATGGCGCCTCTTCTCCCCTGCTGAGCCGACAACAGTAGTGGGTTGCCTAAAGCCACCCTTTGTTGCCTGATGGCATCCAGTTTTCTGACCTCCCTATCAGCTTCGAGAGTAGAGTCGTCTCCTCTTTTAGGCTTGTGAGCAATGTGCTTCCGGTTCTTGCCAATTCAATCTTGTGGCAACCAAAGCTCCCACTCAACTCAAGAAGCAACCGGGAAATACCCTTTATAATCCCCAGTTACGGCTAGACGTTTGAATGTACCATAGTTAAATAAATCATTGAATGGAATCAGTGTTCCACTCATGTCAAAGGAATCCACTAATATATCCGGAAGCTCTATACTTGAACTTCAAAGTAGGTCAGTAGTTTAATCATGCATCATTCATGCATATCCATATGATTGACCAAGCTTCACTATGCTCCTATAGCCCATGAAACTGCGCTATCCAATAAATCTTATGTGCTAGTCCATTATTAGAAATCATTTATGTCCAGTTTAATGATTCCGAACTAGGAACTTAAATAATATATGGATTTTGTTCACCTGTGGGATTTCATTCATCAGGTCATCAACCTGATGAGCCCATCAATCCATAATTATTTTGGACATTTTTTTTAATATTGAAAACCATAATTAAATAAGAGAAATAATAAAATTTCTGATTAAACATAATTCTGCAAATGAGTGTATTACATATGTAACTTATTTTTCTCTAAAAAGAAATACAACTTTTAATTACATCATTTGCCTCAATCCAGATTCATTAGCATGATTTTCATGCGTTGGAAGTGGAAGGGGTTTAGTAAGTGGATCAGCAATGTTCTCATCCGTATGAATTTTGCATATCTTGACATCTCCTCTGTCAACGATCTCTCGAATGAGGTGATATTTCCTCTCTACATGTTTGGATTTGAAGTGTGACCTAGGCTCCTTTGACTGAGCAATGGTGCCATTATTATCACAATACAACTCGATTCCCTTTTGAGCACTTGATGACATCCAGCTCAGTTAGGAACTTCTTAATCCAAACTGCTTCCTTAGCTGCTTCAACAGCAGCTAAATATTCTGATTCTATTGTAGAGTCTACGACAGTGCTTTGCTTCGAACTCTTCTAGCTCACAGCTCCTCCATTCAGAAAGAAAATTTATCTAGATTGTGATCTAAAATCATCTCTATCTGTTTGGAAACTCGCATTTGTATAACCTTCGACAACCAACTCATCTTCGCCACCATATACTAGAAACATTCCTTTAGTCCTTCTTAAGTACTTAAGGAAGTTCTTGGTAGCTGTCCAGTGTGCTTCTCCTGGATTTGCCTGAAACCTTCTACACATACTCAGAGCGTATGCAACATTCGGCCTCATACATATCATGTCATACATGATTTACCCTATTGCCGAAGCATAAGGTTTATCAACAATACGTCTCATCTCTTCTGGCGTGCTAGGGCATTGAGATTTACTGAGCGTAATGCCATGAGACATGGGGAGAAATCCTCTCTTAGAGTCTTTCATGGAATACCTATCAAGAACCTTATCAATATAAGTTTCTTGACTTAATCTAATCATCCTTCGAGATCTGTCTCGATTTATCTTGATCCCCAATATGTATTCAACCTCACCTAAGTCATTCATGGAAAAACAACTCTTCAACCATTCCTTGACTGACTCAAGCATTGATATGTCATTTCCCATGAGTAGTATGTCATCCACATACAATACTAAGAAAACAATGCTGCTCCCACTAGACTTCTTGTATACACAAGGTTCCTCTTCACTTTTGACAAAATCAAACTGTTTGATTGCTTTGTCAAAACGAAGATTCCAACTCTTTGATGCTTGCTTCAATCCATAATGGATTTCTGAAGTTTGCATACCTTTCTAGGATTTTCAGGATCTTCAAAACCCTCAGGTTGTATCATATACACTTCCTCTGTCAAGAATCCATTCAAGAAGGCGGTTTTGACATCCATTTGCCAAATTTCGTAATCGAAAAATGCAGCAATTGCTAGAAGAATCTAAATGGACTTAAGCATGGCTACTGGGGAAAAGGTTTCATCATAGTTAATACCATGAATCTGTCTGTATCCTTTTGCAACCAGTCTTGCTTTATAGATGTAGGCATTTCCATGTTTGTCTGTTTTAGTCTTGTAAACCCATTTGCAACCAATAGGTTTTATCCCATCAGGCAAGTCAACTAGGGTCCACACTTCATTTTCAGACATTGATTCCATTTCGGACTTCATGGCTTCAAGCCATTTATCTGAGTTGGGGCTCGCGAAAGCTTGCTTGTAGGTTGTAGGTTCTTCATTCTCCAATAAGAAGATTTCAGAATCCTCAGTTATCAGAACCTCAACAAATTGTTTATTTCTGATTCTGGCAAACCTACGTGGGGTAGGAGCAACAATAGAAATATTCTCTCCAACTCCTTGAAGATTTTCGCATGAACTAGGTTCAAGTGGGACGATAGGAGTCTCGCTAGTTGAATTAGCTCGCTCCGACGCATGATTAATCGACTCATGCGCCCTCGCCTCTAATGTGGTGTTATCCACATCCATTTGTTGCTCGTCTTGAATTTCTTCGAGAACCACTTTACTCCCACTTGGCTTTCTAGATAGGAATTCTTTTTCTAGAAAGACACCATCGCGAGCAACAAACACTTTGTCATCTTTGCGATTGTAGAAGTAATACCCTTTTGTTTCTTTTGGATAGCCCACAAAGAAACACTTGTCTTATTTAGATTGTAGTTTATCACCTTGTAAACGTTTTACATAGGCTTCACATCCCCAAATCTTGAGAAAAGACAACTTTGGAGCTCTTCCATTCCACATCTCATATGGAGTCTTTTCAACTGCTTTGGACGGGCTTCTGTTTTAGTATTCTAGCAGCTGCTTCTAATGCATATCCCCAAAATGATATGTGAAGATCAGTAAAGCTCATCATGGACCTCACCATATCAAGTAAAGTCATGTTCCTCCTTTCAGACGCACCATTTAACTATGGCGTTCCTGGAGGGGTTAATTGTGAAAGTATTCCACAATTAATCAGATGTTCATCAAATTCTTGGGTCAAATATTCACCACGACGATCTGATCGTAGTGCTTTAATCGTCTTCCCAAGTTTGTTTTGTACCTCATTCTGGAATTCTTTGAAACTTTCAAAGGATTCCGATTTTTTCTTCATTAAGTAAACATAACCATATCTACTTAAATCATCAGTAAAAGTAATGAAGTAGTTAAACCCACCCCTTGCTTTTGAACTCATTGGTCCACACACATCCTTATGTATGAGTCCCAAAAGGTCACTAGCTCTTTCACCTATACCCGTGAAGGGTAACTTAGTCATTTTCCCAAGCAAGCATGACTCACAATTTTCAAATGATTCATAATCAAATGAAGAGAGAATTCTATCCTTATGTAATTTCTGGATGCGCTTTTGGTTGATGTGACCAAGCCTACAATGCCATAGGTAAGTTGTGTTTGAACCATATGTTTTCTGCCTTTTATGATCAATATTGTAGACATGGGTTGTATATTCTAATACATACAAACCATTAATTAATTTTGCGTTAGCATATAACATATTTTCTTACGAAATAAAACAACACTTGTCTCTTATTTCAAATGAAAATCCTTCAGAATCTAAAACAGGAACTGAAATAATGTTTTTAGTTATTGTGGGTACATAATAATAGTTATTAAGCACCAAAATAAGTCCAGAAGGAAGTCTTAAATGATAACTTCCAATAGCAAGTGCAGCAACTTTTGCTCCATTTCCTACTCGAAGTGTTACTTCCCCTTTTGCTAACTTCTTACTTTCTTTCAAGCCCTGCACGTTATTAACGATATGAGCACCACAGCCGGTATCAAATACCCAAGTGGAAGAAGAAGTAAGATTAATTTCTACAACGAAAACATCAAGTAACTCTTTACCTTCTGTTTTCACTGGTGTATAGTGGGGACACCCTGGTGTATGGCATGGCCAACTACCACAAAAGAAGCATTCGCTTCCTCTCCTTTTCAAGAACTCCTCAGCATGGTTAAGCAACAGATTGATCAATGTCACCGACGATCCCTCATCATTATGAGTGAGCTTGACAATGTCAAAACCATCATGGAGTGAGAACAAGATAATATCATGTGCAGAGTCATCATCGATCGGTTTTCCAAGGACATCCATCTGATTGAACATTTCAATCAGTTCCCTGACATAGGCCCTTACTGACTGACCAGGCATGAGTCTTTAAGCCATTATCTTACAATAAACATTGAAAGCCTCATACCTGACGCTGTTAGTCCAGGAATAATAAATCTGAGGGATCGAGTTAACGACCTCTCTTACATTATGATCATTTATGGCTCCACTTCCTAATGCTCCAATGCCACCTCAACAGATAGCACGAAGACATTTGTGCAAGATGGTTAGCTCATAGTGCCTGAATCTTCTTTTCCAAAAAATTGGAATAGATTCTAAAATGAGCCCTCTGATTTTCTCTGCAGCTGAAACAATTTCTGCATGCCTTTCAGCTTCATACCTTTCTGTGTACTTGCTCTCAACAGGAATATATAAACGAGATTCAAGCCCATGGCTTGTGAGAACTTTTCTCAACTCATTTTCCCATTCCCTGAAGTTTCTGAGATTTAGCCTTAAGTTAAGTTTCATTGGTAAAATTGTGTTTTTATATAAGTTATTCATCTACAAACAAAAACAAACGAGGCAAAATTCAATAATTATGTTTAATAAACTTTTAAAGTACCATAAGCGATTATAAAACTGGTAACTTTAAAACATTCATTCAATTTAATTGATCCCTAATGAATAGAATGATTCCAAGATCCTTTATTTGTGCAATAAGTGACCGGACTGAGGCCCTACCATCAAATATTGCATTTTCAAGGTGAGTAAACTCTTTACTGATTGCAACTCTTTGTAATTTTTGGTTGAATAATTAACCATCACATGTTTAATTATTACCCTTAGCTTCAAGGTTCTAAACTCTTTAGGTAACCTTGCTGAGTATAACCAATTAAAAGTGTAAAACGTGATTTACCCCCACTCCACTAAGATATAGTATGACACCCAGCTGAGGCATGACCTGCCACAAATATCGAAGGTATCATCGGGTTTTTAATTGGAAAAGAAACCTTAATATTACTGGGACCTAGATTCATTATGTTGTGATTATTTAGTGAACTCTAGCGCATCATCAAACAACATAAATAAAATCTAACATGCATAATCTACTAATGCATAAATAAAATATGACATAGTATGGCCCCTTAATCCTAAGAAAACTAATAAAGCAAAAGCTCCCACTTGAACCTTCATGGATCTCATCCATCTTGCTCCTTTGGGCCTCCACTCCATGGATTCTTGGATTAACTGCAACCTGTAATACTATTCTATTCTATCTACTACTTAAATAAAATAAAATAAATTACAAAAATACTTAACGGTACGCAGACCGTATTTAGATTACAAAAATACGAAACGATGCACAAATCGTATTTAGTATCTATGGGCCATACTAGTCTATATAGCAATATATAACATCATATGTTATAAAATGCCATATAATAAATCACTCATCATGCTTTCCTAAACTACAACACTGAATGTTCACAGTAAAGGAAACGTGGCTCCTAAAATATCTCATATTTTAATTAATTACTGTAATTAGATAATATCATATATTATTCATAACTAATTATAAAATATCATATATTTTAATTTAGGTATGAGATAGAATCAAATCTTATTTTAATTATGGAAGATAAATCATATTTATTTTCCATGATTATCCTAACTTTTAGGAGATTCTGTCCTAATTACTTGCCAATCACATATTTTAAATCAATTAATATCCTAAAATAATTATGGGATAATCATATTATTTAATCAATTATTATCCAAATAGAATCTTTTGCTCCATATTTATCCTATCTTAACAAAATTAACAACTTTAACTTTGTTAATTATCTTTTCAAAATCAAAACTTATCTTTTAATTTTTAATTTTGAAAACTGATTTTATCCAAAATAAAATAAAATAATTTTTTTTTTAAAAAGCCGCGTCAGCCACCGTGGTGTGGCCAGCCGAAGCTGGCCACGATGGCCGTACACCTTGCGGTGTACGCTGCCCCTGCAGCGACGCAAGGACAACAGCAGCAGCACACACAACGGGGTGGTGCACTGCTGCGCTGCCCCTGTCCGACCCGTGCCCATCCCACACTCCCTCCTGGACCACCACCGGTGCGACAGTCGTCGTGGCCGCGCCACCCAGCCGCGGCTGCCGCACCTCAATCCCCTTTTTTATTGATTTTTAATTTAAAACAAAACATATTTATTAAAATTAAAATTAATGTGGTCCATCTAATTTTAAAATTAAATCATATTCAATTTTAAAATTAGGGTTCTTCATGAATTTAATCCCAATTTAATTTAACTTTTAAATTAAATAAGTTGATCATGAAAATTTCACAATTTAACATGAAATCAAAAGGATTAAATTCTCTAAACATAAAACTTTCGAATTAAATCAAAATAAAAAAAAACACAAATTTCATAAATTGGAGTTAATGATTTCGAAATTTTCGAAATATTAGGGGGGGGGTTCGAATTTTTCGAATATTATAGGGCAATTTTCTGATCAATTTAGGGCTAATATGGAGAAAATTAAACAACTTTTAATGATTCTATATGTTAAATCACATTCAATATAATAGTTGACCCATAATTAAATTATTCTCCCTCCTAATTGAATTTAAATTGTGGATTATGAAAGGATTGATACTCAATATATGTAATTGCAAGAGGCTAAATGATACCACTGTAGGGAATTATAGGTACTACGCAGCGGAAATAATCATGAATCATATTCATATAGCACCTAACCAAGGATCTCATGCATAACACATAAAGAGTAAGAATAATACCTTTGAAGCGTGATTCCACAAGTGATTGAACAAGAACAATAAGGAGAAAAAGAACCCTACGTGTGATTCCTCTACTTAGTCCACGAGCACGGATTAAACTTCCACTAATGCTAGTTAGTTGTGACTGAACACTTCAATCAACCTTCAACGGAGATCCGAGCCACGAACACACCACAACACCACCCACGCGCCACCACACGCATCGCCCACAAGGGAGAGCCGTACGGACAGGGAGGAGAGAGAGAGAGGGCCGAGTAGAGAGAGAGAGAGAGTTAGAGTTTTGGGATGCTTTGTTGCTTGTGTGACAATTTACTGTATGTCAATTTTTATGTCATGCAACCCTATGCATGGTTTATATTTATAGATCATATCTAGAAATAAAACCATGTCAAGTCCAAAACCCATTAGACTCTTCTAACTATCCAAGCCCAATTATTAACATGGTATGTCATGAACTCATGAGGCCCGATAATGGGCCTCTAACTTGTTTAACCCAATACTCTTATGTGTGACCTTGTAGGATCCATTCTATAAGGCTTTGGGCCATTAAGCTAGCCCAAAGATCAATTGTCATATCTAGCACCAAACATTGACGACCCTATAGAATGAACTTATTATCTCCATAATAGTGATCCTTGATATATCTTGTAATTGCACTTATCGAAGACATAACTCCTTCACCTTGTTCCACCTATTGTATTTCCGATTTCGTCGGCTATCAGAGGAGTGGACTATGTAGAACTTTGTTCTCCAATCCTTCCACTTGTTTTCCTTGCTGACTGCTATCATGTATCCCTTGCAGGTTGACAAGGTGTACCAGCCTTCGCCGCCCTTGGCTGGCGCTCGGCTGAGATAGTGCATGTGGGCGAATTCCTCAAAGATGGGCTCCACCTCCAGCATTTTACATGCGGTAACATACCAATTAATATTAATCCAGGAATTTAGGACAAGTTGCCAGATACCTAGTTGGTATCCGTCCAATATTCTCTCCACGACCGGATGGAGAGGGAAGCACAGACCGACTTGGAGGACCGCCACGTAGCAGCCGAATGCTTGGTCCTTATAGCTGGCCAAGATCGGCCAGGTTATTGTATCATCCTTGTTCCGCACATACAAGGAAAAGCCATGACCCATTACGGTCTTGCGCCTAAAGTTGGCAAGGTCGGATGTCATAGAAGTCTGCTTGCTTTGCGGAACATGGTGATAGTAGGGAGCGCGTTCCAGGCGCCTAGAAGCACTCGGCTAGGCCCAGCCTTCTCCCCTCTCCACTAACAAGGACTCCCTTGTAGTGCCTATCTTTGCTCTGGCCTCCTCTTAAGTAATGGAGGCATTTTCAAAGGATGGCGAGGCCGAATCGCCATCAGAGCTCTCCCCAGAGCTGCGGGACTGCCGACTGGGGCTAACAGGGTCATCCCCTAGACTCTATTTTGATGCCTGTTCTGAAGGCTCGGGCTTGTATTGATTGTCGGCTTCCCACAGTATGGTATCGCTGGGGGTGCCGCTCGAAGAAGGGGAATAATAATAAGATGGAGTTTGGGGAAGGTCAGATGAAGGGTTTGGGGGGTTTTCAGAGATTTCACTGGCAAACACCCTAATGGAGCCATCAGAATTGACAGTCTCATTGTCCGAATGGTAAAAGGAACCATCCGCCCTATATCTCCTTGTTGTTTGCTTTGTTCAGGTCATCGTGTCCTGCAGAGGCACAGGCACTGTCGGATTTGGAGGTGTACTTAAAGCAAAGTTCTCGAACGAGCATTCGGCACTCCTAGTTCTACATTCAGCCGTCCCCGGTGACCGGCTGATCGCTAACCTAGGCTGTGCCCGGTGCGTTTGGGAAACCATTTTGATAAAAAAAATAAAAAATAAAATTAAAAAAGAGAGAAAGTAAAAGAAGAGAACAGGAGGTTACCTTAGAATAAGGTACCAGGAGACGCTTGGATTGCTGGAATAGACGGACAGAAAGCCGAGCTTCAGATGCTTGATAAGTTTAAGTCTTTGAGAGTCTTTGAAAGTCAGAAGTCCAGAGATTCACCAAGATTCGCAAAGGTGTGAATTCAAGGGGGGGGGGGGTTCAAACCTTTCTATTTATAGAGGGGGTAAAACCCTAATTTTTCGCTGCAACAGTAAATTTGAAATCCGGCCAGCCGGATCCTGACACCAGTCACAGGCGACACATGGCAAGCGCGTGTCCCCTGAGAGGGGCAAATGATTTGGGTATTTTTACCCAACCAGCTGGCCCAATCTGAGCCATCCACGCCAACCTGGCCCTTCCAGATGGTGACACGTGGTAGGAAGATTTGGCCCCCTGGGAATGGCGGCTTTCAAGGCCCAAATCCCAAGGCTGCAAAAACGGCGTGCCCTTTCTTAGGTCACAAAACCCTTGAAAGAGCACACATTCCTAGAGCCCTATAAATAGGGAACATTCCCCTCATTTATGGGGATCAGATTCTTCTCGGAGACAGCTTTTATGACCTAACCTTGATTGAATACCAATCATTGTCTGAACTGTCACTCTCAAGATACAGTATGCCTGAGCTTAGAATCCAAGCATATAAATTTATTTTTGCACGTTTTACTCCGAATACATTACTAACTTAATCTTTAGAGGCGGACCACCGACCATCCGGCGGTCCGTTTGCTTTGCAGGTACAGGCGCCCCTTGCTGGATCCAGTCTTAGTGTTGTAACTCTCCCGAGGGACAAAAAACCCCGAAACACATTCGGCAGCCCGTTTTCTTTGCAGGTACAGGCGACCTTGCGGAATCCAGTCTTGATTTGTAACTCTCCCAAGGGACACAAAAAACCCCAAAACGGAAACAAAGTTAATAAAGCCTTCTTCTTCCTCTTGCTTAAGCTATTCAAGATCGCGCAAGGTAGTTGTGTGCTTGATGTTGTCTCCATATTGGGCTAAAAACGCTTTTACAACGTCACCCTCCAAGTCGAAGTTTGTTTTGAATCGAGGTTATAAAACCATGATCTAGCAGTTTAGTCCATTGAAAGAGGAAAAGTACATGCATATAAGCTATTCTCAACCCCTTTCAATGCCATAATTCAAACAAAGCTCATTAAGTGAGTCATAGAATTGTCTGTAACCTTAAAGGTTTGCAAATCCGTAGTCAAGAACTTATCTGGAAGAGTCTTGCCACTAGGGTGTGGTGCATGCTCATAATTGAAGTACTTATTCATTCCTTGAAATACGAATTCACTTTAAGCAAGTTTGTTGACGAAGAATGTCAAAAAATTCACGAACAATCATTAATAGAATGTCATAACTTGTGTTGATTTCAACAAGGTAATTATCTAAGGATTTTACTTTAAATGAATTGTTTTTTTTTAAAAGGTAGAAGAGAAAGACAAGAAAGTTGGATTGAAAATGCTCATCAAATTTTAGAAATATTAATCGACCCAAACACACTCCTTAAAATGATCAAATATATACTATGGTATTTGTTGATTATTTAGATTACAATAGAGATCTATATCGTTTTTTTTTTAATTATCATTCTCATATTTCTCATCTTTAAAGGATAATATATTACTATTTGCTTAAAAAGAATGATGGCCTCTGAATGTAAAATCCAAGAAATAATTAAATCATTTTCTCAGTTTTATCATTCATTATCTTCTCTCTTTTTTTTAAGAACTTTTTTCCTTTTTTCATCTGTTCTATTTTTCTCTTTTTTTTTCGTGTGAGCCAATCGTCCGAAGTAAGGTTCTTGGGATTTTATTTTTAAACCATAGAAGAGGTAATGATGAACACGAAAATAAACACGTTTAAGAATAAACATATTGATGACGTCCTATTAAGGGATGCGAACTTAATGACGAACCTCATAAGAAGTAATGTCATTGGTTCAATTATAAAGTACGTAAACGAATCATCTTAATCAAAAATATTATTGTGCGCAATTTTTCGTCTTGCGCTAAGGTGGAAAGTGCAACTTCAAGAATAGCATCTGCCACATGTAGTTTTTTTTTTTTTTTCTAAAACGCAAAACGAACGATTGAAAGCATTTTTTGAATTTTTTTGAAAAAGGCAATCAAAATAAAAAAAACTAAGTTAGAAAACGTTGTTAACCAAAGAATATTTTTAGCATGCACCTACTTAACGATTGACTAACCCTGAAGCGGTAATATCGTTTTTTCCGTATGACATTGCTTGTAATGAGTCAAAGTCAACTTTGAACAGTGGGCACTCACAAGACAAAAATTTGCGCAGAGGGGTCGTGCGCAACATCTGAACGTGCGGTTGGAAGGCGCGCGCAACTTAAACAGTTGCGAGTGCCACCTGGTACGTTCGACAATTTTTTTTTCAAATCGAAGAGCAGATTTTTTTTAAAAAAAAAAATTACGAAAACGCAAAAAAGATCAATAAATTTTTATTTTTTTTGTCGAAGATCATGCCAATCAAAGGTTGTGAATACTAATAATAAGAGCTATCAATCGGAATCGAAAAGCTATCTCCTAATTGTTAAGCTAGGGTTCACTATGTATAACAAACTAAGATAATCACAATCCAAACGAATCGATAATTGAAATTCCTAAATCAATTTGTCGTGTCATTAGCAATTACAATGCAATCTAGCATGATTCTCAAGGCCTAATCGAATTACACACATGCAAACCTTTATTAATCACTTTAATCTCAACAATCAATCAACACAATTCCCAAATTAATCACAATCAATCAATCATACAAGTTTCACCCAATTCCTAGCCAAACAACTACTTAAGAATCATCATCCATCAACATTCAACTAAAGAAATCAAGAATCAACAAAATATCAAGAACAAATACACTTTAAGAATCAAACATAAAAATCAAACCAAACAAGCGTGAAATTGAACAAAGCAATAAAGAGAAGAGAGAGTGACAAATCCTTATTGATTTAGGACTTGTTCTCATACAATGAAATTCAGTTCAATTCAGTTCAGTTCAGCTCCTAATTTCCTTCTCTTATAAAATATTCATTTCTGTTTAGTTCAGTTCAGTTCAGTTTAGTTCAGCTCAGTTTAGTTCTGTTTAGTTTAGTTCAGTTCAGTTCAGATGAGTTCAGTCAATGAGAACAGACCCTTATTATGGAGATTTTCAATACAATTGCAATCTTAAATCTTCAATCTCTCAAATAACCATTGAAATCCCTCACTTTATCTCTATAAAACTACTCCTAAACTAACCTTAGATCTAGAGAGAGAAGCTCTTAGCTCAGCTAAGAAATCATGAGATCTAAAATTAGATTCTAATTGCTCTAAAATTGTTTTCCTAATTTTTCCCAAAAATGGTTATTTATAATTACAAGGTTAAAAGAAAATAAAATAGAAAAGAAAAATAAAACAAAAGAATTGTAAAAGGAATAAATTAAGAAATCTATTAACTATTACTAAAACAAAATGTTGATGATGTCATTAATTTCTTAAAGTGTTTACTTGTCAAACTCTCATAAAAAAATTTCCCTCCAAATTTTACATACGATGACAATTTTTTTTATTTTTTATTTTGCCTTTTCTAACTAGACGCTAGGACCAATTAGGTGTGAAACCTGAATTTGACATCAATATTGTTGTATATACTCCACACTACTTTTGGATATTCATAATACAACAATATTAATTAGATATGGATATTGGTAGCTTATTACACACATTTTTTTTTGAACAAATTAATACACATTTTGTTTTAATTTTTTTTAATAGTAAATACACATTTATTTAGCTTTCACTCTAAATGTATAAGCTTATGAATTATACATTTATACAACATTAATATATTTAATCTAACCATCATTTAAGTATTTTTTTAATAACATAGTAAATATTACATTATGATGCATCATTATATAATAACCATTAAAAAAACAGATTATGTACATGTTTTTTTTAATATTTAGATAACATAGTTTTTTTTTTAAAAAAAATAACAAGTCAGATCATATTAGAAAGTTATCAACAGCAAAAGAAAATAAAATATAGAAAAATTACTAATCAATCATCGTGCAATGCACGGGTACTAATCTAGTGAGAAATAAAAAAATCCAAAAGGAAAAGAATGAAAGTAAAACAAAATAAGAAAAGAAAAAGAAAACAAAATAACGGAAAGTCAGCTTCCAGCCTTCGATATTTCGCTGCACTAATATAAGGGAATTAATCTCACTTAACCAATCTCATCACAACCGTTTGATTGTCAAATTCAATCACGATCAACGGCCAATTTACACCCAGCTTGTGCGCATGCATCCAGTGGCGATTCTAGTATGGGTTCAGTGGGTTCAGCTGAACCCATACTGGATTTGGGGAAAATTCATAATTTAGAGATAAAATAAATATAAGATAAATAAATATGCAACTACTAAATGGTACTATGTATTGTCTATGGTTCAGCGGTCAAGAACTCTTGTGAAAGACTCTCGCTAGTTGACGCGGGATCTAATCCCATGCCCAAACCCATTTTGCTTTTTTTATTTTTTTCCAAAAAAAACTGCACAATTTATATATTTTTTTATTCTTGCACGATTACTGATCATTATTGGTAGTATGTATCTAATTAAGATTCAAGACACCATATGAGGGTGTGGATCTAATAATAGTAATTAACGGTGTGGATCAAAATATTATAGTGGCTACAAAATTAGTGTGGTCATTGTAAAACTATCCTTCTATACTACGGAGTACCTTGTAAATTTCAATAATTATTTTTGCTTCATTTCCTGTTGTTACTGAATATTTTTTCCTTTTCATTAAAGTCAAAGCATGTGGAGTATTTTATTTTACACAATCATACTTTTATTTTGTATATCTTGTTATATTTATCGATATATCGATCAACTAGATTATCTAATGAAGTAATGAGTTCCAAGAATCTGAACCCATAATGGAAAAATCCTGGAATCGCCACTGCATGCATCAATGGGTTTTCGCGCGCGCACATGGAGGTCGAATGGGCTACTTTGGTGTGGAGAAAGGTGGTGCTAGGCTACTCTAGTTTGTTGCTGAAATTGGTTGCTTGTATGGTGGCGAAATTGTTGCGGGATAAGGTGGTTATTGTGGCTGGGGTCGTGGGGAGTTGGAGGCGTTTGTGTTGCGGTAGAAGGTGGTAATTATGGTTGCGGGGCTGCTATTGGTGGCTGATTTTGGGTGGTCTTTTGCGTGAACAGGGGAGTGTGCGGGGCTGCTGCTTGGTGTGGGTGGCAGCAAGCTGGAAGAGCAGGGGAGGCAGAATATTGTGGCATTGGTTGCGGCTGCAAGGAGTTGCGAAAGCTGGTAGTTTGTGGCGTGATGATGGTGGCTGATTGGTGTTTGTTTTGGGTGTTGCGGGGGCTTCCAGGAGTCGTTGTTGTTTCTCGTGAATTGGGGAAGCAAAGGAGTTGCGTGAGTTAGAGTTTGAGTTTGAGGTTGTTGCGATGCGGCTCGTCTACGCTCTCGAGCATCAAGCTCCTGTGATGCTCACGAGCAAGGCAGCCCCAAATGCTCAAGTTTTGCGTGTTCATCACCAAAGTTAATGAAAGCGCAATCACTAGAGCGCGAAAACTTGAACTTGCAAATGGGCTTGAAACACACAACTCGACCCCGAACAATCACACCTACAAAAGACGCCAATTAAGAGGAGAAAACAAAATAAAATAAACTAAACTAAAACTACGGATTAAGAACTAAAAATATGAAAAAAAGTCGTTAAAACTAATCGAAAACCGAAAAGAGTTATTAAAACAGAAAATTAAAGAAAACTAAGAAAACTATTTGAAAATAATGAAAGAACCTATAGAAAATGAACCTAAATTTTATTCTTTTGAGCTAAACTTTTGCTCGTCTTCGAGAAACACAAAGTCAAACCAAAGAAAAAATGATGACATTATGCAAGCTAAGTAAGAAACAAGAAAACTATAGAGGATGAGAATATACACTGACTCACCTTTGCAAGAATCACAGTCAATTTTAGCAACAAAAACACGCAATTTAAACCCCTAGAACGCTGTAGAGGACGAGTAATGCTCTCGTAAAGGGTTCCTAAGAGATTAACCCATAACTTTCACAAACCAAACAAATAAGGCAAAGCATAAAAAGGAAATCAAAAGAAAATTAAAGAAAAAAAGCTTTAAAGACCTTCCGGCCTTTGTGCATAGAGTTGTGTGAATGTTAAAGTGTTGTTTCTCAATGCAAGTTATGATTTGACATATTTCGAGTCGACTAGTAGGTTGAGCGTTCATTGTTTTAAACACACGAGAGTGTGAGATTGGTGGGCATTGTTCACAAATAAAGGGGTTGGGTTGGAGAGTGATCGAGTACATCTTTTACTCGCCACATAAATGAGAGTTGAGTGTGTGAGCACTAGTCTTGAATTCTATATGCTCTTGTGGTTTGCTCTATTTGACGATTGTTGGGGAGGAAGGGTGATTGGATGAATAAAGATTGATTGACGTTGAAGCATGTTCATTAGATTTTCCTTGAATCGTTTGTGATTGATTTGATTATTGGGGTGAGGCATGTTTTATATGTTCATTGATGAGCTCTTTGCTTAGGGACAAGCAAAGGTTTGGCTTGGGGGAGTTTAATATGTCCATTTTATATAGTAATTTACCCCCGTCCCTTGATCATAATTAGTATTGTTTTTGGCTCTTTCGAGCCACTTTTATTGCTAATTGGTGTTTTCTAGTGTTTTCGTAGTCTTTATTGAGTTTTGTAGGAAATTGCACCTTTGGAGCATTTCTCGGGTTTTTCATGGAGCGACTACGGAAATTAGAAGAGCAAGACCATCTTTGAGGCCCAAGGCCGGTTAGAGTAATCGAGCCGGTGATTAAGGGCTCGGTAATCGGGATACCGAGGTGTTTGGACCGAGTATTCAAGACCCGAAGAGGAAATCCGGATTGGGCCGAGGAATCAAGCCCAATCGAAGTCCAAGCCTTGAAGAGAAGCAAGGGCCCTATCGGGGAAGCATTAGCTCGATCGGGCGCGGCGTGCAACTTTGGTGCTGGTGCATGGCCTAAGGCGCGCCCGATCGTGCAAGCATTTATCTCAATCGGGCGTTGCTGCTGAGAAGAGGCGCGAGGAAAAAGGCGCGCCCGATCGGGCGTGTGTTTTTCTCAAAGCTGATTAGATTAGTTTTAATTTTTGTTTTTAGGAACGTTTAAGTACGAATTTTGTACGTAATTTTGGATTACCTTCTTTTTTAGATTTTCTCTCTCAACTTTTGTTCTTAATTACTTCCATTAATCCAGATTTCTTTTGGTAACAATTTCTTCTCTTTTAATTTCAACTATTTCATTTAATTCTTTGATTATGTTTTGTTTTATTTATTTGATTAGTTTAGTTATGATTATGTCTGAGTAGTTTAGGTCGAGGGTTTATGGGGATCCATAATTAATATGAAGGGATAATTTGTTATTATTGATTATTGGTATTGCATGATAATTTCTTATTGAATTGTTTTAATTCTTTGCAATTAGATTATGAATCGAGCAGATGTAATTTGATTGTGAATGTTTAAAAATATTGAATTGATGAATCGAGCAGATGTTAATTTAATATTAAAGGCTATTTTTAATAGGAACTTAGATCTAGTAAATTGCGAGAGCCTGTTAGATTTATGTTGATTAATAAATTGCAAGAGCCTGTTAATCATGTTATTTGTGCAAAGTTAATTATTAATTATTATGTTTTATCCCGGAATATTAATTATTGGTGAACCTGTGACCCTATGCCTTCTTATTATTGTTTTTGTCCCTAAACTTATTCTTCGTAGTATAGAATTATATCCCAAAAATATTGGTTACTTAGATAATTTAGATTATAATTGATTAATTAGGATTAGAAAGACTTGTTTCTCTGTGGAGTTCGACCCTACTTCCCTATCTACTTTAGTTAGAGGACTTAGATAATTTACTTTTGATTAGGGGATACGACTTTACCCTGTCAGCGATACATAATTCCCAATATGGGAATCCTAGAGGCTTTGCTAACAAGGGGAAGCATGTGTTGACTCTGTATCCTTTTTGTAAGCTCAATTGACCTCTTTTTGCCAAAAATTGGATAATCTTAGCACTGCTAATATAGCTAATGTTTCTGCAATTAATAATAATGCTAATGAGGCTTTCTGTGAAAATTGTGGAATTATAGGTCATGAGGAACAAGATTGCAGGAGTTCCGTGGAGCAAGTTAATGCCTTTCAAGCTTATAGGTAGAATAACCCATACTCCAAAACCTACAAATCCTGGGTATCGGAATCATCCGTACCTTTCCTACCGGAGTACTAATGTTCGAAATCCACCACCACAAGAACCACATGCGTCACATCAACAACAGCAGAAATATTACCATCCCAATGCTGGCCAGAAAAACCAACCACAACAACCCTCCTCATCTTTCGAACCTGCTTTGGTAGAAATTAGAGCGATGCTAGTTAATATGCAGAAGCACATGGAGAGTGGATATGCGCAAATTGATTCAATTCTAGCACATAATAAAATTGTAGATAATCAAATTGCGCAACTTTCCGCTACTCTACAAGCCCGCCAACAGGGAGCTCTGCTAGCACAGCCGACCAGGCCTACGGATCACGCCTATGCAATTACTCTAAGGAGTGGTTCAAACTATGAAGGGCCCCCTATGCCCAGAGTTGATGAACCTATTTTATTAAATAATGCTAATCTTGATTTCGTTAAATCAGACAATGTAGCTAATAGCCCTGCAGGGTTAAAGCATAGCACTAATGTATCTAATTCAACATTGCAGGGTACGACTCCAGAGAAGGTGGCCACTCCAGATAAAAGCAATAATGCTCCAAAGCCGATTATCAAACTTCCATTCCCCAATCGTCTATTGAAAACAAATTTGGATAAGCAGTTTGGTAAGTTCCTGGAGGTGGTAAAAGATTTGAAGGTAACAGTTCCCTTCACTGAATTAATCACATAAATTCCTTCATATGCAAAATTTATGAAAGAAATATTGACAAGAAAAAGGTCTATTAGTGAGGTAGAGACAGTAGCTTTCACTACAGAGTGTAGTGTCGTACTTCAAAATAAATCTCCACCTAAATTAAAAGATCCAAGTAGCTTTTCTATCCCTTGTCATATTGGCAATCTAATGATCGATAATGCATTGTGTGATTTGGGTGCTAGCGTTAGTGTCATGACATTATTTGTGTGTTCCAAATTGAATATGGGTAAATTAAAAGCTACCAATATTACTCTACAGATGGCCGACCGTTCTTTCAAATACCCTTTAGGTGTTTTAGAGGATGTCCCCGTTAGAGTACGTAAATTTTATATACACGTTGATTTTGTTGTTCTTGATATGGCTGAGGATATGCAAACCCCCAATCATTTTGGGTAGACCAGTCCTTAACACTGCAGGAGCAATCATAAATGTGAGAAGTGGTAAATTAACACTATCAGTAGGGGACGAAAAAATTATTTTTTAATCTTAATAATACCCCTAAAAGCCCCATGACAGAGGAGAAGTGCTTTAGTGTTAGTGTGGTTCATAATTATTCTAACAAGCCCCAAGCTCTTGACAAAGATCCCTTGGAGGCGGTATCTTGTGTTTCATCCCTTTCAGATGAGATAGACAAATGGCAGAAGGAAGTTGATGCAATAGAAAGAGCCTTCTACACTGTCGGTCTTGGTTTTGAGGACGAAAAGGCGGAATCAATTAAGGAAGTTGTGCAAATTGAGCCTACGGTATGTGTTCCGCCAGATCGAGTTGCAAGTGTTAAATGCAATGACAATCTGAAGCAACCCTCGATCAAAGAGGGATCTTTGGTGCGTAGCATTGAAGAACCCCCAACCCAAGTCAAGGAGGATCCACTAGATATGGTGAATTAGCGTCCCAAAGGGCATGTCAGGAAGTCGCGTCGTAGCCAAAACACCGCTCGACCAGGTGAGAAACCGCCCGATCAAGCGTTAGGCCAAGGGTCCTAGTTCTTGTACTTGGTAAGAAGGTCATGCAGGACCTAGATAAACCAACGCTTTGCGGGAGGCAACCCGTATTTTTAATGCTTTTTAGACTAGTTTTTCTTTCTTTTTCTTATGAGAGGAGAGATGAGGGAATTTAATGAGTTTTTATGAGTGTTTATACAGGTTTGAAGGAAAAGAGTTAGCCAAAATTTGAAGAAAAGAAGAAAATAAGAAATTCGACAATTAGCCTCGGGCCCGACCGGGCGAAGCTCGCCCAACCGGGCGCGAGAGCTGGGTTAACAAAAATCAGGTCTTTTCGCCCGACCAGGCGATGGGCGCCCGGCCAGGCGCGAAAATCGTCGTATACGGACATATTCGTCCGCCCAATCAGGCAAACCTCGCCCGACCAGGCGCGAGAAGAGGCGAAAATTACATCATCAGATCGCCCGACCGGGCGCGAGAATTTACGAAATCGGGTAATTTAGATCGCCCGACCGTGCGCGAGAGCACAACAGAATTACAAATTCAGATCGCCAACCGGGCGAACACCCGCCCGACCGGGCGCGAAACACCCGGCCTACTTCTTCTTCTTCTTTTTTCGTTTTTTCTCATTTCAATCTCTTTCCTCCATAACTTTCTCTCTCTAAAAAACTTAAATACTCTACCTTCTCTCTAAGATTTCTTCTCCAATTCTCACCCAAATCCAAAACTTTTTACATATTATTACTCCTCTCTTCATCCTCTACATTTCTATATAAAAAATTTTGAATTTCATTCAAATAAATTTTCATACCCATTTTTACCATGGCTTCAAAGAGGGCTTGGTCTATTTTCGGTAGGAGTTCTAGTTCGAGGGAGGAATACGATCCAGATTTACAACTCCCGTACTGGTCGACGATCCGCATTGCTAGTCAGGAGCAAAAGAAGCGGCTAGAACACCTAGTCGGGCGCGAGGTAATTCCTTCACATTGGTTACACCGCCCTACTTTAGAATCGTATGGTTTGTATGATTTTGCGAAACGATTTTTAAATGACATAGGCATGAGAAAATTCGTTGATATGCACTATCCTACATACCGTGAATTGACTTGTGAATTATTGTCTTCTTTGAAAGTTGTAAATAGTAGAAATGGACCGAATGCAATTTTTAGGTTGAACAATAGGAATATTAGTTTAACTTATGTGGAATTTTGTAAATTGATTGAATTAAATTCTGAATTACCTCACCAATGGCATGTTGAATATAAAGTGGGTGACATTTATTATGCTCTGACTAGTTTGCCTACTCCCGACCCCAACATGCTAGTACCAAACCTATTTATCACCCTATCCCAAATATCTGGCAAAGATTTGCGGGTTTGTGTTTTTTAGGTAGGAATGAGCCCTATAACGCCCAAACTAACGAACTAGTTGTTATAGGACACTATGTGTATGGGTTTGGGAAACTGAACAGAGGTAGGTACATTTTTCACCATTTGAGCAGACATGCCACGGCTAGTATCCAATCTCGCACCCCCATTCGTATAGGAAGCCTTATCACTAGAATAGCAGTGAAAAAAGCCAGTTTTGTTGAGGGTGGACCCCACCAACTAACCAACTGTGGACTAGATACCTATATGACTGCTAGGTATTTTGAGGAGTTGGGGTGGGTACGACCGGATACTGAGTAGACACCCCACTGGTGTATTAGGACTGGGACCGAGCAGCCTTTGCCCATCTTTCCCCTACCTAGTCCTAACTTGACCGCCTTTCCCCCAGGGCAACCATCCTACACGTATGACCTTTTAGTTGCCAACGCTAGGGGGCAAGCACCACCAGTACCACCACCAGTTCCACCACCCCAGCCTCAGCCTTAGCCCGAGGTGGCGTTTTCTCCACCTCGCATGTCTCACTTCGTCCCTCATGTTGATTTCTGACCCAGTTTGGGACCTTCAGAGTATAGGTCAGGCTTTAGGCCATATCGAGCATTCTCACACTGACCTTAGGAGGATGGTAAGCTCTATAGACCAGAGGTTAGGGTACCTGGAGAGGAACCAGGGTAGAGCTCTCTACCCTATGTACGATGATTATGCTCGTCGGGGCAACATTCCCGAAGATGCTATTTACCCTGACTGGTTTCAGCCTCCACCCCAGGGGTACGATAGGGATCCCACTGCCCATGACATTTATACTGACTATTCTGCCTTCCATGGGTACGACCAGGACATTCCTTTCGGGGGACCAGCGGGGGAGAGTTTTCATGCTGATTATTTTGGTGGTAGCTCTTCTGGTGCAGGTGGTGCAGGTGGCAGTGGAGGTGCAGGGTTCGGCTCCATGGATGAGGATGATCAGGACTAGCTATGCTGGGCTAGTTCCCGAGCCAATGAGAACATTATCTGATTCTGGCTTGGGGGAGATTTTAGATTATGTATCTTTCTTTTTCTCTTTTCATTTATTTTTGGTGTGTTTTCTTAGTTTAGATTTACTTCTTTCTAGGTTAGTTTTATTGCTTTCTTATATATGAAAAATACAAAAAAATTGAAAAATAAAAAAATCCAAAAATACGTTCCAATGAATAGTAAATCATGCTTCCCTGTGCCCCATACTTGAGAAAATTTGTTTTGATTCTTGGTTATTGATGATAAGCAATGTGGATTAGTTGATCATGATTTGATGTTTGATTGCCTTGAAACCTTAACATCGTCAATTTTGCCCTACTACTTGTGAATATAGTGCTTGAGTAGTTGATTTGGTTAGGAATGTGTGTTAGTTCTTAGTATATCAATGAATTTGAGTATTGGTTTGCAACTATAAGTAATGTTTATATGATTCACTATTATGCACATTGTGGAGGACGAAGGCGTTTATTCTTTTAGGTAGCCTTCAGATGATTTTAGATACATTTGTTCCCTTCTTGCTACTCATGTTGTTGCCTTGACTTTTTGTTGTTTATTTTCAACATTAAAAGCCTATTTTGCCCCATTGGTTACTAGTCCTAAGCTTGGCTTGGGGGAGATATTAGTGAGTGAGGTGAGGGAGTTTGTAGTGTGCTTATTATTTGCACAATTTAGGTGGGTTTTGAGAAGTTATTTTGTTTTTTATCATGTTTATTTTTAATGAGTTTGAAAGGTATATTTTCTTGAAAAAATAAAGTATGATGTTATGAAAAAAAAAAAGAGAGAGAAGTTCAAGAAAAAGAAAAAAAAATAAGTGAACTTCAATAAAAAGAAAAGTAAAAAGAAAAAAATTGTTCAAAGTTCAAATGTTCTAGTTGGAGGTTGATCAAAAGAAGAGAAAAATTGAGCTTCAATGAAAAATTCAAGTTTGGAAATAAAGTTTGTTTATTCACTCCACTTCTTCATTATTATATCTTATGAGTGATATTGTAAGAGTTGGGATTATTTATATTTGTTTGGAGTATATTTGGTTGATGTTAGAGTTGGTTATGTAGGAGATTTTGATCATTATTTATTTTGATCATGGGTTTTACTAGGATTTGCTCCCTTAAGCATAGCTTTTCTCTCACTTGTTCCTAAATGATTCCTACCCTTTACCCTAGCCTTACATTACAAGCTTTAAAGACCTTCCGACCATTGTGCATAGAGTTGTATGAATGTGAAAGTTTTGTTTATCAATACAAGTTATGATTTGACATATTTCGAGTCGACTAGTACGTTGAGCGTTCATTGTTTTATACACACGAGAGTGTGAGTTGGGAGAGCATTGTTCACATAAAGGAGTTGGTTGGAGAGCGATCGAGTACATCTTTTACTCTCCACATAAATGAGAGTTAAGTGTGTGAGCACTAGTCTTGAATTCTATATGCTCTAGTTGTTTGCTCTATTTGACAATTGTTAGGAAAGAAGGGTAATTGGATGGATTTGATTGGTTGATTTTGAAGCATGATTATTTGATTTACCCTGAATTGTTTGTGCTTGATTTTTACTTTTTGGGGTGAAGCATATTTATTGATTCATTGATGAGATCCTTGCTTAGGGACAAGCAAGGTTTGGCTTGGGTGAGTTTGATGTGTCTATTTTATATAGTATTTTACCCCCGTCCCTTGGTCGTAATTAGTAGTGTTTTTGGCTCTTTAGAGCCACTTTCATTACTAATTGGTGTTTTCTAGTGTTTTCGTAGATTTGGTTGACTTTTGCAGGGATTTGCACTTTTGGAGCATTTTCCCGAGATATTTTGGAGCAATCACGAGCGCTGGAGAAGCACGACCAATTTTTATAGCCCAGGGCCGGTTAGAGCCATCGAACCGGGGATTAAGGGCTTGGTATATGTGATACCGGGGCATTTGGACCGAATATTCAAGACCCAAAGAGGAAACCCAGATTGGCCCGAAGAATTGGAGCCCAAACGTAGTTTAAATAGTGGCCAAGAGAGCCGCCTGGCCAAAAAGGCTGGCGCCCGGAGGCGTGCCTGGCCGGGCGAGGGAAGCAAAGGTTGGCGCCCGAAGACGCGCCCGGCCGGGCGCGGGACACGTATCTGAGGAGCAAAAAGGCGCGCTCGATCGGGCGGTGCCTTGCCCAATCGGGCGCGTGTTATTGTTAGGAGCTGATTATTTGACGTTTAAGTTTGTTTTAGTTTAGGATTCGTACGGGGTATAAATACTTCTCCGTAAAACGATTTTAGGATCTTCTTACTCTCTTCTTTACTCTCTTATTTATTTTTCTTAGATTTTCTCTCTCTACTTAGCTTTTAGATTAGTTTTCTCTCTCTAATACTTTTGTTCTTAATCTATTCTTAATTCCAGATTTATTTGGTAACTACTTCTCTTCTCTTAATATTAGTTGTTTATTTTATTCCTTTGATCATGTCTTGTTTTATTGCTTTGATTAGTTTAGTTTTTATTTTGTGTGAGTAGTTTTATTTCTAGGGTTTATGGGGATCCATAAATAATATGAAGGGGTAATTTATTGTTGATTAATTGTCAATGCTAGATTAATTTCCTATTGATTGATTTAATGCTTTGTGACTAGATTTGCGCAGATCTTTTATGCTTGAGTTTAACAATATTGATTCGAGATTCGACAGATGAGAATTAATGTTTAGGTCTAGTTTCAATAGGCAGGTTAATTTATAAATGGTTAAGTCAAGATTCTAAAGATGAGATTTAATACCGGTAAATTAATTGTGTGATTGTAATACGTAGAGAAAGCCCTTTATGATCTGATTAATGTATGCATTGATGAATGATTATTATATTCTACCCTGGAATATTATTTATTGGTGAACCTATGCCCTAGATCCTTTTATGTATTATTTTCTCCTTATCCTTAATCTTCGTAGTTTATTTTCATATTCAAATTCACATATTGGTTACTTTATAATTTAGATTACTTTAATTGATTAGGAATAGAAAGACTCGTTTCTCTGTGGATTCGACCTTACTTCCCTATCTACATTAGTTAGAGGATTTAGGAATTACTTTTGATTTGGGGATACGACTTTACCCTGTCAGCATTCGACAATATTACTACCCTGATTGGGTAGCAAATGTATTTTTGGTGAAGAAGCCAAATGGAACATGGAGAATGTGCGTAGACTACACTAACCTCAACAAGGTGTGTCCTATGGATAGATTTCCCTTGCCTAAAATTGATCGGTTGGTCAATTCTACGGCCGAACACACCCTGATGATCTTTATGGATGCATACTCTGGATTCCACCAAACCCCCTTGTGGGAAGACGATCAAGAAAAAACTCCATTTGTGAACAAGCTAGGCCTATACTGCTACAAAGTCATGTCGTTTAGCCTTAAGAATGCCCCTGCTACATTTAAGAGACTTTTTAACACTGTCTTTAAAGATCAGATTGGCCGGATCATGGAAGCCTACATTGATGACATGATTGTTAAATCAAAGTAGTCGGTCGATCATCTAAATGAACTCATACGGTATAAGATGATGTTAAATCCAAAAAAGTGTGTTTTTAGAGTTGAGTATTGCAAATTTTTCGGATTTTCTGACCGATCAATGAGGGATTGAGGCTAACCCTGGGAAGATTCAGGTAGGGATGTTCAAAAATACCCGACCCAATGAGCTGACGACCCGGAGTAAATTAGTCGGGTATTTTTTCAAAAAAAAATCAATTTCGCGGGTCGGGTACCCAACCCGAGAAATCTGTGCAACTCCCGGGTCGGGTCATGGGCCGGTCTATATAGCTGATGGGTACCCAAAAACCCGAAAGTTACATAGTTTTTTTCTGGAATCTTCTGTAGGTGTAGGGTTTATTGGTTTTTCATTTTTTCCCCTCTTTTCCAGCCGTTATTTACTCTCTCTCCTTCACTGGTTTTCCTCTATCTCTTTCTCTGATTTTCCATATTCATCTTGCATTCTTCCATTCCTTTCTCTCGATCTTGCCTATGCTAGTAATACTTACTCATTGAATTCATGACTCGTGGTTCAAAGAAGAGAGAGAAAGTGATGTGTTCTTCATCTTCTTCAAGGATAAAACCAAGAACATTAATGGCGAACTCCAAAACACCAATAATGCATTGCAGCAGCACTTCAATTGTTAGTGTATAATCATTATGATAATATTTCTCCACTAATTCCTTTTTCAAACTTGTGCTAATTTTTGAATTTTGTGTGTATTATTTATTAATATTATTCCTTTCATTTGTTTATGTATAATATGTGATACTTGTTTTTTTATGCCAATTGAACTATCGATATATTGCTTAACATTGAATTGGATTTTTTTTTAATACAATAGATCTATTGTTTAGAGTATATCTTTTGGTTTAAAGTGATACTTGTTTTTTATGCTAATTGGATAATGCCAATTTATAAACAAAAAGATTAATACATGTTCAACTAAATAACTTTGAATTAGATTTTTATTTATTTATTTCTTTTACAGTAGATCTTGTGGTGGTAGATTGTTAATCAATTCTTACATTTTGACAGCAAATTATTATCATGATGATCCGGGTACCCTATGATCCGACCTGAGAAAATCGGGTACCCGAATTCCGGGTACCCGACTTTTTTGGGTCGGGTCATGGGCCGAGTTTCAAAGTACCCGGAGCCGGGTACCCGCATTTTCAGGTACCCGAAAAGCCAGGTACCCGCATTTTCAGGTACCCGAAAAGTCGGGTACCCGGATTTGAACACCCCTAGGTTCAGGCTGTTTTAGACATGAAGTCATCGAGAACAATTAAAGAAGTGCAAAGAGTGACCGGTTGTTTAGCCGCGCTCGAACGATTTATGTCTAGGTCAGGGGATATGTGCCGATACTTATTTCAGATAACTAAGAAAAAAACCATGTTCGAGTGGACGGAAGAGGTCGAGGAAGCATTCGTACAAGTAAAAAACCATCTGCATACGCACCCTTGGCTCGTCAGTCCACTCATGGATGAAAAGCTATATATATGTATCTTGCCATTTCAGAGCATTCCTTAAGTGTCGTTCTGCTTGCTGAAAGGGACGGCCACCAGATTCCTGTTTATTTCATTAGTCATGTACTACATAACGCTGAGCTTAGGTACTCCCCCATTGAAAATTTTAAGCTAAACATTGTTCATCGAATCAAAGAAGCTACGGCCATATTTTCTAGCCCATTCAAGTGTGGTTTGAACAGAACAGCAACTTAAGAAGGCGTTTGCAACTTTGGAAGCTAGTTGTCGGATGCTTAAGTGGGCTTTAGAGCTGGGAGGCTTTGGCATCACGTTCAAGCCTAGAATAGCGATTAAAGGGCAAGCCTTTGCTGATTGTTTTGGCTGAAATGAATCAACCGGATTTGCAGCCGGCAGGGGATCAAATTTGGAAGGTTTATGTTGATGATAGTGCAACGGCAATAGGGTACAACGTTGGTATCATCTATCAGTCTCCCAAAGGGGACAAGTTTGAGTACGCAATGAGATTTCAATTTCAAGCCTCCAACTATGAGGCTGAGTACGAAGCTCTGTTGGCCGGCCTTCAAACGTGTAAGGGGGAAGGGGCAACAAGAATTGATGCAAGTTTGGATCCCTATCAATAATCAGCCAAGTAAATGGCGATTATGAAGCCTGGGGGCCGGCTATGATGAAATATATGAAGATCATAAAAAAAAGAGGCCGAGGGCTTAGAGCATTTCTCCTTACAACAAGTTCCCCTTTCATAAAGTCATCAAGCGGACGCGCTCTATAAGTTATTATCCTCGGCGTCATGTGATACTTCCAGGTTAGTGTTTTGGAAAGTAAAGGAAAAAAGAGTATTGATGCCGAGCCAATATAAATTATCCGAAAGAGAGTTGGATGATGAAAGAGAGGGTGGCTTGGTTCGAGATGAAGAATGGGGAATTATTCAAAAAAGCTTTTGTGAAACCGTATCTGAAGTTTCTCACCCTTAAAAGAGGGCATGATGTGATGGACGACCTCCATTAAGGGAAAGGCAGGTCCTACATTGGAGGGTGAGCCTTAGCCGAGAAAGTGTAGACACCTACTTTTGGCCTCTGGTCCCGAAAGGAAGTGCGATGATGTTACAAAAACCTTTTGTTCATGCTAGATCAAAGTTGAAGTGTTTATGGACTACGAAATGCATTATTGTAGACATCCAAATGTGTCTCCACAAAACCAAATTCAGTAATGAATACCTTTCACGTCATTTGATTATCGAACAAAGTGAAAGTGTGGAAAGTCTAGTGATGAGGATGGTTTTATTAAAATATTTCTCTTTCTGTTTTCAAAAATATTTCTTTTCATACCCTATTTATAAATAATAGCCAGTCCAATTTGGTTTGGTCCATGATAAGGGTCCAATAATAGTGTAGTTTGATTGGGCTAGAAAACAGCTTTCCAATGATATATTATAAGCTCAATTGCGATGAATAATGAGGAAGTTATAGATTAAATTAAATTAGGCGCAATGTTTTTAAATGTGGCCCAATGATCTAGAGGAGGGCCTATTAATTATTATTCTTGAAGTGATTAGGATTGATTTAAGTCTTCTAGGAATATCTAAAAGGTTCTCTTTAATTCTAATAAGATTAGGATTGATAATTATATTTTTAAAAGATGTTTTATTTTGAATAAAATATATTAAATCTGACTTTAAATCTGCTTGGACGCAAAATTACTGTAACGTTTAAAAGGTGATTCTGCGTGTAAAAGCGTTGTACTTAGAACCACCACGAGACGACAGAGTCGTCGCTTGCATTGCAGCTGAGCGCTAGGCGACGAGCTCGTCGTTTGGCGTTGACTTCTGTCGTTGGCGACATGAAGTATTTTATTTGGAATATGATTTTTCTTTGATCCCGTGCTATTTTTCCTATAAATAGGGGTCGTATTTACCTATTTACAAGGCACCTAGAATTCTCTAATTGTATTCTTTTTCTCTCTCTAAATGCTAGAAGCTTTCTCTCTTCTCTTTTTCTAAATCTTCCCTCTCACAAAATTCCACATACATTAGCTCTAGACACACCTAGCCAAGTTTGAAGTTGCCTTCGCCCTAGACGTGAAAGGTTTGATAATTTTTGAGGGTTTGGTCCCAAATCTCTATTTCAATTCCTTAATTTAATTGTTTGTTTTTTATTTTCCTTGAAGTTTCTAACGTGTGTATTTTGTCATTAGAAAGAGATACGAGGCTTCGAAGTAAGTACTTTAATTGTTTTATTGATCTTTTCATATAGAAATCAAGCTTAGATTATTTTATTCATTCCTATACTAGTATCATGTTCAAATGTTTTAATGCTTCCTAGTATCATGTTTAGGGTTAACTAAAATTTCTAATATCAAGTATGATTATTCATGTTAGGGCCAATTGATCTTTAATGTTTTAATGCTTCCTAGTATCATGTTAGGGTTTGTTATTAATCTTGTTAGTATCATGCCAAGGATCTTACTAATAATATTATGCTTTATTTTAACATGATTAATTTCATTATGATGATTATTATGTTGTTTTATTTTTGTTATTTTTATTGCTTGATCACGCCTTTTATGCAGGTTTAAAAGGAATTTGTACTTGTAATTACGCTTAATAAGATAATTAATAATCTTGTTTAGGCTAATATGATTATAATTTGAGTGATCGCCAATAATAGATTTATTTGTGCATTAATATTCAACCAACATAGATGAACAGGTTTAGGGTTAAACCTATTGATTGCATGTTAGTCATAAAGAGCACATGAATATGAGAAGAATAAGGTAGAGGCCTATTATTAGAGCAAGTTCAATCTCTTTTAGGATGGATTTGTACCTTTATCCCCGAACTTCTAGTCACGATTCTAGACCTATTCGAGTTAACGATCTCCTGGATCATTAAGGGGTGTAACCTTCACCTTTTGAACGGTTTACAAGTTCCTAAAACTTGTTGGCGACTCTTTTACTCTAGCTTTCTTCCCTTTGGACGCCACCATGCTTAAGTGTATGATCACAGTGGGGCTCAAGTATGGGATGCTTGAAATATTCCCTACAATTATGAAGTAAGTTAAAAATAATATTTGGTACCAAGTTATCTTAGAGCCTTGTCTGATTACTAATTAGGCCTAAAACGTGCTCATACATTTTTAAACTTGATTAATAACGGACCCAAATGTGGCAAATGCAATGATTCGATATAATGAATTGAACATTGTTGAAAACCAAGCCAAACAGATAAACCAAACATCATATTTCCATGAATGGCCTAAAGAGATGGATAGCTCTTTCAAAGTGCTTTCCAACGGTATATTATAAGCCCAATTCTGAACTAAAACGAAGAGGTTATGATCAAAACACTAAACCAGGCCCTAAAACCAACACCCTTGCACTCCAACGGCCATATCTTTTGATCCATAACATATTTTAACCTAATTCTAATGGAATTGGAAAGTATGAATTTAGAGATTTCCAATGATATCTCACACATCTTAATCCAACTTTGCAATCAAAAGTTATGGAAATTTTAATAACGCGTTTTCGTCTAAGGCAAACCGCACCGCGCAATTGTCTTAGTTGCTTACGTGACTTAAAGAGTTGCTTGCGCCACCTGAAGGCGCGTCTCTAAAACCTTAAACCTAGATTCCTACGCCTATAAATAGGGTTCTTCATTCAGCACTAAAGAGAGACAGAAAAATCAGAATTTGAACCTTAGCATTCTCAAAACCCTAATCTCTCAAGTTCTTTTACTATCATACTACATTTCTCTTCTCTTCCCAAAGACTTTCCAACCCTAATTGAATCCATTGAAATCTTTGGAGTTACGAAGAAGAAAAAAAGTCGATAAACGCATTAAATAGAGATTTAACATAAAAGAAGAACGGTTAGTTTCTTGAACACTTAGATAAATCACTTTTCTTTTATTGTTTAAATAACTTTAGTTAAATAAATAGTGTTGTTTGATCATTTTAAACAAACTTTTAATTTATTTAATTCACATATTATTCTTGTGTTCATCAAGACTAGAATTTGAATAATTAGTTGATTGTTTTACCACCTAAGTGAAGGCAAACATTGTTTATTTCTTGTTCTTTTCACGAATTTGAATAACAAAAGAATAACAACTTTTGCAATGTAATTCGTACATGATTAATGCTTGTAAATAAAATCAAATAACTTAGTTTTTAGGAGCCACATTGCATATATTGTTTGGTGATGAAATTGTGAAAAAGGAAGAGCTTATAAATGTCGCACTAGGACTAGAATAGCGATTCCTCCCTAAAAGGAACATTATTTTAGTACCCTTGCTCCCGAACTCATTTCTGGTACACGTAGACCAATTTGGGCATAGGTAAACTTATGATTCATGCTAAATATCCCTTGAACTCTACTTTGGAGAAAGACATGAACGAGGTTTATGAGTTTTTCTAAAACTCATTGGCGACTCCTACTTGTTTCTTATAAAAAAGCGTGATGATTAGATCAATTCTAATTCAAGGTCCCCCAAGCAGTCATGAATTCAAATCCTAATAGATCCTAACAGGTGTAAAGTCCAAGGCTTTTAAAGGGTCATGGGAATTTAAGGAGAAGGATCCCCTACGATGGGAACACCCTCCTTACAGTGGCAACTCCACTACGGACTTAGAGGTTACAAGATTAGTTCTTAGTTAATTATGGTTCAAGGTTTCCATCACTACGTTACCTATGGGTTGTAACGAGAACTAACTTGGATAATCTCTTGCTAGATAGCGAGACTTGAACGCATAATATCTTCCTTTTCAAAAAAGTAAAATCCAAACTAGCAACATTGCATCATGCATAATCATAGCACACTTTAACTATTAGGGATTGACTCATTGACTAGGGGTTGCCAACACTAGGCTTCTATCCCGAAATCAATAACAATTATCCCACCCATATCTCCAACAAAATGTTGCGAGGGCTATGTCATGGATCAATACGTTGAGTGATTGATTCGTGCATCGTCCCTTACGATATGGTACCGTTGGACACCCAAGCCTTAACCTTAGAATAGCATTGTATGCTTTGACAGTCCCTTTTAAGTGATTATGTGACTACATGAGTATGTGCGTATTATATGCTTCGTGTCTAATCTAATTAATTCTAACTTGTTACCTAGAGATTATTTTTAAAAAAAAATTGCAAAAACATTGTGTTTCGACACAAAAAAAATAAAAAAAATAAAGTTATATACATATGTATATATATATATATATATATAGTGTATATATATATAAAATTGTCGAACGTACCTGGTGGCACGCGCAACTGTTTAAGTTGCGCGCGCCCTCCAGGAACAAGTTCAGAAGTTGCGCGCAGGCCCTCCATGCAACTTTGTGTCTTGTGCGCGCCCACTGTTCAACGTTGACTTTGGCTCATTACGAGCAATGTCATACGGAAAAAACGATATCATAGCTTCAATATTAAGCGTTAAGTAGGTGCTAAAAATATCTCTTTGGCTAACAACGTTGTCTAACTTAATTACTTTTATTTTGATCGCCTTTTTTTCAAAAAAAAACCAAAAACATGTTTTCTATCGTTCATACTGCGTAAAAAATAAGTATGTGGCAAATGCTACTCTTGAAGTTGCACTTTCAAACTTTGCCCAAGACGAAAAATTACGCGTTATTATATTTGTGATTATGATGATTCGTTTACGTACTTTATAACTAAACTAATGACATTACTTTTGTGAGGTTCGTCATAGAAGTTCGCATCTCTAAATAGGACGTCATCAATGTGTTTATTCTTAAACGTGCCTATTTTCGTGTTCATCATTTTTTTTAGTTGTAATTGATAAACCTTGATTTAAGAGTGTAATTTATTTACCTCTTCTATGGTTTAAAAAGAAAATCCCGAGAACCTTACTTGGGATGATTGCCTCACACGAAAAAAAAAGAGAAATATAATGAAAGAAAAAAGGAAAACGTTCTTAAAAAAAAGGAGTATGATACAAGAAAATTTATCATTCTTCAAAAAAAAGAAAAAAGAGAGAAGATAATGAATGATAAAAACGAGAAATTATTTAATTATTTCTTGGATTTTACATTCAGAGGCCATCACTTTTTTAAGAAAATAGTAATATATTATCCTTTAAAGATATGGAATATGAGAATCATATTTTTTTTAAAAAAAACGATATAGATCTCTATTGTAATTTAAATGATCAACAAATACAATAAGATATTTGATCATTTTAAGGAGTGTGTTTGGATCGATTAATATTTCTAAAATTTGATGAGCATTTTCAATCCAACTTTCTAGTCTTTCTCTTCTACCTTTTTCGAAAACAATTCATTAAAAGTAAAATCCTTAGATGATTATCTTGTTGAAGTCAACACAAATCATGACATTCCAGTAATGATTGTTCTTGAAATTTTTTACATTCTTCATCAACAAACTTGCTTAATGTAAATACGTATTACAAGGATTAAAAAATAATAAAACAATCATTTTAAATTTGATTCATTGTTTGAATGCTTGGCAGTAAAGGTTTAAGTGAACACACTCAATTTCTTGTGATACACAATACTGGGTCATATTCCACATTCACATACTAGGCCAATCATGGGTGACAAAGCAGCATTGGAGAAACTTAGAAAGGAACTCCAAAACATTAAGGCCCTACGAGAAGAAGAAGCCAAAATGAAGGCTCATAAAAAAGCAGAAAAGGATAAAATAAAAGCAAAGAAAGAAAAAGAAAACATTCGGCAAGAAAAAGCAAGAGTCGAAAGAGTAGAGGCCTTGGAGAAACTTGTCCTTCGAGCTAGCTCATGGAATAAGTACTTCAATTATGAGCTTGCACCATAACCTAGTGGAAAGACTCTCCCAGAAAAGTTTTTGACTATGGATTTGCCAACCTTTAAGGTTATAGACAATCCTAGGACTCACTTAATTAGCTTTATTGGAATTATGGCATTGAAAGGGGTTGAGAATAGCTATATATTCATGTACTTTTCCTCTTTCATTAGACCAAACTGCTAGATCATGGTTTTACAATCTCGATGCAAAACAAACTTCCACTTGGAGTGACGTTGTAAAAGCGTTTTTAGCCCAACATGGAGACAACATCGAGCTCACAACCACCTTGCGCGATCTTGAATTGCTTAAGCAAGAGGAAGAAGAAGGATTTATTGACTTCTTTTCCAGGTGGTGATCAAAGGCTGCTCTTCTTTCACAAAGACCTCCTGATCATGAATTTTTCCCAAAGTTCATAGACAATATGTCTCCACCATACAAGTTTCATTTACAATACCTTGGTTTAGTCACATTTCTAAAGGTTTATACTGTAGGAACATTATTTGAAAGGGACTTGATAAATAAAACCATGAATCATATAGATGGACTAGATTTTTATAGAGGATTTCACCTACGTTGAAAATGGACAAAGCTCGAAGACGCAATCTCAAGAAATTGTCAACAATTCAAGGTGTACCACCCTAGGTCCTGTTTTGTTTCTTTCCTTTTATGAAAGACTAAGAAATTCATGCTGTCAAATCTACTTATTTTGTACTCTCATTAATTAATGAATTAAAAAATTATATTTTCAAGTACGTCTATCTTGTTCTCTTTTCAATCTCTTTATTGTTATTAGATCAAATTAAATGAAACATATATATACAAACAGGCAATATCAAAAAGGCATACATACTCAACACTTTAAGAATCTTGATAAGTTTTGGCTTATTAGATTTATCGAATGAAAAGAGGCCCATCTTTGGCCCACAAAGAAAGGATATGATGATCTCACCAACACTGGAGGCAAACAAAGGAATGGTGTCCTTCGAACAAGTTTATTATTCCGATAGAGGGTTCGGAGTTATTAGAAAGCTAATTATTCAATGAGGTCAAGTGATCGGAATTCCTGGGTGGAGGCCGCTTCCGATCAATAATATTAAAGTATAATTAATATTAGGAAAAATGGAAAAGAAAAATCCAACCTTTGCACTTTTTTCTCCTAAAAATCCAACCTTCTATTTATTCCTCAAAAATCCAACCTTTATACCCCACCTTCTCCGATAGATTCATGACCTGTTGATGACCGGTTTTTTTAAATCAAATGCCACGTGTTAGCGTTAATAGGTCAATTAATTTTTTAATTATTAAAAACAAAATTAATGAAAAGAAAAAATTAAAAAAAAAACAAAAAAAAATCAGAAACCCGCCAAACACCACAACCTCCACCAGTCACCACCTTTTTCCCCTTCCCCTACGCTGTCGGCGCACAGTATAGCTTCCCGTTCGCGCCCAGTCATTCCCCAAACGCCGATGACGTCCATCTCCCTTGAAGTCTGACCAGAAACCTCCAACCAGGCACCACGAACGGTCAATTCGCAGCCGCCACAAAACCGCCCCTCACACACCCTCTCACCACCACAAACCCTAACCAGAAAACCTCCTACCAGCCACCTCAAACCCTTGTTAAAGTCTCCGCCGACTCTTGTTCCCCTAGTTACAGCCGGCGATCCTCCTCGAAATTGAATCCGTAAAAACTGATTAGGGTTTGTGCGTGGTGGTGAGAGGGTGTGTAATGGGCAGTTTTGTGGTGGCTGCGAGTTGGTTGAGGTTGGTTGTGGCTGCGAATTCGCTGGGTTCGGGTTTTGAATTTTAGTGGTGGTGATTGGGTTACGGGTTGTGGTGGTGGTGCGAGTAGTTTGGGGTGGTTATGGTGGGATTTCATGTCATGGTGGTGGTGAGAGTGGTTAGGGGATGGGTGTGGTGGTGAGAGAGTGGTTCTGGTAAGAGTGGTTAGGGGATGGGCTATGGTGGTGAGAGTGGTTAGGGGATGGTCGTGGTGGTTGATTGGTGTTGTTGGTGTTTTGGTAATGTTGGTAGTGTATTGGTGGCGTGCTGGTTGTTGTGGTGGAGGAATTGGTGGAGAGAGAAAGTGGAGGAGTGAGAAAGGAAATTGAGTGAATTGAAAAAAAAAAATTTAACCTGTTTAACAAGTTAAAGGTCAAATGGATCTGTTGGAGAAGGTGGGGTATAAAGGTTGGATTTTTAAGGAATAAATTGAACGTTGCATTTGTAGGAGAAAAAAGTGCAAATGTTGGATTTTTCTTTTCCATTTTTCCTTAATATTACAGCTTAATCTTGACTAAACCCTTCAGGTCACACCCAAGCAACTAACAAACCGAAGCGACGAATTAATTCGGAAGAAATTAATGAGTCTCCCGAGTAATTAATATTTAGACGCCGGAAATTCGAGCTTGGAGTGTCGTAAGTTGAGTAAAAAATAATAGAAGACGAGACGAGAAAATTTCTAATAAATCAACAAAACGACTAAAATACCCCTAGCATCGGAATGCCCGAGTGCTAGGGGAATACGACCTTGCAAGGTGGCTAGCAATGTGTGCTAGCGCACCCTGGCTAGCATGGCCAGCTAGCAGCCCCCACCTAGTGCGAGGCATGCTAGCTGCTTGCCAAGGCTGGTAGCCCGCACTTGGTGCGTGGCATGCCAGCATGCCGAAGCTAGCAGCCCGCACCAAGTGTGAGGCTTGCTAAAAAGCTGCGACTAGCAGCCCACACCTAGTGCGTAGCGTGCTAGGGTGCTGCAGCTAGCAGCCCTTACATGGTGTGTGGCTTGCTAGCAGCAGCCTTTAGCCACAACAGCCCGCACACATGGTGTGTAGCCTGCTGGGCCGAAAGGGGTAGCAGCGGCAATGGCAGCCTACGTTGGGTGCCTTAATGCCTAAGTGTGGGGCTGCCACATGGCGCGAACTAATTGGGTGCTTGGTGTTGAGTTAGTCGGCTATGGGATAGAGAGTGGGGACCAAGTTTGGTCCCCCTTCTCCAAAGGGTCCTCACCTAACCTCTTTTGTGAGCATTCCACTTGTTGATTTTTTTGTAGCTCGATTATTAATTTTATATTTGATTTACAATAAAATTGAAAAATCAAATCTCCCACATTGATGGGTGAGCTTTTCTCACTCTTGTATTTCCCTGTAAATACCCAACTTGGGGTATTGGGAAAGGCACTTGAGTAAGTGTTGAAAAAGGCATCACCATTGTGAAAACCTTTGAACACAATTAATTACTCGGCTTAGGTCAGGCTTAGCTAACTCCTAAGCAATAAACCGTTTTCGGTGCTCGGGTTGCGGGTGGACTTAGTTGGAGGTCCTCGTGTAAGCGGGGCTAAGAGCTTTCAAAGTAAGAGCTCAATTAAGTGAGTGAAGCACGCAACAAAGGTATTAATCTCTTTCCTAATCTTGTGTTTAAGTTAACTATACTTTATGGTTATAATTATTGTGAGCGTGGTCTTGGCTCGGGTTTCCTTCCGCGGTGGGTCGGACTCACCGAAACCCAAAAGTGGTATTGGAGCCTTGCTCATTTATTTTTATAATCATATTTTCCAAGGTGTTTTTATGGCTTAATTTTTCTGGTTTTAAGTTGCTAATTAGATTAGTAGCTCGGTTCTATTATTTTTAAACCCATATTAGAGCTGATTTCAGCCCCGAACCCAAATTTTGGCCCAAAAATAGTGAATTTTTGGTGGAAAGGCGTTCTGAAAATGGTTTTTCTCTGTAGGACTATGTTTTTAGCAAAAACACAACCAGAAATGACTTTTTCAAGGAATTTTTCATTTTAACAAAAAATTTTAAGTCTTTCTAACCTTGAATCTTTATGGGATATTTATGGTTGTTATGTATTTGGTTCTTTCCTTAATTTATATGCAATTTTAAACCTCTTTAAGCATGGTTACTTGGTAGTAATTGGTGCTTGAAAGTTTGGTTTTATTTTTCACATAATTGCGAATTCATTGCATTAAGTGTGAAAAAATTTGTTCTTTGTTGCTTCCAAGTACTAAAGATTCAATCTTTAATTGTTTTAAGTGATTGAAACTTTGAGTTACTAAATTCCATGAATTTTGTGTTCAATTTTTGATTTAATTATGTATTAAATTTATTGGAATTATAAAGTTTGAATCTTGTGATAGAAATTTCATTTATCTTCATATAGGAAGATATTATTTTTCAAGGATTTACAAGTGTTAATGTTGTAATTTTTATATTGAACTTTGTGTTCACATTTCCAACCCCCTTTTATTTTTTCAAAATCTCATGATTAATTTAAATTATTTAAATTAATAGTGAGTTATTGGCCTTAATTTTTTATTACACCAAGTTAAACAAATTTTATTAAAGAATGGTTCTTGGAATTAATTTTTGTTGTATGCACCTTAATGATTTTTTAATTAAAGTTGGACTTGTTTAATTTTTCATTTTTTCTCATTAAATTAATTATAAAATTAATTTACAATTAATTATATGTCACGCAAAAATCGGGTTGGAAACCCGAATCTATGGCTTGCAAGCTAAGGCAAGAGCCTCACTTGGCTAGCCGGGGCTACACAACAGCCCATATGTGGCTGCCAAGTGGGCTGCCCGAAGCTTGGTGTGTTGTGTTGTGTGGCTGCTGCTTGTGCCGGAACAATGGCGCACCATGGAAGCCAAGGCAGCAACATGGTGCAGCAGCAGCTAGCTGTTGTGCGCCCGCACCATGCGTGCAGACTTGTGGCTGGCCGTGGCTAGTCATAGGCCGGTGCATGCATTTGAGCTTGGTGTGTGCTTGTGTGATGCTTGGTACGGCTTGAGTGTGTGTGTGTGGGAGTGCTACGTGGTTGTGGCACAATGCGCACAGCAGCAAGCTTGCATGGCCTTCGTGGCTTGTGTCGCGAGCACGCTCCGTAGAAGCTAAGAGTCTACGCGTTTGTTGTATTCAAGGCTATGGATGTGACGCTTGGCATGAGTCACAAATTGTGCATAACTCCTCCCTTAACTCTTGTGCCTTGTTTTAGGGCTATGTTAATTTTGCCGTTTTAATTATTTTATTAATTTAATTTGGTTTTAATTATTTTAATAAATGTTGGAGGCTAGGCCTCAATTTTTTTAGCGGCATTTGCAAAATTTAATTTTGGCAAATATTTGGGTTTACCAACTTAATTAATTGGATTAATTAAATTGGATGCGGAATTTAGTGGGAGATTCAATTATTAATTACGCTAAATTACATAATCAATTAAACAACTTTGACTAGTTTTAATTAGGCATGTTAATTGGATTAACGACCTAAATTTGTTACTAGTTTACGCGCGTTTTATGCATTGTTACTTGTTTTTCGTTGTAAAGTGTATGGGCCATTCACAAATAGTAAATGGATGAATGAACTGTATATTCTCTCACATGTTTTATAAAATGGCAACTAGTGGGGCCCGATTAGGATAGAAAATACGGACTGCGATCCGTGATGTATTTTTGTAAATCTAAATAAGGTCTGTGAGCCGTTGAGTATTTTTGTACCTTAATATTTAGATTAGTCCTAATCATAGATACTAGTATTTGCATAATTATGGTCATGTCTTGAAGACAGAGATTCTTAGAAGACAAAGCCATGAAGTTGCAAAAGCCGTCCCTTGAAGAATTGAAGACTCGAGGGGTCATGCTAGTTGCCAAATGCATCTTTATTTATGTTTTCGATATATATTTATGATTTTCTATATATGAATTATATGTTAGATGCATGTTTAGGATTTCGAATGTTGTGATGATTAAATAGGTTCACTTAAATCAACCAACATAGAAACCCTAGGTCCCTAAAATATTGAGTGAAATTGTCATTCCAAAACAACACTTATCGACCTATTGAGAGTAGTTATGGGCTACGCCAAAGCGAGGCATCACTATTACTCCCTAGGTTTCATAAGGCATACCGGGTATGCAAGTTGGTTTTGGTTATACTCAACGATATGAGTGATGGACTCCTAACATTTCGTGGCAAAGTGGATAATTTGTTGAGAGAGCATTAGATGCAACGATTTATCCAATCAAGAGTGGCTTGGAGCCTAATACAAAATTACTCAAACAAGTTCCATGAAAATAGCTACAATATCAATAATGCCAACAACAATGTTCCAAAGTCACAAAATATCACACTAAAATCCAACAATCCATAAGAATGATACCCAAAATCACATAAAACCCACTTAAGCTAAACCATGCTTAACAACTCAAAACTTTGCATAAACTAGTGAAATTAAGCAATAAAGTAGAAAAATTTAGAGTTATACCACCAAGGAGAAGCTTGAACACCACCAAGGTTAGAGAAAACCCAAGACCACTACCTTCAACCAAGCTTGCATAACCACGAAAATGGGGGGAAATTGGGTATTTTGGAGAGAAAAAGTGGTGAATTTTGTGATTATAGTGAAGAAGAATGATGGATTTGGTTAAAAATCAAGGGAATTTGCGAGTTATGAGTGAATTTCAAGGGTTAGGGTTTGATTTTATGAGGAGAGAGAAGAGAGCTCGAAATTTTGGGTTAAGAAATGAGGGGAGTACGTGAAACGGGGAAGAAAGAATTTAACCCCGATTTACCAAGGAATGCGCACCCGCGCACGCGTTTTGCGCGCCCGCACACATGTATGCACGCCCGCACACGGGTCGTGCACAATTTGCCTAAAGTTTCTGCCTCGGTTCTGCAATATCAAACCTTTGTGAGCGGGTTCTGACAAGGATACGCACCAGCGCACGTTTTCCTTGCGCGCCCGTGCACAGGGCGCGCAAGCTTTGCCTTGAATTGCCTTATTCTCTCATCTACAACATTGAAAAGTCTCAACCAAATCATCCAAACACGTATCAACCAAAAGGACAAAAATGAGATCCAAAAAGAAATAAGAAGAGAAAAATTGGTACAAAGAGGGTTAGAAACACGGGTTGCTTCCCGGAAGCGCTTTTGGTTTACGTCGTTAGCTTGACTCCTTGAACTAAATCAAGGAGGATCGTGTGGATGATGCACATAAAGAAGCATAGTAGAAATTGGCTTATCAACGAGGAGTCCTTCATAGTAGGGCTTGAGGCGGTGACCATTAACTTTAAAGTTTGAACGGGGGTGCTCGTCATTCGAGGTCTCAAAAGCACCATAGGGAAATACCCTTATGATAACGAATGGCCCACTCCATCGCGACCTAAGCTTGCCCGGGAAGAGCTTCAAATGAGAGTTGTAGAGGAGGACTCTTTGGCCTTCGCCAAATTCTTTCTTGATGATTTGAGCATCATGCCAAGCTTTGGTCCTTGCCTTGTAAATTCTCGCACTATCATAGGCATTCATTCTCAACTCTTCTAACTCATGTAACTCAAGAAGCCGTTGCTCACCTGCACTATGGAGATCGAAATTGATTTGTTGATAGCCCAATGAGTTCGGTGCTCCATTTCTACCGGCAAATGACAATTTTTTCCATAGACAATCTTAGGGATTGGTCCCTATTGGAGTCTTGAAAGCGGTCCTATACGCCCATAAAGAGTCAATAAGCTTAGAGGACCAATCTTTCCTTGTCCTTGCCACCGTCTTCTCCAAAATCACTTTGAGCTCCCTATTGGTGGTCTCCGCTTGACCACTCATTTGAGGGTGGTAAGCAAGCCCTCTTTTGTGAGATACACCATACTAATCGAGAAGGCGGCTAAAGGTGTGGTGCTTAAAATGCGACCCCCCATCACTGATTATAGCTCTTGGGACACCAAATCTTGGACAAATCACCTTCTTGAATAGGTTGACTACCACCTTTGAATCATTCGTTAGAGAAGCAACGGCTTCCGCCCATTTCGAGACATAGTCAACAGCTACCAAGATGTATTTGAGACATCTAGTCTATAGACTATACATTGAAGACCTCAAGCTCAAGGATGGGGTTTTGAGACATCTAGTCCCTTCTAGTGATGTTCCCCATCCTTTGAAACCTATCGCAAGTCTTGAAAAACTTCCAAGCATCCCTAAATAGAGAGGGACAAAAGAGCATAGATTGTAAGAACTTGGAGGCGGTCTTTGAGCACTCATATGCCCATCACATGGGGAAGAGTGGCACATATGAAGAACACATTGAACCTCTTTGTTGGGGACGCATCTTCTCAATAAACCGTCGACCCCTCTCTTCAACAAAAATGGGTCATCCCATATATATCTCTTAGCCTCATGCTTGAGTCTTTGACGTTGTTGTGAAGTGAATCCAGAGGTATGGCACTACAGGCCAAATAATTCACTATGTCCGCATACTACGATTCCATCTTCACCTCAAGAGCATATAAAACATCATCCCATAGGGCATACTCTATCGACAATCCATCGTCTTGAAACTTTGCACCGCCCAACCTTAAGAGGTGATCCGCCACCACATTTTCGGCCCCCTTTTTGTCTCTCATTTCGTAGTCAAAATCTTGAAGGACTAAAACCCATCTCAACAATATTGGCTTAGCTTCCTTCTTTCTTATCAAATATTTGAGATCCGATTGGTTAGTGTACACTATAGTCCTAGAACCGATGAGGTAGGTTCTAAACTTCTCAAATGAGTGGATAACCGCCAAGAATTCCTTCTCGGTGGTTGTATAATTCAGTTGAGCATCATTGAGAGTTTTGGAACAATAGTGAATGACATGTAGTTTTCCTCCCTTTTATTGCCCAAGAACCGATCTAATAGCCTCATCGCTTGCATCACACATGAGTTCAAATGGTAAAGACCAACCGGTCCTTGGACGATGGGGGCTGTGCAAAGTGCCTCTTTCAACCTACAAAAAGACTCTTGGCAAGCATCATCAAACATAAACTCTTTATCTTGTTGCAAGAAAGATGTGAGAGGTTTAGCAATCAATGAAAAATCTTTAATGAAACACCAATAAAACCCGGCATGGCCAAGAAAATATCTCATTTCCCTCACATTGGTGGGGGGAGGAAGTTTCTCAATGACCTCAACCTTAGCTTTATCCACCTCAATGCCGGCATAGGAGATCTTGTGCCCAAGAACAATTTCTCTTTCTACCATAAAATGGCATTTCTCCTAATTCAACACAAGGTTTGCTCTTTCACATCTTTCTAGGCAACAAGATAAATTAGATAGACAATCTTCATAGGTGGCTCCTCAATGGAGAAGTCATCCATGAAGACTTCTATCTCATCTTCAATCATGTCATTGAAGATTGACATCATGCAACGTTGAAATGTTGCGGGGGCGTTACAAAGTCCAAAAGGCATTCTACGATATGCAAAAGTATCATAGGGACATGTAAAAGTAGTTTTCTCTTGTTCCTTGGGGTCAATCGGGATTTGGAAAAATCTCGAGTAACCGTCAAGGAAATAATAGAAAAAATGCTTTATAAGCCTCTCTAGAATTTGATCAATGAACGGTAATGGAAAATGATCTTTTCATGTACTTGTAATTAGTTGGAAATAGTCAATGCACATACGCCAACCGGTAACAAGCCTAGTAGGAACTAGTTGATCATTATCATTTTTCACCACCGTCATACCACACTTCTTAGGCACAATTTGTACGGGAGATACCCAATCACTATGAGAAATTGGGTAGATAATTCCCGATGGAGCTTAGCCACTTCCTTCCGCACAACCTCTTGCATGGAAGGGTTAAGCTTCCTTTGCCTTTGTCTAACGGGTCTAGCATCTCCCTCTAGATCGATTTTGTGCATGCATAAGGATGGACTTATACCTTTGATGTCATCAATGGTATATCTCAAAGCCTTTTTGTGTTTTCTAAAAACATCGATCAAGAGGGAGGTTTTTTCCTCCTCAAGCCCCAAGGTAGAGGTTTCAAGTCTACCTTTGGTGCTCTCTTACCATTGAGGCTCTCTTCTCTTCCTTCAACTTCAAAGAGGTCATGAATAAAAGGAGCCTCTTCCTCCATGCTTTCATCCTTGCACTCCCTCTTTCTTTCCTCAAGCAAATCCTCATAAAATTTCATGTCCTTCTTATGAGCACCTATCTTGAATTCATTGAATAATACACTTTCAAGAGGATCATTAGTAGCATGCAAATGGGAGCGAGAAAATTCATTAAGCACGATGTCAAGAATATCAAATCTAAAACATTCACCACTTGAATAAGGTTGTTGCATGACACTATTCAAATCAAATTCAATTGAATCTTTATCAATTTTTAAGGTCATCTTACCCTCCTTCACATCGATGATTGCTCTAGAAGTAGCTAGAAATGGTCTAACAAATATTATAGGAATCCTCTCATCCTCATCCATCTCTAGCACATAAAAGTCCATGGGAAATGTGAACTTTCCAACCCTAAAGGGAATGTCCTCAATTTTACCCATGGGAAACTTGATAGAACAGTTCTCTAGTTAGAGAGTAACATTTGTGGGTGAGAGGGTTTCTACACTAAGCTTTTGGTAGATGGAATAGGGCCTAAGACTCACACTTGATCCTAAATAACATAATGTTTTGTCAAACTCGACACCATTAATGGAACAAGGAATAGAGAAGCTACCCAGATCTTTCAACTTGCTAGGAATCTTGTTGGAAGTAATGACACTACAATTGGCGGTTAAGCTTACCATTTCACACTCCCTTCTCCCACTCAAGAGGTCTTTCAAGAATTTGGAATAGTGGGGCATTTGTTTCATAGCATCAACAAAAGGAAGAGAAACATGCAAATTCTTTATCACATCCAAAAACTTCCCAAATTGAGCATCAAGCTTAACTCTCACAAATCGTTGTGGAAAGGGCAAGGGGGTAACTTCCTTCTCCTTTGGCACCTCAACACCCTTTTCTTTCTCAATACTCAATGGCTCATTGGCTCTCTTACCCTCATTCTCTAATTCCACTTGTTCTTGAGGTTATTCCTCCACTAAAGGGTCACTCCCTACTACCTTCCCACTCCTAGTTGTCATGGCATACAAAGGTTTTGGGTTGACTCCTTGACTTGGAATGGTGGAAGAAGAAGAAGAAGAAGAAGAAGAAGAAGAAGAATGGGATGAATTAAAATCAAGTTGAGTTATTTAAGTCTCAACCATTTTCATATGAGCATTGGTTCGTTTTTTATCCTCTTCATATCTCCTTTGTTCCTCTTCATGCCTCCTTTGATCCTCTTCACGCAATTTTAATAAGGCATCTACTTTAGCCATCATGGGATCATTAGGAGGAGCTTCAAGTTGAAGAGGTTGTTGAGGTGGGGGAAGTTGGGGGGTTGATGGAAACCGGGCGGCCTATTAGTTTGGAAATAGTTAGAGACATATTGACCCCTATTGCCTCAAGTGCCTTGGTTAGGAACATTGCTTTGTTGATTGTTTCCCATGTTACTTTGATCACCAAAATTTTGATTTTGATGGTCACAGTATCGGGAGTTAGGTTGTTGGTTTTGATTACCATACCCTCTTTGGTTAGAGTAGCCTCTTCCATTGAAATTGAAAGGGCCCCCCCCCCTACCATGATATTGGTTATCATAACCACCACCACTTTGGTTCCAACCATGGTTTCCACTTTGATTCTAATTCCCCATTTGATTGGAGTTTGGCCTCATGTTCCCCATATTTCCCATTCGAGGAGCAAAATTCATAGCATTAACATCTTCTACATTATCATCATGTTCTTGGGCAGGGGGTTGAACTTCACAAGAATATACACATTGAGAGGTATCATGATCATAGGTTCCAAAATTAGCACAAAACATACATCCATGATGCATTGAATTGTAAGAAGAAGAAGAAGAAGAAGAAGAAGAAGGGGGGTTCATACCATTGCCTCCCTTGGTTGGAGGGGAGGTGTTCCTTTGAGGATTGGATCTTTCTTTCATTATCTCATCCATTTGCTTGGGCATCTTGGAGATTTGGGTGGAGAGGTTGTTGATTGTGTTAGCTTGCTCTAAAGCATAAACACCCTTGCTAGATGTAGCATCCCTATCTCCTTCATACCAATTTTCATAATGCCTTGTGGCCTCCTCTATGATTTGTTCCACATCATCTTCTCATTTGTTCATGATTGGGCCACCGGCTCCGGCATCTAAGCTTGTTCTTCCTTGAGGTAAGAGACCACCATAGAAAGTGTGAATGAGTTGATACTTAGGTATTCCATGATGTAGACATTGGCGTTGAAGTTCTTTATATCGTTCCCAAGCCGCACTTAGGGACTCACAAATCTTTTGGCGGAAGCCTTGAATCAAAGATCAAGCTTCGGCGGTTTTTCTATGATTATAGAACCTTCTCAAGAATGCCATAGTAACTTGGTCCCAAGTTGAGAGAGAGTTTGGGGGCAGCTCCTTCTCTAGCCATTCCAAACCTTTCCCAATTAAAGAGAATGGGAACATCTTGAGTCGAATGTATTCTTGAGTCACCCCATTGGCTTTTATTATGTCACAATACTTCTCGAATTCTTTTAGATGTTCATGAGGGCTCTTATACTTCCCACCCGAAAATTGTTTCCGCTCTATCAAGGCAATCAAATTAGACTTGATTTCAAAATTATTGGTTTGAGTAGTGGGAGCTTGGATTCCACTTTGCGCTCTAAAGGCTTTAGGAGCCCCAAGACAACTTAAAGGTGTACTCTCTCCCATTTTTGGGGGCTTCAAACTCTCAAAGTCAAAGGTAGAAAAAGGATTGATTTTCGAACTTGGTGAAAAACTAGGACTACCTACGTCTTCACTTGAGGGTGAAGAAGGCAGAGTATCTTCTTCTTTGTTCGCTCCCTCTCTTATAGGGGTATGGGAGTTTCTTCTTCTTGCTTTTGCTTCTCTTCTTAGTAATGACAAAAACCTCTCAAGCTCGGGATCGATGGGGACCAAAGATCTTGAACAAGTTTGACCTCTGATCATACAACAAAATTAAGAAGAAAGTGAGCACTGACAAGCAACAAAAGTAATCAAAACTAGTAAATAAAAGGTGAGATAGTCTCAATAAAGAAATGAAATAACAATGGAAACCGTCTCCCCGACAACGGCGCCAATTTGACATGGGGAAATAAACACGTCGTCAAATGTCTATCCCTAAATAAAATACAATTTACAAAACCTTAACAAACCTAATACAAGTATAAGGTAAGCAAAGGGTCGAACCTCAGGGAGAAGTTAAACGCCGTAATCACTACTAAATAATTAAGATATCTAAGAACAAAGAATGGAATTATTTAAGAGATTAAACTAAGATTAAATTGAATTAAAGACAATATAAAAAAAAACACCAAGGGGAATGGGTAGATATAGGCTTCACTTGAACACGCATTAGCATAGAAACAAATCGATAATGAACTAAACCTGCATGAATATCGATATAGAGGGTCCAATCTAGCCACCTATCGGGGTCAATTGGCTTCTCCTAACATAGCCTCTATGTTCTCACATTAAAACCATATACTAGGAGGTGCTATCAAGTAACAATCGATAGAAATGAACTTAGTTAAGTCAACCGTCGTTTCATTTAGCAAAGATTCACCTTTAATCAACTAACGTGCACTTTGCAAGAAGATCAAAGAACAATCAAGCATGTAAAGGTTTTAATCACAATCAACTTGAATCCCAACACTATAAGCATGAACAAACTCCAACTACATCATCCCCATACCCTTGGCTAAGTAACTACTCACTATCCATGGCAATCATCAAGTCAATCATGATATTAACAAGCAAAAGCATGAATAATGAGTAATTAACAAAATAAAAGCAATTTAACAAAAAATTAAATAGCAAAGTAAAGAGAAAAGAGTAAGGAAATTCTCATTCATTGAAGTTGAAGTTCTATAAAGAGGTTGATTAAGCTTCTTCTTTGAATTCCGAGCTTAACAATGGAGTAATCCACACTTTCTCTCTCTAAAATGCCAAAACTAATGGTGTTTCTCTCTCTAGATTAAGCTAAAAATTAGAAAATTAAAACTAAGATAACCTAATTGCCCCCTCAAAAGAGAGTAAGGACTATATATATGTGCTTCTAAAAAGAAAGAAACTTAAGCAACAAGGCGGAGAAAAATCTGAAACCCAGCGGTGCGCCCGCACACGAATTTTGCACGCCCGCGCAAGTGTAATGTGCGCCCTCTCAGGATAATGCGCGACCGCAAATTTGTGGGTACAGAGAAAAGAAGCCCTTGGGTGCGCGCCCGCAATACAAGTTTGTGCGCCCGCACAGCAGGTCGCGCGCTGTAGGGAATATTTCAAGCATTATCCCAAACATGAACCCCACTGTGATCATACACTTAAGTACGGTGGCGTCCAAAGGGAGGGAAGCTAGAGCAAAAGAGTCGCCAACAAGTTTTAGGAACTTGTAAACCGTTCACAGGGTGAAGGTTAAACCCCTTAACGATCCAGGAGATCGTTAACTCCAATAGGTCTGGAACCATGACTGGTAGTTCGGGGATGAAGGTACAAATCCAACCTAAAAGAGATTGAGCCTGCCCTAAAAATAGGTCTCTACTTTATTCTGATCGTATTCATGTGCGCTTTCTGACTAACATGCAATCAATAGGATTACCCTAAACCTGTTTATCTATGTTAGTTGAATATTAATGCACAAATAAACTATTATTGGCGATCACTTGAATTATATTCAAATTAACCCTAAAAAAGATTATTAATTATCTTATTAAGCATGATTACAATTACCAATTCCCTTTAAACATGCATAAAAGGTGTGACCAAGAAATAACAATAAATATATATCAAGCAACATAATAATAATCATCAAAATAATTACAACAATAATAACAATAATCATAATCATAATCATAATCATGTTAAAGCATAATAATAGCAAGATCCTAGGCATGATACTAACAAGATTAATAACAAACCCTAGCATGTCACTAAGCAATAAAGATCAAATATATAGCCCTAACATGATACTAACATGAATATTAGGAAGAGAATAGGAAGTATCGCAGGAAACACAATTGTCATATTTGATATTAGAAATTATAGTTATTACCCTAAACATAATACTAGGAAGATCAAAACACCCTAACATGATACTAGGAATCATAATAACAATCTAGACATGATTTCTGTATCATAATATCAATAAAATCAATTAAAGCACTTACTTGGATGCCCCGTACCTCTTTCTAATAACAAAATACACACGTTAGTAACTTCAAGGAAAAATACAAATCAAAACAAATAAATTAAATAATTGAGATAGTGATTTGGGACCAAACCCTCAGAAATTATAGCCTTTCACATCTAGGGCGAAGGCAACTTCGAACTTGGCTAGGTGTTTCTAGATCTTGTGAATGCGGAATTTTGGTATACAAAAGCTAGTTTAGAAGAGAGAGAAAGAGAGTAATCAAGAGATTCTTTATGAAAATTGGTTATAAGAGATAATTAGAAAACTAGAGAGTTGATGATTGAAAACGGAGGTTTTAGGAGGCTATTTATAGAGAAAATCAGCCGGATATGATAAAAAACAAAACAGAATTTCGAAAAGAATAAAACAACTGTAGCGCCAACGACAGGATCTGGCGCCAGACGCTAGACTCTGGCGCCAGACGCTGGACTCTGGCGCCAGGCGCTGGTCTTGTCGCCAGGCGCTGGAATCCAGTTTTCCACGCGTTTTCTTATTTTGATAAAATTTAGCCGTACGAGAGGGAAAAATTGTATTTTCCTTAAAATCTTTTTTTATTCTGATTAAAACTCTAAAAAGTCAACTAAAGTCAATTTATCAATGTTAATTAAATTAGGAATGAAAAGAACCTTCCAGAAGAATCTAGAAGACTATAATCAATTCTAATTGCATTGGGAATGATAAATCATATTAGGCCCTCCTCTAGATCATTGGGTCGCATATAAATATCAAACCAGGCCCAGTTTAGTAATTTGGCCATAACTTCCTCAATATGCATCGGAATTGGGTTTATAATACATCGTTGGAAAGGTCTTTTCGAACCTGACCCAACTATTGGACCCTTGCCACGGACCAAACTAAACTAGATTGGCTATTTTCTTAAAATAGGTTTTCAAAAACAGAGAGAAAGAAAAGAAATAAAAACTAACCGCAACACTAGACTTTCCACACTTTCACTTCATTCGATTATGATTCGACGTGAAAGGTACTCATCACTGGGTTTGGTTTTGGGGAGACACAAATGGGTGTCTACAAAATCCCTCACTTTGACTGAGTTTGGAGAAACGTAAGTTTCGAAAACAAAAGTCAAAGTATCGATAGGGACGGAGAATGATTCAGAACGTTCTGCGATCCTAAATCACTCTTGTAACGCCAATACCTGCAAACTAGCGTTAGTTAAACAGATAAGAGGGTTAACAAACGTGTATCTTGCACCGTCGAGCACACGTCTCTGGAGGTAACCGATTTGTTGATGTTGTTGTGATAACCTTCCGCAAGCTAGGGAACGCCATCCTGCTGTTTTGACGATCTTTCGCAAGCTAGAGAATACCGCCTGAAGACTGCTACGCCTATAACTGCCTCCAATTTCTGCCGTGATAGTCTTCAAAAAACCACTGCTTGATGATCCTTAATGCTGTTATGCCAGTGCGTCGACGCTTTGCTGCTTGTGAACCAGTATGTCGGTGCTTTTGCTGTGATGACAATCCTTTTTTCTTTGGGAATAGTTTCCAACACAACTCTTGTATGATGTATGACAATACGATTAGGGACAGTTGTCAATGCTTCGTAACAATCCATCCTAAAAAATGTTGCTACGATGAAGCAACAATCCGTATCTCGAAAAATTTGCCAAAATCCAATTTTGAGAAAAGTTGCTAATGCTTCGTAACAATCTGTCATACAAATTTTGCTATAATCGACAATTCACATCTTGGAATATAACTCTTGAAAGCAATCCACCTTGGAAATTTTCCAACGCTATACGACAATCCTTTTAGGAAAATATTGCCACTATTGACAATCCGCGTCTTGGAACATTTGCAAAAAAGAGCCCACCGACAATCCACTTCATGAAAATTTGCCACTTGCTGAAATGAATGGTAATCCACGTTGAGGAATTTTTGCCGAATTTTATGATGAGTAGAGACCTACGACAATCCTTTGGGAAATTATGCCATAGGAAACTGGGTGTGTGACAATCCAATCTCGAAAAACTTGCCAAAGATTAATGAATGTATGACAATCCAAACTTGGAAAGACTTGCTAAACAAAGAAGGAGCACGACAATCCACGTTTGGAAACTTTGCCAGAGATGACAATCCAATCTTGGAAAAATTATCGTTGAAGAATATGCGCGACAATCCATATTTTGGAAATATTTCCAGTTGGAGATGACAATCCAATCTTGGAAAAATTGTCGTATAAGAAGAATGCGCGACAATCCATATTTTGGAAATATTGTCAGTTGGAGATGACAATCCAATCTTGGAAAAATTATCGTATAACTGATGCGATTGCTTTTGAACCGATGCCTTGGTGCTTGTAACGAGCTAGTGTTTTAGGCGCTTAAGCTAAGTGAGACGATTTTTTTGTCAGGTCAATCACTTACTACGATTGTAATCGAGCCGACTACTAATCATGTCAATTTGCTTATAGGGGCTAACTGGCGTACCAAGGAACCCGAAATTTCTGAATGAGGTCGAAATAATTATTTTGAGAGGCTTCGAGCTCTGTCGCTGCTGCAATGTCGCTGGCGCCAAGAATTGGCTCTGTTGCCTGATGTTGGGATCTAGCGTCAGGCGCTGAACTCTGTTGCCAGACAACAGATGTTGTTGCCAGGCGGCAACCTTGTCGTCTGGCGCTGGAGTCGGGTCTTCCCTATTCTGCTCTTGCTACCGTTGTTGCTTGGTTTTGCTCCGAACTTTGAGCTTGGTCGTTTCCTTTCAACCAAATCCGCTCAAATATTTTGTAAATTAAAGCTCTTCATCTCTAATTTACTGATCTATGTAACTCCTCTTATCTTGGAGAAATCTCCTGTGTCATATTCGTGGTTTTTTCGAAAAAAATCCGGGAATGTCCTCGCTTGTTGGGATGCACCTGCATTTATATCTTTGACTATAGGACTTTGCTTATCTTTCTTTAGGGTTGATCTAATACTTAGTGTTGACTCAATGACTTGACATGACTCAAGGTATAAACTTGACTTAATGATGACTCACTCCGTGTGGCTCGTGTGTGCATAGTGTTGACTCATAAAGCTTGATATGCACATGACTCAAAATGCAGAATAACAAAAATTTCTGTCATTTTTGTGGAGGGTACCGATTTTCTCCCAAAAAAGAAAGACGCGAAAACAGAAAGAAGCGAAGTTTTTGAAGGTGCATGTTGAATGAGCTTAACCCGTTAACGTTATCTCTCATAATACACGGATTGTAACATCTTAGACTATCATAGTTGACTTGGTAATAAAATTATTCAGGTAACTTAGGCGCGGAAGCTAAGTACTTCATACTTTGTGATGCAATGACGACTGATGTTGATATGACAAGGCATGCTTCAGCGTTATGTTAAGATTTCATGACAAAGGGTTCCTAAGGGAAGTATATTTGGTCATGTATTTGTGATGTGTGTGATAGTGACACTAAAGTAGGCTGTAAGGGCTAAGTGTGTGGGAAAATATTATTTCAAGAAGAGTCAAATGATGGTGACTCTTTAGGCTAGGTAAGCTAATGATGTAAGGATCAAGCCCCCAAGTCTAGCTTTAAGTAGATAGGGATGAGCATTGGAGATCCCTTGATATGATCATGGTGTGTGAATGTGAAGATGAATGCATGTTTATTACGGCCGCACCTCAATGTGAGGTTGCCTACGTATCCGTTAGGAATCAGGCCGAACGTAGCTCTAGCCAAACCTCGCACAAGTGTGTGTATACCACAAAAAAGGTCTTTTGAAGGGTTGTAACGTTGTTAGGCTAAAGGTTGAAGAAGAAAGGGATAAATGCTCAAGATCCTCGATAAGCCCCCAAGGTATGCCACCTTGCTTTTGAATCTTTGTATTTTTATGCTTGAGTTTATACTCTTTTTTAGCTCTCTTTTCTCTTTTTTTGCTTTAGCATTTATTTTTATTTTTATAAGTGTGGGCAATCCCGATCATGCGGTCTATCACTCACTTGGCATTCATTTTTCTCAAGCACGGTACCGAGCACTCGATAAGAAACGCAATCTGAGACGTGTTCATATCAAAGACATGTTCACGTCAAAGACATTGGAACACTTGCCCTTTGTTACACTTTTATTTATTTTTTTTTCTTATTTTATTTATTTATTTAATTCATTCAAGCTTTTGAAGTTACATAAGTTACACACCATCCCATCCCAAGGTTAGGTAGACGTAGGTTGACAAATGAAAGGTCTATTGTTAGACGAGGCTCAAAGTGGTTTACCAAAAAAGGATTGTATATTCGAAGGGTGCAAGGTAATATGATGTGGCTACAAGGGGTACCTAAAATCATTGGTATACCTTGTGCTTAGTTTTTTTTTTTCTTTTTTTTTTATGCAATGATCATATTCAAGGAAATAAATGCTCATTTTATTAAAAGGAGAAAAAGAAAGAATATACAAAATTAATCTAAGGGAAAAGAAAGGTGCTTATGCTAGACTTATTGGGGAAAGGAAAAAATGAAAAAGAAATAGAAAAAGAGGTCATGAAATCTTGTCGTTGTAGCTCGCCTCTTTTCTTGTGTTGTTAGCTTCATCATCATCCATTCTTCTCGCTAGCTAGAGGCAATGGGATCTTATTTGCTTCTATGAGATCTTGAATGAGAGTTTGAAACCTGTAGCATTCATCGGTGGTATGACCGTTCCCTCGATGGTACTTGCAATAAGAGTTGGGATTCCATCTCGAAGATCAATTTTCTGGCGTTGGATCCTCGGTAGGGCCAATAGGTTTGATTAATCCCCGATCGTAGAGACGGTTGAAAGCAGCATCGTACGTCATTCCAATGGGTGTGAGTTCTCTCATGGGTTCTTACATCCTTGATTATTCATAGCTAAGACACCGTTATGGTCAAAGGTACTAACATTATTACTAGAGTGGGCGTTTTCGGAAGAAGAAGGATTGTCGTTCTTCTTTCCTTTCCAACCACTGTGGTTACTATTGTTAGTAGATTTTTGCTTTGCGAGGTCATCTTCGATTTCAATACCAATATCATAGACAACCTTGAAAGTATTCAAATTATGTTGATACTTTAAATGCTTCGAATACTTCTCTTGGAGATTCTTGATAAACAACCTCACAGATTCTTTTTCGGAGGGCACCTCAATCATCTTAGCGGAAGTTTCCCTCCACTTACTGAAGAAAGAAGTAAAGCCTTCATTATCTTTTTGTCTTAGCATCTCGAGTTGTCTATAATCGGTTTCGACTTGAATATTACACTTATATCTATTAATGAAAGTGTTTACAATAGCATCCCAAATAGAAGTTTTCTCTTTATCGAGAGAAAAGAACCATTGTTGACAAACGGTTTCAAGAGATAAAGAAAACAAGGAATTAAAGACTTTCCTATCGATCCCCTTAATGTTCATTATAGTTTCAAAGGCCCTTAAGTGAAGATAAGGATTATCTGTTTCCTTGAACTTAAGGATGTCAGTGGCATTGAACTTCTGCGGAAGAAGCTCCTTGTCCACCGAGACCCCTTGTGAACTAATGTCTGGAACTTGTAGTCACTAGATAGCTTGCTCAAGCTTTCTTGCATGAGCTCCATTTGTTGTTGTTTCACAGGATCATTAATTTGAAGGGTTAAAGTCTTCAACACCTCGTTACATTAGTCAATTGAATCCTAAGTTCATTGACTTCTTCTTGACTTGCCATTATCTTCTTAGCTTTCTTCTTTTAACGAATTGGTTTATCAAAAAGTAAGACTTGAACAAAGAGGTTGTCCTTGATTAATCGCCCTTCTCTCTTTGACCAAGTACTGTGGAAAGGGAAATTAGCGATATTCATTGTTAATTATTTGACTCAAACTCTATTCAACATGCAATAAATGGAAGGAGGTTGGAAGAATGAATATTGTGATATGAAGGAATCATGCAGACGGGGAGATATGAAAAAATTAGGAATAGAATGTACTCCCAACTCAAATGACGGAAAAAACCGACTCATGCATGAACCTAAAACATGGTCATGGTATATATACATATTAGTGTGTGCTTTATATTGTGAGTGTAAGTAACATGTTAAGACTCGTGTCATGACCATGTGGCTAGACTATGTGACTAGACTCGAACAAAGACTAAGTTAAGACCTCACGTATATGCATTAAACTGGACAGGTTGTGGTATTTTAGTCATAACTTTTAATCTGTGACTTTTATTGGGATGAAACCAGCTCCAAATTAAAGATACAACTCGGGGCTACAAATCCATAGGTGTGCGACCCGTAGTTCTTCCTGGAACTCCGGCTATAACAAAAATAAGTTGACGTTTGTGCAGTATACGGGAATAAAAATCCGGGTTGACTTAAAGGAACTATGACTCGATTTTAAGGTATATTTAGGAAATTTTAGATTTTAACACCTCACAAAAACGCAAAAATTGATTTTAACAACCCCATAAAAAAAAGAAAAAATTGAAAAGAATAATCCTACCTTTGGCATATTTTCTCAAAACAATCCCACCTTTGCGTATTCCGGAAATAATCCCACCTTTATACCCCATATTCTCAAAATGAACCTTTTACCAGTCTATGAAATTGGTGACTTATTTTATAAGGTAATATGACACATGTCACCTTCTAATTGGTTTTATTTTTATTTATAATTTTTTTAAAAAAAATTAAAAATACAAATCTTCTTCCTTTCCCTGCTAGAATAAATGCCTGCCGGAGCGGCCATACCCAGCCACTCGCCGGAACCCGGAACAACCAGATTCAGCCACCATCTTCCCCGATTCCCTCCCCTGCTCCGATTCCCTCCTTTACTGGACCCTCCTTCCGTCAGACCAAGAACCCGCCGACCATCAACAATCTCAACAACAACAGCCACCAATTCCCAATACAACCCACAAATGAGCCCAACAACAATTCCGACAGCCTGGATATTGCAATACGACCCAGAAATCTTCCAAATCATCAAACCTCCCACCCCCTCCAGTCCTTCAATGGCAGAATTAGGGCTTCATTTACTCTGAAGTTGGGCTGAATTGGGGCTGCAATAGGATAAATTGGCGAACCTGAAAGTATGATGCAACTGTTGTTGGGATTAATGAATGGTTGTTGATGTTGTGCGCGGCGAAGCGGGGCTTCTGGAGGTGTTGGTTTACGGTGGAAGTTCGGGGCGCTTTTGTTGTTGTTGGTTTAGGGTGAATGGTTCAAGTACAGTGGGGAGTGACGAGGAATGGAGTCATAGACGCCCCTTTTTTTTTAGACGAGGTCGGTTCAGTGATGATGTTGTGTTTACTGGCTAGGGTCACTTTAGTTCAGAGGTGGTACCCATGGTGGTGATGGAGGGGTTTCCATGAAAGAAGGTGATAAGGTGGGAAGAGATAGATTAAAGAAAAAAAAAGTTTACATGTTGAAACGGTTGTAGGTAAAAAGGTTCATTTTGAGAATATGGGGTACAAAGGTGGAATTATTTTTGGAATACGCTAAGGTGGGATTGTTTTGAGAAGATGTGCCAAAGGTGGGATTATTCTTTTCAATTTTTCCTAAAAAAATGGATTTTAACACTAGATAAATTTCTAAAAATTTGGTATTACCACCACTTAATTGATTCCGTTTAGGAATCCGTTAAGTGGGTCCATAAGCCACGTGTCGTGTTATTATTGGCCAAAAAAAGAAAAAAATTAAAAAAAAAAGAACAACCTAAAACTACCCAGCCACCATCACAGCGCCACCGTCGCCTTCCCCCCAACTCACCACAACCCTCCCCGAAACCACCACCCGTGTCGCACCACCACCCCCAACCCACCTGAACCGTCCCCCTCCCTTTCCTGCAACCGTATCGCCCTCAAAAACCATCAAACCCAAAGCCCTTGTTCCCCAAAACGGCCACGAATCTGGCCACAAATGGCCGAAATTGGCCTGTTTTGGGGATTAGTGGCCTTAACCGGCCGATTTCGGCCTTTTAAGGCCGGATTTGTGGCCGTTTATGGGGGACGAGGGTTTTGGGTTTGCTGGTTTTTGGGGGCGTTACGGTTGCGGGAAAGGGAGGGGGAGGGTTCAGATGGGTTGGGGGTGGTGGTGCGACACGGGTGGTGGTTTCGGGGAGGGTTGTGGTGAGTTGGGGGGGAAGGCAGCGGTGACACGGGGGTGGCGCTGAGGTGGTGGCTGGGGTAGTTTTAGGTTTTTTTTTTTAATTTCTCTTTTTTTTAACAAATAAAATGCTGACACGTGTTAATGTGGGCCACACTTCACGGAATTTTTGGATGGAAACCGTTAAGTGGTGGTAATACCAATTTTTTGGAAATTTATCTGGTGTTAAAATCCATTTTATTTATGGGGGTGTTAAAATCAATTTTCGCGTTTTTGTGAGGTGTTAAAATCTAAAATAACCGTATATTTATTAGCTCAAATTAATTAATCAATTAATTAAGCAAAACCCTTTAGTCATTGGTTAGTTTATTAAGACTTATTTACAAACACAAGTCAAACCAAACGGTTAGTTTAGTCACATAATAAGTATGCACAAGTAAGAGATGCACAAGCAATCAAGTAGTCACAACAAGATGCCATGAGTTTGCAACCTAACCATGGCTCTACTTCTCTAAAGTTCGGGATATGGGTTAGTCAAAGAGGGTTCATGGTTAATTGTCCGAATGCACCGCGCAGAAGCCTTACCTCTGAAGGGTTGGCGCGAGTGGATGGGACACCGCGAGTTAAAGACTCGCTTCCATGGTTTGGTGAATTCAACATTCTTGGATGTACCCTTTGTTGCACAGAGCGTTCAATCAGGTAGATGGAGCATGAATTCCCAGAGGGTTATGTCCATATGGAGAACACATATGGGTTTTAGAAAAGAAAGAAAAACTTAATCAGGAAGTAGGATCGAGCAAACAGTGCTAAAAACTGGTCAAAATTAGAACGCATATTTCTGGCTCGGTATTGGAAGAGAGGTCGGCACCGCGATTTGGCTCTAGCGCCTAGCGCTAGGAGTGGCGCCTGGCGCCAGAGTCAAATCCTCGGCGCTAGACTCTGTTTTCTGATGCTAGTTCCTACATGCCTCAGCAGCTTTCTATGCTCAATAAAATTTTACAGTTTCGCGCAGCATTATTTCGGTCCTAGCTGTGAAAGATATTCTCCAAATTCCCTACGTGTAAAAATCCTATGTTTTTAACTCCTTACGGATGGTCTTTCCAATGAGATCTTTTTTATGCATATGACAATAAATGTTAATTAAAATTACGCACATAAAATACTTAGAACTTTTCGAGTATCATCCACTCATTCTAAATCATTGCCGAAATAAATTTCAGGAATTAAAATAGAAATCCTCCCCAGTGGAGTCGCCAAAAACTGTAGGGAATATTTCAAGCATTACCCCAAACTTGAGCCCCACTGTGATCATACACTAAAGTACGGTGGCGTCCAAAGGGAAGGAAGCTAGAACAAAAGAGTCGCCAACATGTTTTAGGAACTTGTAAACTGTTCACGAGATGAAGGTTACACCCCTTAACGATCTAGCAGATCGTCAACTCTAATAGGTATGGAACCATGACCGGTAGTTTGGGGATGAAGGTACAAATCCAACCTGAAAGAGATTGAACCTGCCCTAATAATAGGTCTCTACTTTATTCTGATCGTATTCATGTGCGCTTTCTAACTAACATGCAATCAATAGGATTACCCTAAACCTGTTTATCTATGTTGGTTGAATATTAATGCACAAATAAACTATTATTGGCGATCACTTGAATTATAATCAAACTAACCCTAAACAAGATTATTAATTATCTTATTAAGCGTGATTACAATTACCAATTCCCTTTAAACATGCATAAAAGGTGTGACCAAGAAATAACAATAAATATATATCAAGCAACATATTAATAATCATAAAAATAATTACAACAATTATAACAATAATCATAATCATGTTAAAGCATAATAATAGCAAGATCCTAGGCATGATACTAACAAGATTAATAACAAACCCTAGCATGTCACTAAGCAATAAAAATCAAATATATAGCCTTAACATGATACTAACATGAATATTAGGAAGAGAATAGTAAGCATCGCAGGAAACACAATTGTCATATTTGATATTAGAAATTATAGTTATCACCCTAAACATGATACTAGGAAGATCAAAACACCCTAACATGATACTAGGAATCATAATAACAATCTAGACATGATTTCTATATCATAATATCAATAAAATCAATTAAATCACTTACTTGGATGCCTCATACCTCTTTCTAATAACAAAATACACACGTTAGTAACTTCAAGGAAAAATATAAATCAAAACAATTAAATTAAATAATTGAGATAGAGATTTGGGCTCAGAAATTAAAACCTTTCACGTCTAGGGCAAAGGCAACTTCGAACTTGTCTAGGTGTTTCTAGATCTTGTGAATGCGGAATTTTGTATACAAAAGCTAGTTTAGAAGAGAGAGAAAGAGAGTAATCAAGAGTTTCTTGATGAGAATTGGTTAGAAGATAGAATTAGAAAATTAGAGGGTTGATGATTGAAAACGGAGGTTTTAAGAGGCTATTTATAGAGAAAGTAAAACAACTGTAGCGCCAACGATAGGATCTGGCGCCAGACGCCAGACGTAGCGCCAGACGCTAGACTCTGGCACTAGACGCCAGGAGTGGCGCCAGGCGCTGGACTCTGGCGCCAGGCATTGGTCTTGTCGCCAGGCGCTGGAATCCAGTTTTCCACGTGTTTTCTTATTTTGATAAAATTTAGCCGTACTAGAGGGCAAAATCGTATTTTCCTTAAAAACACTTTTTTATTCTGATTAAAACTCTAAAAAGTCAACTAAAGTCAATTTATCAACTGTTAATTAAATTAGGAATGAAAAGAACCTTCTAGAAGAATCTAGAAGACTATAATCAATTCTAATTGCATTAGAAATGATAAATCATATAAGGCCCTCCTCTAGATCATTGGGCCGCATATAAATATCAAACCGGGCCCAGTTTAGTAATTTGGCCATAAATTCCTCATTATTCATCGGAATTGGGCTTATAATATATCGTTGGAAAGGTATTTTCGAACCTGACCCAACTACACTATTATTGGACCCTTGTCATGGACCAAAACAAACTGGATTGGATGTTTTCTTAAAATAGGTTTTCAAAAACAGAGAGAAAGAAAAGAAATAAAAACTAACCGCAACACTAGACTTTCTACACTTTCAATTCATTCGATTATGATTCGACGTGAAAGGTACTCATCACTGGGTTTGGTTTTGGGGAGACACAAATGGGTGTCTACACGCGCCCGCGCAGAGGTCACATAATAGGCGCGCAAAACTCTCTAATTTGGCTCTGTTTCTTGAGCTTGGCTGCGCGGGTTCTAACAGGGCTGCGCGTCCACGCGGTGGCCGCGTAGCAGTCGCACAGAATTGCCTGCTTAGCTCCTTTAACTCCTCCTCGGTGACTTGAATAAAGCTCTCTGCCTCTATTAACGCCTTTGGAAGGGTGAAAACCCTCTTTTGAACAAGGTCAGACTTAAAGGTCGACCCATCCTTCAGACCTTTGAAGAAGTCTGTATAGGCTACCTCGTTAAACAACCCCTAAATCTGGATTCTTACCAAATTGAACCGTATGACGTAGGAGCGAAGCCCTTCTCTCTCTCCCTGCCGTATGGTGCTCAAGTCAAGACTTGTTTTCTTGGCAGGGATGTTCATTGAGAAGTTAGAGGCAAACAGGAAGGTAAGATTACTGAAGTTGTCAATGCACCCGGTTGGCAGGTTGCCGAACCATTATTGGGCTATGCCCTTCAACGTAGCCGGGAAACAGCGATACCACATATCATCCTCCAACCCCTACATGTGCATAAGGTTGGAGTAGGTCATGAGGTCGTCCTCCAGGTTGGTGGTTCCATCATAGGCACCTACCAACACATTTTTAACCTTGGCCGACTATTCCACCTCGGTTATTTCCTTGGTGAACGTAGAGGTTTATTCACTAAGTTTGAGCAGACGAAGACGCCAGTCCAAAAGGTTAGACATTATATGTGGCCTGCCCCCCGAAGAGGGTCGGCTGCATATGAGGAGAATATTGGCTGTAAACCGTAGGGGGTATGTACAGGGAATTCCCAATCATCTAAAGGCCAGAGTGGACGGACTTGCCGCCTGTATGGATCTCATGCAAAGATTGAGTATTCTTGACAGATGTATGTTTGAAGCTGTCTGGAAAGCTTGAGCTAGAGGCTGACTCAGAAAATTGCTGATTCCGATTTCACTCGATAACATGTCGAGCATCAGTTAAAGTCTTTTCCTACCATCCGGCTGAACAACACGGATGACCTTCCTTGTGTCCGTCTAGGGCAGAAGAATCTTTGACCAGTCAAGGGTAGGCGTAGTCTTCTCCTTGAGATGTGGAGTAGGCTGCCTGTCCCTGACTGACTACTTCCTTGCAGTTCGAGGAGATTTTTTGGGCGACTGACCCTTGCTAGAGCCAGTCGTCTTCTAACTGACTAGGTCCTTGATCTCACCCTTGAAACTTGTCATGAATTTCATGAGCTCGTCTCTGGTGACTGGAGCCTAACCTCTTGCCATCTAGGTTTCCCCTTCTGGCTGCCTGGGGGCCTGCTTGTTCCCGCCTGGCTATCTCCTCGTTCCAGGTTATCCCTGGGACGGATGCGCCTAGAATTGAATGACCCATCTTTGGCCACATATATTTCGACCTGAGTATCATCATCCTCATGGTCTGTACAGGCCTCGAGATGATCATTGGGGTCAGGAGGTGGTACAGACTCTTGAACCATCTTTGAGGTGGTCTCCCCACAGACGGCGCCAAATGTTTTGGGTGTTTTTGTCCTTCGGGAGAGTTACAGCTCGAAGACTGGTCTGACTACACTTGTACATGCAAAACAACAGAGACTCCGGGTGATTGGAGTTTTGCCTCCAACGGTCAAGTTAGAACGGGTAGGAGAATATGAAAAAGGTGCGGAAAGTAAAATGAGATCTTCTCGAATTCCGAGATCACGTGTTTTCTCCGATTTAAGAGAATGTGGGGTATGTTGTAATAAATTGTAGGTGTCCCAAAAATGGAAAAAAATCTCCCTATTTATAGGGTCATCGAGAAATGTGCCCCTGATTAGGTCACTCTGACCTAATTTTATTAGGCTGCGCCGAATTACGGTTTTCTCGGGATTTGGGACCTTGAAGGCCGCTTTTTCTCCCAGATTCTGGGAATGACATGTGTTCAAATGGGGATTGGTCCAATTTGGACTAACCTGGGTATGACACGTGTCACCACCCAGTTGGCCCACACGTGGGATGGGTAAAATTACCCAAAACAGTTGTACTGACCGAACCCACAACACCATCAACTCCAATACCCACACCACCAGCCCCAACCCCAAACGCCTTGCCACTAGCCCCTAACCCACAAACAAGCCCGATCAAACAAACCACTAAAAAAATTTAAATCGAACAAATACCTTAAAAAGTTAACAATGGCTTCGAATTTCACTTCAAATATGGATATAAAGGCCAAATTCGATCATGAAAACTCTAAAACCCCTAGATCTAGAGTTTTCATGGCTGAATTTTGCCTTAAAAACCTTAAACTTGTTTTTCGGCGACAGAGTCACCAAACCACCACTACCCACCTAGAGAAACCACCACCTCCGATGAACGAATACCGACGAAAGAACCAAGAAGACGGCTATCAACGATGGTTGCGACAAATTGTGTTCTACGAGAAAATGAGATGAAGGTTCTGGACTAGGAGAAGAAGAAAAGAGGAGAGAGAAAAAAGAATTTTTAAAAAATAAAAAAGTTTGTGGCTGGCCGTACAGTATAACCAGCCACATATGAAACTTTGTGTTATTACTTTCTCCACTTTCTCTAACTCTGCGCATAAAGAAATGAAGCAAGTATTTAAAAACGAAGTTAGTAATCAATTCAAAGTATAATTACTCTATATGCTTCTCGTATTAGAAATAAGAAATATTGTAAGTACACCTGACTCAAAGTGTACCCCGTGACGGTGTGGTGTTATCTTGTTATTGAATGCACCTAAGAAATTGCAATTGGTATGAGTTAGTCTTAGGGACGAGCATGATTCTCATCAAAAGGACCCTTTGGCGGGCCTTTACTTAATTTTCACACTTGTGAGTTGTGTGACACTCCGTGTAATCACTTTTCAATAAGTAGACTCTTTCTCCCACGCTAATCTCCTCTTCAATGGCAACTGCTTCCGCTACTTTTTCACTCATTTCTTACTCTACAAAACCCTAAATTTCATGCCTTTTTCAGACTTATATCCTGCACACTACTTCCTTCTCAGGTAATATCTTCATCTCAGCGTCTAAATTAAATCCCTTTTCTTAGATTTATTCTATTTTAATTTTCATATGATTTGAAGTTTCTTGATTGTATTTGGAACTTTGAATAAAATGAAACAACTTCACAAACAAAGTAGTGGAAATAGTGTTAGGAGGGATGAAGAAATACCCATGTCACAAAATATACCATATTCGCCAAAATCGCAAAAATATCATAGATCCTTCCCTAGATCCATAAATTATATATTCAGAGAGCAAAGATTGTTGTTTATTTTGGTGGGTATTTTAATTGGTTCAACTTTCTTCATCTTGCAACCTACTTTATCTCGAATTGGTCACCAAGATTCGAATTTTCCGAAAACAGCGGTTTCGGGTAGGTTAGGGAGTAATGGCCTGGCTTCGTATGATGGGGGTCAGGGTAATTGGATTGGTGGGAAGGTTGGGAGAGTGCCAGCCGGTATCGGAAGGCGGCGAATGAGGATTGTTGTGACTGGTGGGGCTGGATTTGTTGGGAGTCATTTGGTAGATAGGCTAATTGCAAGAGGGGATGATGTTATTGTGATTGATAATTTTTTTACTGGGAGAAAAGAGAATGTGGCTCACCATTTTGGGAATCCGAGGTTTGAATTGATCCGTCATGATGTTGTCGAACCGATATTGCTTGAAGTGGATCAGATTTATCACTTGGCTTGTCCGGCGTCTCCGGTTCATTACAAGTACAATCCTGTCAAAACGATCATATCCTTTTGCTGTTGAATTGGTGAGCTATATCTTGTATGAAGTATTTGTTTTGTGTGTGTTTATTTTTGCTTAATGATATAGAATTTATGCTAGGATCTAAGTTAGCATTTGGTTTCTTGACGTTTGCCATAATTGAAAATGTTGAGGTTCTTGACATAATGATTACAAGACCAATGTGATGGGTACCCTTAACATGTTGGGACTTGCTAAGAGAATTGGTGCTAGGTTTCTTCTTACTAGTACAAGTGAGGTATACGGAGACCCGCTTGAACATCCACAAAAAGAAACATATTGGGGTCATGTGAATCCTATAGGTAAGAAATTTTTCGCATACAGCTCAAGTTTTTTATTTTATTTTTATGTCTTCTTCTTGATTTTCTTGTTTTGTGTGTTTGAATGTCTCAAGTAGCTTTTACCTTCTAGGTGTGAGGAGCTGCTATGATGAAGGAAAGCGAACTGCCGAAACTTTAACAATGGATTATCACCGAGGTGCTGAGGTTGAGGTAATGTGACCTGTTATTAAGACTCTGGAGAAATTGAAACCTCTTTATTGAGTATATAAATACAATATAAGTTTATAAATAATTTTTTTTTTTTGAAGAAAATCTATTTAATATGGAATTGCTGTAGTATGCAACAATTGCTATAATTATCTCTTATTATAGTTTTCCCAAATGGTAGTAAGATAATACTTTCCTTCCCTTATATTCTTCTCTATTAGAGCCTTCTTCTCCAATTCCCACCCATCCCCTCTACTTTTATCGAGCAGGTGCTTCCTTTTATTCTTAGCCTTAAAGACATTGGGTCTTTACCTTTATGGCTTTAGTCAATTGGAAGGAGTTTTCATCTCTATAGCATTGATAATTGTATCCTTGTTCTCTTCTGATGGTTCTTTATGTTAGATCAGCTGATGTTTAATTTGCGTGTTGATGATTCTAGTAAGTGGTAACTACTACTTCACCTACTTAGGAAGCAATGTTTATACTAGCACTTGATGATTTGATATGTCCTAATGCTTTTCCTGCAGTTATATACTTATATGCACATGCCATGTTATTTTCGTGCATTAATCTGAAGTATACGTGTATATACAAGATTACAAGTAGCTTTTAGTGTTCAAGCTATCTTTAAGGGTCTCTCTTTCAGCTTTGAACTACCTATGACAATGTCATGTAGGCTTGTAGCAAAAACCTAGGAAGTTAAACAGTGAGCTCAACTCGTATGGTGCGTGCTTTAATGTAATTAAACTAGATGGGGAACCATATGTTTGAGCTTTTAGGCAAGGCAGAAAACCTGCTAAGTAGATCCCACTGAGGCTTTCTTTTTTACCTCCTGAACTTGCAAATGTGAGGATTTACTATTATAAGTAGCAGTTGGAATGGAAAGTTGGAGGCATACCATCTGCTGGAGACAATGATTGATGGATCATGTAGGTTCCTGCAGTAGCAGAATGATAGTCAGCCAAGCTTGACAAACAAACTCTTTTGATAGCAATTACTCTGCAGAAAAAAAACTAATCCAGTTATTCTGGATGGCATTGACTGGACTGCCAGAGTTGTTTCGCATGATTGACTAATGATTCTAAGAAACAGCAGATAAGCTGTTATGGCAGCAATGTTGATACTGCAAATCTTGTTGCTTAATAGTTGACAATTTGTTGTTCATTGAATTATTCCAGCATATGATTGCTGGTAGCTCAGCTGCCCCGAGACTGTGTGTAGCAATAGGCTGCTTATAGTTGGTTATGATTGCCTAATTGACAGAGAACTAGCAATTATAAATTTTGATGCTGTTAGACAAGTATATGCTTGTATGCTTTCTTTGTTAATCTTCTGCTTGTTATAAGCTTCATTTAGCCACTAAGTTTATACATTTTCTTTCTTTTGGAAGAGAGGAGGGAGGGGGATATTAGGGGGATGGAAAAATTGAGCGGAGACTGTTGGACCCTATCTGAGAACGTGTACATCATCTAATAAAAGGAAAGAGTAGAGAACAAAGCTGTAAATGATTTTCTTAAGACTTAGCTACTCAGTTGATGTGTATAGCGTATACCCTTTTGAAATAGCAGATTCAGATAAAGTAGTCACCTTCTATAAGTATCTGATTTGAGGAATGAAATATGTTCCATAATTGGATTAGTTAGTTGTAGAGTATATTGAAAAAATCCTTACTATATCTCTTGATCGTTTTGCTATATGGGGATTGTTGATTTTTCTATTTCAATTATAAGTATGTTGTGATTTCATTTTGTCTCTTTGCAGGTGCGTATTGCACGTATTTTCAATACTTATGGACCTCGGATGTGTCTGGATGATGGACGTGTTGTTAGCAATTTTGTTGCTCAGGTTTTGATCCTCAATCATCATTTTAAGGGAGCGAATGCTCCTGAACACATTCTGTTTGGCTGTCAGTCTAGTCTTAATGAAATTTTTTGATCTTGGTGTGATTGGCAGGCCATTCGTAAGGAACCAATGACAGTCTATGGGGATGGAAAGCAAACTCGAAGCTTTCAGTATGTCTCTGACCTGGTAAGTCAATGAGCTTATTGTGTAGTTAGCCAAGTTTGTTTAATACCTGTGATGCACCAATGTTTCTGTACTGTCTTCTGTCAAGGTCTATTGAAAACATTGAATTAGAGATACTAAGTTTTATATTGTCACAGTAGGAACAAGCTAAGCTACTTGTTCAAGCCTCTCCAATACAGCTAATTATTAATTGATTAAATTCTAAAAATTATCATGGTTATGCTTTTAATTAAACACAAGTACTTCATATCTTTCTGGCCCCACAATGCAAGAAGATAGACAATAATAACAATTTTGTACTGAACTACCTGGTTGCAGTTTGAAATTTCTTGCAACATTATAATATTTTTAATGTGTTTTGCAGTTATGAATCTTATAATCTTTATTTTACTTGTACCTGTACTTTGGCCTGTTTATGTTAAAAAATAGCTTGTCCATTTTCTTCTCATCTCCAATCTCCTTTTCACTATGAATTCTGTTGGAAGAAGTGATACGTGTTTCAGATCTCAACCAAGTCAGTGGCACTATATGGTCTGAGTTACCAAATCGCATGGTTCCTTAATGGACCATTATTTATATTCCTTTTATACACTAGATAATACATCATGTCTTATCAGGTTGATGGATTAATGGCACTGATGGAAGGGGAGCATATTGGCCCATTTAATCTTGGAAATCCTGGAGAATTCACCATGCTGGAGCTTGCAGAGGTAAACAAATGCAAGTTGTATATGTTTGTCTGTTTCTCTTTAGTTCATATTTTTATTTCTTTTTAATATTATTTAGGAAATTTTGATTTTTACCACCTTCAAATAACCACTTAATTGAATTTACCACCTCCAAAAAAAAAAGATTTACTTTACCACCACCAAAATTTCCAAAAAATCGATTTTACCACCAACTACCAGATTCCGTCCATGAATCCGTTAGTAGGGCCCACATTTTTGACGTTTCTTCTTCATCTTCCCCGATCTTCCATGTCAACCAACCAGCAACGAAATCAACTACCTCGGTTGGTCGGAATTTCGTGTGGGTTTCGCGTCTGGGTGGTGGTGGTTTCGAGTCACGATGGTTTCGCGTCTGGCTGGCGTGGTTTTTGGTGGGTGGTGGTGGTTTTGAGTCGGGGTGGTTTCGCGTCTGGGTGGCGGTTGTTTCTGGTCTGGGTTTGGGTGGTGGTGGTTTTGAGTCAGGGTGGTTTCGCGTCTGGGTGGCGGTTGTTTCTGGTCTGGGTTTGGATGGTGGTGGGGTTGGTCGTAGCTGTTAGGTGGTGGCTAGGGTTTTGAGGTCGGAAATTGGTGGAAAGGGGTAGAAATCGGTGCGGCTGTGGTGTGCGGTGCGGTGGTAGCGATTAGGTGGTGGGTTGGTCGTAGCTATTAGGTGTTGACTAGGGTTTTGAGGTCGGAAATTGGTGGAAAGGGGGTCGAAATCGGCGCGGCTGTGGTGTGCGGTGCGGTGGTAGCGGTTAGGTGGTGGGGTTGGTCGTAGCTGTTAGGTGGTGGCTAGGGTTTTGAGGTCGAAATCGGTGCTGTGGCTGTGGGTCCCTGGCTGGTAGCGGTTAGGTGGTGGGGGCTGGTTGTAACGGTTAGGTGGTGGGGGCTGGTTGTAACGGTTAGGTGGTGGGGCTGGTCGTAGCCGGTCCGGCGGTGGGGGTCCCGACGGTGGCAGCAACCATCGGTTGCTTGATGGGGATTTTTTATTTTTTATTTTGTTTTATTTATTTATTTTTTTAAAACTTAACCAATAATATGGCGACACATGTGCAAGGTAGGCCCCACTAACGGATTTTTGGACGGAATCCGTTAGTTGGAGGTGATTGGTGGTAAAACTGATGTTTAATTTTTTTATGAGGTGGTAAAGTAAATGTTTTTTTTTGGAGGTGGTAAATTCGACAAAGTCGTTATTTGAAGGTGGTAAAAATCAAAATTTCCTATTATTTACTTATTTATTTATTGGTTCTATTGTCATGGCCGGACTTAATTCTTCTTCAATTTTGTCAAAATTTCTTCTGATCAAATAGGTTGTGAAAGAAACTATTGATCCAACTGCAACTATAGCGTTCAAAGATAATACAGCCGATGACCCCCACAAAAGGAAACCAGATATCAGCAAAGCGAAAGAGCTGTTGAACTGGCAGCCCAAGGTATCTTTAAGAGATGGGCTACCTCTTATGGTAGCTGATTTTCGGAATCGGATTCTTAATCAGGATGAAGGCAAAGCACACTAACAAAAAAATGAGCAAAAACTATGTATGTATAGTGTGCAATAGCAGTTTGGTTATTAAGGTGCTGTAATCCCATCTTAACTTCTTTGTGACGTTGGGAGAGAAGGATTCTGGCAATGTGCCATAGAAGAATCCGAGGAACGTTTTGTATGCTCATTGCAGTCTTGCTCTGTTGACTAAAAATATTTTTGTGTTTTTATACTTATTATAGAATAATCTTGTAGAAAGCTTATTGTATCTTATTGGTTATAATTTTTTCAAATGTTTACCAAATTAAGGCAAAAGTCAAAAGGCCTCGGCTGAATTCAAATTTTATCTTTTAAGGCAAGAGTGCATGACACATTGTGTTGCCCATTTGTCTACAAATAATCTTCCTGTACTTTTTTTTTTTGAATGCCTACAAAAATTGTTCCTATGGATAAAAATTGTTCCTGTACTTTTTTTTTTTTGAATACCTACAAAAATTGTTCCTATTACTCAACCCATGTAAATATGTAATGTGAGCCCTTTCATTTTACTAAATTCAACAATATATATTCTCTAATCTAATTGGTACTCGTAGATTATTTGTGAATAAAGGTTCTTGTTTAATTCAATGTATTAAATCTGTTACGTATAGTTAGCATGCTATGAATCCTTAACGATCCCAAAGTGTTGAGAACGATTATCAGTCCCTAACTTGGAAAAAGAGGGGAAAACGAATGCGAGCTCCACTTGGACGGAAAAATGGATGGTACCCGTGTTTAGGCAAATCTTAGTAAGGTCATCTTGGAATTTGCTTAGGGATTTGGGGGTAATAACAATCAAGCTACAAATATCAAATACAATAACCAAGAACTATAATAAAGCATTAGATAAACAATTATATTAAAAGAGATTAAGTTTAGAGATACAATACTGAGAAAGGTCAAGCTTCCTTGATCAGCAAGGGCACAATTATGAGAGAATAAGTAGAGTAATCAGTTTATATTGATGTATGTGTGCGCGTACATGAGTATTATAATGTCTAGCTATACTATTTATACCTAAGAACAACTAGGGTTACAAAGATATCAAATATATTCAAACGTCGGAGATCCTCTTGATTTTATCTTGTTTCCCTGTTCAGCAGGTGTATTCTTGGCAAGTATTTTCGTGATTGATATTCTGATCTTGTTTGCCATACTTGTTCTAATCAAGTCGTTTTGCTTGATTTGGTGTATTCTTTGGTCATAGGATGATGCCCTAATTATATTGGGTTGCTTGATAACACGGGCCCAACAATTGCCCCTAATTTTTATGTTTAAGCATTGAGGATGAAAATTACCTGCAGGGAGCCATTGGAGAATTTTCAAATTTTGGAAATTATTTCAACGGTTAACAAAAATAGGGAACGTGGTGGCGGTTTTAAGGCAAGTGCTTCGATAACTGTGAAGGGCGGTTTATTTCTCTTGCTATATTCATTGGGTGTGCAGGCTCACATCAAATCAATTTTACTCTTTGTCCCAATTTCGAATTTTCTTCAAGTACTTTCTCTCTCTTCTTTGTCTTTTTATTTTTTTGCTTCCTTTGTGTTTTGCGATGGGTGTTACTGTGAGATTGGTGTTTGTTGGGGCTGATGAGAGTGTAAAAAAAACCGACTCTTGTTGCGCAGCACGTTTTCCCTGCTAAGGATGTCTATCCTTCTCATATGACGAAGGATGATGTTTAGAAAATCGCCACTATTGCGCAATTCCTTGATGGTGTGGTGGTGAAGATCCCATCTTCTAGGGAGAGGGCGGACTGGAATGCCCCAGGTTGGGTGTGTTTCTTTGAGTACCCCTTTGTAATTGGGCACACATTCCCTTTTTCTTCTCTTGTTTATCAATTTCTGTCTAAGGACAGGGTTTCACCCTGTCAGTTATTGCCCCAGACTTGGAGTGTTTTGTGAATTCTTGATTTGCTGAATGTGAAGTTAGGTATAGAATTGATGTAAAGGATTTGTGCTATCCTTTCACAATTATGACTAGTGTTAAAGGTCGGGTTGGGCTTCGTTTGAAGGATGGTGTTGATCCTTTGGTGACGGACTTGGAGAAAGTGTTTGATAAGAAGTGGTATCACAGGTTTTTCTTTGTGAGGATTGATTCATTGGGTGATGACAATGATTTCTTGATTGACACTTGTAGGGAATATTTCAAGCATTACCCCAAATTTGAACCCCACTGTGATAATACACTTAAGCATGGTGGCGTCCAAAGGGAAGGAAGCTAGAGCAAAAGAGTCGCCAACAAGTTTTAAGAACTTGTAAACCACTCACAGGGTGAAGGTTACACCCCTTAACGATCCAGGAGATCGTTAACTCCAATAGGTCTGGAACCAAGACTGGAAGTTCGGGGATGAAGGTACAAATCCAATCTAAAAGAGAAAGAACCTGCCCTAATAATAGGCCTGTACTTTATTCTTCTCTTATTCATGTGCGCTTTCTAACTAACATGCAATCATTAGGTTAACCCTAAACCTGTTTATCTATGTTGGTTGAAAATTAATGCACAAATAAATCTATTATTGGCGATCACTTGAATTATAATCAAATTAACCCCAAACAAGATTATTAATTATCTTATTAAGCGTGATTACAAGTACAAATTCCCTTTAAACATGCATAAAAGGTGTGATCAAGCAATAACAATAATATAATCATAATAACAATCATAATCATGTTAAAGCATAATAATAGCAAGATCCTAGGCATGATACTAACAAGATATTAAGAAAGAAAATAGGAAGCATTCTTTTAATCATATTTGATATTAGGAATTTTTAGTTAACCCTAAACATGATACTAGGAAGCAATAAAACATCCTAACATGATACTAGGATTCAAAATAACAATCTAAGCATGATTTCTATATCATAATATCAATTAAAAACAATTAAAGTACTTACTTGGATGCCTCGTACCTTTTTCTAATAACAAAACACACACGTTAGTAACTTCAAGGGAAATAATGAAATTAAAGAATTAAATTAAATAATTGAAATAGAGATTTGAGACCAAACCCTCAGAAATACCAAACCTTTCACGTCTAGGGAGAAGGCAACTTCGAATTTGGCTAGGTATGTCTAGATCTTGTGAATGCGGAATTTTGTTTGTGAAAAGTTGGTTTAGAAAAAAGAGAGAGAGAGAGAATCAAGAAATTCTTGATGAGAGTTGGTGAGAATTAGATGGAGAATTGATGGGAATTGATGATTAAAAACGGAGGTCTAAGGACGCTATTTATAATTAAAACAGTCCGGATTTGATAAAAAAGAATCGAAGTTTGCAAAGGAATAAAACACGTCGCTGTTGCCATAACAGCCCCTGTCGCTGCACGACAGGGTTTGTCGCGAGGCGACAGCCTAACGTTCGGCGCTGCAGGCGATTTTTCCACACGTTTTCTATTTTTTGAAAAAATTAAGTCGTAAAAGTCTATACAAGGGGTAAAATCGTAATTTCATTTGAAACACTTCTTTTATTGCAAATAAAACTCATAAAACTTAATTATCAATCCTAATCACATTAGGATTCAAAAGAACCTTCTAGAATATTCTATAAGGCTATAATCAATCCTAATTGCATTAGGAATGATAATTCATAATAGGCCCTCCTCTAGATCATTGGGCCGCATATAAAGATCAAACCGAACCCAGTTTAGTAATTTGGCCATAACTTCCTCATTATTCATCAGAATTGGGCTTATGATATATCGTTGGAAATATATTTTCAAGACCTATCCAACTACAATATTATTGGTTCCTTGTAATGGACTAAAATAAACTGGATTGACTATTTTCATAAAATAGAATAGGTTTTCGAAAACAGAAAGAGAGAATTTTATAAAAACTAACCGCAACACTAGACTTTCCACACTTTCACATCATTCTATTATGATTTGACATGAAAGGTATTTACACCGGGTTTGGTTTTGGGGAGACACAAATGGGTGTCTATAGAAGCCCCCACTTTGACTTAGTTTGGAGAAACGTAAGTTTCGAAAATAAAAGTCAAAGTATCATTAGGATGGAGAATGATTTAGAACGTTCTGCGATCCTAAATCATTCTTGTAATTCCGATACCTGCAAATTATTGTTAGTTAAACAGATAAGAGAGTTAAGAAACGTGTATCTTGCACCGTCGAGCACACGTCTTTGAAGGTAACCGGTTTGTTGCTGCATTTTCCGTTGTGACAACCTTTCACAAGCTAGGGAACACTATCTTGATGTTTTGATGTTGTGGTCGTGCTTTGCTGCTGTTGATGCTCACACGTCTCTGAACAAAAGTGCTTCTTTTGTTTATTACGTCCACGCGTCTCTGAACAAAAGATCTTTGATGATATGTCCACGCGTCTCTGAACAAAAGAGCTTCGATGATATGTCCACGCGTCTCTGAACAAAAGAGCTTCAATGATATGTCCACGCGTCTCTAAACAAAGAGCTTTGACGATCTTCCTCAAGCTAGGAGATACCGCCTGAAGACTGCTACGCCTGTAACTGCCTCCAATTTCCGCTCTAATAGTCTTCTGCAAGCCAGAGAATACTATCGAAGATTGCATTGCTTGAAACGATCGTCTACCGCTTTGTGACCATCTTCCGCAAGCCAGGGAACATGATCGAAGATTGCTCCGCCTGAAGCCATCCTCAATTGTTGCTATAATATTCCAAAGAAAATTACCGAAGATTAACGCTTGTTGATCCTTAATGCTGCTTGAATTTTGTTGTTGATGCTTTAGGTGATGACAATCCTCTTTTCTTCGGGAACAGTTGTCAACACGACTCTTGTATGATGTATGACAATCCGATTAAGGGAAAGTTATCAATGCCACGTAACAATTCATCCTTGGAAATGTTGCTACGATGAAGCGACAATCCGTATCTCGGAAAATTTGCCAAAATCCAACTTTGGGAAAAGTTGTCAATGCTTCGTAACAATCTGTCATAAGAACTTTGCTACCATCGACAATCCACATCTTGGAATATAACTCTTGAAAGAAATCCACCTTGGAAATTCGCCAATGCTATGCGACAATCCTTTTAGGAAAATATTGCCACAATTGACAATCCGCGTCTTGGAACATTTGCAAAAAAGAGTCGATCGACAATCCACTTCGGGAAAATTTGCCACTTACTGAAATGAATGACAATCCACATTTGAGGAACCTTTGCCAAAATTTATGATGAATAGAGACCTAGAAAATCCTTTGGGAAATTTTGTCATAGGGAATTGGGTGTATGACAATCCGATCTCGGAAAAATTGTCAAGGATGACAATCCGAACTTGGAAAAAATTGCCAAACAGAGAAATAGTAAGACAATCCACTCTTGGAAACTTTGCCAGAGATGACAATCCAATCTTGGAAAAATTGTCGTTGAAGAAGATGCGCGACTATCCATATTTTGGAAATATTTTCAGTTGGGGATGACAATCCAATCTTGGAAAAATTGTCGTATAAGTGCTTACTTTTGAACCGATGCCTTGGTGCTTGTAATGAGCCAATGCTAAGGCGCTTAAGCTAAGTGAGACGATCGTCGTCAGGTCAATCACTTACTGCGATTGTAATCAAACTGACTACTAATCATGTCAATTGGATTATAGGGGCTAACTAGCGTACCAAGGAACTCGAAATTTTTGTATGAGGTTCGCATAATCCAATATGGCACCATGCATCTCGTCGTTGTACCGGCGCTTGCTAGAAGACTTTGTCGCCCTGTTCTCGCTCTGTCGTCAGGCGACATTTTTTGTTGCCAGGCGACATCCTTGTCGTCTGATGTTGGAGCCAGGTTTTCATTCGCAGCTTTTCGAAAAAAATCCGGGAATGTTCTTGATCACTAGAATTTACTTGCATTTATATTTTGGACTATAGGACTTTGATTATCTTTCTTTAGGGTTGACCTAAGACTTAGTGTTGCTTGACTCATTGACTTGACATGACTCTAGGTATAAACTTGACTTAATGATGACTCACTTCGTGTGACTCGTGTGTGCATAGTGTTGACTCATGAAGCTCGATATGTACATGACTTGAAATGCTGAAAAACAAAAATTTCAGTCATTTTTGTGGAGGGTACCGACTTTCTCCTAAAAATGAAAAACGCGAAAAAAGAAAGAAGCGATGTTTTTGAAGGTTCATGTTGAATGAGCTTAATCTGTTAACATTGTCTCTCATAGTACAAGGATTGTAACATCTTAGACTATCCTAGTTGACTCGATAATGAAAGTATTTAGGTAGCTTAGGCCCGGAGGCTAAGTACTTCATACTTTGTGATGCAATGATGATTGATCTTGATATGACAAGGCATGCTTTAGCGTTGTGTTAAGATTTCATGACAAAGGGTTCTTAAGGGAAGTATATTTGGTCATGGATCTATGTAGTGTGTGAAAAGTACACTATGGTTAGGCCGCAAGGGCTAAGTGTGTGGAAAAATATATTGAAAAGAGTCAAATGGTGATGACTAGCTATTAGGCTAGGTAGGCTAATAATGTAAGGATCAAGCCCCCAAGTCTAGCTCTAAATGAAAGGGGATGAGCATTAGAAATTCCTAGATATGATCAATTATGAACGTATATATGAATGCATTTTTATTACGGCCGCACCTCGATGTGAGGTTGCTTATGTATCCATTAGGAATCAGGCCGAACGTAGCTCTAGCCGAACCTCGCGTAAGTATGTGTATACCACAAAGAGGTCTTTTAAAGGTTGTAACTTGGTTAGGCTAAAGGTTTGAAGAAGAAGGGGATAAAGGCTCAAGACCCTAGATAAGCCCCCAAGGTGTGCAACCTTGCTTTTGAATCTTTGTATTTTTATGCTTGAGTTTTCTCCTTTTTTGAGCTCTTTCTCTTTTTATTTTTGCTATCTTTTTTGTGTTTTTGCAATTTTTATTTTGAACCTTTTTTTATAAGTGTGGGCAATCCCGATCATGTGGTCTATCACTCACTTGGCATTCATGTTTCTCAGGCATGGTACCGAGCACTCAATAAGAGACGCAATCTGAGACGTGTTCTTATCAAAGACATTAGAACACTTGCCCTTTTGTACACTTTTATTTATTTTTTGCTATTTTATTTATTTTGATCTTTTGATATCACTCAAGCTTTTTAAAATTGCATAAGTTGCACACCATCCCATCCCAAGGTTAGGTAGATGTATGTGGATTGAAAAATGAAAGGTCTATCGTTAGACAAAGCTCAAAGTGGTGTATGAAGAAAGGATTATATATTTGAAAGGGGGAAAGGAGATACGATATGGCTAAAAGGGGTGCCTCAAATCATTGGTATACCTTGTGCTTAGTTTGGCATTTTTTTTAATTTTTTTTTTTTTTTTTTTTTTTTTGTGCAATGTCATGATCATATGCAAGAAATAAAATGCTCATTTTTATTAAAGGAAAAAGAAAAAAAAACCTACAAAATAAAGTCTAAGGAATAAAAAGAGTGCCTATGCTATACTTATTGGGGAAGGGTTTGAAAAAAGAAGAAGAAAGCATGAAATCTTGGCGAGAAGCTTGCCTTGTGCATTTGTTTCATCATTACCCTTTTTTTTTGTCAATCACATGGCTCAAACTCGATTCAACATGCATGGATAGAAGAAGGTAGGAAGAATGAAGTTTGTGATATGGAGAAAGCATGTAGAGAATGTAAAGATGATGTAGATGGAGAGATGAAAAAATTAGGAATAAAATGTACCCCCAACTCAAATGACGGAAAAAACCAACTCATGCATGAACCTAAGACATGGTCATGGTGACATATAAACAAAGTGTGTGCTACGACTAGTGAGTGTAGGTGACATGTTAAGACTTGTGTCATGACCATGTGGCTAGATTATGTGACTAGACTCGAACAAAGACTAAGTTAAGACTTCATGTATATGCATTAAACTGGACATGTTATGGTATTTTAGTCATAAATTTTAATCTGTGACTCTGATTGGGATGAAACCAACGCTAAATTAAAGATACAACTTGGGGCTACAGATCAATAGGACGACTCGTAGTTCTTCCTAGAACCCCGGCTATGACCAAAACAAGTTGACGCTTGTGCAGTATACGGGAAAAAAATCTGGGTTGACTTAAAGGAACTATGACTCGATTTAAGGTATATTTTTTTTAGCTCAAATTAATTAATCAATTAATTAAGAAAATCCCTTTAGTCATTGGTTAGTTTATTAAGACTTATTTACAAACACAAGTCAAACCAAACGGTTAGTTTAGTCGCATAATAAGTATGCACAAGTAAGAGATGCACAAGTAGTCAAGTAGTCACAACATGACGCAATGAGTTTGCAACCTAACCATGGCTCTAGTTCTCTAAAGCTCAGGATATGGGTTAGTCAAATAGGGTCCATGGTTATGAGTCCGGATGCACTGCGCGGAAGCCTTACCTTTGGAAGGGTTGGTGCGTGTGGATGGGACCCCGCGAGTTAAACTCGCTTCCATGGTTTGGTGAATTTAACATTCTCGGATGCACCCTTTGTTGCTCAGAGCGTTCAATAGGGTAGATGGAGCATGAATTCCTAGAGAGTTATGTCCATATGTAGAACACATATGGGATTTAGAAAAGAGAGAAAAACTCAATCAGGAAGTAGAATCGAGCCAACAGTGCTAGAACTAGTCGAAACAAGAAGGCAGATTTCTAGCTCGGTATTGGAAGAACAAGGCGCCAGGCAACAGAGTCCGTCGCCTAAAAATAGCTCTATCGCTAGACGAGAAACTTTTTGCCAGACGACAAGGCCATTTTTCAGGCGACGATCGCTGTTTTCTAGATGCTAGTTCCTACATGCCTCTGCAGCTTTCTGTGTTCTTAGAATTTTCCAGTTTTCGCAGTATTATTTCGATTCTAGTTGTGAAAGATATTTCTCAAATTTTCTAGTGTAAAAATCCTATGTTTTTTACTCATTACGGATGGTCTTTCCAATGAGAACCTTTTTTATGCATATGGAAATAATGTTAATCAAAATTACGCACATGAAGTACTTAGAACTTTTCGAGTCTCATCCACTCATCCTAAATAATTGCCAAAATGAATTTCAGGAATTAAAATAGAAATCCTCCCCAGCAGAGTCGCCAAAAACTGTAGGGAATATTTAAAGCATTACCCCAAACTTGAAACCCACTGTGATAATACACTTAAGCATGGTGGCCTCCAAAGGGAAGGAAGCTAGAGCAAAAGAGTCGCCAACAAGTTTTAGGAACTTGTAAACCGTTCACAGGGTGAAGGTTACACCCCTTAACGATCTAGGAGATCGTTAACTCCAATAGGTCTGGAACCAAGACTGGAAGTTCGGGGATGAAGGTACAAATCCAATTTAAAAGAGAAAGAACCTGCCCTGATAATAGGATTTTTCTTGTACAAATCCAAGTTGTTGTGTCCTGTTGAGACTGTACTATTGTGTGTCTATTCTTATGCCGGTTGGATTTTTCTTGTACCTGTTGGACTTTTCTTGTACTTGTTGTTGAAATTGTATTGCTGTTATGTTATAACTGGCTAAATTTACTTTTATTCGTCTTGCTTTTCGTAGATACTTCTAGGTCACTAATTTAAGGTCCTATGATCTGCTTAGTTCTTCTTCCATCTTGGGTCGCATCAGATCGCGGGCTTCTTCCAGGACACCCGAGGATGTTCCGGCTAATGTGATTCCGTTGAGTAGTGCCCCTTCTCCACCTCCTCCTAGTAACCTTAAGAGGAAGTTGGAGATACTTGTTGATGTTGATGTTGCCAATTTCTCCTATGAATCTCTGGCTCCTCATGTGGGCACTTTGCTTTTCCGGGCCTTTAAGGAGCGCTAGTCTTCGCAAACCTTTGCTGACCTTTCTCAAGAGGCTTCTAGAGGCTGCTGTGCAGTCCTTCCAAGTATAGTATACTCCCAAAAAAATCAACAAAATGGGAACGACAGACTGTTTTATCCTTACTCTGTTGTGTGTTTGTGTAGAGTTTTCAGTCGTGCTTAGGCGTATTGAACAAGGTGTCAGAGTTCACTCGGGTTTATGATGCCATGAAGAAGGAACGTGACACTCATTCTGACAAGTATAAGGCTGATGCTCTTAAGGTTAACGGACTAAGCACAAGGCGTGCCTTGCTGAACGGGATGGGTTGAAGGGTACCTTGAAAAATGTTGCGAATGACTCTTTATGAGGCTAGCTACTACTTTGGGAATGCACGCTTGGAGATGATGGAGGATTATTAGCAAGGGAAGCATGAAGCGTGGGACTATGCTGCTGAGAAGGCTGCTTTTGAGAAGACTTTTCCTGAGGGGATTGCTGCTCCTGGCTCGTTGCTGTTGAGTTATGCTGACAAGGAAGTTAACTCCCCCATGAATGTGGATGCTAAGGATGGCCCTGGAGATGGAAAGACTGCTGCTTAGGAGGAGGTCCCTATTGACAACACTGGAGAGAATTAGTTTGGTGTTGTGTCACCTATTTATTCAGAACAATATTTATTTTCTTTTGAAGTATGTTTTTACTGCCTTAGTGCAGTTGGATATTTTTATTTTGTGCTGCCTTGTTGCAGTTGGATGCTTTGTTTGTTTTGTTGCTTTATGCAACTAAGTAATTTCAGTACCTTGTTATGCTATGTGTGCTTTGTGTTAACTTGTGTTTGTCATTGTATTGCAATTGTATTGCAGTTGTATTACAGTTGTACTACAGTTGTGATGTAATATTGCTTACATGTATTTGCCATTGGCGCTTACTTGCTCTGTAGGGAAGGGTACTTGCAACGATGATATGTCTCTCTTCCCTTTGCATAACATTATTTTCCTTGCAAAAGAAAATAGGGTGAGGGGTGGCCATGGGTTTCTCCAACAGCCCTCCGATGCTTAAATCAGTACTCGTAATAAAACACTAGTACAAAACTGACCTCAAGTAACACTCAAAAAGTGTTATATAATGTGTTAAAAGTGTTATTATAGACAATAGGTAACACTTTATTGGGTGATACTTCCGCTCATGTTCCCTAAGATCTTATGTAACACTTTGAGTAACGTATGGTAACACTTTCAATAGTAATACTATAAACCCTCTTATGTAACACATTTTACATTATTAGTATGATTTTGAAAGTGTTACCTTTTCTTTTCTTATGTAACACTTACTTGTCTTTGGTAACATTTTTCAATCATATAGTATCACCTTATTCGATATTATGTATCACTTTTCAAAATAATGTAACACTTTGTTAATTATTATGTAACATTTTTCAATCGTCTTTTGACGTATATTACCACTTTATTTGACATTATGTATCACTTTTTGCAAACTAATGTAACACCTTATTAATAAATAGGTAGCATTATTATTATTATTATTATTATTATTATTATTATTATTATTATTATTATTATTATTATTATTATTATGAAAAATATAAAAATAATATTAACAACTATGAATGAGAAATTAACATATATGATAGATAAAATTCATATTGAAACAATTTCATAATTCTTTCATAAAAAATCCATAAACATCAATTTTAATGTTTGGCTAAACAAGATAATAATCCAAACATAAATAAAATCAACTTCGATCTCTACCTAAAAAAAAGTGAGAAAATAAGAAAAACTTAGAATTTCAAAAAATATTCAGTGCACTTTCAGTAAAAACAGCCGAAAGCTAGCATAACGACAGCAATAGCAACAAAAGCTACCACCAGATAGCAATATGTAACAGCAAACAACAATAACAGGCAACAAAAAAAGCAGTAACAACATCAAAATATAGCGTTTGCAGCAGCAAAAGCAACAACAGCAGTAGAACAATAGTAGCAGCAGTAAAAAAGCAGTAGCAACAGCAAAACAACAGTAATAGTAAGTGACAGTAGTAGCAAAACGACAGTAACAGTAAGAGAGATTTGCTACGTTATCAGTTCACCGCTTCACCCTCAATCTTCATCAAGCTAAGTGTATACTCTTTAGTCACTTTCTTACATTTTTTTCGTTTGTTTAGATCCCTTCATTGAATGTTTCATTTCATAAACCATGGATGTAACCCCCCTAATTCTTCATTCTTATTCTATTTTCTTCTATCCTTGCTTGTCTTTGTTTCTCAAAATCTGCCATCTCAACCTTGCTTCCTACAAAGAACACACAAGATAGAGTTGATGAACATTGGTGATAAACATATTTGGAAGATAATTAGAGTATCAGACCCCTAGCAGCAAAGAGACTAACTATCTTTCATGTATGAAAAAACAGGCTTTGAATAAGAGCAGTATTAGGCTATATCATGTTCACAATCTATAGCAGAACCAGTTTTTTAGCTACTGTCTGCCAAATACTCATCAGAATCAGAGTTATGCAGTAAGGTAAATGAGCTTCTTTAACTCAAATGCAGAGCAGAGTAATATGAGTATTGTAGGCGTTGTTTGAAGCGCGCCTACATTAAAGCATGTTGTAAATATGCTTAGCACTCATAGGAAGTGAGAATTGATATATACGATTAGGGACAACGATTAGGGACAAGGAAAGTAGGGAGCTGCCAACAAGTTTTTAAGGAACTTGTAAACCATTCACGGATCATAAAAAGGCAACCATGATAAAGGGACAACGATAGGCACCAACGATTGACCCGTAAAGGTTACACCCCATTCATAATCCATGAGATTACTAACTCCATATGGTTCGGAACCACGAAAGGAGGATCGGGGATGATGGTACAAAGTGAGTCATGGAGTCACATTCGCCCGTATTGGCCTCTACTCGATTCTTATAGTGAAAAGCATTCTTGCGATCTCAAAGGCATGCAAACAAAATATTCAATTTGCTCCAAACTATTATTAAGCTAAATTGGTTATATATTAATGCAACATATAATTCTAAAATATTTTGATCACTTAGTTTAATAACAAGATGAAAAAGGAATCTAAACTGGTCATTCATAGGCTAAAGTCGTATCACCCAATCAAAAGTATTACCTAAAACCACTAACTAAATATAGATAGAGAAGTAGGGTCGAATCCACAGGGAAACAAGTCTTTCTATTCCTAATTATTTATTATAATCTAAATTATTAAAGTAACCAAGAGTTGTTATTTAAAGCAACTATATATACTACGAAGAATATGAGTAGGGTGAAATAAAAGTAGGAGGAAACCAATAAATAAAAGACCTAGGGCATAGGTTCACCAATAAATAATATTCCAGGGTAAAACATAATAATCAATCATCAATGCATCAATTAACCAGATCATAAAGGGCTTTCGCCACGTATTACAATCACATAATTAATCTACCGGTATTAAATCTCATCTCTCGAATCTCGAATTAACCATTTATAAATTAATTCCACCTATTGAAACTAGGCCTTAATATTATTTCTCATCTCTCAAATCTCGAATCAATATTGCGTTACTCATACAATTAAACCAGCGCTAATCTAATTGCATAACATCAAATCAATCAATAAGAAATCAATCAAATATTAACAATTAACAATAATAAATTACCCCTTCATATTAATCATGGATCCCCACAACCCTAGAATTAAACTAGTCGTGTATGATTAAAACTAAACTAAACAAAGCAATTAAATTAAGCATAAAGATTAGTAAGAACAAGAAATCAAAGAAAATAATAGTCAACTTATGATCGTAAAATAAGAAAATAACTAATACTAATGAAAACAAAATTGACGAAAGAAACAAAACTCAATAACTAATGGAAGCTGTTAAAGTGCATCCAAACTAAAAAGAATAAAAGTCAACTTTAAAGAATAAAACTATGAAATCCCACTTAAACTAAAACTAAAGAAAGACTTACGTAAAAATAAAGAACTAAAAAAAAAAAAAAAACTTATATCACTCCCCCCTAATACTCTATCCTTTTTATAAGGAAAAATAACTCAAACGTTGCGTGAATCTGAAGGCCACTAAAGTCGGAAGCCCACTTAAGGAAAGCTGGAGTAAGGCCCAAGGAAATCGAGCCCATCAGCTTAAACGTGCCTCATCTAACCCAGCCAGTTTATGCCCGATTGGGCGCATCCATTTATCACGCCCAACAGGTTTCAACTTGGGCTTTTAGAGTTTATTAGCCCGAGTTTCTTCTGAAAATTTTACCCTACACCCTAGTGTAGGGTAAAATACCTACACCCCCCCTCAAAACTACATTGTTTTGTAGCTAGTGTGGGTAGCACTTACGAACAACTTTGATTCTTTTTTTTTTTTTAAAAAAAAAATCCATATTTAATTCCTTCCTTTCTTATCATTCAAGCTATGTATATATATGATTTCAAACCATATATTTTCTCTCTCCTCAATTGATTGTAGTACCTTCATTCTCTCCGCTCAATTCATCTTCTTCATTTGATTTTCATACTAATTTTTCAGTTTATTTTTTACGATTTTGATAATCGTTGTTGATCATCAATGTCTAATTCTTCCTCTGCCCGATTTCGACGTGATTGCGAAAGTGTGTTTCCATCTGGAGTTCGATTCATTGATTCGTTTGTTCAACAATGTATGATCATAATTTTGTACTTTTTGATTATCAATACTGTGTTATGTGGATGTTTTGTTTAATTCTACATAATTTTGTACTCGATTTTGTTGCTTCAATTTATGTGTAATATGTTTTCATTGCTTCAATTTTGATATTTTGATTATGATGATGATGAACATTTTTGGATTGTTAATACTCTGTTGTGATGACGATGAACATTTTATGTTCATTTTCGATGTCATATTGATCATTTGTTTTTACAATTTTTTTCATGATAATATTATGTGTTAAAAATTTTCAAATTGAACATGTGCAGTTTCGTTATTGAACATTTTATGTATTAACTATTGATCATTTTTGAAACCCTTTATGTTCACTTATAATTGTATATTAATAATGTGTGCAATAGAAAAAAAAGGGTGATATTGTTGATGAAGAATCACTTAAGTCTAAATTAACAATTTAAATCCAAAGAAGAACCTTTTGAAATCTATAACGAATATGCTTTTAGGAACGGTTTTGGAATTCGAATTGGGAAGAGTAAGAGGAGAAAAGACAATTCATTTTTTATTAAAAGATTTGTTTGTTGTAGTAAGAGTTATAAAGATGATAGGTGTAGGAATAATAGTGTTATGATAAGTGTAGGCTTATAGTGAAGCACTCTTCAGTCCAGCATATCTGGTGATTTAAATATTTCATCTCTTGGGTTTTGTTTTCTAATCTATTTATATAAGTATTTGTAATTGAACATTTATTGATTTAATATTGATCATCAATTAACTTTTTTTTGCGGGCGAAGGATTTAAATGTTGTTGAAGGTGTTTTTGTTGTTCAAGCTTGTTCTAACGTTTTTACAAATAAAGGTGTTGTTGGTGTTAAAACTAATTCTCAACTTTCCAAGAGTTCCAATTCATACTAATGCGTCTACAAAATCTCAAACTGGTTATTTTGTTCCAACCATAGTTCTTGGCATTGTTCAAACTTCAACTCGGGATTGTTCAAACTTCAATCGAGAAATGCTGAAACCCCATTCCAGAAATGTTCAATCAACAAATGTTTAAGTTATTCCTCCCACGGTTCCAATAAATGATCAAGGTGCTCTTGTTCAAAGTTCTTCAAGTGCTAAAGACATAAGAATTTGTTTCTATATAGTACCTTTTTTAGTATATTGTTTTTGTAAATTCAACATATATAAATGATTATTTATTAATTTGAAAATGAACAAAAGTAAAGAACCAACAACCAATTCATAAAACCTAAATTTTTTTTTTTTCATACAAATAAAGATTAAAATGAAATATCAATTACAATAATTCTTTTAACAAATAAAATCTATAACTCTATTTTCCTTCAAAAAAAAAACATCTATAAAACTATTTATAAGATATAATCATATACACATTCATAAATGAACATATACACACATTCATAAATGAACATATAACATGTACTATTCCTTTGCAAACTTTCTTGCTTATCTTCTATTTAACCTAGATTTACGCTTTGTTTGGATAGCAAAGAAGGAAGGAAAAGAAGGGGAGGGAAAATGGAGGAAGGGAAGGGAAAAGAAAGGGAGGGGGAGGTGAGCTCCATTTTCCCTCCAAATCTCTCCAATTTTGGAGAGATTATGGTTATTATAGAGAGAGGGAAAATGGATCCCTGACCTCTCTTTTCTTCCCCTTCCTTCCCCCAATCTTTTACCCAAACAAGAGATTTTGTCCCCTTCATTTCTCTTCTCTTCTTTTCCTTCCATTTCTTCCTATTAAAACAAAGTGTTAGTGTTTTTCTTCAAATAGCATCAGTTCCGCATCCTTGCTTCATAATTTGGTCCACCTGTTGAACAAAATGAATTAATAAATGTTAATTATTATATATACTGCTTTATAAATGAACAATATATCTTACATTATTGAACATTTATCACTTTTACAGTGTTTGGTTTCAAATCACAAATCTAACTCTCATTAAGTTTAGTAGCGAAGGTTTCTATATGCTTCATAATGTATACTCCGCAGTTTGTATAATCACCGTTGTTAAGCCATTTTATCTTCTCCAAAACAACTACATATTCTTTAATTCCATGTGCAAATTTATATCAAATGTGTAACTTTGGACATCACTACAATATAGCTAGATTGGTTGTAAGATATTAGTTTTAATGCATACAAATGAATATTATCAATATTATAGATGTGCATAATGTAAAAAGAAATGAACATTCGTTTAGGCATATAAATATATATGTAAACTGAAATGAACCAATATTAACATATATTTTAAAATGAACATTACTTTATATGTAAATGAACATTATGAATTTCATAAATGATCAAAAGGTTTCATAGAATGAATAAGTCAGTTTCTCAACTTAAATGAATGAATATTTATGCATTTCATAAATGTGCATAACGTATCATAAAAATGAACATTTTTTATTTAGGCATATAAACTCAAATCTAAACTCAAATAAATTCAAATATACAAATGAACATTTATAATTCAGTATATGTTCATATATTACCTCGGAATCGTAGAAATGTTAACATCTATACCATAAGACTTTTTAATATCTTTTAAAAGTTCTAGATCTACAACTTGAGACTTTTGTTCGTTGTTTTTTTTTTTTTTTTTTTTTTTTTTTTTTTTTTTAATTTTTCTACTCTTGTTTAAATAGGTTATTTAAATAATACTTACGTTTCTTCAGAATCTGCCTTGTTGTGTTCAACGAACAAGATTCTTCTCTGAATCATCATTCTCTTTATCTCTCTACTTTGAAACATATTTTTCGGTTCTAAAAAAAAACACAAAACACAATAGATTTTAATGATTTTTGCATAAAATAGTTCTAATCAAGTTAGATTATGTTTCCAAACATGTAATTTCAAAATAAAATAGAAAAAACTAGGGTTCGTACAAAAAATTGTAGTAAAATTACTTACTCTTTCTGTGAATGTTGTTGCGATTGTTGAATTTCTTCGCAAATGTATACATTTGAAGCAATTTAGCAGTATTTTAAAGCAATTTCGTAGTATTTTGAAGCAATTTCGTAGTATTTTGAAGCAATTTTGGTTCAAATTTTTTGGTTTTGATGAGAGAGAAAGTCTAGAGAAATAAAGAAGAAGGTTTTAGAGAGAAAATGATTTGGTGGGTAGTTACTGCAGTTAATGGGTTATGGGATATGTGGGTAATATGATAAACACGTCGTTTAAAGGGGGGTGTAGGTACCCCTACCTACACTAGGGTCTAGTGTATACCAATTAAGTTTCTTCACTTGTTTGGTCCGTAATAATAACTTGTATAATCTTGTAAAATCTTGGACCTCTTCATATATCGAGCCCTTAATCACCGAACTAAATTTCTTTAACTCGTCTTGGGCTTTAAATATACAGTCATAAAATACGCTCCAACTCTAATATCTTCGTAGTGGTTCAATTAGCTCAGAAATTATCATAAATCTGCAAATTCTTATAAAATAATATCAAATCTACAAAAACACTAAAAAAACGTATATTAGTAATAAAAATAGCTCCGTAGAGCTCAAATAAGCACAAATATGACCGTGGGACGGAGAATAAAAATATACATAAAATTGACTCATCAGTCATCCAAATTATCTTATTAGGCGTGATTTTCAATTACATATTCCCTTTAACCATGCAATATGCATGGTGATCAATAAATAGAATAAACATCAATATTGGAAGCAATTTAACAATAAACGTTAGTCAAATCAAATATATATAATCTAATCATGATACTAGCAACAAGAATAAAATAAGAGTAATTAAGTGATTAATTACTCACTTTTCGCGTTTTCTTGAATTGTTACAACATGAATAAACTGCTACTAACTTCAATAAAAATATAAATCAAATTGAAACAATTAAATAAAATAAAAATTAGAGTTGATTTAGTCCAAACCCTCAGTCAATTATAACTTTCACGCCTTGGTTTAAGTATAAAACTTTGGGTATTGTATGGACTCCTTGGAGTGCTTATGGAAAAAAATGGTGTAATTAGAAATATAGGTTTAAGGCTTAGAACATAAGAGAGAGAGAGAAAAGAATGATTTTTGGTGTAAAAGAGAGGAAGAGAGAAGGATTTGGTGATCAAGCTTGTTAATGATTGAAAAAGGGGAAATATGACCTCTATTTATAAGGAAAAAGAAGGGTCGAAGAATTAAGAAAAGATAAGAATTCGAATCTAATAAAACTCTTGCGATAGACAACAATTTTTGCAGTTTTTGTTTTTATCATATCTTTTGATCCAGAAATCGGAATAAGATAAATAATATGTCTTTGGAAAGATTTTGAACTCTACTTTCTAACCCAATTAAAATCAGATTAAAATCCTTTGTGGAATAAAAGATATGGCCTACATAGTGGGACGATGTCAGTTTTAGATAGAGTGTGATATTTCATTCATATCTTTTCCGTTATAGCTCGGAATTGATATTATAATATATCATTGGAAAGATAATTTCAAGGGCTATCCAACCATTTAAGATTTGGATAAAAATACGAGGCACGAATATAATATCTGTCTATCTTTGAACGTCTTTCAATTCGAATAGAATTAGGACTTCCAAAAAGAAAAGTTTTATTCAAGTTCAAACTTTTTAATCTTATCTTTTCAAAAAGGATAATTAAGATCTTTTTAGAAACTTATAGAAGCTTCCAATTAAACCTAATTGGTTTAAGAATGAGATCAAATAATTTGGACCCTCCACATGATCATTGGGTCGTAGGTAAGGTGGACTTAGGTTCGGTTTGGGCTCAGTTTAATATTTTGGTCCATAACTTATTCGTTATAACTCAAATTTGGGCTTATAATATATCGTTGGAAAGCTATTTTCAAGTCCCATCCAATTATTAAATCATTGGACCCAAATTATGGACCAAAATAAACTGGACTAAATGTTTTTATAAAAAGGACACGAAATGAATGATTTTAAAGTACACAAAAAGAATTATTTTGGGTTTAAAGGCACGAAAAGAGGAAAATAAGTTATGGTTTGGGAAAATGGGCTAGGAATTGGATTGGTTTATGAAATGGAAATATGGATTTAAGCACTCCAAAGATTAAATACTCAATCCAACCAATAATGGCAATGAAAATTTGTTTATCATCGGGTTTGGTTTTGGGGAGACATTTTTAGGTTTCTACAAGTATCTAATAGCTTATATTACTGCCATTTTTTTTAGTGATAGGTTAACGACGGAAGAAACCATGAGTTCGAGAACTGTTGAAAAAAGATGGACTTGAGATTATTTTACTCTTTTTGGCTTGATAATAAACATTTGTTATTTGTATTTCCTTCTTCAAATCACTAATGTTGCACCTTACAGATTATACTTTGTTATGAGACATATTATATGCGTCAATCTCAATATACATGGGTCAATTATTTTAAATGAAAACAAGCTGATATACATAGGTCAATCTGAATACACATAGTAGCAAGACCAAAATCACAATAAAAATAGAGGAAGGCAACTAATGTTAACAAGACCTGAGCACCTCTTTTCTGATCAGCTAATACCTGAGCAGAAAAGGACTGACTGAAAATTCAAATACCCAGGCACCTCTCTTATCTGCAAATTCAAATACCTAAGCATAGAAAGAGCAAAAGAGAAATGCAATAATGCAAATCCTCATATACATAATAGTCTGATCAGCTTATACTCAAGTCTGATCAGCTAATAGTCTAATCAGATTATACTCAAATCTATCAGCTAATAGCATAAAAAAACAGGCTTTGGATCATATACGTGCAATGCTTCAAATACTAGGGTGGATCATGTAAGTAGAGGGGAATCAAAGTGTGTCCTAACAGAATGCTTCAAATACTAGGGTGGAAACACAAGAAAGTAAATGTTTATAATAATAGATTAAATTAGAAAGCAATGAAGGAATGAGAAGAGAAGCAAACTCACAAGAACAATAACCAAATTTGCATCTGAACTCCACACAGCCTGTATAAATCTCACCTTCACTCTAGATTTAGTTTGAATATCTATTACATAGATAAATGACATTAATGAACTGCTCAAGCTCTACCAGAGGTAGCAAGTACAATCCACACTTGAATTACTCACAGATGACTAATAGTTTTAAGTTATTAACTACATGATTGTTGAATATCACATAATAGGAAGCAAGGTCCATAATAGGAAGCAACATGTAGTTGCAAAATTCGAAAGTATCTCATTCAATTAATTTTACCACATAATAGGAAGCAACGTCCATTAAAAGAACATTTGCACTTTTGACTAATAATCTAAGCCAACCCTCTAGCATGATACTTATATAACTCAAGCATAGGAATGTTACAACTACAGTGCAAAAAAAAATTAAAAATATAAAGTAAATAACTAGATTGCAAATTATATGAAATTCACTAAACACATGCATACACATTACTCAAACCAATAATTTAGTGGAATCAATTTCCCCTGCCTCTTTTTCTTTATCTAATTAATTAAGGTTCTAAATTTGACCTAAGATTAATTTGACTACAATTATTTTGCTTAATACTGAAATAAATGTAATTTGATTAAATTAAATGTAATTTGAATGAGATTAGTGCAATTCAATTATATAATTGAGTAATAAAATCAATTGAATTTTTTTATTTCTCTAAAACTAGAACTTTGCATTTTTTTTAAGCAACCTAAAATTCAAATCAAATTACTGTAATTGATGAATGCTATAATTTAATCAATGAATTTGAATGAATTAAATATCGCAATTACATAGACAAATTCATCCGGGCAAATCAAACTACTGTAGAAGAAGAAAAATTCGAAACCCAGCCTGTACATTACCGTGATGGCGCAGCTGTGCAACGGAGCGGTGCGGCGGTGGACTGGTGATTGCGACAATGGAGCGGTTGTGCGATAATCAGTTCAGACTTTTGAGACATCACGGATTTACTAATGCAATTGCGCGAGACGACGAATTGGTTTAAACCTAAGGGATTATCGTTGCTAGCTAAGACTCTAAGAGGAGGAAACTTTTGAGAGATTGAACTTTTTATTTCTTAGTCTGGCGGTTTCATAATTCATTTTGGCCCAAGTTCTACTTGTATAGTTGTCTTACTTTTCCTTTGGCGGCAATAATTTGGCTTCTTTTCAATGAATTGGTAAATTTTGGTATTAGTACTTACTTTTTTAATTGTAAATGTTTTATTTTTTTATTTCAAAAAATAAAAGTAACACCTCTTAGTATTACCATAAAATGTTACTTATTTACCAATTGGTTGTTGGTGTAGTGGTGATTGGGACTACACTTGGTAGGGAGGACCCGTGTTCGATCCCCGTAACAATAATCGGGAGGGGACTGGAACCTAATCACTCAGAATTGATCCCCGAATCCGGATTAGCCCGAAGGGTGAACCGAATGGAACACCAAAAAAAAAAATGTTACTTATTTTAAATGTGTTACTTTGTAATGTTACACATAAACTCAACTTTGTACTAGTGAAAGTAAATTGAATTGAATAAGTTTGAGTAAAGAAGAGTACCTTTCGTGCTGCATCTGGCTGTTGGAGAGTTTTTGCTTTTTTGTTTTTCTCATTTTTTTTGTTTTTGAAGCTTTTTTTTAAAAAAAAAAAACGAAAAGGGGTTGGGATAGTTTAGGGAATATTTCAAGCATTACCCCAAACTTGAACCCCACTGTGATCATACACTAAAGTACGGTGGTGTAGACACCTAAAAATGTCTCCCCAAAACCAAACCCGATGATAAATAACCTTTCACCGCCACTATTGGTCGGGTTTAGTATTTAATCCCGAGAGTGCTTAAAAAATCGTATTTTATTAAATTCATACTTTTGAAAGGTCCATGGATTAGTCTTGAGGTTTGGTAAAAGCATAGTTTTAATTTCAGCCCAAACTTACTAATTAATTTTAAGCCCAAACCTTTTTTTTTATTTTTTTATTTTATTATTTATTTTTGGCCCAAACCTTTTATTTTTATTTAATTATTTTCTTATTTTAGCCTGAATAATAAAAGTCAGAAAAAAGCCCGAAATTTTCAATCGACACTTAGAAAGCCGAAAGAAACTAGGGTTAAAGATGAATTTAGACGGAAAAATGGACTGGAAGTTCCCGCGTCACGGCAGACTGCCACTGTGTCACGGGAACCCTTCCCGTCTGACAGTGGGACTTCCCGTGACACGGGAGGTCTGCCGTGACACGGGACGTTCCGTGTCCTTTCCGCGTAAACCCTTAACGCGTTTTTCATTCCGTTTTCTGAAAATTTCTCGCGTCACTCCAAAACTGTACCGTGTCACGGGGAAGTGTACCGTTTGACGGTACAGTCTGACCGTGTCACGGTACGGTCTGACCGTGTCGCGGGATACTTTTTTAGGGTTTTCATCATTTTAGGGTTCCGTGTGCTCCCTCAACACATTTTCCTTATAAATACCCTCTCATTTCTGATGTACGGGGCAACCGAGAATTTTATTATTATTATTTTCTTTCTTCTATGCTATTAACCTGAACACTAGCCTACCCTTTTCACTTCAAAATTCCTTCTTCAAGCACTCAAAGGAATCCATATTTTACTCGAGGTTCTATCCTTAAGCCAAGGAGTGAAAGGTAGAATTGTTTGAGGGTTTGGCCCCAAAATCAACTTTATTTCATTTAATTTAATTTAGTTATTTTATTATTTTCTTGAAGTTACGAACTTGTTTATTATTTTTCTAACGATTTTATGTTGTTGGAATTGTGATTAAATTGGTTCCAATATTAATGTTGTTCTATTATATTTATTTTGATCACCATATTGCATGGTAAAGGGAATATGTAATTGAAAATCACGACTAATAAGATAATTTGGACAACCGGTTTAGGTTCCTTTTTAATCTTGTTGTTAATTCAAGTGATCACCATATTTTAGAATTATGTGTGCATTAATATTCAACCAATTTAGTTAAATAACAGTTTGGAGCGAATTGAATTATTGTTTGTATGCCTTTGAGATCCCATGAATGCTTTTCAATATAAGAATCGAGTAGAGGCCAATACGGGCGAATGTGACTCCATGACTCACTTCGTACCATCATCCCTGATCCTCCTTTCGTGGTTGCGAACCATATGGAGTTAGTAATCTCATGGATTATGAATGGGGTGTAACCTTCAGGGGTCAATCATTGTTGCCTATCGTTGTCCCTTTATTCGTGGTTGCCTTAAATGATCCGTTAACGGTTTACAAGTTCCTTAAAAACTTGTTGGCGGCTCCCTACTTTCCTTGTCCCTAATCGTAATGTCAATTCCCACTTCCTATGAGTGCCAAGCATATTCACAACATGCTTTTAACGTAGGCGCACTTCGAGCGACGCCTACAATTTGGCGACTCCACTGGGGAGGATTCATAATTATTTATCGATTTGAGTGATCGGTATTTAATTAAGATGAGTGGATGAGACTTGAAAGATTCTTGAAAAAATATTCCTGTGATTAATTTGGCATTTTTGCATCTGCATAGACGTTTTAACGTCGCGTTCAGGTCTGTCCCGTAGGAAAAATTGGATAACTTGGTTGCGCGCAAAAGAAAACAGGGCACCAGTCAGATTTTCTGACTGCCGTGCCACGGCAGTCCTAAAATCAGTCCGGTGGCTTATTTTCTTTTCTCACAATCGACTTCCTTCGATTTTTCTGAAAAAACGTATGTGTTCTACATGCGTCTTAGCCCCGGGGAATTTAAGCTCTATCGACCCAAAAACGTTCATGGCAATAAGGGTTCATCCGAGTTATTAAATCCACCCAAACCATGGAGTCGAGTTCGATTTCATCACGAACTCGCGGAGCCGCCCGTTGGCATACACCCTTAAGGGAGGCTGCCTTGCTAACGCATCCAAACTTTCAACCATGGTACCCTTTTGACACCCAAAGCTTGACCAATAGTTGAACATAGATCTCGACTCTAGGTTGCGAACTTTTTTTTATCATCGTGCCTAAATGCTACGTGGTTGTTTGGTGCTAACCCTCATGTGTTTGCTCTTTTGTTTAACCCATGACCGGGGGTTTTTATCCTCACATAGTAATTAGTACGGACCTAAAATCGATTAAAATCTGAAAAAAATCACAAAACTGACCTGGAACTGCGCACCGTGTCACGGCATGTTCTGCCGTGTCACGGTGAACAGTGTCGTGACACGGGAAAGTCTACCGTCTGACGGTAGACTGCACCGTGTTACGACAGTCTGCACCGTGACACGGTGCCCAGGAAAGTGTCCTGTCAGTCTTTTTCTCGATTTTTATGCGAATGCTGTGTCCAGTTTTGAGTCGTGTCTAGCTATACGATCAAAACACGCGTCTATAACCTCACCTAATCACTCACACATTATGTCCACACACTTTTTTTTAGTCGTGCACCACTTTTCGACCGTATTTTAGGGAAGTCTCGTTTTTGTGTCGTTTTTTTTTCGGAGTAAGTCGGATGGTATCCTCCCATGTTTTTTTTTAAAAAATTATAGATTTTTAATAAATTTTTTTTTTCAAAATTATAGATTTTTAATAAAATATTTTCCGGATAGGTTAAGGTTAAGTTTGGTCATTAAAGGTGTGTTTGTTTCGGTGTCACAACGCTTGGACAAGAAGCAGGGGTAGATTGTTACGGTTCGAGTCCATACCTCAACAACCTCTTATACCAAAGAGGCGTACAAGGAAACCACCTCAATCATCTCCACAAGATCCATCTCCAGTCTACTTTCAACCAATGGCCACTAAGGAAGACTTGAGAACCTCAACAGGACCTTCGAAAGATTGTCTGACATGATGCAGACACTCACCACTAGAGTCAGCACTGTAGAGCAAGACAATCAAAACAATGTCACCACTGCTGCAATGGACAAGATCAAGGAACAGATGAGCAAGATTTCTGAAGAGTTCACTTATGTGGAACAACCTGTCACCTCTTCGTCCATAAGAGAGAAGCTTCCTGAGAAGTTTTCCACTGCTGACATCCCCAAATTTAAGCCTACTGATAATCCGCTTTTCCATTTGAAGGCTTTTTCTGCAACTATGGCTCTTAAGGGAGTAGATGTGACACTCTTCCCTACAGTGTTTCCTCTTTCCTTAGAGCATGCCTGTCAACAGTGGTTCTATTCTTTGGAATCCAAGCATGTCGCGACCTGGGAGGATGTTGCTGAAAGCTTTATGAATCGGTACAAGTGTAAAATCCAGGCCAAGACTTCTTAACATGAACTCTCCATTCTCAAACAGAAAGAGAATGAAGGCTTCACCACTTACTTAAGCAGGTGGAGAGAAACAACTGCACTCTTGGTGGATCCTCCCAAGGAGAAGGAAATGGTTCGCTTGTTCATTGCCAATCTGACTCATAAATACAAGCAACACTTGAAGTTTCTGCCTTTAAGTACCTTTGAAGCTGTATACGATATTGGAATCAATATCGAAGATGAACTGATGAAGTCTGTTGGTAGGAAAAATAACAACATCACTTGGAAAAACAAGAAGAACGACACTCCTTCTTCTTCGTCTTCTAAGCCCAATAATGCTACCAAAAATATCAACATCAATGATGTGCTGGCCCTTAATGCTCCTCCTCAAAGATTCCAAAGGCAAAGGAGGGTTTATACGCCTTTGGGAATGACTTATGATGATTATGCCAATCGGACCATTTCCAGAACCTCGACCTGAGAATAGGACCGCTAGCTATGACCCCAATGCTTATTGCAAGTATCATCAAGGAAAGGGTCATAACACTGAGAAGTGTTGGAGGCTGAAAGATGCAATCCAAGACCTGATTGACGCTAACCAACTTCCTGTCCCTCCAGGGGGCAAGAAGCCTAACATTCAAACAGGTCCTCTTTCTGATGCTTTGGCTATCATGGGAGATGAAGTCTCCTTTGATCCGTCAATACTCATTCAACCTATGAATGAACCTCTGCCGGAAGTTGTATTTATCTCAAGTACTGAAGAAGTGAATGGGATCTGGGATAGTGATGATGAAGACGTCTACCTCAAAGACATAGCCTGTTCATCTCTCGGCACCAGTGAAGATGTTTGGGGGGACCTTGAGGTCAAGGTTCTCACCAGAAGTGGACGGTTGCAACAACCTAACCCACCTCCACCTCCACCACAATCACATCCGATAGTTGATCCCATCGACCTTGTGAATAGAAATGTGGTCAAACAACTGCAAAAGACCAAGGTGGAAATGAATGTATGGAAGCTTTTGGCCACTTCCCATGAGCATCGAAAGGCTGTGATGAATGCTCTGGTGAAAATAGGAGTTGATGATGACATGACTCCTCAAGGATTGGTCAACTTTCTCACTACTGAGCTGCCGAGTACTAGCAATTTGATTTCCTTTTTCTGATAAGGATCTACCCCCGGAAGGGGACCAACATAATAAGGCCTTACACCTCACTGTAGTGTGTAGACAGATGAATGTTCCTATGAGCCTGGTTGATAATGGCTCTGCAATCAATGTGTGCCCATTCCGTACTGCAAAGAAGTTGGGTATAAAGAATGAAGAATTGACTCCCTCCACTCAAGGGATTCGAGCTTACGATAATACTCGCCGTCAAGCCGTGGGTACTATCATATTGAATATAACTACTGGGGCCATTGAACGTCGCACCAAATTTCAGGTGGTGGACATTAAGGCCTCTTTCAATCTGTTATTAGGACGCCCTTGGCTTCATGAGCTAAAGGCGATTCCGTCATCGCTCCACCAGAAAGTGAAAGCCATAGTTGGAGGGGTTCCGATTACTATCGATGCTTCTCCTATGCGCATTCAAGTTATTGATACTCCTATCGTCCATGTTGAACATGACGAAGAAAATAAAGATCTTTGGGGGTTTTCACTAGATGATGTTCTTGTGATCGAAGAAGAGGAAAAGTGACATCTCGACTTCGATCCCTATTCAAATACCAGTATCAACGCCATTCTGAAGAAGCAAGGTCACTTTCCTGGAATGACCCTTGGGCTCAAGAAGAAAATGGCTAAATCTTGGGGCCATCCTGGTGCGCTCAAGAAGGATACTTTCGGCTTAGGATTTGAGCCAACAAAGGAAGATCTGAAACAAGCTGCATTGAAAACGAAGGCTCGCAACAACGCTCGAATCACGAAGACGGAAATGGCCATGGATCCATATCCGTTCACCCTCAACGGCCAGTACATCAAAGAAGGGGAAGACTTCCCATGCTATGAATTCCCTGAACCATTTGTCCATAATGGGATCCGTGAACCGGGATTCGAGGTGTTCCTCGATTGTGACTTCATCGATGAAGAGCTCTCCATAGCCGAGAAGTTAGCTAGCCTGAACTCTGATGATCTGGGAATCAACCTTCTTTTTGGAATGGAGAAGAATGAATCCAAGCCGGTCTGCAATGATAACTCCGAGCTCGTTCAAGCCGTCATAGCGAACAAGGATTTCGACCCCTCCGAGTTAATCGTCCAAGATGACAACATTTCAAGGGGATGGCGCAAGACATTGAGGATCACTACGCCAAGTGGAGAGAAATTGGAAATAACCGCTGGCGAGGGTCCTATGTTTGATGAGTCTGAATCGTCTGGGTCCGAGTCCGAGTTTGAGTCTAAGTCTGTAGACGAGTCCTTAGAGTCTGAGGCCGACCCTCTTTCTGCTATAGAGTTCAACCCTGAGTCTCTTGTTGAGTCCTCTCTTCCTAGTCCTAATAATTCTGGTGAGGTCGCAGCCGACCTTGCCTTTCTTGATGTATTAGCCAATGAATTCAATGAAATGAGTACCTTTGCTTATGATGTGTGCCATTCCCCTAGCCCTGATCAATATTGCTTTTCTAATGATAAAAATGACAAAGAAATAATAAAAGCAATGGAAGAACACGAAAATAAAACAACAGTTATTAAAGATACAGAAACAGTTAACATTTCCAATGATACAACTGTTAAAGAAGTAAAAATTGGATTAACACTAAGTCAAGATGAACGCAAAGAGCTAATTAACTTGCTTAGTTAATTTGTTGATGTATTTGCTTGGTTATACCAAGATATGCCAGGAATTGACAGGGATATAGCTCAGCATACGATACCACTCATTCCAGGTATGAAGCCTGTCAAACAAAAGCTGCGCCGGATGAAACCAGATGTGGCTCTCAAAATCAAGGAAGAAATCAGGAAGCAATTGGCCGCAAGTTTCATTAGAGTATCCAAGTATCCAGAATGGATAGCAAATGTGGTTCCAATTCCAAAGAAAGATGGAAGGGTCAGAATGTGCGTTGATTACAGGGATCTCAATAAAGCAAGCCCAAAAGATGGGTTCCCTCTACCTCACATTGACATTCTAGTCGATAATACAACAAACCATGCACTCCTGTCATTCATGGATGGTTACACCGGATATAATCAGGTATTGATGGCCGAAGAAGACATGGAGAAAACCACATTCATCACACAGTGGGGTACATATTGCTATACGGTAATGCCATTCGGGTTGAAAAACGCGGGTGCCACCTACCAAAGAGCAGCTACAGCATTGTTACATGACATGATGCACAAATAGGTGGAGGTCTATGTCGATGATATGATTGTCAAGTTTAAAGATCGCCCAGGCCATATCGTCGCACTTCGCAAGTTTTTTGAAAGACTCCGTAAGTACAACATGAGATTAAATCCAGCAAAATGTGCATTCGGATTCACGTCAGGCAAATTACTTGGATATGTGATCAGTTCCCGAGGGATTGAAATAAATCCTTCAAAAGTAAAAGCGATCATGGCCATGCCACCACCAAAAAATGAGAAGGAGATTCGAGGCTTCATTGGAAGGTTGCAGTATATAAGTAGGTTCATATCAAAGCTCACAGCGATATGTGAACCTATATTCAAGAAGCTTAAGAAGAATGTCCCAGTCACATGGGATGATGATTGCCAAAAGGCTTTCGACAAGATCAAAGAGTATTTGGCAAACCCATCTGTGCTAGCACCAGCAATACCTGACTTTCCTCTTCGACTCTACCTGACGGTCACAAGAGAAACGATGGGGGCAATGCTAGCACAAGAGATCGAAAGCAAGGAGAATGCAATCTATTACTTGAGTAAGAAACTTCAAGGATATGAGACGCGATACACACCACTCGAGAAGTTGTGTCTCGCACTTGTATGGGCCGCACAGAAACTAAGACATTACATGCTCACTCATACAGTGCATGTCGTGTCCAAGATGGATCCTCTCAAATACTTGTTCGAGAAAGCAACACTCAACGACAGATTATCAAGGTGGATAGTCAATCTAGCTCAATTTGACTTGAGATTTGTGCCACAAAAAGCCATCAAAGGTTCTGCAGTTTCTGATTTCTTAGCAGACTTTTCGCTAGAAGAAACTGAAAAAGAAGAAGATGAGTACGATTTCCCTGACGAAGATTTACTCATGACTGAAGATGATAGTTGGACGCTCTATTTCGATGGAGCTTCAAACCAAAAGGGATGTGGTGTAGGAGTCTTGCTCGTATCACCCAATGAAGAACACATCCCAATTTCCATGAAGCTCGACTTTGATGTCACCAACAATGCCGCAAAATATGAAGCACGCATTTTGGGGTTAGAAACAGCTGTCGCCTTGGGAATCAAGAAACTCAGAATCTACGGTGATTCTTCACTAATCATTAACCAAATCTCCAAGAGATGGAAAGTGAGAAGTGAAAGTCTCGCTACGTATCGAGCTCATTTAGAAACTCTCACGGAGCAACTAGATGAAGTGGAATATACGTATTTGCCAAGAGAAGAAAACCAGTTCGCCGACGCACTAGCTAAATTAGCATCCATGGTGCGAATTCCAGCCGACACAATCAGAATGCCACTGACCATAGAGAGAAGATATGAACCAGCTTATGTTCATGCACTTAACGATGAACAAGAACCACAGGAAGAAGATGAAGAGCCATGATATACAGACATCCTTAATTATGTGACAAGAGCAGAATACCCTCCTAATACTGATAAAAGGGCACGCCGTGCCTTGAGGCTCCTGGCCTCACATTATGTGCTCATCAGGGGAGCTCCACAAGAGAATTGCAATGGGAAGGAATCTCTTATGTATAGCCAAGAAAGAAGCACATAAAACCATGGAAAACCTTCATGCTGGTATATGTGGAACTCACATGAATGCAAAGATGTTAGTCCAAAAGATTCAACGACAAGGTTACTATTGGACTACTATGGAGAGAGATTATCACGAATACGTCAAGAAATGTATGAAGTGTCAAATCTATGCAAACTTACAGCATGTTCCACCTTCGCTTCTCTACACGTATACTTCTCCATGGCCTTTCTCCACTTGAGGCATTGACATCATTGGAAAAATAACACCACCAGGACAAGGGGGGCATAAATTCATTCTCGTAGCAATCGACTACTTCACCAAATGGGTCGAGGCTGCCTCATATGCCAAGCTGACGGCAAAACACGTAGATCAATTCATTGAAAAAAATATCATATGCCGCTATGGGGTACCACATGAGATGGTGAGTGATAATGGAACACATTTCCAAGCCGAATGCGTGGAATTATTACATAAATATCATATCAAACATCACCGATCATCACCTTACAGACCACAAACAAACGGAGCAGTCGAGTCGGCCAACAAAAATGTGAAAACTATCATCTAAAAGATGACAGAAAATTATAAGGATTGGCCAAGTGAGCTACATTTCGCCCCTTGGGGTTATCAAACCTCTGTTCATACATCGACATGGGCCACCCCTTTCTCTTTGGTCTATGGAGTTGAAGTTGTAAAACCAATCGAGCTCAAAATACCTTCTCTTCGAATCGCATTGGAAAGCCAACTAGATGAAGTCGACTAGATTAGAGCAAGATACGACGAACTAGTCTTGCTTGATGAAAAACGCTTGGCAGCTTTGCATCATGTCCAAACCTACCAACAGCGTATGGCACGACATTTTAATAAAAAAGTTAAGACCAGAAATATCAAAGAGGGTGACCTAGTGCTTAAGGCACTTCGTAAAAATGTGTTAGATCCAAGAGGAAAATTCAGACCGAATAGGTCAGGCCCGTACATTGTTAAAGCCATCCCGTCTGGCGGAGCGGCACAATTGGTAGACATGGATGGTAACGGCTTCCATAACTTAACCAACTTGGATCAACTCAAGAAATTCTATGCCTAGTCGCATGGGTTCATGACCCAATAGAGCTACGTTTGGCCTGATTCCTTTTTAGGATACGTAGGCAACCCCTCAAGGGGGCCCGACCACTTTAAAAAAAAAAATCCGCCCTCTGTTGATCAAATACGCGCGTCGGTTCAGCACTGCGTCACGGCCAAAAAAAAAAAAAGGGAATTGCCGCGACACGGGACATCCTACCGTGTCACGGGACATCCTACCGTGTCACGGTACTGTTCACCGTGACACGGTGGGCCTGAACGAAAAAAAGGAAAGAGGAACTCCCGTGACACGGGAATTTATCCCGTCTGACGGGAGAAGTTCCCGTGCCACGTCACCCTTTGTCAGCAAAACCAAAAATATATATATATATATATATATATAATATATAAAAAAAAAAAAAAAATATAATATATATATATATATATATATATATATATATTGCCGTGACGCGGGAATTTGTACCGCGTCACGGGACCCTTTCACCGTGACACGGTGGAATTTCAGTTTTTCCGTTTTATTTTCGGAATATTGGCGCATTCGTTAACTGTTCGAGTTTTTATTTTCGTTCTTCCATTGCGTCCGACTCCTTGATTTGGATAAATAAATAATAAATAAAGTCATTGTAATTTTTATTTTTAAGGCTGAAATAAAGGTGCTATTATTAAAATAAATTCTACTACAAGTATTGGCATCATATGCCTTATTTTAAATAATAATTATAAATCATAAAATGCAAAGCACTATTGATCTAATCTCTCTTCACTTTAGGAACATCCTTCTCTTGCTCAATTAGGTCGGCCTTCACCATTAATGTGTCTTTTGTAGCCCGAACCGTCACACCCCTAGTCGAACTTTCACCCCTTTCACCTCTCTTGAACTTTTTCGGTTGTTTCTCCCTATACACCATTTTTTCTTTACCCTTCCCTTTCACATAGTTCTTCTTTCTTGGCATCATAGGAGTCTTAAACTCAATTCCTTGTGTTCTCGGACCTAGACGATCTTTAGGAGGAGCCTTCTTATTTCCAAGACGACACTTCACATCAGACTTGTGTGATCCGAATCGTTCCCTCCTACTTCTAGGGTTCAACCATGCCTTGTATGCACAAGATAAAGGAGGAGGAGCTTGGTCACTTGCAAAAACGGTCCAAAAAGGTCTTCCAATCCAATAAGCCTCGTACTTGTGAACGTTACTCTCATGCAACGATACTTCACGAGGACTATCGTTATAGCGTGGGATTACTTGTTCAAGTCCATACTGCCGCATCAGTCGAGACGGACAGTAAAAGGTCAGTTTAGAGATACTTGGAACACGACAATATGGAGTTTCATTCGTGCCAATCATCCTAGTAAGCCTCCACCAAGGCACCACCCAACGAATGGAAAATTCCCTCTTTGCAAAGAAATTTTTCCAATCTTCATACGACATGTTCGTAGAGTAATTCTTTTTCCTACGGACTAGGTCGTTAGGGCCATATTTTTCAATATCGTCGTGGGCTTCAAATAATTCCAAACGCTCCATTAACCAAATCTGCAAAATAAAAAAAATAAAAAAAAAACAAAAAAAAATTAATCGAAAAAAAAAAAATTGCAGATTCCCGTGACACGGTGCCTGTTTTGTGTCACGGGGGCTATTCGGAGCGTGTTTTTACCTGCAATAGTACCAGAGAGCCCTTCCTGATGGCTTTCCGGTCAGCTTTTGCCTCGTCAAGACCACGAAATGTTTCTCCAAGGCACGTCAGCATAGGAGATCTTCCGGATTCAACATGCTCAAGCACAGACGCTAGACAAGCATGTCCTACCCTACCGTTTGCAAATAGTAGCTTGCTAAACATGCAAAAAAATATATGCCCTTCTACGATATACATGATAAGACTCAGAGATAGGGCGATTAAAATATAAATTAGCAAGTTTTTCTAAGTCTACTTCATTACCACAAACAATTCTATTTAAATCTGGATCTGTTAGATTCAGATGGCGTTCAAAATCTTGGTAATAATATTCACGTAGGGTAGGCATGGCAATAAGATTTCTAGCAGGAAATCCAAAGATTGCACCAAATTCCTCCGGCAGAGGACAGATTTCATCATAATCAAATTTGAAACAGTGTGTTTTTGGACTCCAATAATCTAATGCTGCCCTAAGAAAATCATGTTCAATAGCTACATGTTGAAGGGCTAGCAAACCCCTGACGTGAAATGATTCTAACTCTCTTTTTTCAGCATTGGTCAAAGAATAAGACCAGTCGCACAATGTATTATCAAAATTCTGAGACATGATTATTGAAATATGAAATTCTAAATTATTTTGTGTTTCGTAATTATGCATATCGTGAATAATCTGGTCTTATTCTATAGTAAAAGCGCTCGAAACTGCCCACAATTTATCTTTTCATACGCGTAAAACAAACCGCTGGCTAATACGCGTCCCGTGACACGAGAAATTCCACCGTGTCACGGGAACTTTTGCCGTGACACGGCAAGTTTTGCCGTGACACGGTGTACAGTGCCGTGTCACGACACTTTACGCGTTTTCTTTTTTCATCTTTTCAGTATCTATCCGGATTTTTTTTATAATATTTTATCTTCACCGTTTATTTTTTAGTTTTTTCTGAGAGTTTTATTTCTAATAAAAATTCTCATCTTTTTTTTTATTTTTATCTTTATTTTATTTATTTTAAGATTTTATTTCTTTATCACATTATTTATTTTTTGGGGAAGGTAATTTCATTTAGTTTATTTCTTTATCATTTTATTTTTGGGGAAGGTAATTTTATTTATTTATTTTTATTTCTTTTCTTTTCTTTTCTTTTCTTTTGGGGAAAGTAATTTGTATTTTTGTCTCTTTATTTCTTTTTCTTTTGGGGAAGGTCGGCACCCCCCATTACTCCACTCATGTTTTTTTGTCGTGTCGTTAATAAATACACAATCACACACAAGGAGTCTCAAACACACACTAACACCCTATTACATAAGCCGTAAATAATGTACAAAGAGTCGTAATACATAAATTTGTCAAGTGTCATCATAGTATGTACAAATAAAAACCCTCGGTCAAAAGTCTCTAGAGTCAGAATCAGTATCATCTCCACCCTGCGCATATGGGAACGACGAACCGAAAAGTCCCTCCACCATCCGAGTACGGGGAGTAGTGTCCCTACTAGTCCCTGTAACCCCAGCAGTAGTCAAGCTCAAGGCAGGACCCGTTCAGCCGGAAAACGGTGTAGACTGGCCCAAAAACACTGGAATCGTCGGTGAAGGCATCGTCCCATACATCGGGACTGAGAACAAGCCCTACACCGGTGGAGGAATCCCTGACAATGGAGCTGAAAATGAACCAGGATCCAAGGGAGTCAAAACAGACCCAAGTTCAGGCTGTGGAGGCTGTGAAAACAACTGACGCTGCCCCTGACTCTGGCCCGGAAAGCGCTGAGAAGACTGAGACTGCTGCCACTGAGCCTCCTGAAATGGCTGAGTAACCGGAGGCTCTCGCTGAGAATGAGAACGCCGGTGAGCCTCAGGAGATCGTCTACCACGACCAAGCTCCTTCTCGTCCGAGCCTCTGGGCCTCGAGCGCGAGCGGGACCTCCATCGCTCCTGAAAGATACAAAATCAAAAGGTGTCAACAATGTAAAATAAAACAAATGGTAGAAATGAAAAAAAAAAGTGATACCTCAAGAATGTCGCCAGAGCTCCGACAACTCGCACCACGCCGAAGCTTGATGATGTAATACTTCAGTGCGTCCACCAGCTTCATGATTCCCATCATCTCCGGGCGAGTAGGATGAGGATAAAACAAAGAAAAATCAGTAATAAGCAGCATTAAAAGGGTGGATAATGCGTCGAAGAAAACTCACCGGCTCAAAGACCTCGGGTAGAGACTCCTGCGCTTGTCTATAACCCTCCGGCGCGTCAGCAATATGGTCCTCCGTGATACCGATCGACTATTTGAAGGAATCTCGATCCTCCCCACAGGGCGAATAACCGTTTGAAAATATGATCGAATAATCAAGTTATTCGACTATTTAAATTAGAGACTAGTAAAGAAGATTCTCAAAAGAAATCATACCTCAGAATGACGGGGTGGAGGAGCTAGAGAGGGAAGCAAGTCCCGCGCATAGTCACTCTCCAAGTGAACCAGCTCCTGCCATGGAAGAGTATAGCGCTCTCCCCTGTTGATCAGCTCTCTGATCAAGCGGGAGACCAGCATCGACTTTGGTGGGGATGAGGGCACCACAAAGCGATTGCCGCTATGCTGACGGACGACTCGCTCCCCCAAATACCAGACAAAGCGTCCGGTACCAACCAAAATGGTACGGTACGCTGAAAGACGCAGGGCCTCAGGTAGATCAGTCATCCCGGCCCAAGGACGATACTGGACATCGATGGGAACCTGGAAACCATAGAAAAAAGGTTAGGCGTGAAACAACATCAGAAGGAAAGAACGCAACAAAACTAATCCTTACGCCAACGGAAGAGGGGCCTCGGCGTAGTAGCCCACGAAGTGCCGGAACGGACTCCACCTGCGACTCTCCTCGGTCACGCCAGCTGGCCCCGACAGGGAAATCATGGACCGCTCCGCGACGCCGGCGAGGAGCTAAGCCTGGGAAGTACTCGTAGAACCATAGCTGCGATAAAAGTAATCTTTAGCACATGAGTCGAACAAGCTAAAGTGAAACAAAAAGGGAAAAGATCATCACCTCTACGACTCTCTACAGGCCATAAACGGTGATAAGGGACTCGTCATCTAGCTGCCGGCAGCCATGACGTAGAGACAAAAGAAGATCCGCGTACCCAAGACTAGCCCAGCTATAGGATCCTATCTCGGGGATCCTGGCCAAAGAGGGGAGGTAGCAAAGGAGCACGCGTGAACTCTTGTCGGGAGAGAGGGTTATAGAAATCAGGATCAAGATGAAGATCCGCACCCGCTGCTCAGCCGTCGTATCCTCCATCTCGAAGCCGCGAGCTAGAACTGAAGCCAGCTCCGATCGTCCACTCCTAGGACCACCTCGAGATACTGGTCGGGTCCTGATGTGCTGAACAATCGGACCCAACAAATCAGCTACCTCAGCCGATCCCCAAGATAGATCGGACATCTGACCTACAGCCCAGTCGGTGAAGCGCATCCCGCTGATCATGCTGAAGTCTAGAGGGGTCACCGTCATCTCCCCCCAAGAAAAATGAAGGTGTTGGTAGTATCCCAGAAATACTCCAACAATGCGCAAACGACTGTCGCGCCGCAACCCCAGGGGCTGCAAAACCCTACAACCGCCGCGTAGAAATCGACCAAGCCAGCCGATTCCCATAAGGCGCTCATAGCAGGATCCTTCGTAATGACCTGGTGAAGTCGAGGGATCAAATCGCTGGCTCCGGAACCATGTTGGCAAAGCGTGCCATCGACTATGCCGGAGAGTGCGCGATGAGAGACGTGGTTTTCACGGCAGAAAACCAACTGGTCCGGAGTCCACGGAGGTGGAACCCACCTACCACTACTCGTAGAAGTCCGAGGCTCGGACTCTAAGACGTCGTCGTCCATGCCCTCAGGGACAGTGGGAGTGTCCTCCCGGAAAGCCCGACGCCGGCCGCGGGTAGAAAGATCGCAATTTCGTCGTCTAGGCATGCTATTATAAAAATCTAAATATTTAGCATCATTTCCTAAACATTTTAATTTGCATATGTATAAAAAATAAAAATCTAAATACTTAGCATCATTTCCTAAGTTATTTAGTTGTTTATTGAATTATATGCTAAATTTTTACCTCCAGGCTAAAAATTGGCAAAATTATGGTATTTAGTTTCTCCATGACAAACTAATACTACAGTTCTCCTAGCCGCATGATACTATGTTCTCCATGTCAATATGGTACATATGCAAAATATGAATCAACACATCATCTCACAAGATTCCCCACCATTTTTCACCATTTCAAGAGCAAAACATGAACATTATTTCACAAAGTAGCACCCAAAAATGGTGATTTTCTCAATTCTCCATCAATCACTTTTTGTCTCAAATCTCTCACAAACACACATGTATACATATACAAGTAAAATCATGGCAAGAATTTCAACATAAAACTTCAAAATCAAAAACCCCCAAATTGATTTTTTAGGGTTTGTCATGAAATTATTTATAAGAAACAAATTCAAAGCAATAATCAAAGGAAACTTACATGGATGTTTGTAGAGAGTCGAAAATGAGGAAAATAGCAAGAAATTACAGCAAATTGGTGAAAATTCGAACTCCAAAGCTCGAAAAAACTTCCGGCCACCAGCAGGACCGCCGCGACACGGTCAACGAAATCCGTGACACGGCGAAGCTGTCCCGTGTCACGGTGAGCTTCAAAGCTCGACGGAGCTCCGGTTATCTCGACGGCAACCCTGGCGGAGGCAGAAACAGCAGCAGCGAACAACAGTTGCTTCCCGCAGCAAAAAAACCGAAAGCAAAATAAAAAAAAAAAGAAAAAAGAGAGAGAGAGGGAATGCAGGAAAACCGTGACACGGTTCGTAGAAACCGGCCGACGGGAAGGCAAGCCGAGCGCAGGTGAGAACTTGACGAGACACGGTAAACCAAAGGTTTTTTTTGAACTTTTGGAGTGAGAGAGGAGATGTGAAATGGTGAAGTAGTGAAACGGAAATGCGTTTTTAAAAACAAAAAAGTAACCGTTCGTGCTTTGACCGATTCAAACAGCGAAAAAGAAAAAGAAAAAAAAAGGGAGTCCAGTGACACGGGATCTTGTCCCGTCTGAGGGGGAGTCATTCCCGTGTCACGGGAAGTGTTTGACGTGGCGCGGCAATTCTGCACTTGGTCATGGAATATTCCTGGCCTTTTTGACTAGTTTGACTGATTTTTCGAGATTATTGAGCGGTTATTTTTCGCTAGAATTACGCAGAAAATTCTAACTGATATTTAAGGGGAACTAAAATTACCATTTTACCCCTGGCAAGTGTCAAAGTCTATTTTCGGCATTTTAAACATTTAATATGGTCGGATAATCGGCTTAAAATTGTGAATCATCTGCGGCCCACGTTCGGGGATAATCGAACCACCATACACTTACCAATTTCAGCAATCGTCGGCTTTCCTCAAGCTTGGAAAGCGTTATCGGTGGATTTTTCTTCAAGTATAGAAAACCGCCAAGTCGGCTTTCCTCAGGCTTGGAAAGCGTTATCGGTGGAATTTTCTTCAAGTATAGAAAACCGCCAAGTCGGCTTTCCTCAGGCATGGAAAGCATCATCAGTGGATTTTTCTTCAAGTATAGAAAACCACAAAATTCCTTTGTCAGCTTTCCTCAAGCATGGAAGGCATTATCGGTGGAATTCTTCAAGCATAGAATGACACCAAATTCGTTCGCCGACTTTCCTCAGGCATGGAAAACGTCATCCGGTAGCTTTCTTCAGGCTTAGAAAACTACCAAACTCTTCAGTCAGCTTTCCTCAAGCATGGAAAGCATTTCAACAAATGTCATTCGGTGGATTCCTTCAAGCTTAAGAAGCTGCCAAATTCGTTTGTCACCGATACACTGGTGTCATATACGTATTCTATCCTTTTACTCTTTTATCTGTGGAATTAACATTTTTCTGCAGGTATCGGCGTATACAGAATGATTTAGGATCGCAGAACGTCTTTAATCATTCTCCGTCCCTATCGGCTACTTTGACTATCGTTTTCAAAACTGACGTTTCTACAAACTCAGTCAAAGTGGGGGCTTCTGTAGACACCTAAAAATGTCTCCCCAAAACCAAACCTGATGATAAATAACCTTTCACCGCCACTATTGGTCGGGTTTAGTATTAAATCCCGAGAGTGCTTAAAAAATCGTATTTTTTTAAATTCATACTTTTGAAAGGTCCATGGATTAGTCTTGATGTTTGGTAAAAGCATAGTTTTAATTTCAGCCCAAACTTACTAATTATTTTTAAGCCCAAACCTTTTTTTTATTTTATTATTTATTTTTGGCCTAAACTTTTTATTTTAATTTAATTATTTTCTTATTTTAGCCCGAATAATAAAAGTAAGAAAAAAGCCCGAAATTATCAATCGACACTTAGAAAGCCGAAAGAAACTAGGGTTAAAGATGAATTTAGACGGAAAAATGGACTGGAAGTTCCCGCGTCACGACACACTGCCACCGTGTCACAGGAACCCTTCCCGTCTGACGGTGGGACTTCCCGTGACTTGGGAGGTCTGCCGTGACACGGGACGTTCCGTGTCCTTTCCGCGTAAACCCTTAACGCGTTTTTCATTCCGTTTTCTGAAAATTTCCCTCGTCACTCCAAAACTGTACCGTGTCATGGGGAAGTGTAACGTCTGACCGTGTCACGGTACGGTCTGACCGTGTCACGGGATACTTTTTTAGGGTTTTCATCATTTTAGGGTTCCGTGTGCTCCCTCAACACATTTTCCCTATAAATACCCCCTCATTTCTGATGTACGGGGCAACCGAGAATTTTATTATTATTATTTTCTTTCTTCTATGCTATTAACCTGAACACTAGCCTACCCTTTTCACTTCAAAATTCCTTCTTCAAGCACTCAAAGGAGTCCATATTTTACTCGAGGTTCTGTCCTTAAGCTAAGGCGTGAAAGGTAGAACTGTTTGAGGGTTTGGCCCCAAAATCAACTTTATTTCATTTAATTTCATTTAGTTATTTTATTATTTTCTTGAAGTTACTAACTCGTTTATTATTTTCTACTTGCAAACAAACAGAATCGAAGTAAGGATCATGCTCCTTTTGTTTTTATTATTTTTCTAACGATTTTATGTTGTTGGAATTGTGATTAAATTGGTTCCAATATTAATGTTGTTCTATTATATTTATTTTGATCACCATATTGCATGTTAAAGGGAATATGTAATTGAAAATCACGACTAATAAGATAATTTGGACAACCGGTTTAGGTTCCTTTTTAATCTTGTTGTTAATTCAAGTGATCACCATATTTTAGAATTATGTGTGCATTAATATTCAACCAATTTATTTAAATAATAGTTTAGAGCGAATTGAATTATTGTTTGTATGCCTTTGAGATCACAGGAATTCTTTTTAATATAAGAATCGAGTAGAGGCCAATACGGGCGAATGTGACTCCATGACTCACTTCGTACCATCATCCCCGATCCTCCTTTTGTGGTTTTGAACCATATGGAGTTAGTAATCTCATGGATTATGAATGGGGTGTAACCTTCACGGGTCAATCGTTGTTGCCTATCGTTGTCCCTTTATTCGTGGTTCCCTAAATGATCCGTGAACGGTTTACAAGTTCCTTAAAAACTTGTTCGCGGCTCCCTACTTTCCTTGTCCCTAATCGTAATGTCAATTCCCACTTCCTATGAGTGCCAAGCATATTCACACATGCTTTAACGTAGGCGCACTTCGAACGACGCCTATAGGTGGCGTCCAAAGAGAAGGAAGCTAGAACAAAAGAGTCGCCAACAAGTTTTAGGAACTTGTAAACCGTTCACGAGGTGAAGGTTACACCTCTTAACGATCCAGGAGATCGTCAACTCCAACAGGTATGGAACAATGACTGGTAGTTCGGGGATGAAGGTACAAATCCATCCTAAAAGAGATTGAACCTGCCCTAATAATAGGCCTCTACTTTATTATTATCGTATTCGTATGCGCTTTCTAACTAACATGCAATCATTAGGTTAACCCTAAACCTGTTTATCTATGTTGGTTGAATATTAATGCACAAATAAATCTATTATTTGCGATCACTTGAATTAAAATCATATTAACCCTAAACAAGATTATTAATTATCTTATTAAGCGTGATTACAAGTACAAATTCCCTTTAAACATGCATAAAAGGTGTGATCAAGAAATAACAATAAAATATATATAAAGAAACGTTAACATTCATAATAAATAATAATCATAATCATAATTATCATAATCATGTTAAAGCATAATATTAATAGCAAGATCCTAGACATGATACTAACAAGATTAATAACAAACCCTAGCATGTCACTAAATAATAAATATCAAATATATAGCCTTAACATGATACTAACATGAATATTAGGAAGAAAATAGAAAGCATTGTCGGAATCATAATTGATTTAAGAAACTTATTCCCTAGCCATGATACTAGGAAGCATTCTTTTAATCATACTTGATATTAGAAATTATAGTTATTACCCTAAACATGATAGTAGGAATCAAAACAACATAGACATGATTTCTATATCAAAATATCAATTAAACAATTAAAGAACTTACTTGGATGCCTCGTACCTCTTTCTAATAACAAAATACACGCGTTAGTAACTTCAAACAAAATATAAAATCAAAGAATTAAATTAAATTAAATAATTGAAATAGAGATTTGGGACCAAACCCTCAGAAATATCAAACCTTTCACATCTAGGGCGAAGACAACTTCGAATTATGCTAGGTGTTTCTAGATCTTGTGAATGCGGAATTTTGTATGCAAAAAGCTAGTTTAGGAAAGGAAGAGAGAGAGAGAGAGTAAACAATAGATTCTTGATGAGAGTTTATGAGAGAGAATTAGAAAGTTGATTGTTGTTGATGATTGAAAACGGAGATTTTAGGAGGCTATTTATAGAGAAAATCAGCCGGATGTGATAAAAAACGAATCAAAGTTTCGAAGAGAATAAAACGAATTGGCGCCACACGCCAGACGCCAGACGCCAGACGCTAATACTGTCGTCAGACGCTAGGAACCAGTTTCCATGCGTTTTCTTAATTTGATAAAATTTAGCCATACAGGAGGGGCAAAATCGTATTTTCCTTAAAAACACTTCTTTTATTTTGATTAATACTCTAAAAAGTAAACTAAAGTCAATTTATCAATGCTAATTAAATTAGGAATGAAAAGAATCTTCTAGAAGAATCTAGAAGACTATAATCAATTCTTTATTGCATTAGGAATGATAAATCAATATTAGGTCCTCCTCTAAATCATTGGGCTGCACATAAATATCAAACCGGGCCCATTTTAGTAATTTGGCCATAACTTCCTCATTATTCATCGAAATTGGGCTTATTATATCGTTGGAAAGCTCTTTTTGAACCTGACCCAACTACACTATTATTAGACCCTTGCCATGGATCAAACCAAACTGGATTGGCTGTTTTCTTTAAAATAGGTTTTCAAAAACAGAGAGAAAGAAAAGAAATAAAAACTAACCGCAAAACTAGACTTTCCACACTTACACTTCATTCGATTATGATTCGACGTGAAAGGTACTCATCACTAGGTTTGGTTTTGGGGAGACACAAATGGGTGTCTACAGATAGTAATTGCGTACCTTAGAAATTATAAAGCTTTAATTGTGCTGCATTCCAGCTTCTCTGTACCTCTTTCCCTTCTGTGCTCCTAAGTCTAGCTATATTCCCCGTTGCCTACTACCTTGATGATCTCGTAGGGCCCTTCCCAGTTGGGTGCTAGCTTTTCTGCATTTACCTCTCTTGTGTTCTTTTTAACCTTTCTGAGGACCCAATCTCCTATCCTAAAGACTTTTTCTCTTACATTCTTGTTGAAACTCCTTGCTACTTCTTTTTGGTAGGCTTCCATTCTCATTCTTGCATCTTCTCTAAGTTCTTCTACAGTATCCAAATTATGTACCAACTCGGCTTGATTTCTTTCTTTTTTCATCAACCCGTACCTTGCAGTGGGGACCACTACTTCTGTTGGGATTACTGCTTCACATCCATACACTAGTGAGAAAGGAGTGTGACCTGTGGTGCCTTTTGGAGTTATTCTATCTGCCTAGAGTATGTTGGGTAGTTCATGTGCCCATTTCCCTTTAGCCCTTCCAATCTCTTCTTCATGTTGTTGATTAGCACTTTGTTGCTCGACTCTGCTTGTCCGTTCGCTTGTGGGTATCTTGGTGTAGATGTGATGTGAGAGATGTTCCATTCTTTGTAGAAATTTTTTGTCTTATTGCTGATGAATTGGGACCCATTGTTTGTGATGATTTTTGCTGGTACTCCGAATCTTCTTAGTATATTCCTTTTGATGAATTAGATGACATTCTTGTCTTTGATGTCCTTGTACACTTCTACTTCTATCCATTTTGAGAAGTAGTCTGTCATTACCAGGAAGTAGACTCTTTGCCTTGATGAGGGGGGCATCTTTACTATATCCATTCCCCACTTCATGAATGGCCAAGGCGTCAGTGTTGGGTGTAGTTCTTTAGATGGCTTATGTGTTAAAGGTGCGTGCTTCTAACATGCTAAGCATTTCCTAGAGAATTTTGCGGCGTCCTTCCTCATGCTAGGCCAATATTATCCCATTTCGAGTGCTCTATTGGCGAGGTTTCTTCTTCCTTAGTAATTCTCGCATTCTCCACTGTGTAGTGATTGCAATACTTGTTGTGCCTCTTCTTTTTCTAGGCATCGTAAGAATGGTCCCGTTGCTGACTTCTTGAAGAGTACATTGCTAATTAAGCAATACTTGGATGACTTTAAGGCAAGTGCTTAAGCTACCACATTGTCTATGAGGTAATCTTTGAGAGGCTTTGTCAAGCTGTCTTCTTTTTCTATAAGGTTTGTCTGTATCTCATAGACGTTCATGGTCGAGTCTCTCTCTATGGCTGGTGATAACATGTGCACTAGTGGTATAGCTCTAAACTCATCAGGGTTGATGTTTGACCCTAAGTTTGCCAAAACGTCTGCTTCAATATTTAAGTTCTTGGGTACTTGTGCTATCTTGAATTCCTTAATGAGCTTTTTTGTTACCTCCAGGTTTGCTATCATCTTTGTATCCTTTTCTGCATATTCCTCGTTGATCTGGTTCACAATAAGTAATAAATCGGATATTACCTCCAGATGTTGTATCTTCATGTCTTTCGCCACAGTTAGTCCTGTGATCAATGCTTCGTACTCTGCTTCATTATTGGTTTCTTTGAATTACACCTTACTGCCTGTGCCATTTTGTCTCGTTGCGGTGATGTTAGCACTATCCTAGACCTACACCTCGAATGTTTGCTGCACCATCTGTGTGGAGTGTCAACTTCTGCATCGCCTTGGGTTCCTGTAGGGCCAGTACTTCCTTTTGAAGTAAGCTACGAAATCCGCTAAGGCTTGTGACTTAATTGCGGTTCTGGGATCATATTGTATGTCGTAACTACTGAGATGTAAAGCCCATTTTTCCATTTTGCCTAACATTTCTAGCTTTCTCATGATGGCTTTGATGGGGTAGTTGATTCGTACTCGTATAGAGTGGCTTTCAAAGTATGAGCGCAGTATTATTGAAGTAGTAACTAAGGCTAGGATGATTTCCTCTGGAGAAATGTATCTTGTTTCCGCACTGAGTAAGGTTTTGCTTATGTAGTAAATAGGAAACTGCTCTTTGTCTTCTTCCATGATGAGGACTGCACTGATCGTCCCTTCTGACACTACGAGGTATAGTTGAAGTTGTTCTCCTTCGTTAGGCTTAGAAAGTATTAGAGGGTTGGCTAAGTACTCTTTCAACTTCTGGAATGCCTCTTTCTGCTCTTGCTCCCATTTGAATTCTTTGTTTTTCTTCAGTACATTGTAGAAGGCTTTGTTCTTGTCAGAAGATTTGAAGATGAATCTGTTAAATGCTCCTATCCTCCCTATTAGAATTTCCACGTCCTTCTTCAATTTCGGTCGTTCTAGATCCAAATTGGCTTTAATTTGTTCTGAACTGGTGTAGACACCCATTTGTGTCTCCCCAAAACCAAACCCAGTGATAAGTACCTTTCACGTCGAATCATAATCGAATGAAGTGAAAGTGTGGAAAGTTTAGTGTTGCGGATAGTTTTAATTTCTTTTCTCTTCTCTCTGTTTTTGAATACTTATTTTATGAAAATAGCCAATATAGTCTGGTTGGTCCATGATATGGGTCCAATAGTAGTGTAGTTGGATGGGGCTTGACAAGAGCTTTCCAACAATATATTATAAGCCCAATTCCGATGAATATTGAGGAAATTATGGCCAAATTACTGAACTGGATCCGGTTTGAGCCTTATATGCGGCCCAATGATCTTGAGGAGGGCCTAATATAGATTTATCATTCCTAATGCAATTAGGAATGGTTTTAGTATTCTAGATTCTTCTAGAAGGTTCTTTTCATTCCTAATTCAATTAGCATTGATAAATTGACTTTTGTTGGCAATTTTTATCTGATTTTAAGAAAACGCGTGAATTTCTGAATCAGCGCCAAACGCCAGCTGTAGCGCCTGGCGCTACGCTTGGCGCCTGGCACTAGCATTGGTGCCTGGCGCTAATGTTGGCGTCTGGCGCCAATAGCCAGCGTTGGTGCTAATTAAATTTTATCTGCGCCAGAACTCTGTTTTGGTATTTTATCTTTTGGCTGATTTTCTTTATAAATAACGTCGTAAAAACTCCGCTTTCATTCATCAACATTCATAAATTTTTCATCAGTTTTCATCCACAATCACCAACAATCATCAATTCTCATCAATTCTTATTCTTTCTAATTTTTACCAATTCTCATCAAGATTCTCTTAATTACTATCTCTCTCTCTTTTCTAAACTAGCTTCTCTCAAATACAAAATTTCGCATTCATTTGATCTAGAAACACCTAGCCATATTCGAAGTTGCCTTCGCCTTAGACGTGAAAGGTTTAATTTCCGAGGGTTTTGTCCCAAATCTCTATTTCAATTATTTAATTTAATTGTTGTTTTGTTTATTATTTTCCTTGAAGTTACAAACATGTGTATTTTGTTATTAGAAAGAGGTACGAGGCATCAAATTAAGTGCTTTAATGGTTTTTATTGATATTATGATGTTATTATGATATTCCCAGCATCATGTCTAGGGTAATTTTAATATCAAGTATGATTGTTACGATGCTTCCTATGTTCTTCCTAATATTTATTCATGTTAGTATCATGTTAGGGTTAAAGCTTTTGATTTTTTATTGCTTAGTGACATGCTAGGGTATGTTATTAATCTTGTTAGTATCATGCCTAGGATCTTGCTATTATTTTCCTTTAACATGGTTATTATGATGATTATTATTATGATTTTGATGATTATTATGTTGCTTGATTTTATTTTATTGCTTGATCACACCTTTTTATGCATGTTTAAAGGGAATTTGTACTTGTAATCATGCTTAATAAGATAATTAATAATCTTGTTTAGGGTTAATTCGATTATAATTCAAGTGATCGCCAATAATAGTTTTATTTGTGCATTAATATTCAACCAACATAGATAAACAGGTTTAGGGTTAGTCCTATTGATTGCATGTTAGTCAGAAAGCGCACATGAATACGATCAGAATAAAGTAGAGGCCTATTATTAGGGAAGGTTCAATCTCTTTTAGGTTGGATTTGTACCTTCATTCCCGAACCCTATTTGGTTCAAGACCTTATGGAGTTGACGATCTCTTGGATCGTTAAGTGGTGTAACCTTCACCTCTTGAACGGTTTACAAGTTCCTTAAAAAACTTGTTGGCGACTCTTTTGCTCTATCTTCTTTCCCTTTGGACGCCACCGTACTTTAGTGTATCATCACAGTGGGGTTCAAGCTAGGGGGTTAACGCTTGAAATATTCCCTACAGGTTTTTGGCGACTCCACTGGGGAGGATTTCTATTTTAATTCCTGAATTTGTTTCGGCAACGATTTAGAATGAGTGGATGAGACTCGAAACGTTCTAAGTATTTCATGTGCGTAATTTTGATTAACATTATTGTCATATGCATAAAAAAAGATCTCATTGGAAAGACCATCCGTAATTAGTTAAAACATAGGATTTTACACGTAGGAAATTTGAGAAATATCTTTCACAACTAGGACCAAAATAATACTGTGCGAAACTGGAAAATTTTATCGAGCATAGAAAGCTGCCGAGGCATGTAGGAATTAGCGTCAGCGCACAGAAGCTGGCGCCAGACATTTAACCGTAGCGCCAGACGACATTCATGTCTCTAGGCGCTACAGCTAAATCCTGGCGCTAACCTCTGTTTGCTGGCGCCAAATTCTTCCAATACCGAGCCAGAAACATGCATTCTAATTTCGACTAGTTTTTAGCATTGTTTGCTCGATCGTACTTCCTGATTGAATTTTTTTCTCACTTTTCTGAAACCCATTGTGTTCTACATATTGACATAACCCTATGGTAATTCATGCTCCATCTACTTGATTGAAAGCTCTGAGCAACAAAGGGTACATCCGAGAATGTTGAATTCACCAAACCATGGAAGCAAGTTTTTTCTAAAACTCGCGGTGTCCCATCCACTCGCGCCAACCCTTCACGGTTAGGCATCCGCGCAGTGCATCCGGACAATTAACCATGGACACTCTATTGACTAAACCATATCCCAAACTTTAGAGAACTAGAGCCACGGTTAGGTTGCAAACTCATTGCATCATATTGTGCCTACTTGACTAATTGTGCATTATTTGTTGTGCATATGATATATATTTTCCTTAATCGTTTGTTGACTTGTGCTGAGATTAAATAAATTAATGACTAAAAGAACTTTGCCTAATTAATTAATTAATTAATTAATTAATTTGAGTAAATAAAGTCCAATATTTTAACCAGGATTGACCTAGTACGACTTTAGGCATACCCCTATTGATTAATAACACCGAAAATAGTCTCAGATTGAAGTTCCAGCTTTGGCGCCAAAATATGAGCTGTAGCGCCACTCTGTGGAATGTGGCGCCTGGTGACAGCTCTGTCGTCTGGTGCTACACTACACAGTGCGACGCCAGTCTTGTCGTTTTGACGACAGTTCGGATTATTGATTGAGTCATCACCTAGTGTCTAATTAACCAGTGCTAAATAATTCGGTTAATTTTTACTGTCAATCATACCTTGTTAAGTCATTAATTGAGTTTGGTCACATAGTCTAGCCACATGGTCATGACACGAGTCTTAACGTATCACTTACACTCACTAGTCTTTGCACACACTTTGAGTACATATCACCATGACCGTGTTTTAGGTTCATGTACGAGTCGGTCTTTTCCGTCATTTGAGTTGGGGGTACATTCTATTCCTAATTCTTCATATCCCTCCATCTACATCATTTTTCTTCACATTCTATTCCAATCATTCTTCACTTCCTCCATCCATTGCATATTGAATAGAGTTTAAGTCAAATAATTAACAATGAATGTCCCCGAATTCCTTTTCCACAGTACTTGGTCGAGTAGAGAAGGGCGATTAATCAAGGACAACACCTTTGTTCAGGTCTCGCTTTTTGATAATCTGATTCGTCAAAAGAGGAAGGCTAAAAAGATAATGGCAAGTCAAGAAGAGGTCAATGAACTTAGGAATCAATTGAATGACGTGACTGAGGTGTTAAAGGCTTTAACCCTTAAAATAAATGACCCTGTGAAGCAACAACAAATGAACCTCATGCAAGAAAGTTTGAGAAAGATATCTAGTGACTATAAATTTCAAGACATTAGTTCACAAGGGGTCTCGCTGGACAAGGAACTTCTTCCGCATAAGTTCAACGCCACTGACATCCCTAAATTCAAGGCAACAGATAACCCTTACTTCCATCTAAGAGCTTTCGAAACTATAATGAACATTAAGGGTATCGATAAGAAGGTTTTCCCCTCTCTGTTCTCACTATCTCTTGAGACCGTTTGCCATTAATGGTTCTTTTCTCTCGAGAAAGAGAAAACCTCTTCTTGGGAGTCAATAACAAACGCTTTTATAGATAGATATAAGTGCAACATCCAAGACGGAACAAAACACAAACAACTTGAGATGTTAAAACAAAAAGAAAATGAAGGGTTCACTTCTTTCTTCAACAAATGGAGGGAAACTTATGCTAATATGGTCAAAAATCCCACTAAAAAGGAATCTGTGAGGATGTTTATCAAGAATCTCCAAGGAAATTATTCAAAGAACTTAAAATACCAACACAATTTAAATACTTTTAAGGTTGTATATAATATAGGCATTGACATTGAAGATGAACTTCTGAAAGATAATAGTGCGAGAGGAAAGAAGAACGACCATCCTTATTCTTCCTCTCCCGTTAATGGAGTACATGCTACGAACGCCTTTAAATCACGAATCCAAAGGTCAAAAAGAGTGTTCACTCCGCTTGGTATGAGTTATGAAACGGCTTTCGAGAAGCTACATCACAAAGGGCTAGTCATGCCCATAGGGCCCATCAAAGATCCAGTTTCAAAAGCCAGGACACCCAAGTGGGACTCTACTAAGCACTGCAAATATCACCAAGGAAAGGGTCACGACACTGAGGAGTGTTGGAAACTCAAAGAAGCTATTCAAGATCTGATCGATAACAATGAAACTTCTGAGATTATAGCCATCGAAGAAGATCAAGCATCCTTCGATCCATCACTTCTTATCACACCTGTGGGAGAGCCCATGATCGAGACAACTTATATAACCTCTCTCGATGAAGTGGCCATGATTGAGGAGGATGAAAGTCTTTTCTTAGATAATACCAAGGAAGACTCGTCAAATCTGAAAGAGGACGTTCAAAAACTGCAAGATGTCATTGCCATTCTCTTGAATGTGGTAGAAGGACTAGAAAATCGGGTGATGGCCATCGAACAAAATTCTCGCCAAGGGTTTAATGAAGAACTCAATGCTCCTAAGGCACAGGAAAAACAGACCATTGAAGAATACACACCAATAGGAATGACTTATAATGAAGCTTTTGACTGCCTTTGTGATCAAGGTCATATTCACTCCATTGGTCCCCGTCAAGACCCTCCATCTGAAAAACGTTTTCTCAATTGGGATCCAAATTCCTATTGTCGATACCATAGAGGTCGCGGTCACACTACCGAAAAGTGTCTCGCCCTCAAGGATCGTGTTCAAGAATTCATTGATTCAAATCTCCTTCATGTTCCTCCGCGCGACAAGAAGGCCAAGATTAGTAACAATAGTAATAGTGGCTGTAAAGGGAAGAAGAACGACTATCCTTCTTTTTCAGAATACACCTACTCTAGTAATAATATTGATACTTTATACCTTAATGAGATCTTAGCCATGGATAATCGAGGATTTAGAAAGCAACAAAAAAAGGATTTTACCCCTATTGGAATTAGCTACGATGATGCTTTCGATCGACTCCATGCCAAGGGAATCATTACTCCTATTGGACCTCTTCAAGATCCCCTTGAGAAAAGATTGCCTAGTTGGAATCCAAATGTGCACTGCAAGTACCATCAAGGTAGGGGTCATGCTACTGAGAGCTGTTGGAAGCTAAAGGAGGCTATCCAACATTTGATTGATAATAACAAGCTTCCCATACCTCCAGTTAACAAGAAGAGCGAGTGATGATAAAGCAAACAATACAAGACATAAGGCGAGCTTCAAAGGACGAGATTTCATGAAATCTTTTTTCTTTTTCTTTATTTATCTTTTCCCCAATAAGTCTAGCATAGGCACCTTTCTTCTCCCTTAGATTAATTTTGTAGATTCTTTCCTTTCCCCTTTTAATAAAAATGAGCATTTATTCTCTTACATATGATCATTTCATTATATTGCATTAAAAAAAAAAAGAAATCCATGTCGAATTAAACACAAGGTATACCAATGATTTGAGGCACCCCTTGTAGCCACATCATATTGCCTTTCACCATTCTGATATACAACCCTTTCTTCATAAACCACTTTGAGCCTCGTCTAATGATAGACCTTTCATTTTCCAACCCATATCTACCTAACCTTGGGATGGGACAGTGTGAAACTTATGCAATTCTAAAAAGGTTGAGTGATTTCAAAAGATCAAAATAAATAGAAAGCAATAGCAAAAAAGAAAAAACAAAAAAAAAATAAATAAAAGTGTACAAAAGGGCAAGTGTTCCAATATCTTTGATATGAAAATTTCCTCGATATGAACACGTCTCAGATTGTATCTCTTATCGAGTGCTCGGTACCGTGCCTGAGAAACATGAATGCCAAGTGAGTGATACACCGCATGATCAGGATTGCCCACACTCATAAAAATCAAAATAAAAGCTAAAGCAAAAAAAAAAAAAGAGAAGCAAGCCTTAAGCATAAAAATATAAAGACTCAAAAGCAAGGTTGCACACCTTGGGGGCTTATCTAGGGTCTTGAGCCTTTTTATACCCTTCTTCAATAACCTTTAGCCTAACCACGTAACAACCCTTAAAAAGACCTTTTTTGAGGTATACACACACTTGTGCGAGGTTCGACTAGAGCTACGTTCGGCATGATTCCTAACGGATACGTGGGCAACCTCACATCGAGGTGCGACCGTAATAAAAATGCATTCATATTCACATTCACACACTTACACCATGATCATATCAAGGGATCTCTAATGCTCATCCCTATCCATGTGGAGCTAGACTTGGGGGCTTGATCCCTATATCATTAGCTTACCTAGCCTAAGAGACACTACCATTTGACTCTTTTAACAAATAATATATTTCCACACACTTAGCTCTTTCGGCCTAACTTTAGTATCACTATCACACACCGCACAGATACATGACCAAATATACTTTCCTTTAGGAACCCTTTGTCATGAAATCTTAACACAACGCTGAAGCATGCCTTGTCATATCAACATCACTCATCAATCATAACTGTCATTGCATCACGAAGTATGACGTGCTTAGCCTCCGTTCCTAAGTTACCCAAATGCTTTCATCATTGAGTCAACCATTGAGATAGCCTAGGATGAATTAATCCTTGCACCTTGAGAGATAGTATCAAATAACATTTGACTAAGCTCATTCAACATGCACCTTCAAACACTTCGATTCTTTTTTCGCGTCTTTCTTTTTCGGGAGAAAGTCGGTACCCTCTACAAAAATGACGGAAATTTTTTGCTTTTTTGCATTTTCGAGTCCCATGATCACAATACAATGCACACACGAGTCATGTACACATTGAGTCATGTCGTGTCATATCAACTTAATTTGAGTCTAACACATGTGTCAAAGACTTTGAGTCGAGTCAACCTCGAGTCAATCACAGTGAGTCAAGTTTATGCCTTGAGTTGTGTCAAGCAATGCTAAACCTTAGGTCAACCCTAAGATGTTTAAAGAGATTAGCAAAGTTCTATAGTCAAAAATAAATACAGGTGCAACAGAATAGGGAAGACCCTACCCCAGCGCCAAACGAAAACATCTAGCGTCTGGCAACAGTTTTTAGCGCCTGGCGCTAGATCTCAGCGTCTGGCGACAAAGCCAATTCTTGGAGCCAGAGATATTTCAGCAGCGACAGAGCTCGAAGCCTCTCAGAATAGTGATTTCGACCTCATACAACAATTTCGGGTTCCTTGGTACGCCAGCTAGGCCCTATAAGCAATTTGACATGACTAAGTAGTCGGTTTGATTACAGTCACAATAAGTGATCGACCTGATGAAAGATCGTCTCACTTAGCTTAAAACGCCTAAGCGTTGGCTTAACACAGACATAATGGTTCACAAGCAGCAAACCGCCGACCAACTGGCATAGCGGAAGCAAAGTTCAAGCGAGCTTTAGAGATCGACAAGCGTTGGTCTTCGAAAATTTTTCTTTAGAATATTATCGCAACAAACGTTCAAGTATCGAAGCTCTTTTGTTCAGAGACGCGTGGACATATTATTCAAGCTCTATTGTTTAGAGACGCGTGGACATATTATCGAAGCTCTATTGTTCAGAGACGCGTGGACATATATTTTCGAAGCTCTATTGTTCAGAGACGTGTGGACATATTATTCAAGCTCTATTGTTCAGAGACGCGTGGACATATTATTCAAGATCTATTGTTCAGAGACGCATGGACATGTTATTCAAGCTCTATTGTTCAGAGACGCGTGGACAATCCTATCAAGCTCTTTTGCTCAGTGACGCGTGGGCATCCTATTTTAAAAGCTCTTTTGCTCCAGAGACGCGTGGGCATATCAATCAAAAGCTCTTTGCGTAGACACCAAATTTTGATCCTACCTTTTTAATTATCACTATTAATTATTTTTTATTACTATAATTATTGTTTTTTTGCAAATAATAATTATTATTTTGCTAATTATTTTTATAAACTTAATGACATTTGTTTTATTACATAAAATGAAGGAAACGAGTAATAATAATGATTTTTATTCATAATTTCCAAAATACATGTTACAATTTGTACTTCTAAATTACTAAATTACAAAATATTGAAGTACAACTAACACTACATACATTTCTACACTGCTCCACTGAAGTAATTTTTGGGTTTTTACTTATGGATTAACAAGTAAATTAATACAACCATTAGGAGGACCACTAGCCCCACAATGTACATGAAGTACACCCTTATCATCCTCATGTCTTCCTCAAAGGTGAAGACAGGTTGATCTTTCTGGTTTTCTTGAAACATGGTGGTTGAGTTTAATGGTGGTTTTTGTTTGATTTTTTTTCGGGTAAGGAGGAAGATGGAGGAAGATAAGAATTAAGTGGTGAGTGGAGATTTTGGATAAGGGTAATTTCTTTTTATAGTAAAAGTAAGTATTTTAGACCGTATTTTTATACATATATGTATAATAATCGTATAGTATAAAGTACAATATTTTTTGTCTCGCCAGGGGGATATGTCATTTTCCTTATAAACAAGTATCGTTTAACCCTTTAGAGTATAATAAGTATATTAATATGTTCACTTAGACTGCTAGAGTTTTTTTATTTGTGTACTACCCTATTATATGACCAATTTACCTAAGCCATAAAGTCCATTACTCTAAAGACTCATGTCCAACCAATATAGGGAAATGACAAATATTTTCACATCTAAATGAGTACTACATGTTATAGTGCTAAAGGGGCCCCCTTTTATGTACACTTGTTACAATATCTTTGTCCCGCAATTAATACTTGATCCGATAAATATAAGTTCGGACCAAACCCATTGATATTTATCTAAGGATAATTGAGTATTGTATGAATGAGAATAAAAGAGGGATGTAAATGTATAATTGCACGTATAGATGAATAGTGTTTGTTCCTAAAAAATAGGATCGTGCTTCATATCATTTCAATGATACTTCACTTTTTTTTGAGAATTCCTTTAGCTTATGGTTTCTGACTTTCGTTTCAATAGAAAACAAAATGAATTCTGACAGTTTAACAAAATGAATTCAATAGCTTGTGGTTTCTGACTTTCGCTTTTTTTTGTTTTTTTTGTGTTTTTTTGTTTTTTTTTTTTTTATGGTTTGTTTACTCAGTCTACTTTGTGTATTCTTTTGTCAGTTTTGATAAGCAATTTTCAATAGTGAAATAACGTCACCTTTTTTTTTACCCCCCGCGGTTAATATTGTATCCAATAAATTTCAATTTGGACCAATTGCATCAATATTTATCTGACGTTAGTTGGGACAACTAGATTTCAGACGTGTCATGTATTGCATTTCACTATTCAAACACTATTTGAGACTATTCCAAATAGTAATTTCTGTTATGATAATTTACTTTGCCGACGTGAGTATGGCTTCCGTTTTATTTGTTTTTCTGTTGTTTTGATCTAGTTATGTACCTTTTGTCTTTTTTTTTACGACTATGATAAATATAAATTTGTGTTTAGTAGAGTAAAGTAAGATAAGAGTTCACCTTTTTTTTAAAGGTCATCCGGTCAAGGGCATATATTTTACTCTTGACCACCTTAAATTTATTTTGTATGGCTTAGTATTGTATGATGTATTTTCACGTTGACCATGTCAATCTTATGATTTTATATGATCTACTTTTTTTAGTAAGGGTTATGCTCGTATATATAAGGTTTTGTCGTATGTACAAATGTTCTTGGGTAAATGTAATATCTAATAAGGGCAGGGGTTATGACACGACTTGGTCATATATATATATATTTTATATATATACCATGGCATTTTAGAACCTTTTTTTTATTATGTGAATATTAGAGTTGATTTTATTACGGTTTTCTTTATTTTATCAGTTTAAGCGTTGCAAAACAGATTAGCAAGTTTGTTACATGTAAAACAAGAGAATTTAATATCAAGATTCTCATTATTACCAAAATCTTGATATTTACCAAAATAATCCTTGAATTTTAATTTATTTACTTTCTTTTATTTACAACTTAACCCCTTTATTTTCCTATAAATACCCCCCTAATTCTCAAGTTTTAGATATCAAAAAAATTCTTACAATTTCTCTCTCTAAAAATTTCTCTTCTAATCTTTGTTTTAGTTAAAATCTCTCTAATTTAGCTTTATTTTTAAGTTATTAGCTTATTAAAAGCATCTTATAATTAAGTTGTTACTTCTATTTTTTTTTTATTTAAGTATTGTTATTATCTTTAATTCCTATAAAAAAAAATACAAAAAAATTTCAAGTTCAAGTATTGTTGTTATTATTATCTTTGTTAAAAACACTAGTTTAATTACTCAAGTATCCTAGTCTATATTAAAAAAAAACCAAAAAAAATTTCTTTCTTAAGATTTAGTTTTATTTTTCAAGATTATTTTCTATAGTAAAAAAAAATCATAAAAAAGGTCCTTTAGCTTTATTTTGCATTAATTTCTTTTAATATCTCAAAATTTCAAAAAAAAATCACTTAGTCTCTTTATTACACTTTAACTAAGGAGTAATCATCTGTTCATTCTTGATAAGTAAGAAGGGTTATCCAAAAATATTGCTACATCTAGTTCAAGGTATTATTTTTGTTCCTTTCTTAATTTCCTTAATTATTATTATTATGCTAACTAATGTGTTTGTTTTCATGTGGTGTTACCAATAGGGGTAATGACGATATTAGGTGCTAAATTAGCCCTAAATATTTCATTACTCCACATTAGAAAGTCAAGCCTACTGGTGAGGTGATAGGTTACAAAAGAGGGGGGTAATTGCATTTTGCATTGCATCTCTTTCTAATGCATTTTAAATATGAAAGGTCAATACATTCATGTGTCTGCCTAAAGCATATTTTGTAGAATGATTTATTTCTTAAAGTGAGCTTAAAGACGTAATGAATTAAGAGTTTATGTAGAGGATGTTCAAGAGTAAGGAATTACTTACCATGTCCCAAAGATGGCCTATGAAAGAACCTTTACGACCAGAATCAGTTCCAGTTGTTTAGCTCATGTAATAGAACATTTCAAGAACTTTCCAACCATATCTCACAATAATTTTTTTGATTTTTCTATGATTTTTAATGATTTGTTTAGTTCAAACTATAAAAAAGATGAAATATGCACGTTTTTCTCTTAATTGCTTTTTAAAATTTTTATTAATGGTGGTATGAAACCTATATTACACTATATTATATATTTACTTCTTAATTTATGAAGTTTTAATGAAAATGTTTTTAATCTTATTTTAATAAATGATTTTAGAAATAAGAGTTTTAACAAGCCTTAATTCTAAGTGTTATTTTAAGAAACTTTAATCTTATTTTAAAGATGACTTTAGAAATAAGAGTCTTTAATTCTAAATGTTGTTGTTTTTAAAATCTTTAATCTTAGTTTTTAAGATACCTTTTGAAATAAATGATGTCTTAAGGACTTTAATTTTCTTGTAAGACTTTAGAAATAAAAGTTTTAACAAGCATTATTTTCTTTTATAATTTTGTGAACCTTCTTATTTCAAACCCTTTTGTGAACAAGAATGAATCATAACTTTGATTGATTGTTTTTTTAGGTAATAATAGTTAATATGAGGTTATGGCCTCATTTCCAAACATGAGGTTAAGATTAATTAATTAGTTGTATAAGGTTATAACAATTATCCATCTCCATAAAAATAAACTTACATTCCATTATAAATACCCGATGGATTAATTCACAATCAGATATGATTAAATAGTTTATTGTTCCCTTTTATTTGGAAGTAAGGCCTTGACAGGTGTCGTGTTTTACATGTCCAATGCCATTAAGCCTAAACACATAACCCTTAAAACTTTACAAAAATTATCCTTGAGTGAATTTAAACCCAAAGTGAGATTATATAGTGAACCCTTACAGTTTCGCTCCAAAAAATACCTTGACCCACTAAAAAGTTGTCAATTGGGAAGCATTTGTTGAATTGTCTTATTCAAAAGACATTTTTTTTGGTGATCACTAAATCGGGGTGATTTTCCTCAACCAAGGTGGTTCATTTTACTTTTATGAGTGAATCCGTCAAAGATCACTAAAATCCCACTTACGAAAATGACATTTATGTCAACAACCCAAATTAAAAACCCCATGGAATTGGTTATTTAAAACATGGCATCTGTCCGAACTACGAAGGTTTTGACCCGTGAGTGAATTCAAAATCTCACTATGATCGGTACGTAGTGCAACTTTGGTGCTCAACCTTACCTTGTATTAAATATTTTTTTTATGTGGTTAATATGTCTTAAAACTTGATTTTTGACAACGCAGTAGTAAGAGCTCGTTCCATAGAACGGAAGAGAAGACGAGTTCCAGACGTTCGATACTCTTAACCTAAACCCCGAACCCTGTGCCTTACTTCCTATTATGGAGTTAGCAGTTGATTTTTATTAAGTTTTAATTTCTTAAAATTGACTGTTCTAAAATCCGCCCTTATTCGGATAAAAATAAGGTGGCGACTCTAAGTTTTGCCAAAAACTCCCTTTAAAACCTTTTCAACTTAAAGAATGGTTTAATCACTATCTATGAATTAATATATGAGTTAATGTTCTTTTCAAAAGAAAGTCTTATACCCCTCAACACCTTGAAGGTTTTCTTAACCATGTTCTTGAAATTGCAGTTTACTTGTTGTTTAGAGAACGAGATATGGATACAGGAGCACAAATGTGTATTGGAGGACGACGTTGGGGTTCCATCCGCCAGATTTACTCTAGGAGGTGTGAATCACTAAGTTCTATATATCATCGGCTAAAGTTACAGGGTTTCCTCAAGTCAAAACACAATAACTACACTATGCCGTCTCTTGGGGCTGATATGGGAAAGTATTGTAACTATTGTCATGACTACGGACACAATACAAATGTTTGTAGTGATCTGAGACATGCAGTCCAACAAATCATTGATGATGGGAAAATTCCAATTCCAAGATCGTGGACTCCACCTACTCTACGATTTACCGATGCAGATTTGCTGAATGACTACAGTAATGACCGGCCCTTGTCCATTACCTTGGTATCGGATTGTTACTAGGTCTCAGGAATTTTGGTAAATAGAGAGTCCACATTCAACATCTGCAGGAAAACGATTCTCAAGAAATTAGGGTGTGAAGACGCTCCTTTAAGACCCTCAAAGAAGGTGGTTAGAACAAGCGATCACACTCTTATGCGGGCAATTGGGAAAATCACCTTACCATTAGGATATCATGATTGGGTTTGTAATGCTGAGTTTCAAGTAATCGATGACCCGGAAAGCCTCACCTTTACCCTGGAAAAATCATGGTTACAACACATAGGGGCAATTGCCTCTGCACTTCATCAGAAAGTTAGATTTTCAACCCAGGGCGGCGTAATAACCATTCATGGGGATGCAGCCTTACCGCACACGGCAACCACGGTGTGTAATATGGTGAGCTTTGGGGAAGGTTCGACTTCGAAACCAAAGAAGGAGAATTGTGAAAAATCATTATGGGATTTACTATCAAATTCCTCAATGTATCGTGGGGCTTTTAGCGATTATCTCAAAAGAACAATCATAAACGCCTCAACCCCTTTTAGAGATTTGAGGGAAATCTTCAAACTTGATCCGCACCAGGTCAAAGACGATTTGATTAAAAAGGGTTTTATAAGTGACTCACTGGATCATGCAATGATATGTCATAACATCAAGTATTATCATGTTCACATTGATGAAGAATATTCCATTAATATGTGCCTGTACCATACATTTGTTGATTGGGAATTTGAGGAAGAAGAACTTAAACCTGTAACAATAGATGTTTTTTGTAACAACGATTTATATGAAAATGTATGTGGTAAAATTGATGCAATTGTTAAATACAAAGGTGTAAGTTTCACCACAAGTTTCATAATTTGTGATATACTAGTTCCCTATGATATCAAACTCGGTTAGCCTTGGATTTACCAATTTCATCCCCTTATGTTAGTTCAATCCCAAAAAACGCCGGCCCGACTTCGTGAATCCTTGACCTTCCATGATGGCTCTAAGAGTTTAACTTTAAGGCCTGAATCTCCAAATGATAAAAGCCCACATCCAAAAGTTTCCACTATAGAACGATCCAAGGCCTCTCGCCAAGAAAACACTGCCCCCCATTCTCGTCAAACTAGCCCAGAATTATTATATGATGTGCCTATCCATGAATCAATGTATTCAAAACCTTAGACGCTTTTCACTCTTCCTCGCGAAAAGGGAAAAATGTCGAACATCACGATATTGATCCAGGACTCACCTTTACAGATAGCGATTTACCTCCTAATCACTATCATAATGAACCACTGCATATTACTCTTCGACATGGTGCAAGTTATATTAATCACATTTTGGTTGACACCGGATCTGATGTTAATCTTTGTTCCCAAGAATATTTGTACGAGATAGGGTACAACGATTTACATATCACTTACCGCTCCATTCTTCTCAGAGGTTTTGACCAATTACCCAGGGAAGTGACGGGCTCTATAGTCTTACCTTTGGTACATGAGAATGCTCTGTTCTGCATAGAGTTTATGGTAGTCTATTTTCGACTCTCATGCAACTTGTTACTAGGGAGACCATGGTTGCACGGGTGTAAAGCAGTCTCATCTAGCTTACATCAAAAATTAAGAATGAGAGCGTTGTGGGGCATCATCACTATATGTGGTGACTATAGCAGGGGAGCCTATGAAGGAGAAAGCTCGTCACAGTATGATGGTTGGATAAACACCATAAGCACAGCAGGTTATGGCATAGAAAATAATGAAGCTGTTGAAGTAATAAGGCGTCCACCCTTTGCAAAAAGAACAGTATATTTTCCTATTCCGGAGAATGAACAGGACAAGCCAAATTGGATGCCTAATAAGGCAAAGGCCGATGATATCCGAAGAAGGTTTAATTGGCTTTACGATCAAGATATAGCAGTTCCTTGTGAGGGGGTTGAAACATCTGCAAATAAAGTGGTATCTCTTCGAGAAATCATGGAATCCTACATCTTCCTCGACAACATCGACCTTTTTACAACGGAATCGTGCACAGTAGTATGTAAAGCATGGGCATAATGGATCTTGGACAAAGAAGATAACCCTTTCTATGTTGCTAAACGGAAAGCTGCTTGGGAGAAGTGACTTTTGACCGGGGAAATAGATGCATGGTAGTGTCATTTTCATTAAATAATTATTTTTGTAAAAGTTTTTTTTTTTGTTGCGAACTACGAGCGACTTGATTCCTAAAAAAGAAATGAAAAATTAAAAAAAAAAATGAAAAAAAATCTTGTAACAGGGTACGCAGGCAGCTCGCTTTGAGTGCAGTCGCAAAAATTTAAAAGTTGGCTTCCTTATTGTGTCGAACTACGATAGGCCTGATTTCCTTAATCACATTACACTCAGCACATTTCCGCACTCAGGAATACGTAGGCAGCCTTCGGGCCCGGCCACTATCAGTTTGTTATTGCTATAGGATTCACTTATTTATTTATTGATTTATTTATTTATTTTGCTTTCTTTCATCATGAGGTGGAAAATAGACGAAAAAGAACATTAATTCATATTTACATAGTTATATAACCATAACAGTAAATAACAGTAATACAGAAGTCAAAAAGGCCCTAACTGAATCTCAGGAGACGGTGGAGCTTCGAACACCTCTATTTGACCTCAAGTAAACCCTTGGCAATGATCAACCATAAGGCAGACTCCTCGAAGCATGTCTTGAGGGGAATGTCGAATACTAACTTCCCAACCACGAGAGCGCATTAGGAGTAGTATGTCGCATAACTTTTGCTCGGTATTTGTTGGGTAGACATCAAGCCTAGACAGAGATGAGATGAAGCGGTTAACGTCCATCACTACTTCTAATTGTTTCACCTCTAGAGAGCGAGCCTTTTGCAATCCATTTTGAAGTAAACAAAGCGAGAAAAAGGAAAATCTAGGTCCTCTAAGCCTTGAACCAAAACCAAACTTCCAAACATGCCCGAGCTCTCGCAATATATACCCACCTCTACGTCCATCTCAGCCATCCGATAAGGCTGCTAGAGATAGAGTATGAGGATCTTCTTGTGACCAAGGAGTAGTCGACAATGCCTTAGTTAATCTATCTATTATTATGAAGAGACTCCTTTGACCTATTGACCATAAAGTCTGAGGGAGACGAGACACGTAACGCCTATGACGCGGAGGTAGTTTTTGAAGAAAATTCTCCTTAGATTCTCGATAGTTTGAAGGACCACCCATCATCATTGTTAAGTGATTGTAGGTTATGAAGTCTGATACACCCAACCAGGGATGATTAACTGAGCTTTGGGGTGGGCCTCTCCCTTGGCGCGAGGAAGTCCCAGAATAAATACTGCGAGGGGTATTGTAAGCCGATATGGAGAGAATTATGCCCTGCGAGAATACAAGACCTTGTTACATCTGTGTTTTCAGAGACCTCCTTGCCAATCGACAATTAGATATGAGTAAGACCAAACAAGTAGGAATATGGGTTTTGTGTAATAGGGAGATATTATGTAATATTTGACTCGTATAGTACCCACGAGCATCCCAAAACAGTAACCTGAGAGATGAGTACATAGGAAGATTAAAAGGGAAATGTGATGGCAGGTTCGGACTCTCTACGAGTTGGCTAGAGAATGGGAGGTTTTGTTGGCTTATAGTAGCTATGATAGGGTAAAACGAGTCTTCGGAGAAACGTAGAAATAGAGACATAGCTAGAACCATTGTATCTGCCACAAATAAGGAAAGTGACTCTGGAGAGTTATTTATCTCGAGTACCTGAGGTGGACCAGTCACTAGTGCAAGTTTCACTTTAGGAACTGAAGGTGGGATAGCTGTAGAATTTTGATCATAAGGGAGAAAGAGGTTTTCCCTAGAAAATTGAGATGGATGATCTTCTGGCCATATTAAACTAAGAATCTCGTTGCGTTCTCTTTCTCGTAACTCTTGGAGGGAGGAGCGCGAAGTGTCAGAGAAGAAGTGAATTAAATCTCTAACACGTGAGGCATTAGGATCCATAACTTAAATTTAAGCAAAGTAAGCAAAATCTCAAAAGAAAACACTTGAGATTTTAGAGAGAGAAGAAGTTTGGGTGAATAATCCTTGTTCAAGTTTTAGTTTTTTTATAAGCCAATAACCAATGGTGTGTTCAACACGCAAGGAATCTTCGTAGTAGGGTCCAATATTTTTTATTTTATTTTATTTTTGGAAAAAAAACTTTTTTTTTAGAAAAAGGGGTGTTCATTTTTCTTAAAAAAAAATATTTTATTTACTTTTTTTTAGCTTGTTGAAGAAGTTTTTTTTTTTTTTTTTTTTTTTTTTTTTTTTTTTTTTTTTTTTTGTAATGTTCCCTTTCTACCTAGGAAATCCACCTGGACCTGCATAGGATCTAGGCTTGTCCGGCAAACCTCTTTTCACAGTTTACAATCCGATTCAGTAGCCTTCTCACCGGGTCATTCGACACCAAGGGAAATTCATTCTCCACCACCAAGCGAAATGTCCGAGATTCCTGGCCATGAAAGTTCGCTAAACCCTGATCCATCCAATGATCTTCGAGGAATGATGCAAGCTATGCTTGATCGTCAAGATACTATGGAACAAAAAATACAGATTTTGTTAAGACAGAGTGCAAGTGCTCCTCTTCCTCACCATGATTCAGAGGTAGCTTCACCATTGCTTTTGGATGATGGAAATGGTGATAGAGAAGCTCCTACCAAAATTGAGGAAGATATTCTCAGGCTCAAGGAAGTACTAAAGGGTATGACCAAAGCAGAACCTTGGTTAGATATTCATGGTCTCACCTTATTTCCGAAAGCACGACTGCCACCTGGGTTTAAGATGCCCAATCTCACGAGATTTGATGGTACAGGAAGTCCCACCAATTTCTTAAAATTATACGTAGGGGCTATGAGTCCTTGGGGTGTTGATGAACCTTTAATGGCACAATTGTTTCAGCAATATTTAGATGGGGCTGCCGCTCATTGGTTTCTTAATCTGGAAAATTCAAAGAAAACTTCGTGGGCCGATATTGTGCGAGAATTTTCTAGCCAATACAAATATAATGAAGAGATCGATGTGACAAGGAGGGATTTGGAGACAACTGCACAAAATCCTAATGAGACGTTTTCCGCCTTCATTACTAGATGGAGAAACAAGGCTGAAAAGATGGTGAATAGGCCGAACGAGGAAGAACAATTACAAATGATAGTGAAGAATCTTCTTCCCGTCTATCAAGGAAGAATGGCTTTCCAGTATTTTCCGTCATTTAAAGCCCTCATATCAACAGGAACTTTGGTAGAGGATGCAATAAAAAAGGGAGATATCAAAAAGGATGAAGGGAGCAGCAGTAACACCTCTTACAATCCTAAGTTTGGGGGGAATAGGAAAACCAATAACAACGAATCAATACCCTCAAAACCAACAAACTTGATACACAATATCGGTGCCGCACCAGCATTCCAACTCAGGCCGCAGATGAATTTTTCTCCTTTGAACACGACCTATGCCCAAGATTTCTCCAAACTAAAAAAGGCCAACCTTGTTCAACCTTTAAACCCAAGGCCACCCCCAAGAAACCCTCCTCCCAGTTACAACCCAAACCAACACTGTGAATTCCATCAAGGGCCTGGGCATGACATTGAAAATTGCACAGCATTCAAGCACCGTATTCAAGATCTAGTAGATGGAAAAAGGCTTTCAGTTGGGGCACCCTATGATAAATTTAAAAATACACAACCAAGCATCACTAATAATCCTCTCCCCAATCATAAGCCTCCTGTCTCTATAAACACCATATCCACTACCAATAACCAGATTGATCCAACATTACTAATGGTTCAAAATAACCCTCAAATGTATGAGATGCCATTATCCGGAAATTATGTGTGTGTTGTGTATGATCACTCCACTCAGCAAAAGGTCAAGCTTGTGCCATGCAAAGGTTTGGATGTCATCTTCAATAGAGATTTGTTCTCCAATGTCTGCGCCACTATAGGATATGATGGGGCATTTTGCCTAATAGATGATGAAGAGGATGCTCTCTCGTTGTTGTCAATGGCTGAGAAAAATGTTGGGGCACACCTTAGTACCCATAGTAATTTCCAATGTCCGATCTATCTTGATGATCTTAGTGATGATGAAGATCTACATGTGGCTCATTTGACTCGTGCAGGTCGTCATTTTAAACCTTCATATCTTGAAGATGAGAATCCTTTGGAAGCCCTGAGAAGGAAAGAAAAAGACAGGGAATTAGTAGAGGTGAATAAGGAAGAAGATGATGCTATTAAGCGCATGAAGGAGGTTAATGCAAATGTTTCTATATGGAAGTTACTGACTCATTCTCAACCTCATTGGGCCGCTGTTCTGAGACATCTCAATGAGGTTTCAATTGATGCATCCATAACACCAAATCAAATAGTAGGACTTATTCAGGGAGCCAACCGCACTTTAATGTTTACCGACGATGATCTCCCAAAAAGTGTCAACCATAACAACTCTTTGCACATAACTGTGAAATGTCATGGGTGGACAATACCCCGGGTACTTATTGACAATGGTTCTGCCATCAACGTATGTCCTTATCGAGTTATGACAAAGCTCGGTTATCAAAAAGAAGATTTGACACCTTCAAGACAGGTTGTTAGGGCTTACGACAATGCCAAAAGGGACGTTTTGGGGTCAATTGAGTTACTTTTGGAATATGGACCAGTGGTTAGAAATGTTGAATTTGTGGTAATTGATATTGAAGCGTGCTTTAACCTTTTGCTCGGTAGACCTTGGCTTCATGAGAATAGGGCGGTAGCCTCTACCTTACACCAAAAGGTGAAGTTGCTCACAGATCATGGTGCAGTGACACTTGTGGGTAATCCAGAAGTTATGAATGTTTCTACTGTTGGAAAATCAGTGCTCCATTTAGATGAAGAAGAGGGTAGTCGATTAGACGGATTCACTATTTATAATATTGGATTTGATTCAAGAAACGGAGGAAGATCCAAAAGAGGACTTAGAGGAAGACGAAGAAACTAAGGAAGATCCGAAAGAAGAAACTGAGGAAGATCCAGAAGAAGAGCTTCAAGAAAATAACAATGATTCTGAAATTAATCCCCAAGGAGCTAGAGATGGAACAAACTGGTCCAATGAAGATGGGGTAGAAGAGGAGCCTAAAACTCCAAAAGATAGCGATCCTTGTTTTAGAGGAGAATCTTGGACAAGTAATTCCTTTAAACATGATGAGGGATCTCGGAAGAGGTCTAGGGCCGAGGATTTTTATTTGGATTTTGATGTCCTGTGTTATAGAAGGTTGGTATACTTGGAGGAGTTGATTCTTTTCCCTAACTACAGGCATGTAGATCGTTATCTTAATCTTCCTCAGTTTGAGAAGTTCAATGGGTTGGGAGATCCTATTCTCCATTTATACAACTTTGTGAACACATTATACCCTTTGAATGTTCCAAATGAACATTTTCCTATGTTGTTTAATAGAAGTCTGGGTGAACCCGCGTTATCCTGGTATTATACCTCAGGGGTAACAAGTAAAGGCTCTTGGGGAGAAATAGCTCAAGCATTCAGTGACTGGGCATTTAAATTTCGACAGACTGACACCGAAAAACTGAAGCTAGTGAATATGGAGCAAAGTGACCGGGAATCATTTTCACATCTCTTTTCAAGATGTTCTTACATTCGGGCTCGACTTCGTTTTCCCATAACTGATAGGGAGTTTATGTTGATATTTCTAAGAAAGTTAAATGATTTTTATTATCAACATATGGTCTCCATCAAATACGCCGATCTCTCGCACATGGAGAGACACGGTTACGAAATTGATGCCTATCGACTACAGGAAAGAAGGCCTAAGGTGCACCCTCAAGGTGAAAGAGCTAACAGGAGGATATTCACTCGAATCGACGAACCATTGAGTGTGGTGTACGATCGTTTGAGCAAAAAGGGTATTCTTCGGGCAAAAAGCTATGTGTATTCGTTACCACCACATGGGACCGATATGAGACAATATTGCAGTTATTGTCACCTGTATGGGCATAGAACCGATACTTGTTACGACCTTAAATGCGCAATCCAGGATCTTATTGATCGTGGGATCATCACTCTGGCCCATCCTCAGTCTAGCGTACCAGAGACAAGCATGGCACAGCCACGAGCCTCTCAAGCTGATTTGTTCCTTCAACTACTCGAAGAAGGTCGTATCAAGCCACTACCTCGTCGAGCAGGAGCTGATCCTGTTGGACCAAATCTCAACAAATATTGTCACTACCATCAGTTACATGGCCATGATACTAACAAATTTCATGCCCTCCGTTGGTGTATAAAGCGCACAACTGGAATTTCCTGCCCGAATCAAGAAAGTTTCCATAAATTCCCTTTCTCTTTGAACACACAAAGATGATCCCACTCTATTGATTGCTCGTCACTACTTGGGCTACGAGAAAGACTGTTGAAAACCTTAAAGCCTAAGGAATCTATACATGGGAAAGGAAGCATCTACAACGACATGGTGACCTCTATCTTACCCTCCATCAAGAAGGATGAATAAAAGGGGTAGTATGAGCACTGTAAACCAAGCATTTTTTTTCTCCTCCTTATGTTTTCTTTTGGTACAAAGAACTACGTACAGCTTGATCCCCTAAAGCACTATTTCATGATCATACACAAAATTGTACTTGCACGCACATTGTTATTGGGGTACGTAGGCAACTCTGATCGAGTGCAGCTGTTTCAAAAAAAAAAAAACCTTCTTCTTCCGTTTTGAACTACGACGGGTCTGATTCTCCAAAAAAAAAAGAGAGAAAAAAAAATGTGAAAATACAAAAAAATCTATCTGGAGATACGTAGGCAGCCTTATGGCGCGACTCGAAATAATTAAAAAGTTTTTTTTTTTGGGAATGAACACCCCACTAACTTATCTAACTTCATAGACGTCCTTAAATTTTTACCAAAATCCTTTTTTTTTGTCGCATGCATTTTTGCATTTATCGTTTACTTTTTTTTAATTATTTTCAAAAAAAAGGAGGAAATCCTAATCTTTAGTATGTAATGTTTAGGTATCCTTTGCCAACCCATGACCAACTAAACTCGAAAATCTACTCAACCCTCGGATTCCATTCAAGAAATCCAAGATCCAATACCCCAAACACTTACTAGAGGACTTCAATTGATGTTGAAAATGGGTTATGTTCCAGGAGCTGGTTTAGGACGAAACGGTGAAGGCATGAGGCACCCAATCCTAATAATCGATAAGCGAAATTGTCATGGTTTGGGCTTTGATGAGAACATGGGTTCTAAGGTTATGAAAAAGAAGTCTCTCACTTTGAATGGGCAATTTGTGTTGCAAAATGACACTGAGCCATTTTATGAGTTTCTTGAACCTTGGTATGACTTGGATAAAGAGAAAATTCTCCCTAGGTTAGAAATTTTCTTTGCAGAAGCAAGGAATGAAGAATTTACTAAGAAATGGTTTGATAAGAAACCAGTATCTAAGAAAGATTTTGATTGGGTTGACCATCTAAAGCAAAGAGTTCTAAGAGGCTTGTTTTCATCAATTTTTGATTATGAAGTCCGATTAGATCCCATTACGCTTATTACTCCAATAAAAACAGAAGTTGGAAACAATATCCGATCCGAAAATCGAGAAAAATTCCCTTTTTTCCCTAAACTATATACTTTTCAATCCTCTATCTCTGACGGTTATGAAACCGATAGCTCATCATCTAGCCAATCATTTATCCATACACCGCCTGATATCCCATATCATGAAGATATCGATAAAATCACTTGTAAACATATTTGCGTACAAGAAATTGATCTTGATCATGAAGCATTTTCTAATAATGAACTTTTCAATGAACCTAAATCATGTGTGACACCCATGGAAGGTCTATAACTGTAAACATAGGTACAGATAATGATGTAAAAGAAGTCAAGATAGGATCCACCCTTTCCCTCGATGAACAAAATGCATTTGTTATTTTACTTAAAAAATATGTGGATGTCTTTGCATGGTCTTATGCTGATATGCCTGGTGTCGATCGTAGCATTGCTGAACATCGTATACCACTCTATCCCGATAGCAAGCCAAAGCAACAAAAGCTTCGTAGAATGAAACTGGAAGTTAGTCTCAAAGTTAAGGAGGAAATTCAAAAGCAGCTTGAAGCCAACTTCATTAAACCAATTAAGCATCCGGAATGGCTAGCGAATGTGGTGGTAGTACCCAAAAAAGATGGAAGGGTCAGAGTGTGCATTGATTTTAGGGATTTAAATTCAGCATCACCAAAAGACTATTTTCCTTTACCCCACATTGATGTTCTGGTTCATAACACTACTGGACATGCCATGTTCTCATTCATGGACGGATTCTCGGGATATAATCAGGTGCTTATGTCAGAAGAGGACATGTCCAAAACTTCTTTTATTACCCCATGGGGAACCTTTTGTTATAGAGCAATGCCCTTTGGATTAAAGAATGCCGGGGCAACCTATCAACGGGCTGCAACGACGATTTTGCATGACCTCATCCACGATATTGTGGAGGTTTATGTTGATGACATGATTGTCAAAAGTCATGATCGTGAAACGCACCTTGATGCTTTAAAATCATTCTTCGATAGAATTAGGAAATACAATCTGAGATTGAATCCTCAGAAATGTGTATTTGGAGTAACTTCGGGAAAAATTCTAGGCTTCGTTGTAAGTCAAGACGGAATTAAGGTTGATTCTGACAAGGTAAAGGCCATACAAGAGCTTCCTCCGCCAAGGACGGAAAAGGAGATTCGGGGATTTCTTGGTAGAATTCAATATATTAGTAGGTTCATATCGCAATTGACAACCCGGTGTGAACCTATATTTATGTTACTTAAGAAAAATGTTCCTACAAAATGGAATGACGAATGTCAAGCCTCATTTGATTCAATGAAAAAATACCTCTCCAATCCTCCAGTTTTAATGTTGTCGAAACCAGGGCAGCCCTTGATATTATATCTTACTATTACGGAAACAGCCATGGGAGCTCTTTTGGCACAATACCAAGAGGGTACAAGGAAGGAAATAGCTATCTACTACCTCAGTAAAAAGTTCCTTGAGTATGAAACTAGATACTCTCCTTTAGAAAGAGCTTGCATTGCCCTTATTTACGAGACAAAGAAGCTTCGACATTATTTGCAAGCACATACTACTTATCTGGTTTCGAGGTTAGATCCAATCAAGTACATTTTTGAGAAGCCAATCTTGAGTGAAATAATAGCAAGGTGGCATGCGATATGTCAGAATTGTTATTCAGTGCGTGAATCAAAAGTCTGTCAAAGGGAGGGCTATATCTGAAGCTTTGGCTGATGGACCTATATCGGGTGATGAATTTGATGATGATTTTCCAGATGAACATATTTTCTGTCTTAGTACGTCACAATGGACGATGTATTTCGACGGAGCCTCAAATAGAAGGGGAAATGGTGCAGGGGTGTTTTTGATCGATCCTTATGGAGTACATATTCCTTTTGCTGTGAAGCTTAGTTTCCCAACGACGAATAACATGGCTGAAAATGAAGCCTGCATCTATGGAATCAAAGCGGCATTAGCAGCTGGTGCAAAAAATCTCACAGTATACGATGATTCTTATCTCATAATTTCCCAGACTATTGGAGCTTGGAAAGTTCGAGACGAAAGGTTGCAAATGTACACGGAGTATCTTCAAAAATTTATCCCATTCTTTGAAGAAATAGAATTCAAACATCTCCCTCGCGAACAAAACAGTTTCACCGATGCTTTGGCAAATCTGGCGGTAAATTTAACTTGGGACGATGATGTGAAGGTACAATCGGTAACAATTGTAGAAAAAGAAATTCCAGTGGTTAATTTTAAACCAACAATTGCTTTATTAACCCAAGAAGATGATAAGGATACTTGGTATACTGACGTTAAAAAGTATTTAATCAATGGAGAATATCCTGAAGGAAGTCACAAGAAGGATCAATTGGCTATTCGAAGGCTAGCTTCTCATTTCACAATGTTAAAAGGTTTGTTGTATCATAAGATTTTTGATGGAAATTTGCAATTATGCATCGATGGGGAGCTGACACAAAGGATCATGGAAGAGGTACATGGGGGAGAATGTGGGCCTCACATGAATGGACGAATGCTTGCTCGGAAGATTCTGCGAGCAGGGTATTATTGGACCACTTTGGAAAGTGATTGCATCCATTTCGTACGAACATGAAAAAGATGTCAGCTATTTGTAAACCTTAATCATATGCCGCCAGTTAGCCTGAATAATTTTACTTCTCCATGGCCTTTTTCCAGCTGGGGCATCACTAGTAGAATAAACGTGATGGGAAGCCCCAATAGGCAAGCGGTTTTAAAAATCCTCTTGCCATTCACCCTTTTTTTTTTTTAAACCTGTAATATGAAATGGCAAGCGGTTTTGGCGCGAACCGCTTGCCAATATATATAATGACAAGCGGTTTGGGGTTGAATCGCTTGCCATTACATATTTGGCAAGCGGTTCAACCCCAAACCGCTTGCCAATTAAAAAAAAACCCTAAAAGCGCTTACCCCTCCTCTTTTATTTCTCCTCCTCTTCCTTACCCCGGGCTGCTCTCTCTCTCTCTCCTCTTTCATTTCGCCCCTTTCTTCTTTCATTTCGGCTGCTCTCTTCTATTCTCGTTTTCCCTCTCTCTCCTCTTCCCTCTAACTCGCCCTTTCTACTTTTATTTTCTCTTTTCTTTGTTCTTTCTCATCTCATCAAATTTGAACATAGTTGGGTATTTTCGAGCTAATTTCGAGTATAATTTCAACCAAATTTCGAACAATTTTGAACAATGAGAGCAAATTCGTGCATGCATCTGGGTGTATAAGTTTTTTAGGTCAAATTCGACCATGAAAACTCTAGATCTAGAGTTTTTATGGTCGAATTTGACCTTTAAAACCATAATTTGAAGCCAAAATCGGGTTAGATTGATGGTCTTTTTAATTTTTATTTCGATTTTAGTTTTATTTTTGATTTTAATTTTAATTTGATTCGTGGTGGGTGGTGGTCGTGGGTGGAGGTCGTGGTGGGTGGGGGTCTGGTTTAGGTTAGGATCGTGGGTGGGTTGGGGTCTGGTTTGGGTTAGGGTCGTGGGTGGGTGGTGGTCGTGGGTGGAGGTCGTGGGTGGGTGGGGGTCTGGTTTGGGTTAGGGTCGTGGGTGGGTGGGGGTCAGGTTTGGGTTAGGGTCGTGGGTGGGTAGTGGTCGTGGGTGGAGGTCGTAGTGGGTGGGGGTCTGGTTTCAGTTTTTAGCTTTAAAATTTTGTTGTTTATAATTTAAGATCTGAATATTTTTTTTTTTTTTACACAAAAGATCTGAAATTAAGTTACTTATTGTTGTTTATTTTTTCAATATATAATGTTTGTATTTCAATTTAACCACCACGGGTTAAGGTGGTTGGTGGTGGCGACTGGTGGCGCGTGCGGCTAGAGGTGCCCGCGGCTAGTGGTATGTGCACGGCTGGTGAACAAGAGCAGCTAGCGTCAGTTGTAATATGCTTTAATTTTTTTTTTATGAAAATGTAATATTACAACAATTAATTAATAAAAATATTAATGTTTTTTCATATATTATGTTTGTGTTTCAATTTAATTGGAAATACTGAAAAAAAAAAAAAAAAAATTTATACCCATAATGGGCAGCGGTTTGGCGCCAAAACCGCTGCCCTTTCACTACAAATGGCAAGCGGTTCAGAACCGCTTGCCATTTAAAAGGCTAATGGAAAGCCCCCTAATGGCATGCGGTTCAAAACCGCTTCCCATTAGGGGGTTTGAACCGCTTCCCATCACGTTTATTCTACTAGTGGGCATAGATATCATTGGGCAAATACATCCGAAAGCTTCGAACGGGCATCAATATATATTGGTTGCTGTCGATTATTTTTCGAAATGGGTGGAGGCATCATCATATTCGAAACTAGGGGAAAAACAAGTTTCAAAATTTGTAATCAATAACATTATATGTCGGTATGGGGTACCTTTTGAAATTATTTCCGACCATGGTTCGCAATTTGAAGGCCATCTCAAAGAAACCCTTGAGAAATACAAAACCAGACATCACCAATCATCACCATATCGTCCTCAAACCAATGGAGTTGTTGAAGCAGCTAACAAAACCATCAAGACAATAATCGCCAAGATGACAGATATGGCTCGAGAATGGCCCGATAAACTTCCCTACGCACTTTGGGGATACAGAATTTCCATTCGAACACCAACTGGGACTACTCCATATTCTTTGGTATATGGAATGGATCCACTTCTTCCAATCAAAACGGAGATTCAATCGCTTCGCGTAATGAATGAAAGCGAGATATCTGAAGAACAATGGTTTAAAGAACGATATGATGAACTTTCTTTGGCAAGTGAACGAAGGTTACAAGCCCTTCACAACATTCAAGTTTATCAAAGACGCATTGCCGAAACAAATTCAGGAATTAAAATAGAAATCCTCCCCAGTGGAGTCGCCAAAAACTGTAGGGAATAATTTCAAGCCTTTAAAATCCCACTAGCTTGAACCCCACTGTGATCATACACTAAAATATGGTGGCGTCCAAAAGGGAAGAAGATAGAGCAAAAGAGTCGCCAACAAGTTTTTAAGGAACTTGTAAACCGTTCATAGGATGAAGGTTACACCCCTTAACGATCCAAGAGACCGCCAACTCCATAAGGTCATGAACCAAATAAGGGTTCGGGGATGATGGTACAAATCCAACCTAAAAGAGATTGAACCTGCCCTAATAATAGGCCTCTACTTTATTCTGCTCGTATTCATGTGCGCTTTCTAACTAACATACAATCAATAGGTTTAACCCTAAACCTGTTTAATCTATGTTGGTTGAATTTAATACACAAATAAACTATTATTGGCGATCACTTGAATTACAATCACAATTAACCCTAAACAAGATTATTAAATATCTTATTAAGCGTGATTGCAAGTACCAATTCCCTTTAACCTGCATAAAGGTGATCAAGCAATAACAATATAAAATAATATACATATCAAGCAACATAATAAATAATCATAATCATAATCATAATATTAGGGAGAATATAGGAGGCATCATACTTTTAATCATACTTAATATTAAAAATACCCTAGACATGATACTAGGAATCAAAAATAACAATCTAAGCATGATATCTACATTATAAAATCAATTAAACCATCAAAGTACTTACTTGGATGCCTCGTACCTCTTTCTAATTACAAAATACACACGTTAGTAACTTCAAGGAAAATAATAAATCAAAGCAATTAAATTAAATAATTGAAGTAGAGATTTGGGACCAAACCCTCAGAAATTAAAACCTCTCACGCCTAAGGCGAAGGCAACTTTGAATATGGCTAGGTGTATCTAGATCTTGTGAATGCGGAATTTTGTGTGAAAAAGCAAGGTTTAGAAAAGAATGCTAAAAGATTAATGTTATTGAAAATTGATGAATGAATGATGAAGATGAAGAGAGTTGATGAATAATTTTGTAAATAGATTGTTGATGAATGATGATTGTAGATGGTGAAGATAGATGGTGAATTCGTTAAAACTTAAGAATAAAAGAAGTGGTGAATGATAGATGATAATCCGTGCCTCAAAACGGAGTTTTTGATACGATATTTATAGAGAAAATCAGCCAAAAAAGATAATTTATAACAACAGAGTCTGAAGATCGCAAAACCAACTTGGCGCCAGCCCTGGCTCATTGGCGCCAGGACCAGTGGCTAGTGCCAGGCGCCAATGGCTGGCGTCTGGCGCCAATCCTGGTTCCAGGTGCCAAGGCTTGGGGTTGGACGCCAAACCGGCTTTTAACACGTTTTCGTAAATCTGATAATTTTACCGTACTGGAAGATAAAATAATATAATTTCAGTCGAAAATGCTATTTGATCTAATTAAAACTCTAAAGAATCCTAATTGAATTAAGAATGATAAGAACCTTCTAAAATGTTCTAGAAGACCAAAACCATTCCTAATTACATTAGGAATGATAAATCATATTAAGCCCTCCCCTAGATCATTGGGCCGTACTTAAAACTCAAACCAGGCCCAGTTTGGTAAATTGGCCATAAATTCCTCAATATTCATTGGGCTTATACTATATCGTTGGAAAGGTCTTTGCAAGCCCCATCCAACTACACCACTATTGGACCCATATCATGGACCAACCAAACTTGATTGGCTGTTTTCTTAAAATAAAGTTTTCAAAAACAGAGAGAAGAGAAAAGAAAAGAAAAGAAATAAAACTTTCCGCAACACTAAACCTTTCCACACTTTCGTTTCATTCGATTATGATTCGACGTGAAAGACACTCATCCTTGGGTTTGGTTTTGAGGAGACACAAATGGGTGTCTACAGAAGCCCCCACTTTGACTAAGTTTGGAGAAACGCAAGTTTCAAAAACGAAAGTCAAAGTATCGATAGGGACGGAGAATGATTCAGAACGTTCTGCGATCCTAAATCAATCTTATAACGCCGATACCTGCAAAACTTAGCATTAGTTAAACAGATAAAAGAGTTAAGAAACGCGTATCTTGCACCGTCGAGCACACGTCTCTGAAAGTAACTGATTGTTGTTGTACTGTTGTTTTGATGACCTCCTTCAAGCTAGAGAATGCCATCCCGCTTGAAAACCGCTACGCCTTGTAACTGCTTCCAAATTAGAAGATTGCTTCGCCTGAAACTATCCTCCTCCGCAATGATAATATTCCACATCCAAGGGAATACCATCGAAGATTATTTTTCTTGAAACAATCCTCAGTTTTTTGTGACAACTCTCCACAATCTAGGGAACGCCATCTTGCTGTTTGTTTTGACGATCTTCCACAATCTAAGGAACGCCGTCGATCATTGTTGCCACATCTTGAGCCTTTTCTTGAATCATAGTGACAACCTTTCCAATCATAGCAAAAGTCTTCGAAGACCGCCCATCTCGTGCTATCTTCTCAAATCTTTGGTGACAACTTCCACAATCTTAGCGAATGCCGTCGAAGACCGCCCATCTCGTGCTATCTTCTCAAATCTTTGGTGACAACTTCCACAATCTTAGCGAATGCCGTCGAAGACCGCCCATCTCGTGCTATCTTCTCAAATCTTTGGTGACAGCTTCCACAATCTTAGCGAATGCCGTCGAAGACCGCCCATCTCGTGCTATCTTCTCAAATCTTTGGTGACAACTTCCACAATCTTAACGAATGCCGTCGAAGATAACTTTACTTGAAGTCATCCTCAATGTTGCGATAATATTCCAAAGAAAATTACCGAAGACCAACACTTGTCGATCTTTAAAGCTCGCTCGAACTTTGCTTCCGCTATGCCTGTACGTCGGCGCTTTCGTTGCTTTGAACCTATACGTCGGTGCCTTTTCTGCTTTTGAGCCAATGCCTAGGTGCTTTAAGCTAAGTGAGACGATCTTTCATCAGGTCGATCACTTATTGCAATTGTAATCAAACTGACTACTTAATCATGTCAAATCGCTTATAGGGGCTAACTGGCGTACCAGGGAACCCAAAAAAATATATTGCAAAAGGCTAGCACAACCCCAACAGGTGGCTGGCTGCTTTGGCGTCGCTGAAAATCAATCAGCGCCAAACATATGGCATTAGCGCCAGGCGCTGGAATTGGCGTCTGGCGCCAAGCACAAAAAGTGACGCCAATGCCTAGGGACTGGCGCCAGCACATATTCCCCTTTAAATTCAATTTTCCGTTTTATTTCTTGCTCTGTTCGTCGCGGACGCTGCGATAGGGTCTTCCCTGTTCTGCTGCACCTGTATTTATTTTGACTATAGAACTTTGCTAATTTCTTTAATCATCTTAGGGTTGACCTAAGGTTTAGCGTTGATTGACTCAACTCATTGACTTGACACGACTCAAGGTATAAACTTGATTCATGTGGTTGACTGACTCGAGGTTGACTCGACTCAAAGTGAAATGACACGTGTGACTCAAATTAAAGTGATATGGCACGACATGAATCAATGTGTACATGACTCGTGTGTGCATTGTAATGTGATCGTGCGACTCGAAAATGCAAAAAAGCAAAAATTTTCCGTCAATTGTGTTGAGGGTACCGACTTTCTCCCGAAAAAGAAAGACGCGAAGAAAGAATTGAAGTTTTCGAATGTATGTTGAATGAGCTTAGTCAAATGTTTTTTGATACTATCTCTCAAGGTTCAAGGATTAATTCATCCTAGGCTATCTCAACTGTTGACTCCATGATGAAAGCATTTGGGTAACTTAGGCACGGAGGCTAAGCACTTCATACTTCGTGATGTAATGACAATTGTGATTGATAAGTGATTTTGATATGATAAGGCATGCTTCAGCGTTGTGTTAAGATTTCATGACAAAGGGTTCCTAAGGGAAGCATATTTGGTCATGTATGTGTGCAGTGTGTGATAGTGACACTAAAGCTAGGCCGCAAGAGCTAAGTATGTGGGAAAATATTATTGTTAGAAGAGCCAAATAATGGTGACTCTTAGGCTAGGTAAGCTAATAATGTACGGATCAAGCCCCCAAGTCTAGCTCTAAGTGAATAGGGATGAGCATAGGGAATTCCTTGATATTATCATGGTGTAAGTGTGTGAATGTGAATATGAATGCATGTTTATTATGGCTGCACCTCGATGTGAGGTTGCCTACGTATCCATTAGGAATTAGGCCGAACGTAGCTCTAGCCAAACCTCGCACAAGTGTGTGTATACCTCAAAAAGGTCTTTTAAGGGTTGTAACGTGGTTAGGCTAAAGGCTGAAGAAGAAGGGGATAAAGGCTCAAGACCCTAGATAAGCCCCCAAGGTGTGCAACTTCGCTTTTGAATCTTTGTATTTTCATGCTTGAGTTTCTACTCTTTTTTAGCTCTCTTTGCTTTAGCATTTATTTTACTTTTATAAGTGTGGACAATCCCGATCATGCGGTCTATCACTCACTCGGCATTCATGTTTCTCAGGCACGGTACCGAGCACTCGATAAGAGACGCAATCTGAGACGTGTTCTTATCGAAGATATTTTCATATCAAAGACATTGGAACACTTCCCCTTTTGTACACTTATTTTCGTTTTTTTTTTATTATTGCTTATTTTTTGCTATTGTTTTCTTTTGAATTTGCTAAAGCTTTCTTTAGAATTGCATAAGTTGCACACTATCCCATCCCAAGGTAAATGTAGGTTGAAAAAAGAAAGGTCTATCGTTAGACGAGGCTCAAAGTGGTTTATGAAGAAAGGATTTGTAAATTAGCAAGGCGAAAGGAGATAAGTTGCTACAAGGGGTGCCTCAAATCATTGGTATACCTTGTGCTTAATTCGACATGATGTTTTTTTTTTGAAGGCAATATTAATGCAATGATCATATGCAAGAAAATAAATGCCCTTTTTATTAAAAGAAAAAGGAAAAATCTACAAAATGAATCTAAAGGAAAAGAAAAGGTGCCTATGCTAGACTTATTGGGGAAAGCAAAGATGAAAAAGAAATAGAAAAAGAGGGCATGAAATCTTGTCATTGAAGCTCGCCTCTTGTCTTGTGTTGTTTCCTTTATCATCACTCGCTCTTCTTGTTAACTGGAGGCATGAGAAGCTTGTTATTATCAATCAAATGTTGGATAGCCTCCTTTAGCTTCCAACAACTCTCAGTAGTATGACCCCTACCTTGATGGTACTTACAGTGTTCGTCTGGATTCCAACTAGGCAATCTCTTTTAAGGTGCGGGATCTTGAATAGGTCCAATTAGGGTTGTACACCGGTCCAAAACCGTACCGGACCTGGACCGGACCTGTTAGGACCGGGACCTAAATCAGCCAATTCTGAGGACCGGGGACCGGACCTGATTCAGCAGGTCCGGGTCAGGTCCAGACCTGAGCAATCAGGTCCGGGTCAGGTCCAGACCTGAACAGACCTGTTTTGTGTGTTTTTTTTTTTTGTTTTTTTTAAAGAAAATAAATAACCTGTTGGACCTGATTATAGACCTGTTTACATAAAATCTGAAAATATCAATGACAAAAACTACATAAAATCTATAAGTCTCAAATATAACAAATAATTCATTAAATTACATAAATTCTCTAAGTCTCAAATACTAGAAATACATAAATTATCCAAAGACAACTTGAATTTTGGCGAGTTGCTTTCCCTTTGATTGCGTGATTCACACTAATGAGTCAACGAAAACAACTTCATCGTCTCCATCATTAGATACATCATGTTGCACCTCTAAATAAAAAAACATTATAGAATATATTAATGAATGATAACAATGAAATAATAAATTTGGTGTAACAAAATTACAAGTACATAAAATTAATACTACCTTTCTCCATTTCTTGTAACTCTTTCAAATTTTCTTCCATATCCTCTTACTTTTTCTGTTCCATATATATTCCCGCCCCGCTTTTAACTTCTTATCTGGAAGCAAAGTAGATTGCAATTCTTCCATATCCTTTTCAGAAAGTGGCTGTGACATTTCTTGAGAAAAAGCAGCAGATCTTTTTGATTGAGAGCTCTCCATCTTCAATATAATTATACACAATCTTCAATATAATTATACACAATATAAGTAATTTTTAAGTAACAATTATAAACATATAACATTTTATAAAAAAATGTGAGAACAACTTACATTGCAAGAGTAAGAATCCGTGGTTCTTATTGATCCTAAACATATAAAACGATAGAATTCAATTACAATTCAAATAGAATTCACAAAATAAACAGAATACATACAAATATACAATACACCAGCAAGGCAGCAAATTCTACAATATGAACTAAATTCGAAAGAAACAGATTTTAAACATATTTATCAATCTACTTTAAACAGATTTATCAATCTTTTCTGATTTATCAATCTACTCCCAACAAATTCACAGAATAAACAGATTTTAAACACACAAATTGAAGGAAACCAAAATTCAACATGCATTCGAAACAAATGAACTAAAATAATTAAAAAACAGTTACTTAAAATAAATAAAAAACCTCAAAAAAAATCATGAATTCAAAAAAATGAACTAAAAAACAGAACTTGCAAACATCAAACAATTATAATAAGCAATTGAAATACAAAATACCCAATTCAAATATAATTAGATTTAATTTTTTTTTTTTTAAAAAGAACTTACAGGATACCAAAATTCAACATGCATTCGAAACAAATGAACTAAAATAATTCAAAAACAGTTACTTAAAATAAATAAAAAAAACCTCAAAAAAAAATCATGAATTCGAAAAAAAATTAACTAAAAATCAGAACTTACAAACATGCAAACAATCATTATAAGCAATTGAAATACAAAATACCCAATTCAAATATAATTAGATTTAATTAAAAAAAAAGAACTTACAGTGAGATGCAGATGCAGGGTGTAGTCGTCTACTCGTCACTACAGGATGTACAGCGTGTAGTCGCTGCTGGTCTGGATGTCTGGTGGGCAGTGGCGACTTCCGACTTGTGTCTGGGCGCCTGTGCGGTGGTCAGGAGGGAGTGGGTGTTGCTGTGTGTGCTTGTCGGCTGAGAGAGAGAGAGAGAGTGAGTGAGGAGTGAGTTAGGGTTAGTGTGTTAACAAAAATGAAACTGACTTCTTTTGAAATTTGGGAATTTTTTTTTTATATAAAAAACGCATTTTTAACAGGTTTCAGGTCCAGACCTGAAAACCCCGAGTTTGGACCTGATCCGGACCGGGACCGGAAACCTTGATTTTCAAGGACCGGGACTGGACCTTAATCTACAGGTCCGGGTTAGGTCCGGTCCCAACAGGTCCGGGTCAGGTCGGTTTTCAGGTCCGGTACTGTTCATGTACACCCCTAGGTCCAATGGGAGTGATGAGTCCTTTGGCATGGAGTCGATCGAAGGCAGTATCGTAACTCATCCCAATGGGGGTGAAGTCTTTCCTTAGTTGCTTCTTAGATCCTTGGTTATCTATGGCTAAAACTTCACTAAGATCAAAGATACTAACATTGTTACTAGAGTGGGCGCTTTCGGAAGAAGAAGGATTGTCGTTCTTCTTTCCTTTACAGCCACCATGGTTACTATTACCAGTAGCTTTTTGCTTTGCAAGGTCATCTTTGATTTCTATTCGATGTCATAAACGGCCTTGAAAGTATTCAAATTGTGTTGATATTTTAGGTGCTTCGAATACTTTTCTTGGAGATTCTTGATAAACATCCTCACAGATTCTTTTTCGATGGGGACCTCAATCATCTTAGCGGAAGTTTCCCTCCATTTATTAAAGAAAGAAGTAAAGCCTTCATTTTCTTTTTGTCTTAGCATCTCAAGTTGTCTATGATCGGTTTCAACTTGGATATTGCACTTGTACCTATCAACGAACGCGTTTACTATCGATTCCCAGGTAGAGGTTTTCTCCTTGTCAAGGGAGAAGAACCATTGTTGGAAAACGGTTTCAAGAGATAGTGGGAACAGAGAGGGGAAAACCTTCTTATCGATACCCTTAATGGTCATTATAGTTTCAAAAGCTCTTAGATGGAAGTAAGGGTTATTTGTTGCCTTGAATTTAGGGATGTCAGTGGCGTTGAACTTATGCGGAAGAAGTTCCTTGTCCAGCGAGACCCCTTGCGAGCTCATGCCCAGAAATTTATAGTCACTAGATAGCTTGCTTAGACTCTCTTGCATGAGATACATCCGTTGTTGCTTCACGGGATCATCAACCTTAAGTGTGAGGAGCTTCAGTGTTTCAGTCATGGTAACCAATTGGTTCCTGAGCTCATTGACTTCTTCTTGAGTTGCCATTATCTTCTTAGCCTTCCTCTTTTGACGAATCAGTTTATCAAAAAGCTAGACTTGAATAAAGAGGTTGTCCTTGATTAATCGCCCTTCTCTCCTCAACCAAGTACTGTGGAAAAGGAATTTGGGGATACTTATTGTTAATTATTTGACTCAAACTTTATTCAACATGCAATGGATGGAGGAGGTGAAGAAAGATCGGAATAGAATGTGAAAGAAGATTTAGATGGAGGGATATGAAGAATTAGGGATAGAATGTACCCCTTGACTCAAATGACGGAAAAGACCGACTTATGCATGAACCTAAGACATGGCCATGGTGATGTGTACTCAAAGTGTGTGCTAAGACTAGTGAGTGTAAATAGTGCGTTAAGACTTGTATCATGACCATGTGGCTAGACTATGTGACCAAGACTCGATTAATGACTTGACAAGGTGTTGTTGACAGCAAAAATTAACCGAATTAATTAGTAAACTGGTTAATTAGACCCTAGGTGATGACTCGACAAATAATCCGAACTGTCGGCTAAGCGACAGGACTGGCGTCACAATATGGTGATTGGCGCCAGACATTTTAGTAAATGTCTGGCGCTACACACCATACAGTGGCGCTACAACTCAAATTTTGGCACCAATGTTGGAGCCTCGGTCTGGGACTGTTTTCGGAATTATTAGTCAACTTGGGTATGCCTAAAGTCGTACTAGGTCGATTCCGATTAAAAGAAGAAAAAACTTTTATTGAATCAAATTAATTAATTAATTAATTAATTAGGCAAAGTTCTTTAAGTCATTAATTATAATCTCAACACAAATCAACAAACGGTTAGGAGGAGCATAAAATATATATGCACAACAAATAATGCACAATTAGGCAAGTAAGCACAACAAGATGCAATGAGTTCGCAACCTAACCATGGCTCTAGTTCTCTAAAGTTCGGGATATGGTTTAGTCAAATAGAGTCCATGGTTAATTGTCCAAATGCACTGCGTAGAAGCCTAACCGTGAAGGGTTAACGCGTGTGGATAGAACACCGCAAGTTTTTAGAAAAAACTCACTTCCATGGTTTGGTGAATTCAACATCTCAGATGTACCCTTTGTTGCCAGGAGCGTTCAATCGGGTAGATAGAGCATGAATTCCCAGAGGGTTATGTCCATATGTAGAACACATATGGGTTTCAGAAAAGTGAGAAAAAATTCAATTAGGAAGCAGGATCGAGCAAACAATAAGAAAAAGCGGTCGAAATTAGAACGCATATTTTTGGCTCGGTATTGGGGGAAATTGGCGCCAGCAAACAGAGACTGGCGCCAACTTTTAACTGTAGCGCCTGGCGCCAATACTGGCGTCTGGCGCTACGGCTAAAAGTTTGGCGCCAAGCTCTGGCCCCTGACGCTACTTCCCACATGCCTCAGCAGCTTTCTGTGCTCAATAAAATCATCCAGTTTCGCGCGGTGTTATTTCAGTCCTAGTTGTGAAAGACATTTCTCCAATTTCCTACGTGTAAAATCCTATGTTTTTTACTCATTACGGATGGTCTTTCCAATGAGAACCTTTTTATGCATATGACAATAATGTTAATCAAAATTACGCACATGAAACACTTAGAACTTTTCGAGTCTCATCCACTCATTCTAGATCATTGCCGAAACAAATTCAGGAATTAAAATAGAAATCCTCCCCAGTGGAGTCGCCAAAAACTGTAGGGAATAATTTCAAGCCTTTAAAATCCCACTAGCTTGAACCCCACTGTGATCATACACTAAAGTATGGTGGCGTCCAAAAGGGAAGAAGATAGAGCAAAAGAGTCGCCAACAAGTTTTTAAGGAACTTGTAAACCGTTCATAGGATGAAGGTTACACCCCTTAACGATCCAAGAGACCGCCAACTCCATAAGGTCATGAACCAAATAAGGGTTCGGGGATGATGGTACAAATCCAACCTAAAAGAGATTGAACCTGCCCTAATAATAGGCCTCTACTTTATTCTGCTCGTATTCATGTGCGCTTTCTAACTAACATACAATCAATAGGTTTAACCCTAAACCTGTTTAATCTATGTTGGTTGAATTTAATACACAAATAAACTATTATTGGCGATCACTTGAATTATAATCACAATTAACCCTAAACAAGATTATTAAATATCTTATTAAGCGTGATTGCAAGTACCAATTCCCTTTAACCTGCATAAAGGTGATCAAGCAATAACAATATAAAATAATATACATATCAAGCAACATAATAAATAATCATAATCATAATCATAATATTAGGGAGAATATAGGAGGCATCATACTTTTAATCATACTTAATATTAAAAATACCCTAGACATGATACTAGGAATCAAAAATAACAATCTAAGCATGATATCTACATTATAAAATCAATTAAACCATCAAAGTACTTACTTGGATGCCTCGTACCTCTTTCTAATTACAAAATACACACGTTAGTAATTCAAGGAAAATAATAAATCAAAGCAATTAAATTAAATAATTGAAGTAGAGATTTGGGACCAAACCCTCAGAAATTAAAACCTTTCACGCCTAAGGCGAAGGCAACTTTGAATATTGCTAGGTGTATCTAGATCTTGTGAATGCGGAATTTTGTGTGAAAAAGCAAGGTTTAGAAAAGAATGCTAAAAGATTAATGTTATTGAAAATTGATGAATGAATGATGAAGATGAAGAGAGTTGATGAATAATTTTGTAAATAGATTGTTGATGAATGATGATTGTAGATGGTGAAGATAGATGGTGAATTCGTTAAAACTTAAGAATAAAAGAAGTGGTGAATGATAGATGATAATCCGTGCCTCAAAACGGAGTTTTTGATACGATATTTATAGAGAAAATCAACCAAAAAAGATAATTTATAACAACAGAGTCTGAAGATCGCAAAACCAACTTGGCGCCAGGACCAGTGGCTAGCGCCATGCGCCAATGGCTGGCGTCTGGCGCCAAGGCTTGGGGTTGGACGCCAAACCGACTTTTAACACGTTTTCGAAAATCTGATAATTTTACCGTACTGGAAGATAAAATAATATAATTTCAGTCGAAAATGCTATTTGATCTAATTAAAACTCTAAAGAATCCTAATTGAATTAAGAATGATAAGAAACTTCTAGAATGTTCTAGAAGACCAAAGCCATTCCTAATTACATTAGGAATGATAAATCATATTAGGCCCTCCCCTAGATCATTGGGCCGTACTTAAAACTCAAACCAGGCCTAGTTTAGTAAATTGGCCATAAATTCCTCAATATTCATTGGGCTTATAATATATCGTTGGAAAGGTCTTTGCAAGCCCCATCCAACTACACCACTATTGGACCCATATCATGGACCAACCAAACTGGATTGGCTGTTTTCTTAAAATAAAGTTTTCAAAAACAGAGAGAAGAGAAAAGAAAAGAAAAGAAATAAAACTTTCCGCAACACTAAACCTTTCCACACTTTCGTTTCATTCGATTATGATTCGACGTGAAAGGCACTCATCACTGGGTTTGGTTTTGGGGAGACACAAATGGGTGTCTACATGGCCTCATTTCCAAACATGAGGTTAAGATTAATTATTTAGTTGTATAAGGTTGTAACAATTATCCATCTCCATAAAAATAAACTTACATTCCATTATAAATACCCGAAGGATTAATTGACAATCAGAAATAAGAGTCCACTAAAAACCAGGTACCACACTTTGTTCAGAGACGTGTGGACATATCATCAAGCTCTTTTGCTCAGAGACACGTGGGTATATCAATCAAAGCTCTTTGTTCGGAGGCGCGTGAACATATCCTAAAAAAATAGCTTTTTGTTCAAAGACGAGTGAACATCGAAACAGCAAGATGGCGTTCCATAGATTGTGGAAAGTTTTTAAAAAGCAACTGAAGGTGATTTGAGGGGAAGTTATCTTCGATAGTATTCCCTTGGACGTGGTGTATTATCAAAGCGGAAGAGGATTGTTTCAAGCGAAGCAATCTTCGATGGTATTCCCTTGGACGTGGAATATTATCAAAGCGGAGGAGGATCGTTTCAAGCGAAGCAATCTTCTATATTGGAAGCAGTTACAAGCGTAGCGGTTATCAAGCGGGATGGCGTTCTCTTGGCAGCAGGTCATCAAAACAACAGTAAAGCATCAGTAACTCAGTTACCTTCAGAGACGTATGCTCGACGGTGCAAGACACGCGTTTCTTAACTCTTTTATCTGTTTGACTAACGCTAGTTTTTAGGTATCGGCGTTACAAGAGTGACTTAGAATCGCAGAACGTTCTGAATCATTCTCCGTCCCTATCGATACTTTAACTTTTGTTTTCGAAACTTGCGTTTCTCCAAACTCAGTCAAAGTGGGGGCTTCTATAGACACCCATTTGTGTCTCCCCAAAACTAAACCCAGTGATGAGTACCTTTCAAGTCAAATCATAATCGACTGAAGTGAAAGTGTGGAAAGTTTAGTGTTGCGGATAGTTTTAATTTCTTTTCTCTTATCTCTGTTTTTGAAAACTTATTTGAAGAAAACAGCCAATCCACTTTGGTTGGTCCATTATATGGGTCCAATATAGTGTAGTTGGATGAGGCTTGACAAGAGCTTTCCAACGATATATTATAAGCCAAATTCAGATGAATATTGAGGAACTTATGGCCAAATTACTGAACTAGGTCATGTTTGAGCCTTATCTGCGGCCCAATGATCTAGAGGAGGGCCTAATATAGATTTATCATTCCTAATGCAATTAGGAATGGTTTTAAAATTCTAGATTCTTTTAGAAGGTTCTTTTCATTCCTAATTCAATTAGCATTAATAAATTGACTTTTGTTGACTTTTTAGAGTTTTAATTAAAATCAAAGAACATTTTTTGAGGAAAATACGATTTTATCTTCCTGTACGGCAATTTTTATCAGATTTTAAGAAAACGCTTGAATTTCTGAATCAGCGCCAAACGCCAGCTGTAGCGCCTGGCGCTAGCATTGGCGCCTGGCGCTAATGTTGGCGTCTGGCGCCAATAGCCAGCGTTGGCGCTAATTCAATTTTATCTGCGCCAAAACTCTGTTTTGATATTTTATCTTTTGGCTGATTTTCTTTATAAATAACGTCGTAAAAACTCCGTTTTCATTCATCAACATTCATCAATTTTTCATCAGTTTTCATCCACAATCACCGACAATCATCAATTCTCATCAATTCTTATTCTTTCTAATTTTTACCAATTCTCATCAAGATTCTCTTGATTACTCTCTCTCTCTGTCTTTTCTAAACTAGCTTCTCTCAAATACAAAATTCCGCATTCATTAGATCTAGAAACACCTAGCCATATTCGAAGTTGCCTTCGCCCTAGACGTGAAAGGTTTAATTGTTGTGGGTTTGGTCCCAAATCTCTCTTTCAATTATTTAATTTAATTGTTAATTTGTTTATTATTTTCCTTGAAGTTACTAACGTGTGTATTTTGTCATTAGAAAGAGGTACGAGGCATCAAAGTAAGTGCTTTAATGGTTTTTATTGATATTATGATGTTATTATGATATTCCTAGTATCATGTCTAGGGTAATTTTAATATCAAGTACGATTGTTACGATGCTTCCTATGTTCTTTCTAATATTTATTCATGTTAGTATCGTTTTAGGGTTAAAGCTTTTGATTTTTTTATTGCTTAGTGACATGCTAGGGTTTGTTATTAATCTTGTTAGTATCATGCCTAGGATCTTGCTATTATTTTGCTTTAACATGGTTATTATGATGATTATTTTTTATGATTTTGATGATTATTATGTTGCTTGATTTTTTTTTATTGCTTGATCATACCTTTTTATGCATGTTTAAAGGGAATTTGTACTTGTAATCACGGTTAATAAGATAATTAATAATCTTGTTTAGGGTTAATTCGATTACAATTCAAGTGATCGCCAATAATAGTTTTATTTGTGCATTAATATTAAACCAACATAGATAAACAGGTTTAGGGTTAATCCTATTGATTGCATGTTAGTTAGAAAGCGCACATGAATACGATCAGAATAAAGTAGAGGCCTATTATTAGGGCAGGTTCAATCTCTTTTAGGTTGGATTTGTACCTTCATTCCCGAACCCTATTTGGTTCAAGATCTTATGGAGTTGACGATCGCTTGGATTGTTAAGGGGTGTAACCTTCACCTCATGAACGGTTTACAAGTTCCTTAAAAAACTTGTTGGCGACTCTTTTGCTCTATCTTCTTTCCCTTTGGACGCCACCGTACTTTAGTGTATGATCACAGTGGGGTTCAAGCTAGGAGGTTAACGCTTGAAATATTCCCTACAACTGTAAAGGAATTTCTCCAGATGTGATTACCCATAAGTTGAACGTAGACCCAACACACACACCAGTGAAGCAGAAAGAAGAAAGTTTGCACCAGAAAGAAATAAAGTTATCAATGAAGAGGTCTAGAACTTACTGAAGACAGGAAACATTAGAGAAGTAAAGTACCCAGAATGGCTTGCTAACGTGGTAGTGGTCAAAAAGAAGAACGGGAAGTGGAGGATATGCATCGACTTCACAAATATCAACAAGGCCTGCCCAAAAGATCCATTCCCGTTGCCTCATATTGATGCCATGGTAGATGCAACAGCATGGCACGAGCTACTCTCTTTCATGGACGCTTACAGTGGTTATAATCGAATCCTCATGAACAAGGACGACCAGGAGAAAACAGCTTTCATTACAAGCCAAGGGATCTACTGCTACAAGGTAATGTCTTTCGAACTAAAGAACGCATGAGCAACATACTAGAGATTGGTAAACAAGATGTTTGTAGAACAAATTGGAAGCACAATGGAAGTCTACATAGACGACATGGTGGTGAAATCCAAGAAGGTAGTTGAGATGTCAAGGATCTTAAATAAGCCTTTCCCATCTTAAAGCAGTACGACATGAAATTAAACCCCAAAGTGCACATTAGGCGAACACGTCCTTTTCTGCTTCTAGAAATTATGAAATTTGTTGACGAAGTTCTGGACTCAACTCTGATCCTATTCTTACTTTCTGGTCTGGATGATTTGGGTTCAGCTGGACCTCTGTTTTCTTATTCTTATGCTATGCTGAGCTTCTCTTGGACCAACTGTCCCTCTGATTGCTATGATGAACTCTTCTCTATAGACGTTACTTTTAGGGAAATCTTGTAACATTCTTTGGCTTCTTTAGGATCCCTTTTAATTTCTTGGATACTTGTAGGGAACTTGATGACTTGATGATAAGTTGATGGGATAGCTTTCATTTCATGTATCCATGGTTTGCCCAGAATCATATTGGAGGATGACAAAGTGTCAATTACTAGGAACTTGACTTGCAGATTAATTCCTTTTGCATAGGTTGCCAATGTAATTTCTCCACTTGTCTTCTTGGTCTCTCCACTGAAAACCCACTAAAACTGTTGACCTGTGGACAACATTCTTCTCGTCGATGTTCATATTTTTCAGGGTGTCGAGCATAATGATATTTGCTGAACTTCCGTTATCAACAAGGATTCTCTTTATCATGCAATTTCCTACTAGGAGCGATATCACTAGGCCATCATGATGGCCTTCCACTACATCACTTTCCTCAAACATGATTGGGATGTCCATCTTTGACCTTGCTTTCCTATCGGGCTGATCCATATGGCTTTCTTTGGCATGGCGCTTTGCTACTGAATATGTTAACCCCCACACTTCTGACTCTCCTGATATGAAGCAGATTGTCCTTGACTATTAGAGGAGGAGGCGGGGGTCTACCTTGCTGGGACTCTTTCTCCTTTCTTGAGATTTTGGACCTATTCGTCAAGAGTTCTTTAAGATAGCCTTTCTTCAACAGGTATGCAACTTTCTTTCTGAGCGCGACACATTCATTAGTTGTATGGCCAATATCTGAATGAAAATCACACTATCTTGAGGGATCTTTCTTCTCTCTTGGCCTTCACTCTTCCTGGGCCACTACACGGTATCTCCCATCTTGTTTAAGGTTCTTATTACACCTGCAGGGTTAACATTGAAACAATATTCATGCAATTTAGGTGGGAGTTAAGGATCTTTCTTCCAATATGAGAATTCTTCTTCGACATCATTAACGATCATACATGTCCGGGTCTGTTGTTCCATCATACATGTCCATATTGGGTGTGCTTAACTCTTTGGCAATCCCATCATGGCGATCTCTTCTAAGAAGGGTGACTCTATGTAGCCGTCTGTCGCCTCTTCCTCCACGGGCTTTGGCACTCCAAGGATCTTTGCAATCTTGGCCTCAAACGCCTTGAGGTATTCCTTGACTACATTTTCTATCTTTCCCTCTTTAGTTCCTTCCTGTTGCTTTTCTTGAATTTTCCTGCAGCAATGAAATCTAAATCCGGGTTGTCTTCCCTACTGCTAGAACCTTTTTTTCCGTTATTAGGGGTATGGAAAGTTCTAGACATAGCAAGTTGCATGGCTATTCTTTCAATGCTCTTTCGGGTGTTAACAGTCTTGGATGCAACTTCTTGTATTTGGCTACGGAGAGCTTCATTTTGTCTAGTTAGGCTACTAAGCTTGGCTTTAGTTTGGACTTTCTGGGCTAACAATGTTTCGATTTGGCTTTTATGTTGGTCTAGGGTTTGACAGAATGCGTTCATTCCTTCATTGATTTTAGATATGGTGAAGGGTACTGGTTGTCCAGTCATGGTGATTGTCTTGGTTTTGATGGGTTAGGCAGGTTAATTGATTATCAGCCCCACGGTGGGCGCCAAGTTGTTTAGGCAAATTTTAGTAAGGTTATTTAGGAATTTGCTTAGGGATTTAGGAGTAATAACAATCAAGCTACAAATATCAAATACAATAACCAAGAACAACAATAAAGCATTAGGTAAATAATTTAATTAAAAGAGATTAAGTTTAGAGATATAATACTGAGAAAGGGCAAGCTTCCTTATTCAGCAAGGACATAGTTCCGAGAGAATAAGTAGAGTAATCAATTTATATTGATGTATGAGTGCGCGTACCTGAGTTTTATAATGTCTAGCTATACTATTTATACCTAGGAACAACTAGGGTTACAAAGATATCAAATATATTCAAGCGTGGGAGATTCTCTTGATTTTATCTTGTTTCCCTGTTCAACAGGTGTATTCTTGGCAAGTATTTTCGTGATTGATATTCTGATCTTGTTTGCTATACTTGTTCCATTCAGGCCGTTTTGCTTAATTTGGTGTATTCTTTGATAAGAGGATGATGCCCTAATTATATTGGGTTGCTTGATAACACGGGCCCAACAACCTGTTAACTAGTGATAAATCAAAAACATGTAGCAAATGTTAGGTGGTAAATAATAGCTTATGATCGATTATCAAATGAGCTCTTAGTATTACTTCTTCACTAAGAGTGTCAAAAACAAACCTGACCAACGTGATTAATCCGAATAAAACTCGATCCAAAAAATTAACTTAATAATTTAGCATTCACCCAACCAGATATTTCTGAGCTCGACCTAAATACCCGAATTAACGCCTTACCCCAAAAGTACAAATCAACACCCCAAAACAGAGAAAAAGAGCCATAGATAGTGACATAGTGTCCTACAAACCCCACGTAAAAAAGTTCACTACTTTTCTCAACACTTTGAAAATCACAACAATAAAAAAGAAAAAAAAAACTTACATCTTTTATTACTTCTTCCAGTTCATTTTAGTTGCAACAATTTCCTTTTTGGGGTGGTTCACTTTACTTGCAACAAATTTTTTTTTCCTTTTTTGGTAAGTTTTTGGGTGTAAATTTACATATTTGCCCTTACTTTTTTACTAGGATTTTTTGACTTTTACCACAAAAAAAAATCTCGAAATTGTTTTTTACTACCAAAAATTTTAAAAGTTTTATTTTACCACCAAAAAAAAATTAAAAATTGTTTTTTACCACCTGCCGTCAAAAACCTAACGGAATATTTTAAATTCTTTGATTTTTGTGTCAAACACATCATATTTGAGGGTCTTGGGGGGCATTTTGTCCCTATGGATCTAATTTGAGGTCGGAATCGACAAAAAATGATCGGAAATGCTTCTTGTTGTCCATTTAAAAATACATCGGTTTGCGTGAAACACGCAAAACGAGGCATTCTCGATTATTTTTTTGTCAATTCCGACTTCAAATTGAATTCAAAGGGCCAAGATGCCCCCCTAAACCTATGAACAACATATTTTGCGCAAGAAAATCGAAGAGTTTTTTCTTAAAACCGTTAAATTTAACGGTTTTCTTGACGGTAGGTGGTAAAAAAACAATATTTAGAAATTTTTTTTGGTGGTAAAATACAACTTTTAAAATTTTTGGTAGTAAAAAACAATTTCGTAATTTTTTTTGGTGGTAAAAATAAAAAAATCCTTTTTACTAACCTATTATATTAACACTCCTAATTTGTTTTACTTAGTTTGATGATTTTATTAATTAATCTAACTACTCCCACCAAATTTATCCCCTCCTCCTTTAAATTGCTTCATCTCCCAACCACCTTCATTGAATCTACATTCAATACTGGAAAATGGTTGGGAGAAATAAATTCTGGAAAATGTTTCTCCTTTCTCTCTCATCATCCTCTGTATTCTCACACCGATTCACCCCATTTCACTCTTCAAATGTCTTCTTCTCAACCAAAAATCATTGATCTCGAAAGCCATGAGTCCCTATCTTCTGGATCTACTCGAACTCCAAAAAAATCTGAGCGAACCACGAACATACCTCGTCGTGGTTCTAGGGTGATGAAGCCGCTCCGTCGCGCTTCTGTAATTGCAAGGAGGAACATTCACGGTGTGAATCTTGCTGAATACATTTCAAGCGACGAGGATGAGAAGCCCATTAAGGTTTCTGGGTCCAAAAGGGCGGTTCCGCCACCTCACATCGCAGATCTGGAGGTAGTGTCCACCAAAGAAGGTGGATCTGCTGCTGTGGTGGTTGTTCTAACTGCTTCACCAGCACCAGACGCCAAATCTGAGACGGGGTCTTCGTTGTTCCAGGAGCTCACTGCTGGAGAAGTTCTCCAGCCACCCTCTTCCCATCCCATGATGGGTGGGAGTGCTTCTAGGTCTGGCGCTGGTAGTAAGCGCTTAAGGGGCTTACCTCCTGGGGGCCAGGAGCCTGATGATGTACTGGAGGCTTACATCCAGATCTACTACCCCCAGTAGTCCCTTCCCCCATACTAATTGGGCAGCGTAATTTCTAAAACTCTAATCTTCTTCTTCAGTTCCAATTTATGCTTGATTATGGTATTCATGAGTCCCCTGTTGGTTGTTATGCCTAATCTGATATTGTTTGTTGGTTGGCTTTGATTTGATGTGTTTCCTTTTATTATTGCATATATTGTTGGTGTACCAGTTGTTGGTTGTTTGGGTTTGAATTGTTGTTTTATAAACGAATTATAGACTCCCCTGATATGTTTTGATATGTTGTTGTGGTATGAGTTGTTGGTTGTTTGGATATGAATTGTTGTTTTGGATTAAAATTGATGAGTCCCCTGTTTTTTTGGATTTGAGATGTTGGTTGTGTGCTTCAGTAACTATGGTTGGAGTATGAAATGGGTTGTGTATGATTTTGTTCCTTGAGTTTCCTGTGTATGATGCATTGAGTCCCCTCTCCCAACTGATTGCATCAAATTGAATCCCATCCAAATGATGAAGGGACTCATCTGATAGCTATTTGAGTGTCATGGCTGCTCTAGTTACCTCTGATTGAGGTACCATAACTCATTGATGCCTTGAAAGAGAAATGTAACCCTATCTGATGGATTATTAGTGACCAAAATAAATTGAGTTTCCATTAATAACAAAAGGTTGTGATTTGTCTCAAACCAAATTATAGTACCATACAAGACTGCCTAACAATGTTTACATTAAGTATGTACCAAAATACACCTAACCAATACCAACAAAAACTACAAAAAACATGTTTAGCTTTTACTGGTTAGATGTGACAGTCTTTGGCTCTGTTGGTTTGAATGTGCTTTCTTATAGTCTTCAATCTGCATCCACTTCCATTTGAAATTCAGTTGCATTTGAACTTGGAATTGTGATTGAATCAAGATAGGAAACAACCTCTGCAATTAATTCCTTGTCTACTTGAAGCAATTCTAGTAGAACACCTTGCCTGTCTAGACTTCTTTTTTTTCATGTGTGGTATTGTGTAGTTGTTTCCTCCTTTTCTTCTTAAGACCTCAACCATGCATGACTGAAGTGTAATCCAACTGTATTTGTTCAACTCTAGATCAAATCCTTTGAATGCTATTTCAACTTCTTTGATTAGATCATCTAAAGTTTGAGGAAATGACTGATATTGCAGTGATTGAATGACATTGAAAAGTCCTAAGTCTAGAACATTCATGTCTAGTGATTGTGCTTGTTGAAAAACAAATTGTATGTTGAATCCATATGCTTGACATGCTTCTTGAAATTCTGCATCTTGTGGTATTTGGTGAGGCCTAGCATTATCCCATTGAATAGTTATGTTTTTGGGAAGTTGGGGTGGCCATTGTTCATGTATTTTTGGCAACACATAATTAAGTAGCATGTCCCTTATTGCTTCCTTGTTAATACTCTGGATTGCCTTAGCCTCAATGGTTCCCTTGTCTCTGTTTTTACTCTTTTTCTTTGCTTCCTCATACTTCACAAAAGGGAAAAGACCATACTTCCCATCATGTAATAATTGTTTGTTTGCATCATATAATGGTTTCCCAATCATGCCCATAAACATAACCTTTATCTTGAACCTTTTGGACTGTTGGGCTTTGTATGGATTGTCTTCAGCTGGGAGGAGGTAGAATGTCCTTGTTTCTGGGTTTATAAAAAACCACTTTTCATCAATGTGTATCCATTGTTGCATGTCTTCAAATGGGGTCCCCTTCTGCTAGAATTGGGGTTATGTGACTTAGAACCCATTTCATTCTTGTTATTTTATGCTGGTCAGTGAGTGCTGGTTTGTTTGTGCTTGTGTGTGTTCTCAATCTACCCCTTTTCCTTAATTTGTGAATAGCTGACTTTGACACATTAAGTGCTGCAGCATATCCTCTTTCAGTTTGTCTTTTGTACAAAGGCACTGATGTTAAGAATTCATCACTGTACTCCTTTTGTTTTCTGCCAACGGTGCCTATTTTTTTGGTCCTTACATCTACAACATTTCCTTGTAACATGTGTTGCTTAATTACCTTAAACCGTCTTGTTGTTGTTGATCTATGCACATGATGCTTTCTTGCCAAACTGGATAAAAATCCCCTTGGCAATAAGTCCCCCTCCATATTGAGCATGATCTCATCAACTAGTTGGCGCTTTTCTTCTACTGTCATTTCTCTGCTTTGTCTGCCATACATATGTAGTGGACTATGTACTTCACCATCATCATCTCCATCATAACCACCTTCTTGTTCTGAGTTGCTGTTTCCATCTTGAGTCTCTTCATCTGTGAAATGATGCCATGCTTCCATTGTTTGCTCCTCATTGTACAATTGATTTTCATTAAAAAAAGAGTTCTTCCAAGAACTCTGCCATGAGTAGCTATATTTTTTTTTCAGGCTGACTGTAGGTGATGAAGTGGTGGCTGGATTTTTTTGGAATGGTCTTCAACGGAGCCAAGAAGAATGGAACATAGATGCTGCTTTTGTCTTTTTAGCACTGTAAATTTTAGGCTAACTATGAACTAATTTTAGGATTATGTAATTTGTAGGATGGTGTTTTGTAAACAATTAACTACTCACCCTTAACCCCCCAACCCCTTCCTGCTATCTCTTTTGCTTGAAAAACAAACTGAAATGTGGTTTGGAAAGTCCTCTTTTTATAAGGGGATATGATTTGAATGTGAAAAAGTTTAGGTTTTGGGGTATTTGGCAAATTTTTTGAATTTTCCTTGAAAAATTGGGAGGGAATTTTGTGGGAACTCAAAAAATTAAAGGGGATTCCCTCCTCAATTTGGCTGAAAAAAGGGAGGGAATCCCCACCCATGTGCAAAGTCAGGGAGTATTTGGGTGGGAAAAGTACACCTCACCATTTTTTCCCACTACTTTTACTTTATTAAAAAAGACCCCATATGCTTTCCCTCCTATTTTACTCCCTTAATTACTTAATCTCCACATGCTTAAAGGCCCTTAAAAGTTTTGCCTAGGTATGCGTAAAATGGTCCTTTGTTGCAACTAAAATGAACCGGAGGTAGTATGTAAATAGAGTTAAGACTTCTAGAGGGCCTTAAACTTTGAAGAAATGTAAAAGTAGGGGACTGCAGTTTCGAAAGTTAATTTTAAGGGACTCAAATCGGTTGTGCAAGAGCACTTACATTAGTGAGCAAAAAGAAAATGCTCATTCTCTCTCTAGCCACTTTCTCTCTCTTCCCAACCAATTTGCTCATGAGCATTTTTGGTGAGGAAATTTTATCCCACTAGTGAAAATACTTGAATTGCTCATGAGCATATTTTATTTTGCTAATTGATGTAGTAACATTTCTACCATTTTTGCTCATCAATTTTGGATGAATGTTGGGGCCCACGAGATTACTGCTCATCATGAAATTTGCTCATCCTATGAGCAAATTCTGAAATGCTCATGAGCAATTTTCATTTTCCTCATTGATGTGGTACCATTTGTACTAAATTTGCTCACCATTTTTGCTCATGAGCAAAAAAATGCTCACTAATGTGAGTGCTCTAAGTGAACTCCATTTTGCTTTACCCTCAATAACCAGATACCCAAATTTTCAATTTTTTTAAAAAAATATACATTCCAGATTACAACCTTCGTCTCAATCCCACACCGCCTCTTACCTCGCGCCACTACCGCCACCGCCCCTGCCCCGCTCGGCCTCACACTTACCGCCTTTGTCATTATCATCACATTCTTTATCTTCCTTTTTTTTTGTTTCAATTCATAATCACCATTAAAAGCTTTAAATTTCGAGGTTTTGATGGTTAAAAATTTAACCTTGAAAACTCTAGATTTTTTCAGGGTTAAATTTAACCAAATACATCTTCGATAAGAAAGAACTCGAACTCATAATGCGGACCCATTATTTGGTGGGTTGACTTCATGTGGGGTTGCGGTGGTTGTGGCGGCGACGGTAGTTGTGTCAGCGGCGGTAATTGCTCATCCGTTATGGGATTCATGCCCGAATTAAATCCCCCTTTGTGATTCCCACTATTGCATTTTTCAGAGAAAATCAAAGAAAACCATGAATGAAGTTTGGGGTTCTAAATTTGTGCGTCGTTCGGGGTGGTGATGGTGTGTGGTGTTGACAGTTTTTGATGGTAGGGTGGTATCAACTGTATTATGTTTCTGTTGCTAGAAAATCTTCTTTTAAATACTTGGATAACGGCTACTTTTGTTTACAAAACTTTTTCTGTTTTTCAATAAAATTAAAAGCTTGTCAGTGATTCAGACCAAAAAAAAAATAATTAAATCAGTTAATATATGGTAACCGGTGGTGGAAGGTTGACGAGGGGAAAACTAGGTCGTTAACTAATCTTCCCTCGGTCAAACTAAATTTATAAACACTTAACAAACCCTAATACGAGTATAGAGGCAAGTCAAGGGTCGAACCCAAAGGAACGGCAATGTTCAAGCACTTTCAATTATGCGCCTAAGCTAGGTCGAAGACGAAGGTAAGAGAGAATACTGACAACTAAAAAAACAAGTAACCAAGGAAATAAAACACTAGGAACGGGGATCAACAAGTAATCATGTCAATTGCAACAACTTGGGAAGAGCATGCCAATCAAAGGTTGTGAGGACTAATGATAAGAGCAATCAATAGGAATCAAAGAGCTATCTCCTAATTGTTATCTAGGGTTCACTATGAATAACAAACTAAGAGAATCACAATCAAAACCAATTGATAATTGCAATTCCTAAATCAATTGTTCATGTCATTAGCAATTACAATGCAATCTAGCATAATTCTCAAGGCCAAATTGAATTACACACATGCAAACCTTCACTAATCACTTTAATCTCAACAATCAATCAACACAATTCCCAAATTAATCACAATTAATCAATCATACAAGTTTCACCCAATTCCTAGCCAAACAACTATTCAAGAATCGTCATCTATCACCTATCAACTATAGAGAACAAGAATCAACAAAATATCAAGAACAATTACTCTAATCAAACATCAAATATCAAAATCAAACCAAACAAACATCAAATTAAACAATGCAATTGAATGTGATAGAGTTTAGAAATTCTCATTGATAATTAAGAAGATCTCCAACACAATTGTCACACTTGCATCTTCAATCTCTCAATCACTATTGAAATTCCTCACTTCCTCTCTCTAAAACTACTCCTAATCTAGCCTAATCTAGAGAGAGAAGCTCTCAACCTAAGAGAGAGAAAACTATTCTAAAACTAAAGAATTACATGAATAAAGAATAAAGGAAACCAAAAACTATAAAAACAAAAGGAGAAAAGAAGCTTAAAATCGTAAAAGACCCAGAAACCCGCGCCCGCGGAGAAATCGGGCGCGCCCGTGGAGGGGAACGGACACCCCGATAGCTGCGCCCGCGGGGCCAAGGCCCGCGCCCTCGGGGAGCCCTCGGGACAACCGCGGGTGCTTACTGCCCAAATACGGCAGTTTTGGAGCTGCAGCAACCCCGCGCCCGCGGGTACTGTAGCCCGCGCCCGCGGCAGTTTTCCAGGGCCAACTTCAGAAGGCTGTAACTTCCGATATAAGAATTGTATGATGGCGTGCTACCTATCATTGGAAAGCTCTTCAAGTCTAGTTTCCAACACAATTTGAATCACCCTAATACGATCTATAGAACTTTAGATATGACTAAAACAATGCACAAAGGTCCTATTTGATACTTTGCAATCCTTCGTTTTCCTTTGTTTCAAACTCAAATTCAATTCCGAAAAGTGCATGTTGATCCTAGTGGGTGCTCTTTTCAATTCCCATGCATATAGCCCGCGACGTACCTACAAAACAAGACAAAGAAACGGAGAAGCAAGAGAAATAACCAAGAAATGAATAAAATGATAAGAAAGCCATTAAAAGCATGCATTTCTCTAAACTAACACAAAAACACGCAAATCGAGCATCTCTAACAACACGACATAAATAACTAAAAAGAAGTATAGAAATATAAAGAAAACATAGCCTAAAGGTGCCATAAATGGCACGGATCAAAGGTCACCTTGGCCGGAGTTATAGGCATAGTCCCCTACTTTTAACTTTCCAAACTACAGTCCCCTCTTTTTACATTTCCTGGAAGTTTAGTCCCTTGTAACATTCTTAACTCTATGTAAATATGTAAAAATTGTAAACGTGCCAGTTTGAATTTGCTGACTTGATTGGTAATTCAAACCCAAAGAGGGAAGCCCTGTTCCTATCCCTTTCTCTCTCTAACCCTCGTTCCTATCCCTTCACCGCCCCCGCCGTTCGCCGTTTTCCCAGCCACTGCTCGCCGGCGACTGGTGCGGCTCGCCTAGCCGTCGCCGGCGAGCTCAATCACTTCTTCTATCTCCCTTTTTGCCTTTTAGTTTTTGTATTTTTTTTTGGTCTGCCGGTGAAATAAGCAGAGTTCCTCTTTGGTGGTTCAGCCCTGCCTATATTTTCACTTATTGCTGTTTTTTTTTTTGTTGCTTGTGTTAGTTATTATATCCGTCTCGTGGCTCACCCGTCACTGCTCTCCGGTGCCCTTCAATTGGTAGCAATAAGATTGGGGTTTTCTTTGGTCGCTGGATTTCTCATCTTTCTGGTATGTTTGTGTAATTAAAGGGAAGCCTAGAGGTTTAGTTTTCTGCCTTCCTTTAGTGTTTTATTCTACTAGTACTTTGTTTCAGTTTTATGGCTAGTTTTGAAGAACTAAGGGGTATGTTGTGTATTTCACATGTTGAAGAGAATGATATCTCTTCTCATGGGTTAGAGTTTTTTGTTGGGCAGTTGGAGAATCCTTTTGGGATTCTCAATTTTGTTAAGAGTTTAAAAGATAAGGGAAATATGTTTTACAAGCAAAATCAAATGGGATCCGCTATTGCAAAATACTCCCTTGCGCTTAAATTGTTATCCTTTGCTTCAGTCTGTAGTGAAGAGGATAAAAATTGATGTTTTCGGGCACTGCTGTGTCCCTTAATCTAAACTTGGGTGCTTGCTTCATCAAGGTAAAAGACTATGATAGAGTGGGTCAATTATGTTCAGCGGTTTTGTGCTTTGATACTACTAATGTGACAACTTACTATAGAAGGGCGATTGCCGCATTAGGACTCAATAAACCAACCTGAGTTTTCATGGACCTTGCACAAGCCCTTAAATTAAATCCCAATAATAGTGAGTCACAACAAAAACTAAAGGAGGTGATATCCTTATTGGGTTGGTCTCCGGATTTTGTTGATGAGGCACTAGCAGTAACAAGGAAAGATGAGAAGTTTAGAGATTATGTTCGCTGTGGGAAGGAAGATAATGGTAGGAAGTTAGGAAAAAAAAAGGGAAACGAAAGGAAAGAGATGGTCGTGAAGATGGTTATGTTCGTAGGTGTTCAGGTGTGAAAGACAACACCAAAATGGAAAAGGACGTTAGTGGAAATTCTTTGGATTTGGAGGGTAAAGTCAACCCTACCAACCAAGATCTTAGGCCCAACGTTATTGATAACAATTGTGTTTTGAAGGGCACTACTAAAACAAAAAACCCAAATCTCACAGGGTCAAGTTTTCGGTTTTCAAGTCGGAAGCGAAATGATTCCTATTTGTGTCTCACTCCAACGATGTATGGAGTGATTTCCAGAGGGCGAAGAGTACAATAATTATGTTCTCGCCAAAAGAATTTCATTAACATCCGAGTAGCCAATGCTTTGAAAAAGATGGATAGTGGTGAAACTCAAGAAGTTTCTCCACCAATGGAGTTTAGTCACCCCCCTGTGGAAGGGTGCGATAGGTGTGACACAACTCCGGATTTGATGCAAGATTATCCATCCACAGGTATGGCAGGTCACGAGTCATCATGTGAAGCTGCGTCAATGCTCCTACCAGTTTCGCCTGTTTCTTCCCCTCTGCAGATTCCCGTTCACCCAAGACCTTCCTCCTTTGAAAGATTGTTGGGTTTAGTCTCGTCTTCCTGTCCCAAATTAAAAGGAAATATGCCACTATGCAAAGTAGGTCTCCAACATGTTTTACTAACTTTTTGTTTTGCAGGTTAAGTGGCTTTAAAAGAATAGCTTCTTGTCTCACTGAGTACACTTGGTTTCCTAAACGTAAAGAAGTTGTATGGTCCGACTCCTAATGTTCTATCGTGTATTTCTGTTTTCTGTACTTAGTTTAGGTTGTAATAATGCTTTTCATTAATAGTACTCTTTGTCCAAAAAAAAAAAAAAAATGAATTTGCTGACTTGGGGCCCACTTTCCCATAGCAAAAACCGAACTTTACACCTAGCCGTTAAAAGTTGCAACTTTGAAACTCCCCCCTTCTCTGTATCTCATCATTCTTAAAACGCTCACTAAAAGTAAAACTACCTACATCAACTCACTAACACAATTAATTCTACAGTTTTCCCCAATACTCTTTTCAAATTTACTCCAATTTGATTAATTTGATAATCCAGCTTCTCATAAATTTGTTTACTTTATTTTGTTTTCTCAATTAGGAATAAACCCAAAAAAAAATTGGTGTCAATGACACCTGATCAGTTTAAAAAATTGAGTTTATGGATGATTCCATCTGCATCTCCGTCTCCGTTCTTTACACCTCGGCCCGAACCGCACCGGATGGATTATTCTAGAGTTAGTGATGTTAAGTCGTCCTCGAGTTTTCATCGCCATGATAAAGATCGGGAGGTTAATATGCAGGTTATTCTAAGATGCAGGTAACAAATTTAGCTTGTTTGCATATTGTTACGAGTTATAATCATATGTCTCAATTGGTATCTCAAATCATGTCTTATCGTTTTATACGGTGTTGTTATGAAAGTGTGTGACTAATTTAAATTAGATTAATTTATAATTCACTATGTCACTTACAATATATACGAAGTATGGCATTGTTTTGTAATAACTTGTATTTATTTAGGTACTTTTTTTTTCCAGAGATAAAAATAGAAAACATAATCACCCATCTCTCTGGCAATTCACTGCTAGGAGATGGGCTTTAGTCACAAGAGCTCTAGCAACTTTGATACAAAAGACAAAGTCTCTCTGCTTAGCTTCTCTAATTATGTCCTTGGTTATTTAAGTACTTGAACTACTTCTTTGTACCTTAATTAAAAGGCCACATTTAAAACTCTAAAACAAAGATTTTACAAACTTTACATTAAATTATGATGCAAGAAACAGTAGTTTTGATTTATTTTGAAACAAGTATTGGTTTGGTGTACCGTTTAATTGAGATAAAAATTGATGGTAATGTTAATGTAGTTTGACCACAAAAGTAAAATTTGAATAATTTTGTATGATGAAAACAAAACATAGATTTCATAGGCATTCGAAATGTGAGATGTTATTTAGCAAAAAAACGGTATGAGAAAGAATCTGTATAATCTAATGTATTTTAGAAAGATGGTAATAATGATTTTTGACTTTTCATGAACTATTAATTTGCATAATCTAATTGAATGTATTCTCTTGTTTATATTCATTGAAATCAGTAATATCACAATCATTTAGTGCTTAAAATATCAGGGATGGAAATTTATGCACGCTTTGTATAAATTTTATGTCATTAGGAAGTGTATAATTTATGTCACTCAATTATGGTGGCTAAATTTTGACTATTGTGATTTGCGAGTGACTGGATGGGTGGTAGAGTGGTGGTTTTGTGCTTGTAGTGAGCACGATAGCTATTATATACAAAAGTGCTCATTGGGCTCAAAGCTTTCGAGCAAATACTAGCTCTTCATGTCAGTAAAACTATATGTTATATGTGCACAACGTGATTTGTTGGGGGCAAAGCATTGATATACCTTTTGGTACAGGCCATTGAGCGAAGATGAGCAAAGCAGTAACCCATCAAGAGTGGTAACATGTAATGAGCTTAAACGAGAAGTCAGTATTTCACAAAGTGTAGCTAATAAGCAAATGGATAGACTTTTCACATTTGATAAGGTGAGCGATATGCATCTTATTGAATTATGATTATTTGGTTTATAAACTTGTATAGGTTCTTACTTTCTTACTATATTATGTAATTCATCAAGGTTTTTGGACCCAAAGCAAAACAAAGAACCATTTATGACCAAGCTATCGCGCCCATTGTTAGAGAAGTCCTTGATGGTTACAATTGCACAGTATTTGCATATGGTCAAACTGGGACAGGCAAAACTTATACCATGGAAGGATCAATGAAATCAAAGGTAAAATATTGAACTACACCTAATAATCTGAGGTAGAGAAGATAGTTTATAGCTATGTTACTGGGACTCTTAGTTTTACCTCAAGTACGAATGTCGGACCCTCGACACTCGGACATGGGTTTGGCACTTGGACAAGAGCCTATAAATTTTTTACATGCTGAAACCTTGAATGATACATTTTTAGGGCACTGAAGTGTGTGCGGAGGCTGGTGTCATCCCACGAGCAGTTCCACAACTATTTGACATACTAGAAGCTCAGAATGCTGACTACAGTATGAATGTGTCATTTTTAGAACTGTATAATGAAGAATTAACAGATTTACTAACTCATGAAGATAACTCAAGGTTCTCAGAAGATAAGCAAAAGAAATCTGTCTCCTTGATGGAAGACGGAAGGGGTTGTGTGATCATTAGAGGCCTTGAAGAAGAAGTCGTGTACAGTGCTAACGACATTTATAACCTTATGGAACGAGGAGCTGCTAAAAGACGAACAGCAGACACATTACTGAACAAGCGTAGCAGGTGATTATTTTCCCATTAGTTACCTTCATGCATTTGAAGTAGTAAACATTGTGGTAACTAAAACTCCTTTTGCAGTCGCTCTCATTCTGTCTTCACCATAACAGTACATGTAAAGGACATAAGTATTGGAGAGGAGGAGCTCATAAAATGTGGGAAGCTAAACCTTGTTGATCTTGCAGGATCTGAGAATATCTCTCGTTTTGGTGTAAGAGAGGTATTTATTAGTAATTTTCCCTGGGTAGAAAAGAAGATAACGATTTGGATCTTTGTTTAGCCCTTAATTACTAACACATGACGGAGATATAAATCGTTCAAACCTCTTTTGGTTTCTTGTTGTTGGTTATTCATTGATCATAAATTCTAGTCTTACAAAATGGAGATCATATATGAATGCTGATTGTAACGAAAATGTAGGGGCGTGCAAGGGAAGCTGGGGAGATTAACAAGAGCTTACTCACCCTCGGAAGAGTTATTAATGCACTAGTAGAACATTCAGCTCATATACCTTACAGGTTCGGACTTTACTCACCCTTGGAAGAGTTATTAATGCACTAGTAGAACATTCAGCTCATATACCTTACAGGTTCGGACTGGTGTACTTGCAGCAGAAACTCAGATAAGCACTTTTTCTTACAATTGTTCATTGTTTTTCTAACTTTTTTCGGGGACAGTAAGCTGACAAGGTTATTGAGAGACTCACTCGGAGGAAAAACAAAGACCTGCATCATAGCAACAATCTCACCATCTACAAACTGTTTGGAAGAAACCCTTAGTACTCTTGATTATGCTTATCGTGCTAAAAATATTAAAAACAAACCTGAGGTTATATGGCTTTATTACCTCAGAATTGATACTAGTATAGTTTTATTATGTGAGATCTAAAAATTTTGCTAACATGTAATGATTTTGAACCAACCAGGCAAACAAAAAGCTGTCCAAGACAGTTTTGCTGAAAGATTTATACATGGAACTTGAGAGGATGAAACAAGGTGTTATTTTAGATGAACTACTACAAGAGGGGGGGTGAATGGTAGTAGGTTCCAATCGCGAAACTTATGCGGAAATTAAAAACAAAACGTAAAGGAACTTAAAGCACAAAGCAAGTTTTACGAGGAAACCATCCAGTGCCTAACTGGAAGTAAAACCTCGGCCCTATTGGGACTTATAAACAAATTCCACTATAATAGGCAACTCTCCTAGTACAACCTATTACACAGACCTTTGCTTTGCAAGTTCCGCCACGGACACTTGACTCTATGATAGGACACTTCCTACCAGACCTAAGACACTTCTCAGGACCCTTTTTCTCCCTTTACACAGGAAACTTCCTAGGTGACCCAAGACACTTCTCAGGTTCCTTTCACTCACTGTGCACTCACAGCTACCACTCGAATTTTACCAGATTTCAAACTCATACACAAGCGTGAATTTAAGAGAATTCACAATCTCACCCCAAAATACAAAACACTCAAAACCCTTTTTCCCATTACAAGATCTCATCGAATATCCCTAAATACATATCTATGAATAAAGAGATAAAACTAATATGTTGAACACTCAAGATCTGTCTGGAACTCACTAGACGTACTGTAACCAAAAACCTGATAGGAACTTTGACCAGGAGGACTGACTTAGCTTCGTGGTGAAGGATAAAACCATTAAGCACGACCACTACACTTCGTCAGCCTCAACTTTGAATGAATGCATATGAGCATATTTATAGTACACTCGAATTATTCATTTCATCTTGAAAAAGATAGATTTTCTGAAAAGATAAGTTTAAAAGATATTTTCTAAAAATCAGTTTTCCGAAAATATATCTTTTTGTTAAGAATAAAAACTGTCAATAATAATAAGATAAACTTAGCATAAAATCAGATTTTATTCAAAACTTATCTTTTTGTTTAAAATACTTTTTAAACAATCTTATCTTTTTCCAAAAGGGATTTATTAGAAGATAAATATCTTTATTCAGTAAAACCAAATCCCTAAAAGATATGCACGTATAAGGTAAATATATATATCATTAAAACCGACTTTTAACGACGTTCATACTTAAGTTCCTATTAGGTTCCTGAACTCTGACAGTCTCTGAGTTCCTGACAAGTCAGTTACTCTAATTTCATTGACTGTTTGGAATTCACCTTGGTTCTATATAGACTTGTTCCAGACCGACTTTTATGTCCAACATACTTACATGAATCCTAGAGCAATATACTTCTATTTCTCTGTCTTCATGTTGCTTCTCTGAAACTCTTGTTCTGGAATCCTGTAGTCTTGATATATTCTGGATCTTAGGGTTTTCCCCAGCATTACACCGAAACCAGGTCGTTACAACCCGTTTTGAAGTTCCTGTTAAGAAACTTCTGGAAGTTCCATTTCTGGAACTCTTCTTCTAAATTTACTTGTATCCTCATGGATCCTCTAAAGTTCCTCTGTTTCAATTCCTACTTCAGCCCTCAACGCTTACTGAACCTGCAAACATCACAACACTAGAAAATCCTTATTAAATGGAAGTTTGCTCAATTCTTAACATCATCATCAAAACCTCATAAGGATCAACAAGTTGTCCCTTTTTGATGATGACGAACTGAGCAAACTTCTGAGAATAACAAAGTAAAACAGAAGGTTAGTTTTTTATTTATAAAAACAATAAAGAAAACTAAACTAAATTAAAAGACTCCTACACATACATAACCTATATATGTATAGGATACTTACCTTATGAAGCTAACATATGTAAACACATGTTTACATAGTTACCTTCATGGTCCCTTAGCCATCATCATGCTTATCAACCATAACACTTATCGTTGTTCTTGTTCCTCTATTGCTTATCCTATATTGCTCAAGTTCCTTACATATATACCTGTCATTACTCAGGTTCCTTGTATCCTGTTCCAAGCATAATTTGCTTTTTCTATGCACAACTTAACATACACGTTAGATAGATAATCATCATTAGTTTATAATCATCAAAACCTAATTGCTCAACAATTTCCCCCTTTTTGATGATGACAAACTATTGATGCTCATCACATATTAAAGGATAATCGTTGTACATTTATTCCCCCTTAGTTTTTCAAGGAAATAACATTTAAACAAGTTAAGAACATACACAAGAACTTAATAGTTAGGAACTTAGCAATACACATCATTTATCAATATATAAATACTTTCAACAATCATGATGTAATAACTTTAGACTTAATTACTGCATACCATAAGCATCATACATATTCTTCCCCCTTTTGTCATTATCAAAAAGGGTATTGTTCCACACGTTTGTTTTTCGTAAATTATATGCACTTAAAGTCATATGTCACACCTACCACCATATAATAAGTAAGTATATACTAGTTAAACACTTGTTGTTCCTAAAAGCCTCAAGGTACTCACTTTTCAAACACGGATACCATTTCCACACTAACTTCCAACTCACAATCCAAAGGCCCAACTTCAAAACCCTTAATTGAACTTGACAAATAAGAAGTTAAAATTCAAGTAAAGATCAGAGCTAAAAAGTTAGAAATGGATTGCATGAATAGACCAATTAAAGCGCAAGCTTAAAGGATATATAAAGAAGCATATGGAACAAAATAAGTAGAGGGAACGTGAAGTGGAATTTGTGCTCTTCGTTTAAACCTTTTGAGATGAGAACCGCCACATTGTACTTTATCTCAAACTCTTGAATCTCCTATTGAACACAACACATATTCATCTTGCCAATTGATAACCAAGTTCCCTTACCTTAACCACCAACTTCTTTGAGGAACATTCTCCATACTGGAACTTAAATAGATTTCAGTTTCATCATAATCAAGTTCCTTCGTCGTTTATTATTGTTCCTTCACTAGCTCACCAAGTATACGAGTACACGACATCAACATAGTCAACATTCTTCATATATAGATACCCAGGAAATTAAATATTTGATCACCCTTTTTCCTTTTCTTTCTCTTTTTTTTTTTTATTTTTTTTAAAGGGTGTCATTATACAAATTTTGCATGCTTTCCTGGAATAACACATTTTAAATCAATGAAGATATTACTCACTCATACACTTGAGTTCCACAACCAGATCTGAACCATTTTGATTTCTTGGTTCCTACCTTATTCCCCCTGAGTCCCTTACCATTCTTCTTCCTTTATCTTCAACTTCCTCCTCAACATATAATCACCATTTTTTATGTTTCATCAAATCATTAAAAATCATAAAAAGATGATCAACAAACTTAGAGCACATGGGAATTAAGAATAAGAAGTAAAAGTGTGTGAACGGAAAGAGGAAATTGAATTGGGTGAATAAGAATCTTCAATTTTCTAAATATAAGACAATTAGAGTATATGCAACACAGACACACAACTTAGAGTTGTAGAATAATGTTGCGATCGAAGATATATGGTGTGGATGCTTGAAAGTTGACTAAAAGATAGGTTAGTTCCCTCTGAAATTTAAACAAGTGAGTTACAAACGGTCTGGGAACTTACCTGTCTTGTTCCACCAAAGTTTCTTCCATTGTTCCTTTGGCAACTTAGGAACTTCGTGTTTGACAGCACCCATAGTTCTATTAAGAGACCTCTAATACTATTAGGCAAGTGAGTATGTCTTTTACAACACAAGAACTAAGTGTGACACATAAACAATAAGCGCACATTCTTTACTTTATGTTTAACATGCATAGGAACCCCAACTTGACATAACTTAAGGGAAAAATACTTTATACTCATGTTATATTTCATCGAGTCTTGTTCCATTAAGCAATAAACAAGAATATGATAAGTCAAGACACAACCATAAGAGAATCAATTCACAAATTCACATATTGCATCCATACCAAAGATATATCAATCCAATTCATCTAATGCCGACATGTGAAAGGAACTTATATCTTATATAGTCTCATATCAATAAAGATGTAACTATTAATACATAGGTTGATATGATGGCTTACCTTGGAGTTCTTGAAGTGGTTATTCTGTTCCTTGATGATTTCGAATCTAATATGAACTTCCACTTCTAACACAAGTTCCATTGTCAGTGGTTAATGCTTAAAAATATATTTTCTTATCATAGATTAGCAAAAATCAATGCACAATGTCTCGTTAGTTGTACCAAAAATATAATTAATGTAAGTAAGTACAACTAATAACTCAATCCATCTTGAAAACAAAAATTGATAATTTTAAAGCTCAATTTTCAAGAAGGAACTTGGATAGCAATCTATCCTAGAGTATGTTCCACATAGACATCTATAACAAAATGTTATACAAAAGACATCCAAGACATCCATGTGGTACAACTCTAATCCCATATAAACAACAAGATAAAATAATGTTCAATTACCTTCAAGTCTAGCTACACGAGCAATAAGTTCCTTAAAAACAATACATACCTTTGTATTGGTTGTTTCCTTTAAGAACCAACCTAGCTTTGTTCCATTCACGTGCCTTACTCAACAAGCTTTTTCCAGAACACCCTTTTTGATCTCCGACCCTTTTTAGGTGTTCTAGAATAGGTTTAGAATGTAATACACACCTTCTTCCTTTTAAGCTCATCGAGTTCCTGTTGCACATCTAATCTTCAAGCTACATCCTCAAATCCTTCAATGTCGTGAGGCTCGGCCTTGGTTACATATGCATATAAGACACTTTAGTTCCATAGTTTGTTGAGATATTGCTGGTCAGAACAAATATTATCTCAGCTCTGGAACTTCGTTGGAACTTGCTTTCTTATATTGAGTTCATTGAACTTTGCTGCATGAGTTGGAACTTAACATCTAAAAGTTCCTCAACATATTTAGCTATCCCTTGCTGTTATTCTTAGTGACATATTTCTTTACTAGGAACTCAGTTAGTTCTACAGTAACTTGTGAGTTCATCTTTATAACCTGTTTGATGGGAACAAACCTGTTAGTCTCAAAATATGTTCACTTATGGCACATTAAACATGATAGTGTCAACTCTATATGTTTTACTAGTCTAGGCGTTTATGGATAAATCGCCTTGGTACTTCTATCATCAAACATCCCTAAGTAGAACATAGGGTGTCTTGTTCATCAAAGATCTATTGCTTCAGTGTTGATGATGTAGCCAGAGACATTGAAAACTATTCTAAAGAACCTGAAAAGACCATTAGTATATAATTTTGTTCTCTTCTTGTCTTTCATGATTCAAAATTGGAAACTTGTTGACAATCCTGTGTTCCTGCAACAAACACTAAACATGACTGGAACTAGGTTCCATTGTTAGATCTATAATCTCATAAGTGATGAATACTTAGCCACATACCCTGTGATAGAAAAGACTTTCAATAAACAGTTCATCATCTCTTCTATTAAGAAAAGAAACCAAGTATTCATTTGCTTTCATTACTTATAAACAAGACATCTCTTTCAATTAGTCTCTACATATCACATGGTAAACATATCCATATCACTAAGATCCAATGGATTAGTGTTGCTTACCATCTACCTGATGTTGAAAGAGAATGTAACATGTGTTTCATTCTCATGCTTCTCGATCTTAACCTGTTTGGAACTTACATGTACATATACCTATTATCGAGTTCCTACTAGGTTTATCAAGCATGAAAAGATTAACATGTTCACAGTTTGAAGCATAGAGGTATCTCATCTTCAATAAAACCTAGAAATGTCAGGTTGTTGTTAGGAATCACCTTGAGATCCACAAATGATGTGTTCCCTTTTTGACTCCCTTCATATGTGACATTTCCACTCTTTATTGATGATGTCATTTTGAAGCCATAAAACAACTAGAGTTACAAGCAATTGAAAACCAGAATGTGCATTAAAAACTTGACAAGAAAAATATTCACAATGGGATAGGAACTTGACTTACTAACTTCCTGTTATGTAGAAATTTTACCTTTCGTGTTAGTATTATAAGTCAAAGTTCTTCCATTGCAGGTTTATAGCAAGAGATACCTTGATTTGGCTATCATCATCTCTTTTGGATCCTCGCTGTCGAGATAATGCAAGTTCCCTCCTATTATAAACCTTCAACTCTTCCATGTTCCTTTTGACATAAAGTTGGAACATGTCCTTCTGGTCCTTTAGACCGTTGTATCTTGGGTAGAGGAACGTGTTGATTTAATCTCAAATTCTTCAACACCTTGTCAAAGTCCCTCATATTATCATTCAAAAGATATAACCTGAAAGTTCACAACCCAAGAGATTCCTTTGTGCCTTTAAAATGTCAGTAGGTTAGTCAAAAGAGGTAGATAAAACCTAAAGCATAAAAGTGTTAAAACATAAAGTTCCTGTAAGAATACTCCCTTTTAGATGTCGTTCCATCAACAAAATGATGAATCTCCAACACGCAGTCAAAGATAATCATCTTAACTCATTATCCTTCATAAGAGTCTGCTACAGGAATTAATGCTTTGTTCCAAATAAGAACTTAACTGGAACTTGAACAAGAATCTTTACAGGAACGTATACGCTAACTCCTATAGCACCTTGATATAGAAGCTTTGTTATTCCTGTATCCCTAATTCGTTTTATCATTCCAAGTTCACCAAGTTCCAACCAATTTAAGCACTGAGCTCCTAATGGAACAAACTTTTACGCACCAATTTGTCTCAATGGACAAACCTACAAAACAATGATTAATAACTTGCACAAAGCTAGAAGAGAAGTTAGTTTGTCATGATATACATTATAAACATCCAAACAACTTCTCTTTTCATCCATTCACAAATAACCTTCATAAGATTAGGGAATTGAATTTCAATTGGAATTTGTGAAGGATTAATACATACCAAAAGAACATGACCAATATTTACAGAGAGATGTATAGGCAACTTACACACTTATTCATGTTGTCGATTCACCTACTACAAACCTCTTATAAAGGCTTTCTAGTGAGAGGAATTTGCACATAATTGCTTATATACAAACAACCAAAGTTCATCATTATTAATAAGTTGTCTCCACTCACTTAGCCTGCAAAATCAGTCATCTTTTGGCTTTGGTTACCCAATTTATATTGGGTACTTTCATGTTAGTAATAGACATTAATAATCCATAATTAAAACAACTACGGTTAAACCAACTATCTTTACTAACAATAAACATCATGTGTCTACATAATAAATATTCAGAAAAACACATACACATGATAAGGTCATTCTTTGGAAAATATTCAAAATATACGTTCATTACCTTGCCCAAAGAATTAAGTTTCCATACAGGGATAATCCAGGTTCCAAGAGACCAAATATGCATAATTCTACATAATACGTTCCTTGAACTATTTCCAGTAAACCGATTCTTTAAAAATAAATCAATTTGTAAATCTGACAAATACTTTTCACTCTATAAATCAAATTTGAGGTTACACAAAATTGATTTGCAAACTTTCAAAACAAAATCCAAAATTTAACTAGAAATACTACAAGGAACTTGTACACATAATGTCATGCATATAATCAAGACTTCAAAGACGAGACACTTACCTCAAAGATGTTCATCTTTGAATCACATCTGCTTCACAAGCAGACTTTGGTCTTCACGTGGTATTCGGAACGTTCTAGGGTTGAGTTCCATTCACTGCATTCCTTGTAGATATCCATCCTAGCCTGGAACTTGCTCCTCGGGGTTACCCGGTTTATCAAGAGCACCTGCTCTGATACCAATTGTTATTTTAGATGAACTACTACAAGAGGGGGGGTGAATGGTAGTAGGTTCCAATCGCGAAACTTATGCGGAAATTAAAAACAAAACGTAAAGGAACTTAAAGCACAAAGCAAGTTTTACGAGGAAACCATCCAGTGCCTAACTGGAAGTAAAACCTCGGCCCTATTGGGACTTATAAACAAATTCCACTATAATAGGCAACTCTCCTAGTACAACCTATTACACAGACCTTTGCTTTGCAAGTTCCGCCACGGACACTTGACTCTATGATAGGACACTTCCTACCAGACCTAAGACACTTCTCAGGACCCTTTTTCTCCCTTTACACAGGAAACTTCCTAGGTGACCCAAGACACTTCTCAGGTTCCTTTCACTCACTGTGCACTCACAGCTACCACTCGAATTTTACCAGATTTCAAACTCATACACAAGCGTGAATTTAAGAGAATTCACAATCTCACCCCAAAATACAAAACACTCAAAACCCTTTTTCCCATTACAAGATCTCATCGAATATCCCTAAATACATATCTATGAATAAAGAGATAAAACTAATATGTTGAACACTCAAGATCTGTCTGGAACTCACTAGACGTACTGTAACCAAAAACCTGATAGGAACTTTGACCAGGAGGACTGACTTAGCTTCGTGGTGAAGGATAAAACCATTAAGCACGACCACTACACTTCGTCAGCCTCAACTTTGAATGAATGCATATGAGCATATTTATAGTACACTCGAATTATTCATTTCATCTTGAAAAAGATAGATTTTCTGAAAAGATAAGTTTAAAAGATATTTTCTAAAAATCAGTTTTCCGAAAATATATCTTTTTGTTAAGAATAAAAACTGTCAATAATAATAAGATAAACTTAGCATAAAATCAGATTTTATTCAAAACTTATCTTTTTGTTTAAAATACTTTTTAAACAATCTTATCTTTTTCCAAAAGGGATTTATTAGAAGATAAATATCTTTATTCAGTAAAACCAAATCCCTAAAAGATATGCACGTATAAGGTAAATATATATATCATTAAAACCGACTTTTAACGACGTTCATACTTAAGTTCCTATTAGGTTCCTGAACTCTGACAGTCTCTGAGTTCCTGACAAGTCAGTTACTCTAATTTCATTGACTGTTTGGAATTCACCTTGGTTCTATATAGACTTGTTCCAGACCGACTTTTATGTCCAACATACTTACATGAATCCTAGAGCAATATACTTCTATTTCTCTGTCTTCATGTTGCTTCTCTGAAACTCTTGTTCTGGAATCCTGTAGTCTTGATATATTCTGGATCTTAGGGTTTTCCCCAGCATTACACCGAAACCAGGTCGTTACAACCCGTTTTGAAGTTCCTGTTAAGAAACTTCTGGAAGTTCCATTTCTGGAACTCTTCTTCTAAATTTACTTGTATCCTCATGGATCCTCTAAAGTTCCTCTGTTTCAATTCCTACTTCAGCCCTCAACGCTTACTGAACCTGCAAACATCACAACACTAGAAAATCCTTATTAAATGGAAGTTTGCTCAATTCTTAACATCATCATCAAAACCTCATAAGGATCAACAAGTTGTCCCTTTTTGATGATGACGAACTGAGCAAACTTCTGAGAATAACAAAGTAAAACAGAAGGTTAGTTTTTTATTTATAAAAACAATAAAGAAAACTAAACTAAATTAAAAGACTCCTACACATACATAACCTATATATGTATAGGATACTTACCTTATGAAGCTAACATATGTAAACACATGTTTACATAGTTACCTTCATGGTCCCTTAGCCATCATCATGCTTATCAACCATAACACTTATCGTTGTTCTTGTTCCTCTATTGCTTATCCTATATTGCTCAAGTTCCTTACATATATACCTGTCATTACTCAGGTTCCTTGTATCCTGTTCCAAGCATAATTTGCTTTTTCTATGCACAACTTAACATACACGTTAGATAGATAATCATCATTAGTTTATAATCATCAAAACCTAATTGCTCAACACAAGGTTTCTGAAATGTATTTATGTGCTTTTAATGTCTTGAGGAGAAAATAAAAAAGCAACAAAATGCTTTCGTTTACAGACTAATTTTATAATTTTTTTCAATGAATTTGTCAGATATTCGGGCTGCTAGAGATAAAAATGGTGTTTATATACAGCACGAAAGATTTGTCCAAGATGAAGCAGAAAAGAAGGTCGATACTTTTTTCACTCAGTAGAATGCCTAAATCACCTTGTTGAATAACAGAACAAGTGATAAAAAAAAATCTTTGAATTAAAAACAAAATGATAAGACCACTTGCATTTGGTGTATATATGTATAAGCTGGAATTTTTACATCGTAATTACTAGACTATTCAAGCTGTCAACTCAGGGATTAATCTCTCTAAATTGATTAGTCATAACTTAGTTATCGATCTTAGTGATTGGGATATAATTAATATCTCTGCTTAATATTTCTTGGGGCTTGCATTAATTTCATTAGGGAAGGATTGCGAAGATAAAGCAGTTGGAGATGGAGATCGAACAAAGTAGAAAGGTAAAGTTTTGTTTTCTGTTCTTCCTTACTGGAATGACATGACATATAATTCATCTATTTGTATCTTTTACTCTTCCAGGAAGTTCAAAAGTACCATGACCTGTATGTTTCTGAGCAAGAAGAGAAATTGGATTTAGATGTTGAGCTCCGAGATTGCAAGGTATCATATCACTGCCCTGAAAAGCTTTGAGGAAAGGAAATGATGTTGGTCAAAATCTCTTACTCATGCACTAAACTTTAGCACCAATTATAAACTAGGTTTGCCCAATGAAGCCTGTTCTTCTCAGCACTAAGAAAAATAATCAAAAAATGAACCGAAGAAGATTGAATGAGTCCTGAAGCGAAGTAAAATATAAAGATATCAATCTAACTATCTAAGCTTAGGGATTACACTGGTGAAAGATATAATCAAGCTTAACTGAATACAGAAACAAATGCAACTTGAATGAAAAAATTGTTTGTATTGAATAATGATTTATTAGGTTATACAGACAGCACCAAATATTCTTTTCATTAGGCATAATTCCACATTCTACCACATTAACCACCCCTAGTTAGCGAAACAGGAAACTAAGAACTCTAAAATTACTCTGCCAATACATCTGAAAATGAACCAATTCCTTAAGTTCCTAAGTAACATATCAAGGAAACACATGAAAATTGCAACGAAAATGCGGTACAGGTACATTAAAATAGTCAAACAACTTGCTGTTAACAACACTGCTTTGCTCCTGTGAATTACCAGCTTTTTTCATATATAATCCTTTTCGAATTCCATCTAAGCCACTCCTAGGGGATTTGTTACAGGAAATATTTGATCAGCCTCTTCAAAAATTTTTAATTTTTATTTATTTATTTATTTATTTTTTGTGAAGAACGCTCTTCAGATTTTCTGATTTTATGCATTACATTTTAATTTTTTTCTGCACATGAATTTTCAAGCCAGCATTTATCACAGCTACTTAATTCCTAGCTGACATCATCAAAGCTTTTTTGACTATCAAGCAACTATGTAGCTAATTATGAACTGAAACTATATGAGGTAACCGCAACTGTCGTTGGTCATGGTCTTCAAATTTATATCAGAAAGAAACTCAGGTTATGGATTGTACAGTATGCGCACATAGGATTTAGGGAGTATCAGAATATGAAATATTCAAGTGCAACAAGCATTCTCAGTTACTAACATTAATGTTATTTGTATGGATAACAGTTTCTCTATCAAAGAAGAGCTAATGGTAGTGCATACGCTTTTCATAGAAGGGGAATTTTTCATCAATAAATTTTGAACTTGTTTTAATTTTAGAGCTATTTTAATTTGAGTGCAGAAAAATCTAGAGAGTATCTGTAAGGTCTTGAACGAACTTCAAGAGAAACAGAAGTTATCCATCATCCAGTTACAGGATAAAGACTCAATGATATCCAAACTTATGTACTCAGGTAAATTAATGCAGATGTTTTCAGTTTATTTCTTGAAAGATATGCTCATTCGCCATCATACAATACTCTCATCAATTTGAAAAACCAGAAAATGCTCTAATTCAACGCGCAAAGGAGCTGTGTTGCACTTTGGGAAATGCATCTGAAGACATCAATATTGCACAAAAAAATAGGTTTGAGCTAGTTGTTTTTCTATCAGACCAAATTGCAGAAGTGCAGCAATGTTTTTTGTATTTTTGTTGAAGGCAGATAGGTATTTTATTGGTGCAGTAAACTAAGAAGGTCATTTTTTGGGTTTGATTTACCGATGACAAAAGCAAATTGGATAATCAAAATCATAAGCTAGTTCTCATATTTGGTTCTCAGCTTGATAAATACTTAAAAAACCTGCACCAAATGATATCAGGATCAATTTCACTGCAGCAGGATCAACTGCGATGCACGGAAGACAACTTGTGCTTATTTCTTGCCAGCAAAGATGATGTGAGAATTCAATTCGGGATATAATGTTTCTTATTTGGATAAGGTTTGACCGAGTTTCTTCATATAATCTTGGCAACAAAGAACTTGCAATCAACTGTTCAGAAAATAGTAGATGTACATACTTCTACAATGACAGCTTTGAGGGAGTTAAACAGACACAACAAAGAACAGCTATGGCAGATATGGAGTATGTAAATTCCAGTATATCTAGTCAAGCTGTAGATATGGAAGGTATGGCTTCAAGCTCAAAATCAAAGGATAGAAGAGCCTTTAAAGTGATTACAATTTTAATCAATTTTCGGATCATATTGTTTATGTATGTTTTAAAATTGCAGTTATTCAATTCATTGATTGTCGAGGCCAAGGATGTAATTTACAATATTGAGTGTTCCCTTTCTAAGCAAAAGGAGCTGTTGCTTTATTCTTCTCAGCAACAAGAACAGGTAATGTATATAAATCAAAATCTGTCCTCTAATTTTTGGAAGAGGGTGCTCCAGTTTCTCATGGTGAGAAACAAATTTTGTTTCTCACATGACATTTTTGTAAATAAATCAACAACTTTATTCAACTGTGAAGCCCACAATAATGAAAAAGTTGTTGATTTATTCACAAAAATGCGCCGATGAGAAAAAAATCCGCTTCTCACCATGAGAAACAGGGAATATCCCTTTTTGGAAATGCATCATGTATTTTCTTATTCACATGGTTGTCCTATTATAATTTCAGGGACTTCAAAAGACTTTAGTTTCAGCTCAAGAGATCAACAAAGCAACTGTAGCATTTTTTTATGAGATCTGCAGCCATGCATCCGAACTCATAAGTAGTCTTGAAGAAAGCCAAGCCAAAAATCATAACTATCTCAAAAAGTTCGAAAGAGTCTTTGAGGTAGACTTATTGGAACCTTTATATATTCTGGTGAAGTTATTCCAATGCTTCACTAATGTGGTTGTTAATCAGGAACAATCAGCAAAAGAGGAGCAGCAGGCAATTGAACAAATTGTATCTGCACTGGCGACATTAAGAACTAACAAAGCAGCTTTGGTGAGTGTGGCCTATACCTTCTCATAATCTCATCGTTTACCTAGTATAGTTCTATTGACAGTTAATAAATTGTTACTTTGGTAAGGTTTCACAAGAGTTGAGAAACATTTATGAGGCTAGACTAGAAGATAGTATGGCAAGCCAGAAAAAGTTGTCCAGAATTCAGCAAGCTTCTGTAGCTGCTAAAAATGCTTTGAATGGACATGTGGAAAATGTTGAAGGCCATGTATTGACAGACTTGTACTTGTTAACGGAGATTAATGAGTCTATGAAGGAACAGATAGAGCAGTGGTACATATCTAATTCTCATTCTCATGGCTGCTATGCCTTTTCATGTCATCTTGTCCCCCACTGTTAGGTTCTACCATGGTGTTTCCAGCTCAATGTGGCGTATGGTATACTGTAACTATTGATCTATCACCCTCTTGATCGCTTATCCCGGTTTTGCAGCTCATACCAGTTTAGTAACTCAAGAGATCAGTGGAAAGGAGCTGCACATTCTGTCAAAAAACTTAATGATGACGCAAAATTAAGAATACAATCTACCATAAAGTAAGCATATCTCAATCATTACTCTCTCTATTTGACAAGGCATTAATCTTCCTTGTAGGCATCTAACAAGCATTTGTTACAGCGAAAGGATCTGTCAAAATGAAATCGCACAGAACAGGTATATCACTACATCATCTGCGAAGAATGCTGAATTTGATGCTTCAGTTTCTAGCCTGCTTTTCAAACTTAAGGGTATTCCTTTCTAAATGCAATTCAATTTTTGTATATGCATTTATTTTTTTTCTCTGATCAATGCTTGAAACATAAGCTAAAAAATATTATTCTTGCAGATACTCATATGTTAGACAGTGAAATGAAGGGCAAGATGGATTCCTTATCAGATCAGTGCATCAATCAGCTTGTTTCTGTTCAAACTGAGCACAACAAAAGTCTCTCAACTATTCAGAACAAATTGGAATTGAGCCTTTTTAAGGATTACACGGTACACTCCCTTATCTTATATCAACACTACAACAACACACTATATAAATAGATGGGATGCACAAAAAAATCATTGTTTTGTTTCTGCTATGAACAGGTCGATGAGGAGTCATCTTTCGAGAAAAGAGTCGTAGAAGTGCCAAGTTTGGCATCCATAGAGGGACTGAGAGCTCCAGCAATCGCTAAATTACATGCAGACATCAATGCAGGGGAAAGATCAGAAATATGTGTGGTCGAGACAAAGACCCAACAACATCTTACATGACTATATTGACTTTCATATAATAGCTAAAAAAAATGGTCAAAGTGAGATGTGTGAATAGTGCAAAATGTCAAATCGTTAAGAGTAATTTGGGACGGAGGGGGTATAAGAATAATTCAAAGAAATTATTACAACCATGACAATGATAAAAAGAGTACGTATTAAAACTAAGATCAATAAGAGAGTGAGGTATAACTCAATTAGTTAGAGCATCTCTCTTAGTTTCAGGAGATCCTGAAAGTGATTCTCAGTCTAAAATTCTAAACACAAAAAAAAAGGTTAATAAAAGTCAAACAATTACTATAATCCATGAAAAAAATAGTCTTAATAAATATAGTGAGTTTTTTGTATATATATATATATATATATACATATATATATATATATATATATATATATATATATATATATACAGAGTTGAATTTAACTCAAATCACCCAAATATCACTCGACTAGAAGTTGACCCGAAAATTGACCTGACTCGAAATGACCCGACCCTAAATTGACCCGACCCAAACTCGACCTGACCCGGACTCGACCCGAAGTGTTGACCCGATACCCGACCCGACCCGATTATCGGCCGACCTGAAATGAACCCGAAACTCAAAATGACCCCACCCGACCTGAACTTGACCCGATAATCTTTTGACCAGAACCGAAGTGACCCGAGCCATACCCGACCCAGATGATAGTATTTTCTGCATATGATAGGATTAATAAATAATAAAAAAAAATGTATCACTAGTTAACTAAAAATTCATCATATGATAGTATTTTCCGCATGCAATAGTAATTGTTTTTAATCAAAGCGTAATTTATGAATACCTTAACTGCATTTAAAGCTTATCCCCTCTCCCACCCCTACATTTAGGGTAGAAAGTACAATGACTCGGATACTTAATGGTGAAACTCTGAGTCTATACTATCACGATGATATATTCTTTGACCATCATCCATTGGTTCTATTGTAATTATGAAATAGTAAATAGCTTTTATATATATATATATATATATATATATATATATATATATATATATATATATATATATATATATAGATATATATATTTTGAAAAAACCCAACCTGGGTGATTAGTTCTCATTCATAAGTCCAAGAGAGGAACAATACAATCTGGAAAATTCGACAGCCATACTCTACTACCTATTACTCATGGCAAGCAGTGAGCAAGTTCATGGGCAACTTTATTACCCTGTCATACTCTACTACCTATTATCCGTGGCAAGCAATGAGCAAGTTCATGGGATACTTTATTACCCTCTCTACGGACGAAACTCCAAGACACCCAACTAAGAGTACTACTAGCATGATAAATATCATCTAAGATTAAATGAAAGTTACTCCCCCCCCCCCCCTTTCTTATGGCTTTACAACATTGATCAATCTAAGACAATCACTTTCTATCACTAGCCTCTGAAACCCGTACTCTACAGCATGCTGAATCCCAATTAACAGAGCCATAGCTTCATCTATGTGTGGCTGACATCTGTTCGCTGTCCTCCAAGCCATCGCCCATAGGGTAGCCCCATCAGAGTTCCTGACGACAGCTCCCACAGAGGAGCCTATCCCCTCTATCACCCCCCATCAACATTGAGCTTTAGCACAGCACCCTCGGGGGGTTATCATCTCACACGAGCTGAGGCACTCACTCTTGGACCCTCCTCTTCACAAGGCAGATCCTTCATGAGTTTCCACACATATTCCATTGAAGTCTTTGACGAGCGGAATACTAGGTCGTTATCTAATCCTCCCTAAGTCAAACTAAATTTATAAACACTTAAAAAACCTAAATACAAGTATAAAGGCAAGTCAAGGGTTGAACCCAAAGGAACGGTAATGTTCAAGCACTCTCAATTATGCGCCTAAGCTAGGTCAAAATCGAAAGAAAGAGGTAGCACTAACAACTAACAAAACAAGCAACCAAACAAATAAAACACTAGGAACGGGGATCAACAAGTAATCATGTCAACTGCAACAACTTTGGAAGATCATGCCAATCAAAGGTTGTGAAGACTAATGATAAGAGCAATCAATTGGAATCAAAGAGATATCTCCTAATTGTTAAGCTAGGGTTCACTATGAATAACTAACTAAGAGAATCACAATCCAAACCAATCAGTAATTGCAATTCAATTCTTAAATCAATTGGTAGTGTCATTACCAATTACAATGCAATCTAGCATAATTCTCAAGGCCTAATCGAATTACACACATGCAAACCTTCATTAATCACTTTAATCTCAACAATCAATCAACACAATTCCCAAATTAATCACAATCAATCAATCATACAAGTTTCACCCAATTCCTAGTCAAACAACTATTCAAGAATCATCATCTATCAACTAACAACTAAGGAAATCAAGAATCAACAATATACCAAGAACAACTACATTAATCAAGCATCAAATATCAAAATCAAATCAAACAAACATAAAATTAAACAAAGCAATTAGGTGAGATAGGGTGAGAAAGGCTCATTGATTGATTAAGATGATCTTCAATACAACTGCCATCATTGAATTTTCAACCTCTCAAACCACCATTGAAATTCCTCACTTTATCTCTCTAAAACTACTCCTAAACAAGAGAGAAGAACTTCTAATATAACCTAATCCTCCTTAGAGGAGAGAGAAAACTATTTTAAACTAAAGAATTACTTGAATGAAGACTAAAGAAAGTCGTACAATATATAAACAAATGGAGAAAATAAACAAAATTGCAAATAAAACCCAGAAAGTCGCGTCCGCGGAGGAGAAAAGCTGGAATAGAGCAGCCCGCGGGGTGCTCGCGGTCAGACCGCGGCTACAAACTGCCTGAAAATGGTGGTTTCGGTGCAGCCACCACGCGCCCGCGCTGGCAGACTCCGCGCCTGCGGCTGCTAGGCTAGGCTGCTGCGTTGTGTGGTGTATGGCTGCTGCGGGGAAGCGGCCTTGGTGCTCAGGGCTGCTGCCTTGATGCTCATACTTGCGATGTTTGGCTACGCTTGCTTGGTTAGGCTTGACTTGCATGGTTGGCTTCAACTTTCGAACTTGGCTCCGTTAACTTCCTTGAATGCGCTTGAGCTCCCTCGTTGATGATTAAATCTCGGAGAACTCGACACACCTACAAAACAAGTCAAATAAACGGAGAAGCGAGAAAAATAGCCAAGAAATGAATAAAATAATAAGAAAACCAATAAAAGCACGCATTTCTCTAAACTTACACGTTAACACTCAAATCAAGCATTATTTCCTAAAAACATGACTTAAAAGACTAAAATTAAGCACAAAAATACGAAGAAAACCTACCCTAGTAGTGCCATAAATGGCAAGCATCAAATTCCCCGAAGCTAAACTTTAATTTTCCTCGTCCTCGAGCAAAACAAAATCCATCCCAAGGGAAAAATGATGAAATTATTCAAGCAAAGAAGGAAACAAGAAAACTAGAGAGGATGAGGATAAGCACTAACTCACTTTTGTAGGAATCACGGTCAATTTTAGCAACGAAAGAAAAGCCATTTAAACCCCTAGATCGCCCTAGAGGACGAGTGATGCTCTCATAAAGGTTTCCTAAGATATTAACCTATAACTCTAGTAATAATACAAACAAGGCAAAGCATGAAAAAGAAACCAAAATATAAGAAAAGCAAACAAATGTTCATGAAAGGACTTTTCCAAATGTACAAGCACAAGTGAATGCAAATCTTTTTAAACAAGTAAGGGAGTCCACGTTCTAAGATATATAAGGTTGATTGAAACATAGGACATGCTAAGAATAGAGAACTAAAGAAACGCAATTCACTTTCATCTCAAAACATTTTAGCACATTCTCCCAATTAGCTTCAAATCTACTTTTAGTGAGCGTCTGTATAGTTCCTCGAAGGAACTGAAAAACAAATAGATTTGTTGTTTTTCGACATCTTGACTTTTCATCCCCTTTTCTTAGGCTTTAACTCATAATACCCTCCCCCGATATGTGACTCAACCTCTAGGTCAAAAGGGCTTTCCTAAAGGTTGTAACGTAAGGGCAAAAGGGTGGGGGTAGGCTTAAAATTTAGAATTTGGTGGTATTCCTAATTAGTGAAGCAAAAGGGTGATCAAACCTTCTCCTCATAACCAAGTAATCACCAAAAAAAAAAAAAAAAAACTAACACCTTGTAGGCGTCATTCGAAGTGCGCCTACGTTAAAGCATGTTATGATTATGCTTGACACTTATAGGAAGTGGGAATTGACATAATACGATTAGGGACAAGGAAAGTAGGGAGCCGCCAACAAGTTTTAAGGAACTTGTAAACAGTTCACGGATCATTTAAGGCAACCATGATAAAGGGACAATGAAAGGCAACAAAGATTGACCCGTGAAGGTTACACCCCATTCATAATCCATGAGATTACTAACTCTATATGGTTTGGAACCATGAAAGGGGGATCGGGGATGATGGTACGAAGTGAGTCATAGAGTCACATTCACCCGTATTGGCCTCTACTCGATTCTTATAGTAAAAAGTTATTCCTGCGATCTCAAAGGCATGCAAACAAAATATTCAATTCGCTCCAACCTATTATTATACTAAATTGGTTGAATATTAATGCAACATATAATTCTAAAACATTAGTGATCACTTGATTTAATAACAAGATTAAAAAGGAACCTAATCCGGTCTTCCAAATTATTTTATTAGGCGTGATTTTAAATTACATATTCCCTTTAAACATGCAATATGGTGTTCAATAAATAATAATAGAATAAACTTTAATATTGGAAGCAATTCAAAAATATTAGCGTTAGTCAAATAAAATATAAATAAACATAATCATGATACTAGCAATATTAAAATAAAATAAGAGTAATTAAATTAATTAATTACTCACATTCCGCGGGTTCCTTAAAATTGATACATCATGAAAATTAAATTAAATAAAAAGTAGAGTTGATTTAGTCCAAACCCTCAGTCAATTATACCTTTCACGCCTTGGTTTAAGGACGGAACCTTGGGTGTCGTATGGACTCCTTTGAGTGTTTGACATGATAAAGTTGTATCACCAAATCAAAAGTAATTCCTAAATCCTCTAACTAATGTAGATAGGGAAGTAGGGTCGAATTCACAGGAAACTGGTCTTTCTTTTCCTAATTAATTAAAACAATCTAAATAATAAGGTAACCAATATATTGTAATAAAAGGAATACTAAACTACTAAGAGTAAAAGTAGGGAAGAATAAAAATATAGGAAATCAATGAATAAAAGATCTAGGGCATAGGTTCACCAATAAATAACATCCCAGGTGTAGACACCTAAAAATGTATCCCCAAAACCAAACCCGATGATGAACAACCTTTCATCGTCATTATTGGTCGGGTTGAGTATTTAATCTTGAAGTGCTTAAATCCATATTTCCATTTCATAAACCACCCAACTTCTAGCCCATTTTCCCAAACCATAACTTATTTTCTTCTTTTCGTGCCTTTAAACCCAAAATAATTCATTTCGTGTCCTTTAAAATCATTCATTTCATTTCCTTTTTATAAAAATGTAAAATTCAGTTTATTTTTGTCCATAATCTAGGTCCAATGATTAAATATTTGGATGGGGATTTAAAATTTCTTTCCAAAGATATATTATAAGCCCAAATCCGAGTTGTAACGAATAAGTTATGGTCAAAATATTAAACTGAGCCCAAACCGAACCTAAGCCCACCTTACCTACAACCCAATGATCATGTGGAGGATCCAAATTATTTAATCCCATTCCTAAACCAATTAGGATTAATTATAAACTTCTATAAGTTTCTAAAAGATCCTAATTATCCTTTTTGAAAAGATAAGATTAAAGAGTTTGAAATTAAATAAAACTCTTTTTTTAAAGTCCTATTTCTATCCGAATTGAAAGACGTTCAAAGATAGACAGATATTATTTTTTTGCCTCATAGTTTTTATAAAACTTTTATATGGTTGGATAGCCCTGGAAATTATCTTTCCAATAATATTTTATAATATCAATTCCGAGCTATAACGGAAAAGATATGAATAAAATATCAAACTCTATCCAAAACTGTCACTGTCTCACTATTTCGGCCATATATTTTATTCTATAAAATATTTTAATCTGATTTTAATTGGGTTATAAAATAGACTTCAAGATCTTTCCAACTATATTTTATTTATCTTATTCCGATTTCTGGATCAAAAGATATGATAAAAACAAAAACCGCAAAAAAATGTTGTCTATCGCAAGAGTTTTATCCGATTCGAATTCTTATCTTGTCTTGATTCTTTGACCCTCTTTTTTTCCGTATAAATAGAGGTCAAATCTCGTCTTTTTCAATCATCAACAAGCTTGAACACAAAATAATTCTCTTCTCCTTCTTTAGCCTAAACATTAGCCTCCCTATTCTTTCATTCCTTCCTTAAGCACTCCAAGGAGTTCATACAATACCCAAAGTTCTATACTTTAACCAAGGCGTGAATGGTAGAATTAACTTAGGGTTTGGTCCAAATAAACTCTACCTTTAATTTAATGTAATTGTTTCAATTTGATTTATAATTTATTGAAGTTACTAACAGTTTATTCATGATGTAGCAATTCAAGGAAACGCGGAAAGTGAGTAACTAATCACTTAATTACTCTTTTTTTTATTCTTATTGCTAGTATCATGATTAGGGTTATTTTATATTTGATTTGACTAACGCTATTATTGTTAAATAGCTTCCAATATTAATGTTTATTCTATTATTGTTATGATCACCATATTGCATGTTTAAAGGGAATATGTAATTGAAAATCACGCCTAATAAGATAATTTGGACAACCGGTTTAGGTTCCTTTTTAATCTTGTTATATAATTCAAGTGATCACAAATATTTTAGAATTATATGTTGCATTAATATTAAACCAATTTAGCATAATAATAGATTGGAGGGAATTGAATATTTGTTTGCATGCCTTTGATATCGCAGGAATCACTTTTCACTATAAGAATCGAGTAGAGGCCAATACAGGCGAATGTGACTCCATGAATCACTTTGTACCATCATCCCCGATCCTCCTTTCGTGGTTTCGAACCATATGGAGTTAGTAATCTCATGGATTATGAATGGGGTGTAACCTTCACAGGTCAATCGTTGTTGCCTATCATTGTCCCTTAATCGCGATTGCCTTTTATGATCCGTGAACGGTTTACAAGTTCCTTAAAAACTTGTTGGCGGCTCCTTACTTTCCTTGTCCCTAATCGTATACGTCAAATCCCGCTTCCTATGAGTGTCAAGCATATTCACACATGCTTTAACGTAGGTGCACTTCGAGCGACGCCTACAATATGGCGACTCCACTGGGGAGGATTCTTGGTTATTTATCGATTTAAGTGATCGGTATTTAATTGAGATGAGTCATGAGACTTGAAAGATTCTTGAATTGTATTCCTGCGATTTAATTGGCATTTTCACATATGCATATGCATTTTAGCTTACCTATTTTTCCACAATAGTACGTGTTCTATGTATGTGGCTAGCCCGGGGGATTTAAGCTCTATCAACCCGAAAACGCTCATGGCAATAAGGGTTCATCCGAGTTTTTAAATCCACCCAAACCATGGAGTCGAGTTCGATTTCATCACGAACTCGCGGAGCCGCCCATTGGCATACACCCTCAAGGGAGGCTGCCTTGCTAACGTTCCAAACTCTTAACCATGGTACTCTTTGACACCCAAAAGCTTGACCATAGTCGAACATAGAACTTGACTTTAGGTTGCGAAGTTCATTGCATCATGCATGACGATATGCTTATATGTGCATTTTTTTATTGACTTTTTTAATTAGTTTTTTTCTCTTATCAAACTTTTTTTTTTTTTTTTATAATTAGAGTCGAGTCATTTTTTTTTTTTAAATTTTTGAGTCACCCGGATTTTTATTCCCGTATACTATACAAGAGTCAACTTGTTTTGGTCATAGCCGGAGTTCTAGAAAGAATTACGGGTTGTGCCACCTATGGATCTGTAGCCCCGAGTTTTATCTTTCATTTGAAATTAGTTTCGTCTCAATAAGAGTCACAGATCAAAAGTTATAACGGATATACTGCAGCCTATCCAGTTTAGGTGTATTTTTAGCGTCAACTTTCTTTCTTTTTTTTTTTTTAATTTTTTAATTTTTTTTGTATATCTTTTCTCGTCAAGCTAGTCTTAGCCAATTCCTTTAATCTGTGTCAACTCGAATAACATAGGATTATAGATTTTTATTTATTTATTTAATTTTTATATCCATGAGTCCTAACTCTTCTAGAATTCTAGTCCTCTTCCTAGTTTCTTGTGATTTTTTGTGCTAACCTTAACATGTGTTCTTTGTCTTTGATTGTGGTTGATCTTATTTATGACTAACGATTGCCAATGGATCGTTTTCACCTTGTAAATAGCATAAACATTAAAATTGGACAAAATTAATCAAGTTAGTTTGTCTTTTAGTCTTCTGTGCTATTTGGTCATTGGGTCCTTTGTTTTTATACCGTTTACATGTCTAGCCATGCGATCATACCATGAGTCTTAATAAACTCACCTAATCACACATGTTGAGTCATTGCACACACTTTGTCTTCGAGTAATGCACTACATTGTTATGATCGTATACTAGGACCATGCATGCATCGTTTTTCGTCGTAGTAGGAATGAGTGGAGTATTTCCCATCAGTTTTCAAAATTGTTTCATACACTCTTCCTTTCCAATCCAATTATTGAGTGAATGCATTAAGTCATTAAGTGAGTTCATCCTTACACAGTACTTGAGTCTAAAATCACTAGGCAATAGTTGGAAGAATAAGGGGAACGTCACTCCTTCCTTCTTTCCTTCCTATCAAAGCATCAACAACAATAAACTTTATTTCTCACCAGGCGGCAATAAGTTACTCATAAACAGCCATGAAGACAATGCACGATGCATGCTTCTCATCAAGATTTCATGTTTTCTTCTTCTTTTGTTTCAAACCCTTCCCCCTAAAAAGTCTAGCATAGGTTCTCCTTATCCATGTGTCTATGTGTCACATCTCTTACCTTCTTCATAAATGAGCATATCTTTCTTACATTCGATCATGTGATTAGCAAAAAAAAAAATCAATTACCGAACTAAACACAAGGTACACCAATGATTTGAGGCACCTTTGCAACCCTGTCATTCCCTGTTACCCGTTCAATCACATTCCATTTCTTCATCAACCACTTTGAGCCTCGTTTAACGTTTGGCCTTCATTTCTTAAACCCACATTCACTTAACCCTGGGATTGGAAGATGTGTAATTGTATAAAATTCAAAAAGCAAGTAAAAAAAAAAGTAGCATAGCAACAATAAAACAATGTCTAAAGGCAAGTGTTCCAATGTCTTTGATATGAACACGTCTCAAATTGCGTCTCTCATCGAGTGCTTGGTACCGTGCCTGAGAAACATGAATGCTAAGTGAGTGATGGACCGCATGATCTGAGATTGCCTACATTGATTAAAAAGAATAAAAAAAAGAAGGAAAGAAATTCATACAAAAAATAATAATAATCTTGCAAAATTCAAAATTTTCAAATTCACAATTACACATCTTGGGGATTCTCTTGGGTCTTGATCCTTGTACGCTTTTCTTCTTTAAACCATCAACTTAAACATATTACAACCCTTGAAAGACCTCTTTGAGGTGTACATACACTTGTGCAAAGTTCGGTTAGAGCTACGTTCGGCCTGATTCCTAACGGATACGTAGGCAACCTCACATTGAGGTGCAGCCACATTCATATTCATATCCATGCATGATCGAGTCAAAGAATATCCAATGCTTACCCTTAACCATCTAGAGCTAGACTTGGGGGCTTGAACCCACATCATTTAGCCTACCTAGCCTAAAGAGTCATCATCTTTGACTCTTCTCACATCTCTTTCCATCGCCATAACCCTTGCAGCCAGCCTTAGTATCACATTCACACACTTCACTCACACATCCATATCCATATCAATCATCCTTCCCTTTAAGAGCCCTTTATCGTGAAATCTTGTTTCAACACTGTGCATGTTTCATCATTTTTAAAGACAACATTCATTAAAAGAAACATTGTATACTTGCTTAGCTTCCTGACCCAAGCAATGTTCATTGTTTCATTCATCACATAATATGCTGAGCAACATTTATATATCAATGTTTTTAATCATACAAAGCATATCATTCTTAGCTCTTTGACCTAAGCAACGTTCATTAAGCAATAATCACTTCATCTATATACGTGCTTAGCTTCCTGAACTAAGTGACGTTCAAGATCGTTTCTTTACACCATATATGATGCTTGGCTCCATGACTTAAGTTCATTAATCTATCGTGTCACATGATGTAATTGTCCTTAGCTTCCTGGCCTAAGAATATGCATCATGCATACAATCCATGCGATTCATTTCGTCTTGCTCAACAAGGAAATTCAAAATTTCTTCTCTTTTTCATGTCTTTTCTTTTGGGGAAGTTCAAAAACTTTTTCAATTTTTTTTTTGGGAAGTTCAAAAACAAAACTTCATTTTTCACGTCTTTCTTTCTTGGGAGAAAGTCGGTACCCTCCACTCATGACAAAAATGACGGAAAATTTTTGCTTTTTCATTTTTAATTGCTTGTGTCAGTGCACTCACTCACTCAAGACACACACAATAACAAGTCATACACATGTCATGTCATGTCAAGTCAAACTTGGTCAAGTCAGTTGGTCAAGTCAATCATAGTCTGTACGAGTCCCTTGGCAAATTTTATTTTGCAGGTCTCAATTACACCCCACGTCCAGGGACAAGCGGACCATCTATAGCCCACGTCCGGGGATAAGAGGACCATCTATAGCCCACGTACGGGGACAAGCGGACTATCTACAGCCCACGTCCGGGGACAAGCAAACCATCTACAGCCTACGTACAGGGACAAACGAACCATTTATAGCCCACGTCCGGGGACAAGCGGACCATCTACAGCCCACGTCCGGGGACAAGCAGACCATCTACAGCCAACGTCCGGGGATAAGCGAACCATCTACAACCCACGTCCGGGGACAAGCGGCCCATCTACAGCCCACGTTCGGGGACAAGCGAACCAACTACAGCCCATGTCTAGGGACTAGCGGAGCATCTACAGCCCACGTTCGGGGACAATCGAACCACTATCATTTCATGACGCAAGGTTCCACGATACACAGAGACTTGCAATCTCATCATCTGTCGACTTTTATCAAGCATGGAAAGTACTATCCGATAGATTTCTTCAAGCATAGAAAAATGACAAATTCCTTTGTCGGCTTTCCTCAAGCATGGAAAGCATTATCAGTGGATTTCTTCAAGCATAGGAAAACGCCAAAATCATATGTCGACTTTCCTCAAGCATGAAAAGCATTATCGGTGGATTTCTTCAAGCATAGGAAAACGCCATTATTGGTCGGGTTAAGTATTTAATCTTGAAGTGCTTAAATCCATATTTCCATTTCATAAACCAACCCAACTTCTAGCCCATTTCCCCAAACCATAACTTATTCTCCTCTTTTCGTTCCTTTAAACCCAAAATAATTCATTTCGTGTCCTTTTTATACGTTTAATCCAGTTTATTTTGGTCCATAATCTAGGTCCAATTATTAAAAAGTTGGATGGGGCTTTTAAAGATCTTTCCAAAGATATATATATTATAAGCCCAAATCCGAGTTGTAACGAATAAGTTATGGCCAAAATATTAAACTGAGCCCAAACCGAACCTAAGCCCACCTTACCTACAACCCAATGATCATATGGAGGGTCCAAATTATTTAATCCCATTCCTAAACCAATTATGATTAATTAGAAACTTCTATAAGTTTCTAAAATATCCTAATTATCCTTTTTGAAAAGATAAGATTAAAGAGTTTGAAATTAAATAAAACTCTTTTTTTAAAGTCCTATTTCTATCTGAATTGAAAGACGTTCAAAGATAGACAGATATTATTTTTTTGCGTCATAGTTTTTATCCAAATTTTATATGGTTGGAAAGCCCTGGAAATTATCTTTCTAATAATATATTATAATATCAATTCCGAGCTATAACGAAAAAGATATGAATAAAATATAAAACTCTATTCAAAACTGACACCGTCTCACAATTTCGGCCATATCTTTTATTCTATAAAATATTTTAATCTTATTTTAATTGGTTAGAAAATAGACTTTAAGATATTTCCAACTATATTTTATTTATCTTATTCCGATTTCTGTATTAAAAGATATGATAAAAACAAAAACCGTAAAAACTGCTGTTTGTCGCAAGAGTTTTATCCGATTCGAATTCTTATCTTTTCTTCATTCTTCGACCCTCTTTTTTCCTTAAAAATAGAGGTCAAATCTCCCCTTTTTCAATCATCAACAAGCTTGATCACAAAATAATTCTCTTCTCCCTCTTTAGCCTAAACACTAGCCTCCCTATTCTTTCATTCCTTCCTTAAGCACTCCAAGGAGTTCGTACAATACCAAAAGTTCTATACTTTAACCAAGGCGTGAAAGGTAGAATTAACTTAGGGTTTGGGCCAAATTAACTCTACCTTTAATTTAATTTAATTTTTTCAATTTAATTTATATTATTATTGAAGTTACTAACAGTTTATTCATGATGTAGCAATTCAAGGAAACGCGGAAAGTGAGTAACTAATCACTTAATTACTCTTATTTTTATTCTTATTGCTAGTATCATGATTAGGGTTATTTTATATTTTATTTGACTAACGCTATTATTGTTAAATTTCTTCCAACATTAATGTTTATTCTATTATTGTTATGATCACCATATTGCATGTTTGAAGGGAATATGTAATTGAAAATCACGCCTAATAAGATAATTTGGACAACCGGTTTAGGTTCCGTTTTAATCTTGTTATTTAATTCAAGTGATCACAAATATTTTAGAATTATATGTTGCATTAATATTAAACCAATTTAGCATAATAATAGATTGGAGCGAATTGAATATTTGTTTGCATGACTTTGAGATCGCAGGAATCACTTTTCACTATAAGAATCGAGTAGAGGCCAACACGGGCGAATGTGATTCCATGACTCACTTCGTACCATCATCCCCGATCCTCCTTTCGTGGTTCCGAACCATATGGAGTTAGTAATCTCATGGATTATGAATGGGGTGTGACCTTCACAGGTTAATCGTTGTTGCCTATCGTTGTCTCTTAATTGTGGTTGCCTTTTATGAACCGTGAACGGTTTACAAGTTCCTTAAAAACTAGTTGGCGGCTCCCTACTTTCCTTGTCCCTAATCATATACGTTAATTTCCGCTTCCTATGAGTGCTAAGAATATTCACACATGCTTTAACGTAGGCGCACTTCGAGCGACGCCTACACCAGGTTAAAGCATAATAATCAAACATCAATGCATCAATTAATCAGATCATAAAGGGCTTTCGCTACGTATTACAATCACAGAATTAACCTACCGGTATTAAATCTCATCTCTCGAATCTCGACTTAACCATTTATAAATTAACCTGTCTATTGAAATTAGACCTAAACGTCAATTCTCATCTCTTGAATCTCGAATCAATATTGTCAAACTCATGCATAAAAGATCAGGCCTAATCTTGTCACAAAGCATTAAATCAATCACTAGGAAAATAATTTAGTATTGACAATCAACAATAATAAGTCATCCCTTCATATTATTTATGGATCCCCACAAACCCTAGAAAATAAAACTACTCACACATAATTAAATCTAAACTAATCAAAGCAATAAAATAAGACATGATGAAAGAATTAAAATAAATAACTGAGATTAAAGTTGAAGAAATCATTACCAAAATAATCAGAATTAAGGAGTTGAATTAAGAACAAAGTTGTAGAGAGAGAAACTAATCTAAAATCTAAGTAGAGAGAGAAAATCTAAGAGAAGAATTAAGGAAGAGTAAAAAGAGAGTGCTAAACTTGCTTAACGGAAAAATATTTATGTTATACAAGAATCCTAAACTAAAACAAACTTAAACGACGCTAATCATCTCATAATGCTGACACGCGCCCGATCGGGCGAGGCATTGCCCGATCGGGCCGGCTTCTCACTCTCAGGTGCGTCTCTCGCGCCCGGTCGGGCGCGAGTTCGGGCACCAGCTTCTCTTCCCCGCCCGGCCGGGCGCGCCTTCGGGCGGGACCTCTAATGGCCGGGCGGCACACTTGGGCTACTCTTTGGACTTCGATTGGGCTCCAATTCTTCGGGCCAATTCGGATTTCCTTTTCGGGTCTTGAATACTCGGTCCCAATGCCCCGGTATCACATATACCAAGCCCTTAATCACCGGTTCGATGGCTCTAACCGGCCCTGGGCTATGAAGGATGGTCGTGCATCTCCAATGCTCGTAGATACTCCATAATATCTCGGGAAAATGCTCCAAAAGTGAAAATCCCTACAAAAATCAACCAAATCTACGAAAACAATAGAAAACACCAATTAGTAATAAAAGTGGCTCTAAAGAGCCAAAAACACTACTTATTATGACCAAGGGACGGGGGTAAAATACTATATAAAATGGACATATCAAACTCCCCCAAGCCAAACCTTTACTTGTCCCTAAGCAAAGATCTCATCAATGAATAAATAAATATGCTTTACCCCAAAAAGTAAAAATCAAGCACAAACAATTCAAGGTAAATCTAATAAACATGCTTCAACATCAACCAATCTCATCCATCCAATTACTCTTCCTTCCTAACAATTGTCAAACAGAGCAAACCACAAGAGCATATAGAATTCAAGACTAGTGCTCACACACTCAACTCTCATTTATGTGGCGAGTAAAAGATGTACTCGATCGCTCTTCAACCAACCCCTTTAATGTGAACAATGCCCTCCCAACTCACACTCTCGTGTGTTTAAAAAGATGTACACTCAACCTACTAGTCAACTCGAAATATGTCAAATCATAACTTGCATTGACAAACAACACTTTCACATTCATACAACTCTATACACACGGCCGGAAAGTCTTTTAAGCTTGTAATGTAAGGCTAGGGTAAAGGGTAGGAAATATTTGGGAAAATGTGATAGTAAAGCCATGCTTAAGGGAGCCGAATCCTAATAAAACCAAGGTAAAAAATAAATAATGACCAACAAATCTCCAACATACTCAACTCCACCAAAAATTCACCAAATACAACTCCAAACATAAACAACAATCCCAACACTTACAGATTTCACTCATAAAGATATAATAATGAAGAACTAGAGGGAATAAACAAACTTTATTTCCCAAACTTGAATTTTTTCATTGAAACTCATCATATTTTCTTTTTTTTTTTTATCAACCTCCAACTAGAACATTTGAACATTGAACAATTTTTTCCTTTTTGCTCTTTTATTTTTTTATTTTTTTTTTATTTTTTTTATTGAAGTTCACTTCTTTTTTTTCACTTTTTTTTTTCTTGAACTTCTCTTTTTTTTTCATAGCATCATACTTTATTTTTTTCAAGAAGATTAAACTTTCAAACTCATCAAAAATAAACATGATCAATAACAAAATAACTTCTCAAAACCCACCCAAATTGTGCAAATAATAAGCACACTACAAACTCCCTAGCCTCACTCCCTAACAGCTCCCTCAAGCCAAGCTTGGGCTAGTAACCAATGGGGCAAAATAGGCTTGTAATGTGGCTAATAAACAATAAAAATTCAAGGCAACAACATGGGTAGCAAGAAGGGAACAAATGTACGTATCAAGAATCATCTGAAGGCTACCTAAAAGAATTGAACAAATGCCTTCGTCCTCCACAATGTGCATAATAATGAGTCATATAAATATTACTTATAGTTGCAAACCAATACTCAAATTCATTGACATACCAGGAACTATCACACATTCCTAACCAAATCAACTAGTCAAGCACTATATTCACATGAAGTTGGACAAAATTGACGCATGTTAGGACATCTAAGCAATCAAACTTCATATCACGATAAATAAATCCACAATGCTTATCATCATATACCAAGAATCAAATCAATATTTTCCGAGTATGGGGTACAGGGAAGCATGATTTATAATTCATTGTAACGTATTTTTGTATTTTTTTTTATTTTTCAATTTTTTTGTATTTTTCATATAAGAAAGCAATAAAACTAACCTAGAAAGCAATAAATCTAATCTAAGAAAACACACCAAAAATAAAAGAAAAGAGAAAAAGAAAGATACCAAACCCAAAATCTCCCCCAAGCCAGAATCAGACAATGTCCCCATTGGCTCGGGAACTAGCCCAGCATGGCTAGTCCTCATCATCCTTATCCATGGAGCCGAATCCTCCACCTCCGCTGCCACCTGCACCACCTTCACCAGAAGAGCTACCACCAAAATAATCAGCGTGAAAACTCCTCCCCCCCCCCCCCCCGCCGGCGGTCCCCCGAAAGGAATGTCCTGGCCATACCCATGGAAGACAGAATAGTCAGTATAAATACCATGGGCAATGGGATTCCTATCGTATCCCTGGGGTGGAGGCTAAAATCAGTGGATGATGTATCTACCTATGTTTAGTGTACCAAACCCATACACATAGTGTCCAATAACATCTAGTGCGTTGGTTTGGGCATTATATATGAGGCTCGTATCTACCAAGAAAACACAATAATGCAAAACTTTGCCAGATTTTTGGGATAGGGTGATGGATAGGTTTCGTACTAGCATGTTGGGGGTCGGGGGTCGGTAAACCAGTTAAAGCATGATAAATATCACCCATTTTATAATCAGCATGCCATTGATAAGGTAATTCAGAATTTAATTCAAATAATTTACAAAATTCAACATATGTCAAACTAATATTCCTATTGTTCAACCTAAGAAATAAGTTCGGTCCATTTCTACTATTTACAACTTTCAAAGAGGACAAAAATTCACACGTTAATTCACATTATGTAGGATAATGCATGTCAACGAATTTTCTCATTCCTATATCGTTCAAAAAACGTTTAACAAAATCATACAAACCATAAGATTCAAGGGTAGGGCGGTGTAACCACCGTGAAGGAATTACCTCCTGCCCAGCAAGGTGCTCCAGCCGTTCTTTTTGCTTCTTGCTAGAAATTCGAATTGTTGGCCAATAACGGAGTTGCAAATCCGGATCGTACTCCTCCCTTGAACTAGAACTCCTCCCAAAAATTGATCGGGCCCTCTTTGAAGCCATAATAGAGAAATGGGTATGAAATTATTTGATTGAAACTTGAAAATTTTAATGTAGGAATGTAGAGGATGAAGAAAGGATTAAGAATATGTAAAACTTATTGGATTTGGGTAAGAGATGGAGAGGGAAACTTAGAGAGAAGTTAGAGAAAAATGGAAGTTCGGTGAGAGAAAGTATGGAGGAAAGAGAAAGAAATGGGGAAAGGAAGAAGGAAGAAGAAGAAGAAGGACGGTGAGTGTTGTCGCGCCCGATCGGGCGGGCTGTCGCCCGGTCGAGCGATCTAACACTCTAATTTACGTTTCTTTCGCGCCCGATAGGGCGATCTGTTACCCCGATATTCTTCTACTCTCGCGCCCGGTTGGGCGTCCTTCGCCCGATAGGGCGATCTTAATTTCCGTATTTCGTCAAAACTCGCGCCTGATCAGGCGTCATTTGCCCGATCGGGCGAAAAATCATGAATTCGAACCCTTAGTCTCGTGCCCGATCGGGCGAGCTTCGCCTGGTCGGGCCCGAGACAACTTAGTACGGGAGTATTTTTCCTCTTTTCTTCAAATTTTAACCAATTCTTTTCCTTAAAACTGTACAAAAACTCAATAAACTCATTACACTCCCTCCTCTCTCCTGTCACAAGAAAAAGAAAGATAAACTAGTCTAAAAAGCAAGAAAATACGGGTTGCCTCCCGCAAAGCGCTGGTTTATCTAGGTCCCGCACGACCTTTTTACCAAGTATAAAAACTAGGACCCTTGGCCTAATGCTTGGTCTGGTGGTTTCTCACCCGGTCGAGCGATGTTTAGGCCACGACGCGGCTTCCTGACATACCCTGTGGGACGCCAATTCATCTTGTTTGGTGGATCCTCATTGACTTGGACTGGGGACTCTTTAATACTACACACTAGATACCCCTTTTCGATCGATGGTTGCTTCAAATTGTCACTAGATTTAGCAATTGCAACTTGATCTGGCGGAACACTTACTGTAGGCTCAATTTCCATAGCTTTATTGTTTAATTCCACCTTCTCATCTTCAAAGCCAATACCGACAGTGTAGAGGGCTCTTTCTATTGCATCAACTTCCTTTTGCCATTTGTCTATTTCATCTGTAGAAGATGCAACACAATATACCGCCTCCAAGGGATCTTTTACAAGAGCTTGGGGCTTGTTAGAATAATTATGAACCACATAAAAACACTAAAACACTTCTCCTCTGTCATGGGGCTTTTAGGGGTATTATTTAGATTAAAAATAATTTTATCGTCCCCTACTGATAGTGTCAATTTTCCACATCTCACATATATAATTGCTCCTGCAGTGTTAAGGAATGGTCTACCCCAAATAATTGGGGTTTGCATATCCTTAGCCATATCGAGAACAACAAAAACAACAGGTATATAAAATTTACCTACTCTAATAGGAACATATTCTAAAACACATAAGGGGTATTTAAAAGAACGGTCGGCCATTTGTAGAGTAATATTAGTAGCTTTTAATTTACCCATATTTAGCTTGGAACACACAGACAATGGCATAACACTAATGCTAGCCCCCAAAATAAATAACATTCCATAACATGTTTGGCTCTAGCTTTTAATAACAATCAATGTAATTTTCAATGTCCATCATCTTTAGAAACCCGTTAGGAAACTGTTTTGAAATATTGTGTTATTTTCTGCCTTGATGCTCGTACTTGCGGTGTTTGGCTACACTTGCTTGGTTAGGCTTGACTTGCATGCTCGGCTTCAATTCCCGAACTTGGCTCCGTTAATTTCCTTGAATGCGTTGAGCTCCCTCCTTGATTAAACCCCGAGGAACTCGACACACCTACAAAACAAGTCAAATAAACGGAGAAGCGAGAAAAATAGCCGAGAAATGAATACAATAATATGAAAACCATTAAAAGCTTGCATTTCTCTACACTTACACGCTAACACGCAAATCACGCATTATTCTCTAAAAATACGACATAAAAGAATAAAATCGAGCATAAAAATATGAATAAAACCTACCCTAAGAGTGCCATAAATAACGGAAGCTAAGTGGGATACTTAGAATACGCTCCTTCTCAAAAAGCAAGAAAAGTGTGTCAATTAAAGAAGCATTCCAACGAGCTGCTGCAACGTGAATTAAATCACAAACACGTAGGTTCTCTGGCGCCTCACCTCGAGGTGAAATGATCTTCCGAGTTTGAGTACTCGGAATCCACGCATCCTTCCAAACTGATATGTTCAAGCCATCACCAACACGCCAACAGAGACCACGCTGCAACACCCACTTCACTCGCCAAATTCCCCTCCAAGTGTAACTTGGGCTAGTTCCTAGCTCCAAAGTTAAATAATCCCCATTCGAAAAATATCGAGCTTTCAAAATTTTTTCCATTAAACTATCCTGATTCTGCAATAATCTCAAACCTTGTTTAGCTAAAAAGGCTACATTAAAATATTTGTAATCACATAATCCCAAACCGCCCTTAGCCTTAGGTTCACATAATTTTTTTTCATGCTATCCAGTGGACTTTCCTCTCACCCTTTTTTTTAACCCCACCAAAAGTTCGCCACCAAAGATCTCATTTCGTTACAAAAAGAAGAAGGGAATTTAAACACACTCATCGCGTAGGTTGGGATAGATTTGGCCACTGCCTAACCTCTTGACCCGCCTTAGAGATAAAAAAAAAAAAAAAAAAAAAAAAAAAAAAAAAAAAAAAAAAAAACCTTCCACCCTTGAAGTCTCTTCCATAACTTTTCTCTAATACCCTTAGTAAGCACCCTCTTCGATCTTCCAATCACCGTTGGAAGGCCAAGGTACTTATCATGCACATCATGCCTTAAAGAAATAAATAAATAAGGGTTACAAATTAAAATTTTCTATAGTAAACTTGTCATTATGAAACACTAGCAAGCGATTTATCAAAGCCTAGTTGATATAAGCCTAGAACCAATGGCGTCAAGCTCAAACTTCTTAATCAAAGGGGCAATCAATCTCATGGCAGTGTCACTAACATATGGGGTGTCTTCAATGGTTGTAGAATTGTCTTTAATGAGTTGTCGGCACGGTTCACGTCGTTCAGCAACCGTGCCATGGTAGTGGAAATACTTCATCATCTCGCTGGGCAACCAAGTGAAGCTGCCATCAAAGTTTTCTGACCTGTGAACCCCTGTTGCATATACATTCTTTGGTTGTATTGCGTACTTTTGGTCTCTCCTCATTTCTTTCACATTTTTGTACACCAACTTCTCAAAACCCCATCTCCTGATAATTATGAAAATGGACAAGACATAAATAATAATAACATATACGCTTAACAACTCATTTCAATATAATTTTGTACTACATTACAAACCATATATCCATGGTCAATTTTTATTAGAGAAAATTAAATAAACAAAACACATATCATCAAATTCCCTTATGTATGTACACCAATTTTCATTGTTGTCTTTCATTGTCCACCACGTATATTTATCAACTAAAAAAACTAAGTCAAAGTTGAAACGCTAACCTTTTATTATTATTTCTTTATATATTAATTTTTGACATAGACTAACCTTTTATTAACATCATGTAATGCATGATTTCATATTTTCATTGTGTGTTTCCAATTTAACGCAAACTATGCTAAATTTGTCCATTTCATAATCCTATTGAGTTAGTATCACTAAATATTTAAGTCCAACACGTTGCTTAATCAGTATAATGAATTATTTGCTGCTTTAAAAGTTTTTTACATTCAAACAAATGAGTCCTAAATTCTTGTATATACAGGATTTTCCTTACAACTTTACAAGTGATGGGTTGCTAAGCCTAAAATAACCTACACCCACTTTTATTAATTTATTATTATATATTTATTTTTTATTATTTTAAAAGATATAGAGGATCATTATTTTCAAAAAAGAAAGTACTTTAATTATTGCATGCTCTTATTCTACACGGTTCTTTACCATGTGTTCGGTGTTCCCAATATAAGGTTCGTTTAGCAATCATGTAATCATGTTTGTGGTATGATTGAATAGCATATTTGATTTGAATAATCGCACACGTCAATTTCAAATTAGTTATCACCAGCTCAACCTAAATACGAAGTATCAACATCAAACAACAAATTTAAAACGTGCATGTATGTCACGCACCACATATAATATATACTTGCATCATCACCTATTTTGTTGTATTATAAAAACTACCAACCAATAATGCAATCAATGCTGTGTTTGGATAGAATTTTTGGAAGGAAATGGAGGGGAAGGAAGATGAAGGAAGGGGAGGGGTGAAGAAAACAAAATCCTTCATTTGGATAATAGAGAAAATGAAGGAAGAGAGAGTGAAGGGATTTGCTTGTTCTTCTGGTGGGAAATCCCTCAAATTTTCTTGTCGATTTCCAAATGAAAAATTGTTGAAAATTGATTTTTCAAAATTTAAACAGAAATTTATGAAAATTAATTTTCGAAAATCAATACAAAAATTTCTGAATGTTGGTTTTAGAAAAAGAAGAACATATTTTCTAAAATTTTAACCGAAATCAAAACTTTTTTTTTTTTCCAGAAAATCCATTTGTTGAAGATCATAACTCAGTTTTATGATACTTGATTCATGAAAATAAAAATTAAATTTCATGAAAAATTGATTTTTGAAAATCAAAACTAGAAATTTGTATCTCATCATCTGAAATTTTAAGATCGAATTTATAAAAAAGAAGAAGAAAAGCTTGAATACCATAGCAAATGATGCGGCGGACATGGCGTTGGAAGATGACGTGCGAGGCCTGTGGTGGAGGTGACAAACAGTTGGGGTTAGAGATCAAGAGATTTGTTTTTGTAGAATCAAAGTTTCTTCCAAATCTTCTATAATTTGGAAAGATTTGTTTCTTAATTGTGGAAGGAAATAATTTTCTTTCATTTCTCTTCCTCCCAATTCCCTCACCTCCAATATTTGTTATCCAAATGGAGGAAAACTCATCTCATCCTTTCCCTCCCCTCTATTTCTTTCCATCGAAACAAGCTGTAAGAGTTGAATTAAGTATATGCTTCGTAAATTCAATGATAGGAGATTAGGAGTGATAAGTAAATCAGGACTAAATGTGTCAAAATTGCACCCAACCAGTCAAAAATATATTCGATTCAGATGTTCACTCGCATAATGGATATAAAAAGTTAGTAAGACTCAAATTAAAAATTAGACACGACTTGATTCGACCCCACCGAATCCAAACAGAATACCCGAATCGACACCTCTAATCAAGACTACAACTCTAGTTCGATTTCGATCAAAGACAAAAAAAATCATGTACCTTGGCGCCCGTGCTAATTGGAAGGAAAAATCTTTATACAAAGTATTACGAAAAACATATTTCAAAAGAGCTATTAAATGAACATATTTCACTAAAAAATGCCACTGACAAATTTAAAAATTCATCAAATGCCATCGCACTTTTCTGAATTCGCCAAATGTCACTCACAAACAGTAAAATGTCATGATCATGCTAATTCATTACCAAATTAACGACACCTCCAAATTTAAAATGACTTGATCGACATAATGGTCAAATGAATATCATGATCATGCTAATTCAATTCAATCCAATCCAAATCCGAATAACTAGACTTATCAAGGCTCATATACCTTTTTCTATAACTCTAATAAAGTTTTACAAATCAAATCCTACATACTCCCCTTGTATTATTTTAAAATTTTTTATAGCCCTTTTTAGTTATGCATCTTTTTCAATGCACATTTTAACAAAATTTATGCTCTTTACTCTATTATCACTTAATACTGAGTAATTTTGTTTATAAAAAATATCAATGAAACATCCATTAAGATAAATCAAATAAGACCTCGCACGCTTGACTGTATTTTTTTCTTCATTGAGAAAAAAAATTCAGAAAGATCCATAAGTTGTGAATAATTGCAAGATTTTAAATTATGGTCATTGAAAAGAAACTGATGGAATATAGATTTACTAATGCTTTTGGTCCCTTACACAGAGTAAGAACATCGTACTTCCATAAGATCAGGCAATCTGGCATAATGATTTCTTGCTTCCCACGCTTTCAATTGTAGCTTACGCTAAACCAATTAGTTAAATTAATCCTAATTAATATGCCACGTTACCCTTGTAAAATATTGTCCAATTGCTTATCATAGTTCACTATTAAAAGCAATCTATTCCTATTTGATCTGTTTACATTTTTTAATACTCCATCCGTGTTTTTTTAGTGTTTCACTTACCAAATTCGGCCGTGTTTTAATAAGTATTACACTTCTTATTTTGGCAAAAAACTATATTAAAATATAATATCTCTCTCCTCTCATGGTCCCTACCCAAACCCACTACTATTTTTTTTCTTTTTTTTTTTAATTATATCTTTCCTCTCACATTCATTATTTTTCAATAAACTATTAACCCTACTATCTTTCTTTAACAATTTTTTAAGGGGGGAGTTAAATACCGTCAATAGTTTTTATCAACAACACCAACATTTAAGGTGATTGGACATCAATGTCCTTACTATACCCCCACCTTTCTTCCTCTGTCTCTATTTTTTCTCTCTCATCACCCACAACCACCACTTCTCTCACCTGTCCTTTTCTCTCATCACCTATTTCCCAACCACCTATCACTACAACAGTGATTGTACACTGGAGTTGAAGGTTAGTGGCGACTTGCACATTTAAGGTGGAAGGGCAGCGGTGGCGGATGAAGGTGTCGCACTGGTATTGCGGTGGTCGGCAAAACCAGTTTGTCTTCCCTTTTTTTTATCTCCTCCAACTTTCACTATTGGCGCTCAACGCCGGTTGACATTGTCAGTAACCGACGCTCAAAACCGTTGGTTACCCCACCCAACCGGTTTTGGGCTCCGATTGTTGGTCATGGTCGATCGATTTTGGGCGTCATTCGATTGGCATTGGTTTTCATTGCTTGATTTTTTTTTATTTATTAGCATTAAAATTATTTATTTGTAAAAAAAGTACTCTGCATTATAATTACTCCTGTTTCGGGTTTTCTGATGTCCTGCGGGAGAGTTACAATTCCGAGACTGGAACCGGACGCCTGTACCTGCAAAACAAACGGATGCTCCGGATGGTTGGAGATCCGCCTCCGACGGTTAAGTTAGCACTTGATTAAGGAGTAATTAATGCGGAAATTAAAGTGGTTGGGTCTCTCTAGGTGAGAGTGTTTAATGTGTGTAATTTGCGTTGTTGGCATCCTCTCCCTTAATGAGGATTAATGGAGGTATTTATAACCTCGGGAAACGTGCCAATCTAGGTTTAGGTTAACCTTGGGCTGATTGGGCTTCCCTCGGAAGTTGGGCCTAGGTGACCGGCTTCTCCATTAGGCATGGAGTATGCCACGTGTCATGACATAATAACTCCAGGGTGGACGAATAAGCGTGTGCCACGTGGCAAGCCCTGAGATGTCCAACTGGGGGACACTTGGCAGGACATGATTGGCCCACGTGGCACATTCCGATTGGTGGGAGCAAAATGCCCTAATCATTTGCCCCTCACAGGTGGCACGTGACTGGTCACGTGTTACCTGTGACAGGTATCGCCCTGTAACAGGCGATGGCCTGCTACAGGTGTCACTCGGCGAGAGGCCGAGAGATTCTCCCGCCAAAATTTTGAATTTTGGAAGTGACCCTTCGCCTTCTCACTTCGCCTATATAAAGGAGTGTTGACTTAGGTCATTTTCACACTTGAAAACTTTGTGAGAGAACATTCGGACCCCTGAACTTGCTCTTACATTTTGGACCCTTTCTGCCTACCGCCTGCTCTGACAAGCCGACTGCAAAGGATTTTCAGAACTTCATCAATCGTCACTCGTTCAGGTAACCGTCGGTTCTCTTACTCTTAATTTTCTCTTTACTTTATTCTTTTTTGAAATGGCACCACGGAAGCACACGACACGACCTAGGTTAGTGATCAGCCGGTCACTGGGGACGGCTGAATCTAGGACTAGGAGTGCCGCCGTCCCTTTTCTGGACCCATCTTTGCCCTTTATACAAAGTCCGACTGTATCTGTGTCTATGCAGAGCATGATGGCCAGAACAAAAAAGACTGCCAGGATCTCAAACTCAGACGGCTCCTCCCACAGGGTGCCGATTAGTGAAACATCTGACCAGGCGCCAGATGTGGAAGTGAAACAAAGCGGCTTGAAAGCCGGCAGTTCTGAGGGAGGAGTCAAAGTGACCCCTTCCCATTTTACAGTTGACAATTCTACATTCTCTCCTGCTCCTTTTAAAGGAGAGGAGGCGGGCCTCTCCGGGAGAGGGGAGAAGTCGTCCTCTTCGGACTCGTCAGAGGACGATTCCGAGTCTAGCTCTCCTGGCCATGCTTCTCTGGACACAGAAGAGAAAAACAGTCGCCTACAAGAGGCGAGGCTTTCTCACGCAGTTGAGAAGGGGGACGATTGGGCGGAGCCATCCGCCTCTCACCGAGAGCAAAATACCCCCTACTACTGCACAGTATCTCGGGGCCGGATCACGGCCATGCAAGAGAAAGTGGAGAGCTTTATCGCAAACCACACAATGGGCCCCGACTTTTTAGTGTTCGTGCCGGATCCAGAAGACACAGTCGTCTGGCCGGCTGGTACCAGTTATGATGGCGCCTGCTTTGGCTGCTACGAGGCGGCCATCAAGGCTGGGCTGCGCTTCCCACTACATCCGGCTGTTCAGCGGATCTTGGATGGGTATGAGTTGGGGTTATGGCAGTTAGCCCCGAACTCCTGGGTCAACGTACTCAGCTATGTGGCCGGGTGCGAACGGCACGGGGTGGAGCCGAACTTCGAGGCTTTCGCCCACATGAAGTACCTCAGCCGGACCCCTAAGGCAGGCGGTACCGGTTGGTATCAATTGACGAGCCACAGGGGCTACCTCATGACGAGAGGTAAAGCAAACAAATGGAAGGACTGGCGGAGCACCTTCCTTATCATTGAGAGTTTAGACACAGAGCTGAACAAGCGCTTCAACAGGTGGAACAGGAATCCGCCCCTTCTTGCAGGCGGCCGCAGCATGCCGCCTGTTCCCCCCAAGGCTAAGAAAGAGATCCTAGATAAAGGACTCTTCAAAGTAGAGTCGAAGGTGAACTCTACTTCATGGGTACGAGAGCAAGTACCCCTGCACTGCGTCCCGAGCTTCAAATGGCTCTACGACGAGTACTTTTTGGCCGCCTGTGGCCTCAGCAGTCGGTGCTCAAGAGGTAGCCGGCCTGTCGAATACTCTGTTGTTCCATGCATTTCTTGTTATGACTTTTATTAACTTTGCTTTTTGTTTTTGAAGCGGACGCCATGAGCAAAATTACCGCCTCCAAGACTGCGGCGGCCATGTTGCGGGCCTCCATCATGCAACAGTCTTCAACCGACTCCCCCAACAAGGGGGCACCCTTGGTGGGCTTCGAACCTTTCACCCTCTTTTTGGAGTTGTGTTTATGCATATACTGACTCTTTTCTTCTTTTTTAGACGGGCGCTCCAAGAGCTTCTTCTTCCCAACAGCCGGACCCCAAGGCCCGGAGGACGACTGTTGCGAGCTCTCCTGGTTCTGCCAGGAAACATGTGGCGGCTGAGAAACAGCCGGCCACTTCTTGTAAAACTCCAGCTGGGCCACCTAGAAGTATGAAATTTTCCTTGTAAATTTTAGACTTGCTCCCTCCTTTACTAGGTCTAATCCGTTTGTTTATGCTTGATGCAGCCGACCCTCAAGAGCCTGACTTGGTCGAATTGGCCAAGTCTATGATCAAAGTCGTTCCTCCAGCTGAAAGGGAGGCGGTCAGGGGTGTCGGCACCCTTGACCTAGACGGGATTGCAGGGGTCCTTGCTGAGGTATACTTAGCATATTTTTGAGTATTTCAATTCCAGGACGCCTGCTTTCTTTTTTGTTTGGAAACTGACGCCTGTTCCTCTTTTTACTTAGGCCCTGCTCCGAGTGAACGGCCTTCGCAAGCCGCTTGACCGGAAGAACAAAGAGGTAAAGGCTGCAAAAGCTATGGCCGCCTCTGACTGTGATAAGGCAATGTTTCAAATTGCCCAAAATGAAGTTCTGACCATTGATATTCTTTATTATCAGGCGCAGGCTACCGCCGCTATCCGGGCTCAGTTAGAGGCGGCCCAGAAGAGGAATAGCGAGCTGGAGGCGACCATCAACAACCTCAAGGCCGAGCTGAGACCTCTTCGCCAAAAGATGTCCTCATACGAAACCTTGGAGAAATCCTTGGCGAGCGTAAAGGTACGCCTGGTGACCCAGGAGAAGAGTCTTACTCAGGAGCTCTCGGAAAAGGCTGAGCAAGAAAAGAAAGAGCTGGTCCGGGAGATGATGGAAGACTCTGCTCAAATCCAGCGCATGACTTGGGGCCGCCTCTTCCCCAATGCCGACTTTGCCTCATGGGAAAAAACGTACCGCCAGTGTTCTGATAGATATAATCAAGAGATCCTGGCGGCTGCTGAGGAAGAGGCACTGGAGGAGGAGGAGCAGCCGGTGGTGGCGCTTGTGCCGCTTGGGGGTAATACATCAAAGAAGGATGCAGCTGAAGCCGAGTCCAGCAAAAAGAGTGCTGACCAGGCGACAGCTGCTAATATTGAAGATCTGCCCCCTTCATAAGCTTTATGTCTTCTTTCCCTGGCCTGCGTGCCGTTTGTTTGTATTTACCCGGCCAGGGGGCCGGGGCTCTGAATATTTTGCCGGTCTTTAATGACCGGCTTCTTTTGAATGAATATTTTTGTTTTGCTTCAAATTTGTTTAAGTATTGAATATTCTGATATCCAATTGTACACTATACCGACTGTTTTACATGGCCGATAGTTGCAGACAGGTACGGATAGTTAGTCACGCCGCTTATGCAATTTGTTTAAGTATTGAATATTCTGATATCCAATTGTACACTATACCGACTGTTTTACATGGCCGATAGTTGCAGACAGGTACGGATAGTTAGTCACGCCGCCTATGCCCCTGGACGACTAGTTGTCTGTTTCCAGGCTAGACGATCAGTCGGCCATTTATCCAATCGGTATTCGAAACATTTTAAAGACTGGATCCCCTTTAGGCAGGCGGTCTTGTCATTTGTAAAATTAACCAAGTAGGAAAGTGGTTTTAGGCCGACTAGGCCGACTAGCTTTTAGGTTAGAGACTTTAGGCCGTCTAGGCCGACTGTTCCCCTCCATATTTAATCTAGTGTGAACAGGTGCTGTATGAACACCTTTTTAGTTTCATACTAAATTTTTAAGGAGTGACCAAGTAACTGAGTAGTAGAGGTATCAAGCGGTGGGTACCGGTTGTTCCCCTTTATTCGCCAATGTTTGTTGGCTTTTAACTCATAGGTTGTTAACCTAGCAGGAGTAGTGGTTGAGAGCCCCTGTTTGCTAAAAACAGGCGGACGACTCATACCTTTTAGGCTCCATACTAAGTTTGAGAGAGTGACTATGAGTTAACTTTGGTGTTACTCAGTCGCCGTCACTCCTGCTTGAGTAGTAAAGGTACCAGGCGGCGGAGGCCGGCTGAACCTTTTGATTTGCCAATGTTTGTTGGCTATTAACTCAAGAGGTACCCCCTTCATTTATCCCAAGTAATACAAGCGGTCATCTGACTCAGATGTCAACTGCTACCACTGGTTTGGTTAGTGATAGAGTTATCCTTGTCTCAAAAACGGCTACGTGGTTGCCCTTGGGGACAGTCATATAGGTGCCGTGTAATTAGTTTATAGAGCAATGTTCCACCCAAAAGGGAGCTGCTCTCTGCGAAGAATTTCATCCGGAGGGATGCCGCCGGACGCCTGCTATGATGTTGGGACAGGTCGTATTAGTTTAAAGATTGGATCAGTTGGGTTGGCGCCTGGACTGATCATTCGGCTTGTGGCCTTTGTTAGTTCTTGGTGAACGAAGGTGCTAAGTAAGAGGAGGGTAGCCGCCTGTTTAGGCACAGGGTCGTCCAAGCCCTGATCATTTTTAGCTAAGTATAAGGGGGGTGGCTGTGTGCTTTGGAACCAGTCGGCCCTCTTCTATGGAGAGTAGCTGACTATATATCTAGACGGCATGCCCCTATGGCGATAGAGTAAAATATTCAATGGAGAGTAGCCGACTGTAAAGGTACAGGCGGCATGCCCCTCTAAAGATAGAGTAAAATACTCAATGGATAGTAGCCGACTGTAAAGGTACAGACGGCATGCTTTGAAGATAGAGTAAAATACTCAATGGAGAGTAGGCGACTGTAAATGTATAGGTGGCCTGCCCCTCTTAACTAAGAATAAAAATTAAACATGGAGAGTAGCCGACTGTTTGTCAGTAGGCATGCCCCTCTTAAGTAAAAATAAAAACTGAGTATGGAGAGTAGCCGACTGTTTGTTAGTAGGCGTGCCCCTCTTAGTACAAAATTGAATATTAAGTATGCAAACTTTTATTAAGTAGCCCTTGACTATTTATATCATTCAAAAGAAATATTTCTTAAGATTATCTTCATTCCAAGTTCGAGGCAACGGTTGGCCGTCTGGTGTTTCCAGACGGTAGGTACCGTCCCTGACCTCTTCACAGATTCGGTAGGGTCCTTCTCAGTTGGGAGTTAGTTTGCCAGACTCATTAGCCCTTCCAACTGCTTCCATTTTTCTAAGTACAAAGTCCCCCACTTTGAGTGGACGCATGTGTACTTTTTTGTTGTATGATCTAGTTATTCTCAGGCGGTAAATTTCATGGCGCAAGACAGCATTGCCCCTCCTTTCAGGAAGTGCGTCTAATGCCAGGCGCATGGCTTCCCAGTTTGCCTCTTCTTCATATAGCATTACTCGAAGAGTCGGCTCGTAGTGTTCTATTGGAAGAACAGCTTCCGCACCATAAGTTAGGAGGAATGGAGTTTCTCCAGTCGCCCCTTTTTCAGGCGTCCTAATGGCCCAGAGAACATGTGGTAATTCATCCGCCCATAGGCCGCCTGCACGTTCAATCTTTTTCTTGAGACCGTCTGAGATGATTTTATTAAAGGCTTCTACCTAGCCGTTTGCTTGTGGACGGCCGACAGATGCAAAGTAGTGTGCAATTCCTTGGTCACCCAACCAGATTTTGAGAACAGGCGTCTCAAATTGGGGACCATTATCAAAAACCATAGACATGGGAACCCCGAACCAAGTGATGACATTTTTCCAAATGAATGAAATTACATTCTTCGTCTTGATTCCCTTTACAGCCTCCGCCTCTACCCATTTAGTGAAGTAGTCAACGGCAACAAGTATGTACCTCCTTCCGCCTGTAGCAGGCGTATATGGACCCAGAATATCCATGCCCCACTTAGCAAACGGTAGTGGGCTATGAATGGTAGTGAGGTCAGTAGCCGGACGGTGAATTAGCTTGCCAAACCTTTGGCACTTGTCACATTTTTTCACCATCTCCATTGCATCTGCTTCTAAAGTAGGCCAAAAGTAGCCCTGCCGCGTTGCCCGTTGAGCAAGCGTCTTACCGCCTATATGGGAAGCACAGTAACCAGAGTGAAGATCGTCTAATATCTCTCGTCCCTTTTCTGGAGTAACACACTTTAAGAAGGGTTGAAGGTACCCCCTTTTGTGAAGTTCTCCCTTGAAGTCCCTCATGAAGGTCATGAGTTCGTTCCTTGTGATGGGAGCAGACCCATCAGTCGGCTGCTGCCGAACAGGCGGTGCGCTTGCTGGCTCGCTTCCAGTTTGAAGATGTTCCCGTTCCCTCCTTTCGGTATGACGGGTACGTCGGGCCCTTAGGGTCCCGTCTGAAGCTGTGTGAGCTTCAACTTCAAATTCATTCTCAGTATCGTGGTCCGACTGAACTAGAAGATCGTCCAGGGGACGTCTCTCTTCAGGAGCCGGTACAAACGTGGGTGCCATCTCAGAAGTACTCTCCCCACAGACGGCGCCAAAATGTTTCGGGGTTTTCTGATGTCCTGCGGGAGAGTTACAATTCCGAGACTGGAACCGGACGCCTGTACCTGCAAAACAAACGGATGCTCCGGATGGTTGGAGATCCGCCTCCGACGGTCAAGTTAGTACTTGATTAAGGAGTAATTAATGCGGAAATTAAAGTGGTTGGGTCTCTCTAGGTGAGAGTGTTTAATGTGTGTAATCTGCGTTGTTCGCGTCCTCTCCCTTAATGAGGATTAAGGGAGGTAATTATAACCTCGGGAAACGTGCCAATCTAGGTTTAGGTTAACCTTGGGCTGATTGGGCTTCCCTCGGAAGTTGGGCTTAGGTGACCGGCTTCTCCATTAGGCATGGAGTATGCCACGTGTCATGACATAATAAGTCCAGGGTGGACGAATAAGCGTGTGCCACGTGGCAAGCCCTGAGATGTCCAACTGGGGGACACTTGGCAGGACCTGATTGGCCCACGTGGCGCATTCCGATTGGTGGGAGCAAAATCCCCTAATCAACTCCAATACTTGTTATTGCATCATTGCATGGCTGGTGGCGGCTTGGGTGTTGGTGGTTGACAATTGAGTTTGAAGCTTGATGGACTTATAAATGAGTAAGGGAAATTTAGTCCCTTAATTACTTTTGTCGGCGGTTTGATAAAAAACGTTGGTGATATATAGCAATTCACTATTTAATTAAATTAAATTGCCTAAAATTATGTGTCAGTCAAACAATAACACTTGAAAAACACATAGAGGTAGTATCTATTTGTAAATCACTACCCCCTCCGTGTTTTTTTAAGTGTTATAGTTTGACCGACACATAATTTTAGGAAATTTAATTGACTTAAATAAAATAAGAAGTAAGTGGAGTAGTAGGAGTATTAAAAAATTATAAAAGAAAGATTGTGGGGTTAATAATTTATTGAAAAGTAATGAATGTGAGAGGAAAGATATAATAAAAATGTAATAGTGGGTTTGAATGGGGACCATGATAGGAGATATGATATTTTAATGTAGCTATTTGCCAAAAAAATGAAGTGTAACACCTAAAAAAACACGGCCGAAAATGAAAAGTGTAACACTTAAAAAAACATGGAGGGAGTCAATATAATTTTTTTTATCCCTATTTGATCAATAAATTAAAAAAAGTAAAACTAACATTTTCAATCCTACGTAATTGTGTAGTCAAAAGTCATTATTAAAACAAAAAATCTCAGAAATCAACCAAAATCTATAGAATAAAAAACCAGCAATTGAAATAAACATACCTATGAAATTGGCCAGCATCTTCAGTAAGGCACAGTCGATCAGACATAGAAACCTGTTCAAAATTGAACATAGTATAATCGTTGAGCAACTCCATGATCGAATCAAGAGACGAATTCCCTGATAAATAAATATACTCATCAACATCAAAGAAGAACATCCATTTCGTAGCGAAACGATGTCTATGCAAACAGTCATTCAGAACAAGAATCTGATTGTGATAAAACGTATCGAATCTCTCTTGTTCTTTAACATCGTGCACGGTAACAAACCCGAGTTCAATCCATGGTTGTAGCACGTTCATTACTTCAGGGTGGATACCCCCTGCATTATAGAACACGAAATGGGATTTCGTACCGAACAATCTCACGTGGTAAGCGATCCACTCCCGTATTCTCTGAGGACTGAGGTCGCCGAACAATGAGCTTCCGCAGTAGAGGTAGTCATATTTTGGAACAGAGGAGAATTGAGAAGGTTGCCATGAGTTAGGAGGTTCGTTTAAGGCTATGATCGTGTCGGTTGAGTTAACAACACGATCATAGCCACCGTTTGTTGAGGCATGGAAGAGAAGACGGCCACCTGTAGAAGGGTCGGTGTCTGAAGGGAATGTACAGTTCACGACTACTAGTACGTACGTTCGACCGTAACCAAAGTCATCGAGAGGAAGCTTATTACCTGGAACAATAATAACAGAGCCATCATTGTATTGGTATTCACAAGTGTATGCTGGATTACCGTATTTCTGAAGGGGTTTCGAGGAGAGTCCTAACACGACAAAGGAGTTAGGACCACCGCGGTAGGCTGACATAAAGATAAAGTTGTACGCAGCTGTACCGACAGGGTAAAATGATCGTTTTATAACACCGTTTTCGAGGACATGATCTAAGGGTTGTTGGGGTGATGGTGAAGTGGTGGCAGTGGCGACGTTGGAGGTGGTGGGGCAGAGTGTGACATAGGTGGAGAAGGGAGAAAATCGGGTGGGTAGGAATTGAAAAAGGGTGGCAACGGCGCAGAAGAAGAGGAGGGCGGTAACGATGAGCTTGAGCTCAGGTGCACAGTTGTACCTTAACAACATTTTAACGGTAATGGCTATCCTCTATGACTCTTTCCCATTTGATTTTGATGTTGAAGAAAATGTTGATCATTCAAACAAAGTGGGTAGGGAATGGAGTAAGAGTAAGGAACTTTAGTTGGTTCCCCGTCTATTTTGGAGTACAATTTTTTTATGTTTGATATTCGGACAAAGTTTGACAAACAAGAGATTTAGAGTATTCGATTATTGTCTTAGACTCTTAGCCTCTAGGTCACCTGGAAAGGGCGACATTATTATTATTATTATTATTATTATTATTATTATTATAGATTTATAGTTGCTGATATAGTGATATAGTTGTTATCATCACCATCATTTTTTTTTGTTCTAAAAATTGTTTACTACTATTATTATATTTAGATTAATTTATTTTTATTTCTTTTTTTTTTTGGTTTTTTTTTTTACAAGAGCAAAAGAACAAACAAAACTAAATATGACTAGTCGTGTTCAAGCGACAAATCCTAGCCATGTTATTTGCCTTCTTGACTTGGTCTCTAGCGACCTTTAGAATGGTACATCTTTTGAAAGAAGCACCCAATCTCTTTATCTCACTTACCGTCCACGAAATCTCTATATCCTTACCTTTTTGGTCTTGAAGGTCGTTAAGGAGGGAGATTGAATACGAGAGGACAAGGAGGCCTTGCTTGCCCATTTCACTAGCCCATTTCATGGCTTCTAAGCATGCCCAAGCTTCACAATGTAGTGCAGAGTTTGCAGTCCCATGCCTTCCTCCTTCCATGTGGTTCATCTCCTCGTCACTGCAGAGTTTGCAGTCCCATGCCATCCTTCTTCCATGTGGTTCACACTATAGGGAATTAGATTAATCTCCTGCGATGCTCGATTTGATCAAATAAAATGCTACCTCCGATAATTTTTATGTGCAACTTTGGGGCATTATTTTTGAGATATAAAATATTCTAAAGTTGAACATAACATTTAACGGAGGTCGTATTCTAATTTATTTAATTTTTATATCAAAATTAAAAACAAAAATATTTTCAAAACAAATAAAACATCAAATATTAATATAAACAAATAAATAAAGCTCATAGAAAAATTAAATGATGAAAGAGTATTCAAGGAAGACAAAATTAAATTCCCTTTAAAAAAAAGGAAAACAAAATTTTCAGAATTTGACACTAATAATAATGTAATTGACCAGAATTTTAATAAAATAAAATAAATATTACAAAACAATGACATCATTTATAGTTTCGGAAGGAAATTTTTTTAATAATAACCTGACATGTGTCTAGTTTTAAAATAGAATGATATCAGCGGTTGTTAGTTTAGTATAAGTTATAGATTACTGGATAAAGCCTGTGCGATGCACGATTTATTGTACTTTTACGAAAATATTTTTGTATTTAGGTTATCAATTTTGTTGTTTTATTTGTTGTACGTATTATATCATTTAATAATTTTATTTTAAATAAATAGGGATTTCATCGCATTCTTATATACTTAGATAAAATTCCTAATGTCAAATTATAATATTTTATATTTATTTAATTTAAACTTTAAAATTTTTCATTTGCCAATTTTCTTATGTGGCATTTGAATTATTAATTGTAAAAGAATTTACAATTCTCTTATTTAATAGGCTATAACTAAAATTTATAATCCTGCATGTGGTGCGTTAATAAAATTTAATCATACATGTCTATTAAAATACTCGGAAAAAAACTCCCTTACATATAACTAGTTTTGTGCCCGGTCGATGCCAAGATTATCGTTAATATTTCAATATAAATTTTAAAATATAGTATTACAATCTCTTTTGATATGTAGGATATTTAGACAGACAGTGTCATATCGCTTATTTAATTAAACAATAGTGTAATTTTTGTAGTTTAGTTTGTGAATATATGTGTTATTATTGACTTGAAATTATTTTTATTGTACTTAAATTGTTTTTTTTTATTCTAATTCTCTATTTAAAAATAAATAAATATATTATAAATGAATCTTACTTAAAAAACTTTTTAAAATGAATTTGATGATGGAAATAGAATAAAGTTATAAGATATTTATCAAAAGTTATGATTAATTTTGCATATATAAAATATTAGAATTCTATTGATGATAAAACTCTTTACACCAATTTTATCTTTAAAAAAAATTATCCAAACATACATCACTTATTTAGTATCTTATGTGTCACAATAATATCTATTCTTGCATATGTGGCGCGATCAGCTTTATATATTAGTGATATGATATGATATATTATTATTGTGTTATTATTATTATTATTATTATTATTATTATTATTATTATTATTATTATTATTATCTCAAAAACAAAAGTCATACAACCTACAATAAATTAGTGGAAAGCCGAGATACAATCTGAGCTCCCACTTCTTTAGATATAGGAAATCCTACCATAGTAAATATATGAGCTACAACACATGCTCCTATGTCTTGCGTCATCGAGAACCTCTAAACTTGCTTTTGCAACGCAACAACCTCCTTCTCTAATTCCCCAAGCGAAGAAAAGGAGAAGGGAATGAAACCATATCCAATTGCCTGACAATGAGCTTCACACTTAACCCGCTTCTAATGAGCTGCATCAGCCAAAACCCGTCTAGGAATAAAGTAACACATCTGCAGGTGTAAGTAGAAGATCCTGTCAAATCTACACAAACATCGCAACCACGATCCCGGGAATAAAATAAGACATCTGCAGGTCTAAGGGTCTCCTCGTTCCCTCAAGACATCAACCTCTTTCCTTGCTGGAATCCCAGAACGATAGCAAATATCAACTAGGGTATCCCGAACAACATTATTACTATTACTATTACAATTACTATTATTATTACTATTATTAATATTAAATTATTATTATTATTTTTATTATTATTATTATTATTATTATTATTGTGATATGATATGATATACTTCCTCTATTCTATTAATATTGCAACAATGGACTTTTTGCACTATTCATCACTCTTGTTTGACCTTATAATATAGATTTATACATCAAGTGAAATATAGTCATGTGGGATTTTATTGGATTCATCTCATAAAATACTTTCACAATATCAACTTTTTATAATTTTTACTCTTACACAATCATAGATATTTAGCATATAAAATGTGCTTTGGGATGCGTAATTTTCTCCTTGTTGCAATATTAATAGAACAGAAGAAGTATTAAATTATTATTATTATTATTATTATTATTATTATTATTATTATTATTATTTTTATTTTATATTCACTATTATAAAAAAGCATGTGTTTTGGACACTTTTTAGGCTTTCGACACTAAAAAGCGTCACAAAAAAAATTTCTTAACGCTTCTAAAAAGCGTCGAGAATACGTGAGTTGAGAATTTTGAGGGACCTCAAAAAGCGTCGAGAATATCGACACTTTTTTTGTGTCCAAAAAAATACATGAAGCATCGAAAACTGCTTATTTCGCGCATTATCCGAATTTTGTCTAATTTTTAAGGAGGCTTTTACATGTCCATATAATCAAATTTGGTGACACTTTTTTTTTTGTCTTGCTTTTAATTGTGTTAGCCTATGGTATGGCGTGAAACTTTTGAAAATATGAAAATGTGCAAATCATGTAGACATTAAAAAGCGTCTAGAATTTTTTTATAGCTTTTTTTCTGTTTTTTTTTTCTTTTTCAATCTAATTAAATTATTAACATCACATATACATTATAGTTATATAAATTTATCATAAATTAAATTAATTAAAAATAAAATTAAAATTAAAATTAAAATGAAGACAAAATTAAAATAAACAAATATTCTATATTAGTAGATTAAAAAAAAAATAATCAACGATAATAAGTACATAGTTAATTACCAAATATATATATATATATATAAATCAACACAATCACTAAAAAAAACTTCGCATATATATTATAGTAGCTTTTCCCTAAATGAATATATCACTAATATAAGACTAAAAACTAAAATAGATGGATGAGGGCCTTATAGACGTTAAAGTCGCTTGTTTTGATGCTCAAGTGTCCCGGCCTATTCTTTTGTTGCACTTAAATTGCCTTTTTCAATCTTAAAAAAAAGTATAAATTAGTACATGTAATAGTACAGACTCAAGATTCAAACATTCACATAATCAAGCAATACTAATGTTGATGGTGCGTCAAAGCAGCAAAGGTCGGTAATGAGACTAATGATTAATGATGGTATTCTTTTGTTATAAAATCTAAAGAGGAAATATAAATTTATCAATTTGATAAACATGACATGTTTATCAAATGGCAATTATGTAAATATTTGGTCTTGATATTTGAGCTTATATAATAAAAAACTCAGTGTAGTACTTATGTTCAATTGTCACTATTCACGACGTTATTTGACGGAAGTGAAACTCACAAACATCCACTTGTTCAGGAATAAGGTTACACCAACTTCAATGAAGATTTCAATGGGGGAAGAGAAGCTCACAAGAAATCGATAAACACCTACCCTTAAAGGTTAACCATACCCTTACTTTCTCCCTTTTATCTTAGGGATTTCGTTAAATTGTGGTCGAAAATGGAGGTACTTGAGGTCGGCGAAATCTCCATATTAGCAACTTGAAGAAGGAGGCAAAGAAGATGAAGGTGGGTGGGGAAGAGACAAAGTCTCCATTGTTGTGTAATGGCTGGAAATATACGAAGAAGATGAAGATGGAACAATAACAACAGCTAGTTAACTGTGATTATTAAATTACATAAACACCCTTCATTATCAACTGAAAATGACGCTTTTACCCCTTAATAAACTTCATTTTTTTATCAAATTGATAAACTTGGGCAGCCCCAAATCTAAAATATGATAAGCACTTGTTTAGGTAATATTGAGATTTTAAATTGCAAGTTATCAAAGTTTTATTAATTTGGTAAAAGTCCCGGTTAGTCGGTTACTAAAAAATTATCCACCTGCCATTTGACATACTTGATCCATTCTTCACAGTAAGAGAAGGGTGAAACACTAAATATCATAAAAAACACACCCAAACTAAAGTACTAAACTAAGAACACACAATTGATTAGGTGTGTCCGTTCGGTTTCGGTTTGGATTTTGTCCAAATCCGATCCAATCCGAAATATAATTCGATTTTCAATTTTTCAATCCGATCCGATCCGAATTTCTCTCTCGATCCAATCCGATCCAATCCAAATTAAAATTCGGTTATTTGGATCCGATCCGAAAATCCGAATTATAATACATTATTTTTTAGCGCCTAATACAATTACAAAAATAAAGCTTTACTATAAATAAAAGTCTTCAAAATCATGCTTAAAATAAATAGTTCAGCGTCAAGTCATTAATTAATTAATACAAAGTCTCTCTAATTTATTTTATGTAGTAGTAAGTAATAGAGCTAAACATCAAAATTTACAGAAATCCATATTTATACAAGCTTAATTTTACAATTAGGTTTTTGGTTTGGATTGAATCCAATTAGGGTAAATCCGATCCAATCCGAAAATTCGAATTTCCAAAAAATCTCAATCCGATCCGATCCGATTTAAAGTTCAGATCCGATCCGAATTGATAATTCGGTTTGGATTGAATTGGATTTCGGTTTTTATCTGAATTATGGACACCCCTACAATTGATGTATGGTAATCTAGGTCATTGAAATATAAAGCACCACCAATCAAACAATTAAGAAAGTCAAACTTATTCCTAGTATAGGAAAAGTCCGTGTCGAACCACGAGGAATGAGGGGGAGAATGCTATAGCCTATGGTCAAGCTACATTGAAGAATGGGAGGTGAATAGAGTTGTAACTAAGTTTTAATCAACTCATAAAATCAAGAAAATCAATGTGATAAACACTAGGGATTAAGGTTCTACATGCAAGCTTAATAATCATGCTTTAGACACCTAAAAATGACTCTCCAAAACAAAACCCATTGATGAACAACCTTTCACCGCCATTATAGGTCGGGTTGAGTATTTAATCTTGGAGTGCTTAAATCCATATTTCCATTTCTTAAACCATCCCAATTCCTATCCCATTTTCCCAAACCATAACTTATTTTCCTCTTTTCGTGCCTTAAAACCCAAAATAATTCATTTCGTGTCCTTTAAAATCACATATTTCGTGTCCTTTTTATAGAAACGTTTAGACCAGTTTATTTTTGTCCATAATCTGGGTCTAATGATTGAATAGTTGTATGGGTCTTGAAAAGATCTTTCTAACAATATATTATAAGCCCAAATCCGAGTTATAACGAATAAGTTATGGCCAAAATATTAAACTGAGCCCAAACCAAACCTAAGCCCACCTTGCCTACGACCCAATAATCATGTGGAAGGTCCAAATTATTTAATCCTATTCATAAACCAATTAGGATTGATTGGAAGCTTCTATAAGTTTCTAAAAGATCTTAATTATTTTTTTTGAAATGATAAGATTAAAGAATTTGAAATTGAATAAAACTTTTCTTTTCTAAAATCCTATTTCTATCCGAAATGAAAGACGTTCAAAGATAGTCAGATATGATTTTTGTGCTTCATATTTTTTATCCAAATTTTAGATGGTTGGATAACCCTTGAAATTATGTTTCCAATGATATATTATAATATCAATTAATAGCTATAACGGAAAAGATAAGAATGAAATATCAAACTCTATCAAAAAATGACACTGTACCACTATTTTGTCCATATCTTTTATTTTTCACACGATTTTAATTTGATTTTAATTGAATTAGAAACTAGACTTCAACAAATTTCTAACAACATATTATTTATATTATTCCGATTTCTAGATTAAAAGATATGATAAAAACTAAGATTGTAAAATCTGTTGTTTATCAGGTTTTATTTCGATTTAATTTGGATCTTATCTTAATTCTTCGACCCTTCTTTTTTCATTATAAATAGAGTTCATATCACCCCTTTTTTCAATCATCAACAAGCTTGATTATCAAATTATTCTCTTCTCCCTCTTTAGCCTAAACACTAGCCTCCTTATTCTCTCAAAATACTTCCCCTCAGCACTCCAAGGAGTCCATACAATACCCAAAGTTCTATACTTAAACCAATGCGTGAAAGGTATAATTGACTGAGGGTTTGGACCAAATCATCTCTGCTTTTTATTTAATTTAATTGTTTTAGTTTGATTTATATTTTTATTGAAGTTACTAACAGTTTATTCATGATGTATCAATTCAAGGAAACGCGGAAAGTGAGTAATTAATCATTTAATTACTCTTATTTTTATTCTTGTTGCTAGTATCTTGATTAGGTTTATTATTTTATTTCACTAACGCTATTATTGTTGAATTGCTTCCAGTATTAGTGTTGATTTTTATTATATTTGTTGATCACAATATACGGGCGAATGTGACTCCATGACTCACTTCGTACCATCATCCCCGATCCTCCTTTCATGGTTCCGAACCATATGGAGTTAGTAATTTCATAGATTATGAATGAGGTGTAACCTTCAGAGGTCAATCGTTGTTGCCTTCGTTGTCCCTTATTCGTGGTTGCCTTAAATGATCCGTGAACGGTTTACAAGTTCCTTAAAAACTTGTTGGCGGCTCCCTACTTTCTTTGTCCCTAAACGTATAATGTCAATTCCCACTTCCTATGAGTGACAAGCATATTCACAACATGATTTAACGTAGGTGCACTTCAAACGATGCCTACAATTTGGCTATTCCACTAGGGAGGATTCTTGGTTATTTATCGATTTGGGTGCTAGGGGGTTGACTAAGCTAGCAGCCTGCACCAAGTGTGAGTCTTGCTAGCAAGATGCGGCTAGCAGCCCGCACTTAGTGCGTGGCGTGATGTCGCGCTGCAGCTTGTAGCCCGCACTATGTGTGAGGTGTGCTAGCAGCAGCCCGCACTCATGTGCAAAGGCATGCTGGCCGAGAAGGCTAGCAGCAGCAGCCCGCACTCATGTGCAAAGGCATGCTGGCCGAGAAGGCTAGCAGCAGCAGCCCGCATTGGTGCGGGGCTTGGCTGGGCCGAGTAGCGAGCAGTGGCATTATATGGGAAGCCCACATGAGTGGGTTGGAGGGAGGTGCCAAGTGGAGCTCGGTGAGGGAGAGAGTGGGGAGCAAGTTTGGTCTTCCCCCCCCTCTCCAAGTGGTCCTTACCTACTCCCGCATATGTAGTTGACACTTGTTCATTTATTACTAGCTTGCTTAAATAATTTTATATTGCTTTTAAAATAAATGTGAAAATCCCACTATCCCACATTGGTGGGAGAGACAATCATACTCTCATCATTTCTTATAAATACCCAATTAAGGGCATTGGAAATGATGTTTGAGTAGGAGTTGTAAAGGGCATCACAAGTAAGTGAAAACCCTTGAACTCAAGAGTTGGAAAAGGTATCACATTTAGTGAAAGCCTTTGAACTCAATTACTCGGGTTTTATTGGTCGAGTCTTGATAACCCCAAGACATTGGACCTTGTCGGTATTCGTTGGTGCGGGTGGATCAACGTTGGAGGCTTCATGTTTTTGAAGCTAGCTTTCAAGTAAGAGCCCATTCGGTCAGGCGAAGCACGCTAAAAAAGGTAATCGTTTTATCTTAATCTTGTGATTAATTTAATTATGTTTATGGTTTTATTTATTGCGAGTGCGGTCTTGTTATTGGGTTTGTTTCCGCGGTGAGTCGGACTCACCAAACCCCAACAGCGGTATCGAAGCCTCACTCGTTTATTTTTAAAATCATAATATTTTTCAAGGTATTTTTATGGCTTAATTCTTCTTGTTTTAAGTTGCTAATTAGATTAGTAGCTTGCTTTATCCATTTTAACCTTGCATTAGAGCTAACTTCAGCTCCCGAACCCTTATTTCGACCCAAAAATAGTGAATTTTGGGTGGAAAAGGCGTTCTAGAAATGGTTTTATCCTTATAGGACTAAGTTTTTATCCAAAAAAGACCAAAAATGCCTTTTTCGAGGGGTTTTTCGTTTTTACGAAAACTTTTAAGTCTTTCAAACCTTGAAAATTAATTGCATATTTTGGTGGTTATGTAATTGGTTCAATACATATTTTATATGAAATTTTAAACCTCTTCAGGCATCATTACTTGGTGGTAATTTGTGTTTCAAAACTTGGTTTTATTTTTCACATAATTGCAAATTAATTGCATTAAGTGTGAAATTGTTGTTCTTTGTGGCTTCCAAGTCTAAAGATTCAATCTTTAATTATGTTAAGTGATTGAAACTTTGAGTTACTAAATTCCATGAATTTTTGTTAAACTTTGTTGATTTAATCATTTTTTAGTTGATTGGAATCATAAAGTTTGAAACTTGTGATAGAAATTTGTTTATCTTCATATTGGAAGATATAATTTTTTCAAGGATTCACAAGTATTAAAATTGGAATCTTTATTGAACTTATGTTAATTTTTCCAACTCCCTTTTATTTTGTCAAAAACTCAAGATTAATTTAAATTAATTAAATTGATAGTGAGTAATTGCCCTCTTATTTTTTGTTGCACCAAGTTAAACCAATTTTATTAAAGAATGGTTCTTAGAAATAATTTTGGTTACATGCACTTGGATGATTTTTTATTTAAGTTAGACTTGTTTAAATTTTCAATTTTGCTCATGAAAATTAGTTCTAAAATTAAATTAGAATTAATTAATTTTCACGCGAAATTTGGGATTAAAATCCCGAGGCTATGGCACGCATATCAAGGCAAAGCCTCCCTTGGCTAGCCGGGCTGCATAGCAGCCCGCATGAGGCTTCCAAGGGGCTGCTCGATGCGTGCAACCATGTGTGTGGCATGCGGGCCCAGCCACAACAGCAGCACACCAACACCAGCCATGTGCGTAGCGTGCGTGCTGCTGCCGTAGCGCAGCCCCATGGCTGCTATGGTGCGTTGGGTGTGCGAGCGTCTTAGTGCGTGTATGTGATTGGTGTTTTGGTGTAAAGGGGGCAAGCAGTCGTGGCCTTGTGTCTAGCACCTTGTAACCCTTAGCAAACGCTACTAGGGTATACCTAGCTAGTGCTACGTGGGGTAGTGAAAGCACGTGCGCCAAGCTGTATAGTACGGGGTTGTTAGACAACATTGACTTTCATTTGGCAAGTATGTAGTGCGTGAACCACTTGAGTACGGTTGGTTTCGTGTTTGCTTATTTTTGCTGTTTTAATTATTTTATTAATCTACTTTGGTTTTAATTATTTTAATAAAGTTTGGAGGCTAGGCCTTGGTTTTCAAGAGCGGCATTTGCAAATTTTATTTTGGAAAATAATTGGGTTTTACCGGCTTAATTAATTGGATTAATTAATATGGATGCAGAATTTAGTGGGAGCTTCAAATATTAATTGCGCTTATTTACATAATCGGTTAAAACAACTTTGACTAGTTTTAATTAGGCGTGTTAATTGAATTAACCACCTAGATTAGTTACTAGTTATCGCGTGTTTATGCATTTTTACTTGTTTAATGTTGTAAAGTGCATGGGCCATTCACAAATAGTGATGGATGAATGGAATGTATTTTCTCTCATAGGTTTTATAAAAATGGCAACTAGTTGGGCCCGACTAGGATAGAAAGTACGGACTGCGATCCGTGATGTATTTTTGTAAATCTAAATATGATCTGCGTACCGTTGAGTATTTTTGTACCTTAATATTTAGATTAGTCCTAATCGTAGATACTAGTATTACATAGTTATGGTCAACTCTTGAGGATGGAGGTTCTTGGAAGACAAAGCCATGAAGTTGCAAAAGAAGACCTTTTGAAGACTTGAAGAATTCAAGGGGTCATGCTAGTTGCCAATATGCATCAAAATGCTTATGCTTTACATATTTATGATTATTTATATATGAATTATATGTTAGATGCATGTTTAGGATTTTGAATGTTGTGATGATTAATTAAGTTCACTTAAATCAACCAACAGAGAAACCCTAGGTCCCTAAATATTGAGTAAAATTGTCATTCCAAAACAACACTTATCGACCTATTGAGAGTAGTGATGGGCTACGCCAAAGTGAGGCGTCACTATTACTCCCTAGACTCACAAGGCATACCGGGTATGCAAGTTATTTTTGGTTGTACTGAACGATATGAATGATGGAGTCTTAACATGTCATGGCAAAGTGGATAAATTGTTGAGAGAGCATTAGATGCCACGATTTATTCAACCAAGAGTGGCTTAGAGCCATTAGCAAAGCGTGGCTTACCTTGGGAGATTGAGTGCTAAGACAAGCCAAAGCATGCTTAGCCACTCTTTGTTTCCTTAGATCTTGGAATCGACTTATTTTCACAAAAAGGGGACAAATTTTAAGTGTGAATAGGACATTAAATAAGTCTGAAATATGCATGAATACCTTTTAATTTTCAAACTTATTATGTTATTTACTTGATAAATGGTTATACTTTGCACTTATATTTGTAGAAGTCCTAATCAAACTGTATTGTTTTCATGATTGGTAAGGGAAATCTTTGAGAATGGTTCTCAAAGAAAAGTAAAGCATTTCTAAGATACAATTCTCATAAATGACTTTTTTAACAAAGTCCGGAAGGACGGTTGGACATCATGTATTCATAATACTAGGTAGTTTTGATAGAACATGAAGTATTGATTTGCAAACTTAAATTGTCAATATTGACAACCAACATATCTTTTCGCTTAATACATAGATGAGTAGGACTTATTGATGTAGTAATTCAAGCGTTAATTAAAGGAAAAGATGGTACTTTGTTATACGGCGCATTAGATGCTTAATTATGCCTAACAAAGTATAAAAGTCAAAGACTCTTACAGAAATGGTTCTTAAAGATTATGAGATAAAGTATGATAAGAAATATAGGAAACGATGAACAAATAAAAGGAATGAGATTCCATTTTACTATAGAATTCATGTTATTGAAGTTAACATAGAAACTTATTATCTTCACAAAGTATCGGATACTGCTTGAGTGTTCCACTTTGAAAGTGACCTCAAACTATTGACGATAAGCTAAGTTATCGACTTACAAGCTTATAATGAAGCAAGTGGTGCTACATCAGTTGTAAGGTCGTATGATTTGTTTAAATATCTCTAAGCTAAGGTTGGAACAAATAAATGGTTATTGTGTTCCATAATCAGCAATTGATCCGTTTTCACACGGAAAGACTCACATTCAAAGCAATGAGAAATAGTTAAAAATTTATTTGAATGGCATGGTTATCTAAACCATGAGTCAAGAATGCTTGTATAAACAAACATTTTCTTAACATGATAAACTGGCAAAAGCTCAAAGTCATGGACATGATTTGCGTTCCAAACATCTTTAGCAATGTCACATTGACAAGAACGTACTCAAGGCTCTATTAGATAGGCTCTTGATAGTTGATTGATTCGGAATCGTTCTAAGACAAGCAAGTCTTACTTATTGAAACCAACAAATTAAAGAGCTATTGTTCTTGGCATAGAAAATTGACTCCAAAAGCTAAAGAGGATTCATTTACTTAAACGTTTCACAAAGAATTTGAAAGAATATGGCTATATTCATCAAACGTGAACAAACTTGACCTTGAATAGTTCAAGAGTTCAATGAAGTACATAATCGACTTGGCAAGATATCAAAACGTCTAGATTAGATCGAGCGGTGTTTGCTTGAGCCAAGCGTGACCATCACAAAGTTATGAAATTGAAATTTTTATAAATAACTCCACAAAGAACATAGTGTGACTTCACGGAGACCTCGATGCCATTTAAAAATGACTCGAACAATTATTGATCACATCCCTTCCTATAAAGTTCTTAAGATTTGTACGAAGGACTAATGTTACACTAAACAAAATATTGAAGATAAGAAAGGACGCCGTATTCAGTTATGGATAGAATTAACTTCTAATTGTCTTTTCAAGTATATATCTAAAAATCTTAGCCACAGTGGGAGTTCACTGGCTTAGTGGGAGCTAAGTGACTCAAGTGGGAGCTCACTGGCTTAGCAAGAGCAAGGTGGCTGAGTGGTAGCTTAATGGCTCATTAAAAGCTAAGATAACTCAAGTGGGAGCTAACTGTTTGTTTCACAACAAACTTTTACCCAAAGACAATATACATGTCTCTTTGTAAGCATTCATGTGAGACCACAACCATTAACTCCACAACCTAATTGAGAACATAATGTTTGTTGCTCTAAGTGGTGTCTTTCTGGAAAGTAACACATTTCCAAAACGACAAGTGGGAGGAAAATGAACTCGATGACAATCGAGCTTAGCAACAAACTAGAACTGAGAATCTCGGAAGACCTCAAAAGGGCTTCGTGAGAATACTTGATCAAGAATACTCAAAAGGACTTCACAAGTGCCTTAGAGGAGAATTCATTTCTCACAAAACTTTTGAAAAGTAGGAGTAAGATCAAGAAAATCAAAGGGCTTTGGAAGCGCCTTGAAACTCTGTGTTTGATGCATTAACCCCGTATAGGTATAGAATTCACCAATCCTATAAATTTTCTATTAAGTTAGAAAAAAACCTAAGACTTACAAGCATACTATTTACTATTAGATAGTAAGGGAATTATGTCTTGTAAAATAGCTACAACAAATCCATATTCCGAATAATGGTTAGAGGCCATAAAAATCTGAAATAGACTCCATGTTTTAAAACTTGATTAATTTGCATAAAGGGCGAAAGACCCATCAATTGCAAATAAGTTTTCAAGGAGAAAACTAACAAATGTGGAAATGTATATATATATAGCTAGATTGGTTGAAAAGGATACAATTAAATTTTGCGGAGTTGATTTTAATAAAAACTTATTTACCAATCGGAATGCTAAAGTCTTTTCGTGATTGTTCTAGCAAAATTGCTCATATGAAATATGACAAAATAGTTACCAAAACCGCCTTCCTAAAATAGGATTTTAGAAGTGACTATGAAAATAGTCTAAGGGTTTTGAAAATCTAAATAATGCTAGATTTGAAAGCAAGCTCAAGGAATCCATTATGGGATTTAAGAAAGCATTGCATATAGGAATTGGAACGTGTTTTCTCATGAATTTAATAAGAGGATTGACTCATGAAGATACATAGAAATTCTTATGATTAAAAAGTTTAGTGGGAGCAAAAGTAAATTATATAAAGGTCTAATAAGAAGTCTACGAACTCTGTTGTGAAATAACTATCAAATGCTAAATGCTTAGATTTGAAAGTATTTTCGACATTTGACCAAACAAAAGACGGTACTTAGTACGTATTGGTTATTAAGTTCTATTGTATAGATTTAATAAAATGTTTGAGCGTGTAAAGGAGTTTACCGTGTTAAATAAGAATTGAAGGACTTTGAAAGACTTTCGACCCGTATGTATAAAATAAGTAAATGTTTGAACTAAGTATGAGGTAGGATAAATAATATGTCAAACAAGAAAGACTCTAGTAGAGACATTCAACCATATCACATAGCAAATAATTTAGCAAGACTCAGTGAAAATTAATAAGCTAAAATGTCACATCGATGGAATAAGATTGAGAATTACTCTGCAACTTAATCCATCATGTACGCTATGATATGGAATCGTAACAGGACTTACTTGCTTAGAGCATGTGAAGTATGTATGTAGTACCTATCAACCCGAATCTATGTAATAGATAGTTAGATTATGGCCAAGAGCATCTAAGTACTTGTGAAAACAAATAAAATTTGAGAATTGATGTTGCAAGCACAAACCTTAACAAGGATTAGATCCTTAACAAGGAAGTCGTTTATAAGCACGAGCTTAAAATGAGTCGTGGCTTGAGAATGGTAACATGGACGTGCATCAATGTGTAATGTGCGGGAATTTAAAGCAAATTTCCATGATCATAAGTGATAAGGGTACCCCAAATCATTGTGAGACCCAAGAAAATCATCACTACGAGGTCTATAAAGTATATATATTGAGAATATTTTTGCCTTCAAGGCAATATTAAAGAAGATGTTCTATGGAAAGTTCGTTGTTGAACGTTAATGATTGTAGGTTGTCAAGTTGAAGATCTCAATCATGAAAATGAGTGGGAGCCATTACTTGGAAACCTAAATCACATATAATCCATGGCACTCTCAAATTTTATCATCTTATTATGAAAGTAATCATTAATGAAGATGCAAAGATTAGCAAAGTAATTATAACTAAACCTATTCAGTAAGTGAACGACAACATTCACAATTGCATGAAAGAAATCAAGCATACTAGATATGGGTGTGATTTCTATAAATGTTTATAAAGAGTGTTACTCTTAAAACATTTAGAAAAACCATTTATCATAAGATTAACCATTCAGGTTTTGGAGTAATTTAAAATTTCATGCAACTTTTATCACTCCGTTTGATATTTAATTGTGGTTTAGAATTAAATAATGAGTCCATTCGATTCTTGGAATATTCAAAATAGGGTATCAAGACCAGTCTTGGTAAGGAAACACCTATTAAGTGAACGTTGAATATTATAGTCGAAAATTATCCCTAATCGAGGTCATTTAAACAATGGGCGATCAATGACCAGTTGAGATTAGTATGTAGTATGATTTATAGAACCGTTTCATGTGCTACAAGGACATGATTGTCATAAATCATTGGCACAGGTATTGGTTTAGAACCACACTGGATCTACCTATGAAAATTCTTTAAGAGATTAAAAAAATCGTCAAAAGTATACTTCTCATTATTGCTATCGAAACCTTTTTCCTTGAACATGAGTATTGTGAACTTTCTTATTTGAGTACTAGTCCGCTTTGATGATTGTCAAACGTCTGTCGTAACAGGGGATTATAACGGCATCACTCGGGCGGCTAGTTCCTCTTAGTAAGAGAAGCTACATTACAAGACTAGAAATGTCCCCCTACTAAAAATAGGGAAGATGTCTTTGTTGTTTACAAGGCCTCTTGTAGAGCGAGACTGTAAAAATGCATGTCCGTACTCGGATGGATTTTAGAAATCATCTGTTTATTAACAGTCAGACTCGAAATTGAGAAACACTTCTGGACGTAATAAGGATGACAAAATAATCTTATCTTATAGTTCATGAAGAGGCACTAAGCGACATAAGAAAAAGGCTATACACTAAAAGCACACTTGTCCGGAAGGACAAGTGGGAGATTAAAAGGATAGTGTCCTTCAAACAAGTGTATTATTCTGATAGTGGGTTCGGAATTATTAGAAAGCTAATATATTCAGTAAGGTCAAGTGATCGGAATGCCAGGGTGGAGGTCGCTTCCGATCAGTAATATTAATGCATAATTAATATTACAACTTAATCTTGACTGAACCCTTCGGGTCACACCTATGCAGGCAATGAGCCAAAGCGACGAATTAATTCGGAAGGAATTAATGATTCGAGCAAGAAATAAATATTTAGACGTCGGAAATTCGAGCTTAGAGCGATAAAACCGAGAGTCGAAAGTCAAGTAAAAAAATAATAAAAGACGAGATGGCAAAACGGTAATAAATCAACAATGACCAAAATACCCCTAGCATCGGAACGCCGAGTGCTAGGGGGTTAGCCAATCTAGCAGCCCGCACCAAGTGCGAGGCTTGATAGCAAGCTGCGAGCGGAAGCCCGCACTTAGTGCGTGGCATGCTGGCGCACTGTAGCTAGCAGCCCTCACTCATGTGCGTAGGCATGCTGGCTGAGAAGGTTAGCAATAGCAGCTCACCTTGGTGCGGGGCTTGGCTGGGCCGAGTAGCAAGCAGCAACATCATGTGGGAAGCCCACATGTGTGGGTTGGATGGAGGTGCCTAGTGGTGCAAGGTGAGGGAGAGAGTGGGGAGCAAGTTTGGTTCCCCCCTCTCCAAGTGGTCCTCACCTACTCCCTCATATGTAGTTGACACTTGTTGATTTATTACTAGCTTGCTTAAATAATTTTATTTTTCTTTTAAAATAAAATGTGAAAATCCCACTACCCTACATTGGTGGGAGAGACAATCATACTCTCATCATTTCCTATAAATACCCAAGTAAGGGCATTAGAAATGATGCATGAGTAAGAGTTTTAAAGGGAATCACAAGTAAGTGAAATCCCTTGAACTCAAGAGTTGGAAAAGGTAGCACATTTAATGAAAGCCTTTGAACTCAATTACTCGGGTTTTATTGGTCGGGTCTTGCTAACCCCAAGACATTGGACCTTGTCGGTACTCATTGGTGCGGATGGATAAAAGTTGGAGGCTTCGTGTTTTCGAAGCTATCTTTCAAGTAAGAGCCCAAGCGGTCGGGCGAATCACGCTCCAAAAAGTAATCGTTTTATTCTAATCTTGTGATTAATTTAATTATGTTTATGGTTTTATTTATTGCGAGTGCGGTCTTATTTTTGGGTTCGTTTCTGCGGTGAGTCGGACTCACCAAACCCAACAAAGTCTATACGAGTCCCTTGGCAAATTTTATTTTGCAGGTCTCAATTACAGCCCACGTCCGGGGACAAGCGAAATATCTACAACCTACTTTTGGGGATAAGCGAACCATTTATAGCCCACGTTCGGGGATAAGCGAACCATTTAAAGCCGACGTTCGGGGACAAGCGGACCATCGACAGCCCACGTTCGGGGATAAGTGAACCAACAACAGTCCACGTTCGAGGACAAGCGAACCAACTATAGACCACGTTCGGGAACAATCAAACCACCATCATTTCATGGCACAAGGTTCTCGATACAAAGAGACTTGCAATATTATTAGACAAGTTTTCCTCAAGCATAGAAAGTTACCAAAATCATTTGTCGACTTTCCTCAAGCATGGAAAGTATGATTCGGCGGATTTCTCAAGCATAAAAAACCGCCAAATTCATGTCGACTTTCCTCAGGCATGGAAAGTATCATTCGGTAGATTTCTTCAAGCATAGAAAGTTACCAAACTCATCTGTCGACTTTCCTCAGGCGTAGAAAGTATTTCAAGAAAACATCATTCGGTGGATTCCTTCAAGCATAGGAAGCTACCAAGCTCATTTGTCACCGATGCACTGGTGTTAGATATGTATTCTATCCCTTTACTCTTTTATCTGTGGAACTAACATTTTTCTACAGGTATCCGCGTATACAGAGTGATTTAGGATCGCAGAATGTCTTAAATCTCTCTCCGTCCCTTTCAACTAATTTGACTATCGTTTTAAAAACTGACATTTCTACAAACTTAGTCAAAGTGGGGGCTTCTGTAGACACCTAAAAATGTCTCCCCAAAACCAAACACGATGTTGAAATACCTTTCATCGCCATTATTGGTTAGGTTGAGTATTTAATCTTGGAGTGCTTAAATCAATATTTCCATTTCATAAAACAACAAAATTCCTAGCCATTTTCCCCAAACCATAAATTATTTATCTCTGTTCGTTCCTTGAAACCCAAAATAATTCATTTCGTGTTCTTTAAAATCATTCATTTCATGTCCTATTTATAGAAACGTTTATACCAATTTTTTGGTCAATAATCTGGGTCCAATGATTTAATATTTGTATGAGGATTCAAAAGAGCTTTCCAACAATATATTATAACCCCAAAACCGAGTTATAACGAATAAGTTATGTCTAAAATATTACTCTGAGCCTAAACCAAACCTAAGCCCACCTTGCCTACGACCCAATGATCATGTGGAGGGTCCAAATTATTTCATCCCATTCCTAAAAAAATTAGGATTAATTGGAAGCTTCTATAAGTTTCTAAAAGATATTAATTAATTTTTTTGAAAATATAAGATTAAAGAGTTTGAAATTGAATAAAACTTTTCTTTTTGAAAATCCTATTTCTATCCGAATTGAAAGACGTTCAAAGATAGTCAGATATGATTTTCGTGCCTCATATTTTTTATCCAAATCTTAAAGGTTGGATAGCCCGTGAAATTACCTTTACAATGATTTATTATAATATCAATTCCGAGCTATAACGAAAAATATATGAATGAAATATCAAACTTTATCCAAAACTACCACCGTCGCACTATTTCATCCATAGCTTTTATTCTACACACGATTTTAATTGGGTTATAAACTAGACTTCAACAGCTTTCTAATGACATATTATTTATATTATTCAAAATTTTGGATCAAAATATATGATAAAAACAAAATTTGTAAAAATTGTTGTCTATCGGGTTTTATTCCGATTTAATTCGGATCTTATCTTAATTATTCGACCCTTCTTTTTTCATTATCAATAGAGGTCATATCACCCCTTTTTCCAATTATCAATAAGCTTGATCATCAAATCATTCTCTTCTCCCTCTTTAGCTTAAACACTAGCCTCCCTATTCTCTCAAAATACTTCCCCTGAGTACTCCAAGGAGTCCATACAATACCTAAAGTTATATATTAAACCAAGGTGTGAAAGGTATAATTGACTGAGGGTTTGGACCAAATCATCTATACTTTTTATTTAATTTAATTATTTCAATTTGATTTATATTTAACTTGAATTTACTAACAGTTTATTCATGATGTAGCAATTCAAGGAAACGCGGAAAGTGATTAATTAATCACTTAATTACTCTTATTTTTATTCTTGTTGCTAGTATCATGATTAGGTTTATTATTTTCTTTGACTAATGCTATTATTGTTCAATTGATTCCAGTATTAATGTTGATTTTTATTATATTTTCTATTACCATATTGCATGTTTAAAGGGAATATGTAATTGAAAATCACGCCTAATAAGATAATTTGAACGACCGGTTTAGGTTCCTTTTTAATCTTATTATTAATTCAAGTGATCACAAATATTTTAGAATTATGTGTTGCATTAATTTTAAACAAATTTAGCCTAATGATAGTTTGGAGCAAATTGAATCTTTGTTTGTATGCCTTTGAGATCGAAGGAATGTTTTTCACTATAAGAATCGAGTAGAGGCCGATACGGGCGAATATGAATCCATGACTCACTTCTTACCATCATCCCCGATCCTCCTTTCGTGGTTCTGAACCATATGGAGTTAGTAATCTCATAGATTATGAACGAGGTGTAACCTTCACGGGTCAATCATTGTTGCCTTCGTTGTCCCCTATTCGTGGTTGCCTTAAATGAACCGTGAACGGTTTACAAGTTCCTTAAAAACTTGTTGGCGGCTCCATATTTTATTTGTCCCTAATCATATAATGTCAATTCCCACTTCCTATGAGTGCCAAGCATATTCACAACATGCTTTAACGTAGGTGCACTTCGAACGACACCTACAATTTGGCGACTCAAATGGGGATGATTCTTTGTTATTTATCGATTTGAGTGATTGGTATTTAATTAAGATAAGTGGATCAGACTTGAAAGATTCTTAAATTATATTCTTGCAATTTAATTTGCATTATCACATATGCATATGCATTTTAGCTTACCTATATTGCAACAATAGTACGTTTTCTACGTATATGGCTAGCCTGGGGGATTTTTTCTCTATCAACCCGAAAACGCTCATGGGAATAAGGGTTCATCTAAGTTTTTAAATCCACCCAATCCATGGAGTCGAGTTTGATTTCATCACGAACTTGTAGAGCCGCCCGTTGGCATAAACCCTCAAAGGGGGTTGTCTTACTAACACGTCAAACTCTAAACCGTGCTACCCTTTGACACCCAAAAGCTTGACTATAGAGGAACACGAACTTGTAGAGCCGCTCGTTGGCATAGAGCTTGACACCCAATCCATGCTTGACGATGTGCTTACATGTTCATTTTTGTATTGAATTTTTTTTAATTATTTTTTTTCTCTTATTAAACCCTTTTTAATTTTATTTATGTTAGAGTTGAGTCATAGATTTTTTTTTTTTAATTCGAGTCAATCCGGATTTTTATTCTTGTATTCTGCACAAGAGTCAACTTTTTTTGGTCGTCATAGCCGGAGTTCTAAAAAGAGTTACGTGTTGTGCCACCTATGGATATGTAGTCCCAAGTTTTATTTTTCTGTTGGAGTTGGTTTCGTCCCAATCAGAGTCATAGATCAAAATTTATCACTGATATACTACAGTCTGTCCAGTTTAGGTGTTTTTTTGCGTAAACTTTCTTTCTTTTATTTTTTTTTATCTTTCCGTGTCCAGCTAGTGTTAGCCAAGTCATTTAATCCGTGTCAACTCATATAACATAGGATTATAGATTTTTATTTATTTTTTATATCCATGAGTCCTAACTCTCCTAGAATTCTACTTTTCTTCCTAGTTTCGTGTGATCGATTTTTTTACTAACGATTGCCAATGGACTGTTTTCACCTAGTAAATAGCATAAACATTAAAATTGGACAAAATTAATCAAGTTATTTTGTCTTTTTATTCTTCCGTGCTATTTTTGTCCTTGCGTCAATCGTTTTTATACCGTTTACATGTCTAGGCATGCGATCATACCATGAATCTTAGTAAACTCACCTAATAACACATGTTAAGTCATTGCACACACTTTGTCTTTGAGTAATGCACTATATTGTTTATGATAGTATACGAGGACCATGCATGCATCGTTTTATGTCGTAATAGGAATGAGTGGAGTATTTCCCATTAGTTTTCAAAATTGTTTCATACACTCTTCCTTTCCAATCCGAGTATTGAGTGAATGAATTAAGTGAGTTCATCCTTACACAGTACTTGAGTCTAAAACCATTAAGCAATAGTTGGAAGAATAAGGGGAACGTCACTCCTTCCTACTTTCCTTCCAATCAAATCATCAACAACAATAAAATTTTTTCCTCACCAAAAAGCCATGAAGACAAAGCAGGATGCAAGCTTCTCACCAAGATTTCATGTTTTTTTCCTCTTTTGTTTTCAAACTCTCCCCCCTAAAAAGTCTAGCATAGGTTCTCCTTAATTATCCAGTGTCTATGCGTCACATTTCTTACCTTCTTCATAAATGAGCATCTCTTTTTTACATTCAATCATGTGATTAGCAAAAAATATAAAAAAAATAAAAAATGCCGAAGTAAAACAAGGTACACCAATGATTTGAGGCACCTTTGCAACCTTGTCATTCCCTATTAACCATTTTCAATCACATATCCATTTCTTCATCAATCACTTTGAGCCTCGTCTAACGATTGACCTTATTTTTTCAACCCACATTCACTTAACCCTGGGATGGGAAGGTGTGCAAATTGTGTAACATTAAAAAAGCAAGTAAAAAAAAAACAAAAAAGAAAAGCAAAGCAACAATAAAACAATGTCTAAGGGCAAGTGTTCCAGTGTCTTTGATACGAATACGTCTTGAATTGCGTCTCTCATCGAGTGCTTATTGGTACCGTGTCTGAGAAACATGAATGCTAAGTGACTGATGGACCGCATGATCTGAGATACCCACATTAATTCAAAAGAATGAAAAAAAAGAAATAAAAAAAAAAGCAAAAAAAAAAATGTTGAAAATAAACTTGCAAAATTCAAAATTTTCAAATACACAATTACATATTTTAGGGATTCTATCGGGTCTTGATCCTTGTACCCTTTTCTTCCTTAAACATTCAGCTTAACCACATTACAACCCTTGATTGACCTCTTTGAGGTTTACATAAACTTGTGCAAAGTTCGGTTAGAGATATGTTCGGCCTGATTCCTAACAGATATGTAAGCAACCTCACATTGAGGTGCGGCCATATTCATATGCATGACCGGTTCAAAGAATATCTAATGCTTATCCCTATGACCCTATCAATACAGAGCTAGACTTGGGGGCTAGAACCCACATCATTTAGCAAGCTACCTAGCCTAAATAGTCCTCATCTTTGACTCTTCTCACATATATTTCCATCACCATAACCTTTGCAGCTAGCCTTAATATCACATTCACACACTTTACTCACACATCCATTTCAATATCATCCTTCCCTTTAAGGTCCTTTTTTCATGAAATCTTATTTCAACACTGTGCATGCTTCATCTTCTTTAAAGACAACATTTATTAAAAGAAACATTGTATACTTGCTTAGCTTCCTAACCTGAGCAATGTTCATTTTTTCATGCATCGCATAATGTGCTGAACAACATTTATATATCAATGATTTGTAATAATAAAAATCATATCGTGCTTAGCTTCTTGACCTAAGCAACGTTCATTATGCAATAATCACTTCATCTATATACGTGCTTAGCTTCTAGACCTAAGTGATGTTCAAGATCGCTTCTTTACACCATATATGACACTTAGCTCCATGACCTAAGTTCACTCATCTATCGTGTCACATGATGTAATCGTCCTTAGCCTCCTGGCCTAAGAACATGCATCATGCATACATTATTTTCAAAATAAGAAATTCAATCCATGCGATTCATTTTGTCTTGGTCAACTGATGAGTGACATTTATGTCACTCTTAGGGAGTAGTTTTAGAGTTATTTCCGTGTTTATTTTCCCTTATTTTCCTTTTATTCTCTTGTTTTCTCTTTAATAAAGTTTCTAGTTTATTTTGATAATTTTGGAGCATTTTAGTTTATTTTCTTTATTTTATTAATTTTAGTTTATTTTCGTCTTTTATTTTACTTTATTTGCTTGTATAGTTTTTGTTTTATTTTGATTAGTTTAGTTTTATGTCTCTTATTTTCTATTTCATTTTATTTATTTCTATTTTATTTATTTTATTTTATTTGTCTTGGTTTTGTTTTATTTCGTCCTTTATTTATTTTCATCTTATTTTATTCTTTTTTTCTTTGTCCCAATCCTTTCTCGGTTTTGTGTGTAGGTGTTCGGGTTTCGTGTCAAGTGAGTTCGGGTTTCAATTTGAGTTAAATGCCCAAGCCCAATTTTATGAGCATGCTGCCAGCTTCACTACCACCATCACAGCCACCACTACCCCTGTTCTCACAACAACGTGCAACCCTACAACCACCAACAACAGCAACTACAACTCCACCACAGCCACTTCCTCACTATCCCTTAACCATCACCACAATACCCCAATTATCCCCTGCTCCAATTCACCTCGCAACAGCCCCTGCTCACCCTCACCAACACCAACAGCCACCCAAACCAAACCATAGCAACCACAACACTTTTCTTCACCAGCAACCGCATCACCCACCTGCACCCACAACTCCAACCAGCCACGATCTCCCCTGCTGCCACCAACGCCACCGCAACTCACAGCCACGCATCCCCAAAAATCCCTCACCTCTATTTCAACACCAATCAACCACCACCTCTCCGCCGCAACCAATACACCAACCACAGCAGCCGCACCTAAACAACCTTTAGCCATCCAAATTGGCACATACATCAGCCCACCAAAACCAATCAACAGCCCCTGCTCCATCTCCACCCAATTCACGCACCACCGTCAACAACTAGCAACAATTAAGCAGCAAATCGCAAATTCCTACAGCTAGAAGCTACCCAGACCACAGCGGACGCGACCTTGGGTCCTTCCATCCTTCTCCAACTTTCAGTAGATGCCAAGGAGATGCCTAGCCGCGGCCGCTCCTTCGGATCATTAAAAATCACATGATTTTCTCGTGAAGTGGGGCTCTTATTAAATTTGGACGTCCACGATTGAAGGTGATCGTTGGTGATGGCTTGAAGGGTCTGCGTGAATAGTGGAGATGATAATTGAAGCAACCAAAGAATCGAAGAAGAAGAAAAAAAATCTGATTGTTTGGTGGGATTTGTGTGTTTATTTTATTTTATTTTTATTTTTCTTTTATTTTTCTTTCTTTGTTTTCTTTTCCCTTTTTCTTATTTCTTTCTTTTATTTTTATATCTAGTTTTCTTATTTTATTTTTCCTTTTTACTTTCTTTTCTTTTTTTTTTTTTCTATTTTTCCTAGCATAGTATATATATATACCCATTTTTGGGGTAATTAGGGAATATTGAATTACCATCTATTTTACTCTCTAATTAGTTTTAGGAGAGCTTCTCTCTCTAGGTTTAGGTTAGGATTAGAGTAGTTTAGAGAGAGAAAGTGAGGGTTTCACCATTGTTGAGCTTGGATATTGAAGAAGAAGATTGATCATCTTGTTTATAGATTTTCACATTCAATCAATGAGAATCTCTAACTCTCTCTCCTCTATTTTTATTTGCTTTATTTTGATTATTATTATAGTTCTTGGTATTGCTTGTTAATCATGGTTATTCTTGATTATTTGTTAATTAATCTTGTTATTAGCATGATTAGTGAGTAATTTCCCCATTAAGGGGATGGTTGTGGTGTAGTTGGATCTTGAGCATGTTCTAGGGTATAGAATTGATTTATTTGTGATTAAGTCTTTATATGCTTGATATTCTTTAATCTTCTTGCAAGTGCACATTGTTGGTTGATTAAAGGTGAATCTTTGCTAACAAGGAACGGAAGTTGACTTAGTTAAGGTTCATTACTATCGATTGTTATTTAATAGTACCTCCTAATATATGGTTCTAATGTGGAAACATAGAGGCTATGTTAGGAGAAGCCAATTGACCCCGGAAGGCGGCTAGATTGGATCCTTTATTTCGATATTCGAGCATGTTTAGTTCATAATTAATTCAATTTCTATGCCTTTGTTTTTGTTCAAGTGAATCCTATACCTAAACCATTTTCCTTAGTGTTTTATTTCTTGTTTTAGCATCTTTAGACTTTATTTTATTTACCTCCTATTCCGGACTAGCTTAATTGTCGATAACATTTGGTGGTGTTTATCCGTTCTTTGTGGTTCAACCCCTATGCTTGCCTTATAGACAATTGACGACGCATTTATTCTCTTGTCAAATTGGCGCCGTTGTCGGGGAACGACTTCCATTACCGTTATGTTATCTTATTGAGACTAGTCCATTGTTTATAATTTTCTTTTGATTTGTTGTTTTTTATTTGTGTTTCTTTATTGAAAAAATGGCTTATATTTCTATTTCTCAATTTGATAATGAACCGTTTTGGGTGTATTTCAATAGACTTGAGGATTTCCTAGATGGTGTTAAAGGTTTAACCAAGGGTGATTATTGTGAAATCATCAATTTGGGATTAAATGAGCGATTTAGAAGAGTAGTTGATAATATGTTAAATAGTAAATTTCAAGACATGTCTTCGGATGAAGCTTGGGATTTCTATTCATGGTTAACTAGGGATAATTATGATTGGGAGAGGGCCAATCATGAGACTTATGTTCGGGATTCTCATGCTTTTAATGTTGATGCTAATTGTCATGATTTGTCTAGTATGAATTCCAATGATGTGCTTGATGCTCCCCATAGTGACCATGTAATGCATGATTTCAACTCCCCTCCCTCTATAGCTCAATGTAATGAGGTACATTCTAATGATGATGAAGTGCATGTTCTTTCTCATATTGCATCCGATTTTTGCATGATTCTAAAGGTGTTCCCCATAGTCCCCTAGATGATTCCAATGAGAAAGCTTTTGACTCGTCTATCCATGATGATTTGGACTCATTTGAGATTATGGCCCAAATATTTCTTGAGTTTCAACCGGTAGCCCATAACCTTATGAGTGAGTTCATTGATAAGGCTTCATTAGAAAGAGATGAGTTTGAGAGAAATTTGCCCCCATTCACTCTTGATTTTGAGATGGTAGGCCTTGAGAAATTTAAGGGAGATGTTTTTCAAATGGTGAAGAGGAGGTTGAGGTTAAATTATTTGGAGTTTTTGAGCTTGAGGGAGATGTAGAACATGAGGGTTCTTCATTTGAGGATTCCATGATTGATTTTCATTCCCTCATTAGTGATGCGAGATCTTGTGATGAGGGATTAGCTACCCCTTTTTCCCTTTCTCATACACCTTTCTCTCAAAGGTTTAACCATATCTCCTACTATCCTATGTTCCTCCCTTATTTTTCTCAAAGGACCTCTTAGGGATCCTCTTCCTATTCATGCTTCCGAAGCCCCCAACTCTTTCATTGTTGATGAGGAAAAGAGTTATAATGCCAACCAAAAAGATTTTTGTGAGGAGAGTTTTCCTCCCTATTTTTCTTTTTATTCTTCTACTTTTTCTTCTTATTTTCTTGATTTTTCTTTTGATTCTTTTACTTTTACTTTTCTCCCTTCTCTCACGCATAAAGTCTCCTTGTACTTTATGTTTGCTTGTCATATGAGCATCGCGTATGCTCTATTTCTTGATATGTTTGCCGGTGCATATGACAAGCTTTTGCGTTCGTTGGCGGGTTATTTACTAGATTGGTCATGCTTGGACGTTAAGCAAGCCTTTCTCGGGATGTAACCCGTGTTTTATTGCTTTCATTTTCTTTTCTTTTTAGATAAGATTTTCTTTTATGCTTCTCATTTTTGTTTACTCTCTTGTCTATGTGTATAAGTACTCTATGCATATACTCATGTGCAAGGATTTTGGATTGAGCTCCTTGATAAGAGGCACACCAATGATTGCTTGCATTTAGAAAAGCGACAAAGAGGAGGAATTAGATGAAATTGTGGACAATGTGCTCAATTGCGGGTTTCAACACCCACCTCACATTTGGTTTACTCTTTCCTTCTTCCCTCATCTTTGCTTTCTTATATGCATTTGGATTGAATGAATATGATTTGTTGTGTGGATGTGTTTTCTTTCTTCCCCTCCCTCCCACCCTGTGTGCCTTTATTTTGAGCATTGAGGACAATGCTCCATTCTATCTTGGGGGAGTAGCTATTCGCTAGCTTGGGGGGTTATCTATATCTCTTGGTGGTTTCTTAATCCATAGTCTCATGATTGCTTGATTTATTTCTCTCATACTTGCCAAAGTCTATTATTGAGATTGGTTTTCTATGTTTGGATGGCCATGAGCGCCTTATTGAGTTGACTTTTGGTATTTGTAGCTTTGATTGATCATGCTTTCATCTTACGGCAGCCAGAAGGACAGGCCTTTGACTTTCTTACTTCGGATACCGGATACCCATTTCCCTTAACCTTGGACGAAAGCGGCACAATTTTATATGCATTCTCGAGTATTGTTGGTTTTGTGAATATTCGTGTGTATAGTGTCATTCCATGGCATTCAAGTCAAGGTTTCAAAATGTTTTGTTTTAAACTTGGACATAATTGGGCTTTAGCACCTAGAATACCCTCTTTTCTAGTTAGAGGTTTTCATGCACTTGAATGTCGAGGTTGGTTCACACATATAACATTGCCAAGGTAGTAGAACTTAAGGGCTATGAGACCTTAGCTCACTTGGTTTTTGGTAAGATGGTTGTCGCTCTCTAGCTAGTTGAAGCTTTAAAGGTGATTTTTGCTATTCCACTACCGTCATTCTTGTGAGGATGTGTCTATATTGTTCTAGCCTTCTACATTTCTTGCATTTGTGGCGTTTGGATCCTTGGCATTGCTAGCTTATATCGAGAATTTGGCTTAATCTACCCAAGATCGAGACCGAACCAACCTAGGGGAAGACGAAGGCAATTAGGATTTTTGTTTCGTTTTATTATTTTCTATTCTTTTATTTTTCTTTTGAATTTGCTCATTTAGTAACCCAATTTGAGCCATTTTCCCTTCTTTGGCATAGCCACATTACAAACCAATGGACCTTTGCTTTATTTTCACCTTTTTTTAGTTTTTGTGAAGCATTCTTGGGACTTGATTTGTATTTTTGGTTAATGAAAGTGAGAAAAAGAATGAAAAAGAAGTGAAAAACTCAAATTTTGGTACTTTTGATTATATTTTTTATGTTGAATGGTTTGAGCAAATGAGAAGAAAATAAAGGAAATGAAAGAAAAAGCTGCTCAATGTTAAAAGAGGCGAGAGCAAAGAATAAAAAGAACAAAGAAAAAAAAAGAAAATATTGAGAAAATACAAAAATATTAATTTTTTTTTTGTTGAAAAAGAATAAGCTTGGGGAAGGAGTGGCTAGAATTTTTGATTTGAAAGTTGGTAGTTTATTGAGTTTGAATTGAGGAATGATCAACCTTGCTTCACTTCTAAGTTTATCACCAATTCCCAAATTTATTTCCACGGCCTTTACCCTAGCCTAAACGTTTCAACTCTTTTAACACATTTTGACCTTAGTGAGGTTTAGTTACTACCGATAAAGGGTAATCAAGCCAAGCCTATTGAGCGAGCTATCAATGCCAAGATGTCGGGTAGCCTAAATGTTTTTCATTGATTATTTCTTCCGGTTCCTTCGAGGAATCTCGAGATATCACCTTAATAGTGGATGCAAAATTAATGAGGACGCGAAAGTTTGGGTGGAGATAAGGAGGAGTGTATGTCCCTCTAAGTTCTATACCCTTTGCATGCTTTATGTGTGTACCAACCTTAGCTATTCTTTTGCTTGGCTAGCTTTAATGTCTGGAAAGGATTGTATTCTTGTGCACTTAGCCCGTTGTTTGTGTTTGGTTTGAAATGTCAAAACTCTAGTTTTCTTGATTTCACCTTTTCCTTGAATGTTATGTGTTGCCAAGAGTTGTGGGTTAAACCTCTTAGGAAACCCTCACGAGAGCTTACTCATCCTCTTTGGTGACATAGGGGATTAAAGGGCTTGATGCATACGCTAAATGCATCCGTGTTTCCTATGGCAGTGAGACAGTGTACATTCTTTCTCCTTGTTTCTATTTTGTTCCATTTGCCTTCAACAATTCCATCTTGTTCTCTTTTTCCTTAGCTTTGCTCGAGGACGAGCAAAGGTTTAGCTTGGGGGAATTTGATGAGTGACATTTATGTCACTCTTAGGGAGTAGTTTTAGAGTTATTTTCGTGTTTATTTTCCCTTATTTTCCTTTTATTCTCTTGTTTTCTCTTTAATAAAGTTTCTAGTTTATTTTGGTAATTTTGGAGCATTTTAGATTATTTTCTTTATTTTATTAATTTTAGTTTATTTTCGTATTGTATTTTCTTTTATTTGCTTGTATAGTTTTTGTTTTATTTTTATTAGTTTAGTTTTATGTCTCTTATTTTCTACTTCATTTTATTTATTTTTATTTTATTTATTTTATTTTATTTGTCTTGGTTTTTTTTTTTATTTCGTCCTTTATTTATTTTCATCTTATTTTATTCTTTTTTTCTTTGTCCCAATCCTTTCTCGGTTTTGTGTGTAGGTGTTCGGGTTTCGTGTCAAGTGAGTTCGGGTTTCAATTTGAGTCAAATACCCAAGCCCCATTTCATGAGCATGCTGCCAGCTCCACTACCACGCATCAAAGCCACCACTACCCCCTGTTCTCACACCAACGCGCAACCACACAACCACCAACAACAGCAACAACAACTCCACCACAGCCACTTCCTCACTATATTTTAACCATCACCACAACACCCCAATTACCCCCTTCTCCAATTCACCTCGTAACAGCCCCTACTCACCCTCACCAACACCAGCAGCCACCAAAACCAAACCATAGCAACCACAGCACTTTCCTTCACCAGCAGCCGCATCACCCACCTGCACCCACAACTCCAACCAGCTACGATCTCCCCTGCTGCCACCAACGCCACCGCAACTCACAGCCACGCATCCCCAAAAATCCCTCACCTCTATTTCAACACCAATCAACCACCACCTCTCCGCCGCAACCAATACACCAACCACAACAGCCGCACCTGAACCACCTTTTGCCACCCTAATCGGTACACACATCAGCCCACCAAAACCAATCAACAGCCCCTGCTCCATCTCCACCCAATTCACGCACCACCGACAACAACCATCAATAATTAAGCAGCAAATCGCAAATTCCCGTAGCTAGAAGCTACCCAGACCACCGCGGGCGCGGCTGCTGCTGCCGCGGGCGGCCTTGGGTCCTTCCATCCTTCTCCAAGTTTCGGTAGATGCCAAGGAGATTCCTAGTCGCAACTGCTTCTTCGGGTCATTAAATATCACGTAATTTTCTCGTGAATGGGGGCTCTTATTGAATTTGGACGGCCACGATTGTAGGTAATCGATGGTGATGGCTTGAAGGGTCATGCGTGAATGGTGGAGATGACAATTGAAGCAGCCAAAGAATCGAAGAAGAAGAAAAAAATCTGATTGTTTGGTGGGATTTGTGGGTTTATTTTATTTTATTTTTATTTTTCTTTCTTTGTTTTCTTTTCCCTTTTTCTTATTTCTTTCTTTTATTTTTATATCTAGTTTTCTTATTTTATTTTTCCTTTTTACTTTCTTTTCTTTTCTTTTATTTTTCGATTTTTCCTAGCTTAGTATATATACCCATTTTTGGGGTAATTAGGGAATATTGAATTACCATCAATTCTACTCTTTAATTAGTTTTAGCAGAGCTTCTCTCTCTAGGTTTAGATTAGGATTAGAGTAGTTTAGAGAGAGAAAGTGAGGGTTTCACATTGTTGAGCTTGGATATTGAAGAAGAAGATTGATCATGTTGTTTGTAGATTTTCACATTCAATCAATGAGAATCTCTAACTCTCTCTCCTCTATTTTTATTTTCTTTATTTTGATTCTTATTTTAGTTGTTGGTATTGCTTGTTAATCATGTTTATCCTTGATTATTTGTTAATTAATCTTGATATTAGCATGGTTAGTGAGTAATTTCCCCATTAAGGGGATGGTTGTGGTGTAGTTGGATCTTGAGCATGTTCTAGGGTTTAGAATAGATTTACTTGTGATTAAAGTCTTTATATGCTTGATATTTTTTAATGTTCTTGCAAGTGCACATTGTTGGTTGATTAAAGGTGAATCTTTGCTAACAAGGAACGGAAGTTGACTTAGTTAAGGTTCATTACTATCGATTGTTATTTAATAGTACCTCCTAGTATATGGTTCTAATGTGGAAACATAGAGGCTATGTTAGGAGAAGCCAATTGACCCCGGAAGGCGGCTAGATTGGATCCTTTATTTTGATATTCGAGTATGTTTAGTTCATAATTAATTCAATTTTTTATGCCTTTGTTTATGTTCAAGTGAATGCTATACCTAAACCATTTCCCTTCGTGTTTTATTTCTTGTTTTAGCATCTTTAGTTTATTTACCTCTTATTCCGGACTAGCTTAATTGTTGATAACATTTGGTGGTTTTTATCCGTTCTCTGTGGTTCGACCCCTATGCTTGCCTTATACTCGTATTAAGTTTGTTTAGGTTGTATAAATTGTATTTGATCTAGGGATAGACAATTGACGACGCGTTTATTCCATTGTCATCAACGAGGAAGTTCAAAACTTCTTTCCTTTTCTTTTGGAGAAGTTCAAAAACTTTTTCAAATTTTTCTTATCGAGGGAAGTTCGAAAATAAAAATGTAGTTTTTGGGAGAAAGTCAATACTCCACTCGTCTCATGACAAAAATGACGGAAAATTTTTGCTTTTGCATTTTCGGTTTCTTGTGTCTGCACACACACACCATATACACACACAACCACAAGTAATACACATGTCATGTCAAGTCAAGCTTGCTCAAGTAAGTTGATCAAGTCAGTCATAGTCTATATGAGTCCCTTGGCAAATTTATTTTGTAGGTCTCAATTACAGCCCACGTCCGGGGACAAGCGGACCATCTACAACCCACGTTCGGGGATAAGCAAACCATTTACAGCCTACATTCGGGGACAAGAGAACCATTTAAAGCCCACGTTCGGGGACAAGCGGACCATCTACAGCCCAAGTTCGGGGACAAGCGGACAATCTATAGCCCATGTTCGGGGAACAGTGAACCAACTACAATCCACGTTCGGGGACAAGCGAACCAACTACAACCCACGTCCGGGGACAATCGAACCACCATCATTTCATGGCGCAAGGTTCTTGATACACAGAGACTTGAAATATTATTAGACAAGTTTTTCCTCGAGCATGGAAAATTGGCGGTCGTTGTCATCTCTCAAAGTGAAGAAGTCAGTGATTACATCATATGTCGACTTTCCTCGAGCATGGAAAGTATCTCAACCGGTGGGTTTCTTCAAGCAAAGAAAGCTACCAAAATCATCTGTCGACTTTCCTCATGTTGGAAAGCATGATTCGGTGGATTTCTCCAAGAATAGAAAACTACCAAATTCATGCCGACTTTCCTTAGGCATGGAAAGTATCATTCGGTAGATTTCTTCAAGCATAGAAAGCTACCAAACTCACCTGTTGACTTGCCTCAGGCATGGAAAATATCTCAACAAAACATCATTCAGTATATTCCTTCAAGCATAGGAAGCTACCAAGCTCATTTGTCACCAATACACTAGTGTCAGATACGTATTCTATCCCTTTACTCTTTTATCTCTGAAACTAACATTTTTCTACAGGTATCAGCGTATACATAGTGATTTAGGATTGTAGAATGTCTTAAATCATTCTCCGTCCCTGTAAACTATTTGAATTTTTTTAAAAACTAGGGTTTCTACAAACTCAATCAAAGTGGGGGTTCTGTAGATACCTAAAAATGTCTCCACAAAACAGAACCCGATGATGAACAACCTTTCACTGCCATTATTGGTCGGGTTGAGTATTTAATATTGGAGTGCTTAAATCCATATTTCCATTTCATAAACCAACCCAATTCCTAGCCACTTTCCCCAAACCATAACTTATTTTCCTCTTTTCGTGCCTTTAAACCCAAAATAATTCATTTAGTGTCCTTTAAAATCATTCATTTCGTGTCCTTTTTATAGAAACGTTTAGACTAGTTTATTATGGTCCATAATATGGGTGAAATGATTTAATATTTTTAGGGGCTTGAAAAGAGCTTTCCAACGATATATTATTAGCCCAAATTCGAGTTATAACGAATAAGTTATGGCCAAAATATTACTCTAAGCCCAAACCGAACCTAAGCCCACCTTGCCTACGACCCAATTATCGTGTGAAGGGTCCAAATTATTTAATCCCATTACTAAACAAATTAGAATTAATTGGAAGCTTATATAAGTTTCTAAAAGATCTTAATTAATTTTTTTGAAATGATAAAATTAAATAGTTTGAAATTGAATAAAACTTTTCTTTTTGATAATCCTTTTTATATCTGACTTGAATGACGTTCAAAGATAGTCATATATGATTTTTGTGACTCAAATTTTTTCTCCAAGTCTTAAATGGTTGGATAGCCCTTGAAATTATCTATACAATGATATATTAAAATATCAATTCAGAGCTATAACGGTAAAGATATGAATGAAATAACAAACTCTATTAAAAACTGACACCGTCCAACTATTTCGTCAATATCTTTTAAAATATTTTAATCTGAATCCAACCGGATTAGAATGTAGATTTCAAGAGCTTTCCATCGATATCTTATTCATCTTATTCCGATTTCTAGATCAAAAGATATTATAAAAATAAAAACCACGAAAACTGCAGTCTATCGAGTTATATTAAGATTTAATTCGGATCTTATCTTATTTCTTCGACCCATCTTTTTTTCTCTATGAATAGAGGTCATATCACCCTTTTTCCAATCATTAACAAGCTTGATCATCAAATCATTCTCTTCTCTCTCTCTCCCATATTCTAAGCCTTAAACATATATTCTTAACAACATTATTACTTCACTTAAGCACTCCAAGGAGTCCATACTTTACCTGAAGTTTTATACTTAAAACCAAGGAGTGAAAAGGTAGAATTAAATGAGGGTTTGGAACAAACCAACTCTACTTTTTATTGAATTTAATTGTTTCAATTTGATTTATAGTTTTATTGAAGTTACAAACAGTTTATTCATGATGTAGAAATTCAAGGAAGTGCGAAAAGTGAGTAATTAATCACTTGATTACTCTTATTTTTATTCTTGTTGCTAGTATAATGATTAGGTTTATTTATTATTTTATTTGACTAACTCTATTATTGTTTAATTGCTTCCAATATTAATGTTAATTCTATTATTTTTATTTATTGATCACAACATTGCATGTTAAAGGGAATATGTAATTGAAAATCAGGCCTAATAAGATAATTTGGACAATCGGTTTAGGTTTCTTTTTAATCTTATTATTTAATTCAAGTGATCACTAATATTTTAGAATTATATGTTGCATTAATATTCAACTAATTTAGCTTAATAATAGATTACAGAGAATTGAATCTTTGTTTGTATGCCTTTGAGATCGCAGGAATTCTTTTCACTATAAGAATCGAGTAGAGGCCAATACGGGCGAATCTGATTCCATGACTCACTTCGTACCATCATCCTCGATCCTCCTTTCGTGGTTCCGAACCATATGGAGTTAGTAATTTCATGGATTATGAATAGGGTGTAACCTTCACGGGTCAATCGTTGTTGCCTATCGTGTGTCCCTTTATCGTGGTTGCCTTTTATGATCCGTGAACGGTTTACAAGTTCCTTAAAAACTTGTTAGTGGCTCCCTACTTTCCATGTCCTTAATCGTATATGTCAATTCCCACTTCCTATGAGTGCCAAGAATATTCACACATGCTTAACGTAGGCGCACTTCGAATGACGCCTACAACTTGGCAACTCCAGTGGGGGCTTCTGTAGACACCTAAAAATGTCTCCCCAAAACCAAACCTGATGATGAACACCTTTCACCGCCATTATTGGTCGGGTTGAGTATTTAATCTTGGAGTGCTTAAATACATATTTCCATTTCATAAACTAACCCAATTCCTAGCCAATTTCCCCAAACCATAACTTATTTTCCTCTTTTCGTGCCTTTAAACCAAAAATAATTCATTTCGTGTCTTTTGAAATCATTCATTTCGGGTCCTTTTTATAAAAACATTTAATCCAGTTTATTTTGGTCCATAATCAGGGTCCATTGATTTAAAAATAGAATGGGGCTTGAAAAGTGTTTTCGAACGATATATTATAAGCCCAAATCCAAGTTACAACGAATAAGTTATGGCCAAAATATTAAACTGAGTCCAAACCGAACCTAAGCCCACCTTACCTACGACCCAATGATCGTGTGAAGGGTCCAAATTATTTAATCCCATTCCTAAAAAAATTAGGATTAATTGGAAGCTTATATAAGTTTCTAAAAGATGTTAATTAATTTTTTTGAAATGATAAGATTAAAGAGTTTGAAATTGAATAAAACTTTTCATTTTGATAATCCTATTTATATCCGACTTGAAAGACGTTCAAAGATAGTCAGATATGATTTTTGTGCCTCAAATTTTTTATCCAAGTCTTAAATGATTGGATAGCCCTTGAAATTATCTATACAATGATATATTAAAATATCAATTCCGAGCTATAACGGTACATATATGAATTAAATATCAAACTCTATTCAAAACTAACACCGTCCAACTATTTCATCAATATCTTTAAAAATATTTTAATCTGAATCCAACTAGGTTAGAAAGTATACTTCAAGAGCTTTCCAACGATATCTTATTCATCTTATTCCGATTTCTAGATCAAAAGATATTATAAAAACAAAAACCGCAAAAACTGTTGTCTTTCGAGTTTTATTCCGATTTATTTCGGATCATATCTTATTTCTTCGATCCTTCCTTTTTTACTCTTATAAATAGAGGTCATGTCACCGCTTTTCCAATCATTAACAAGCTTGATCATCAAATCATTCTCTCTTCCTCTCTTTTATACCAAAAATCATTCTCTTCGCTCTCTCTCCCATATTCTAAGCCTTAAACATATATTCTTAACTACATTATTACTTCACTTAAGCACTCCAAGGAGTCCATACTTTAGCTGAAGTTCTATACTTAAAACAAAGGAGTGAAAAGGTAGAATTAAATGAGGGTTTGGACTAAATCAACTCTACTTTTTATTTAAGTAATTGTTTCAATTTTATTTATAATTTTATTGAAGTTACTAACAGTTTATTCATGATGTAGCAATTCAAGGAAGCGCGGAAAGTGAGTAATTAATCACTTGATTACTCTTTTTTTTTTTTTTTTGTTGCTAGTATCATGATTAGGTTTATTTATTATTTTATTTGAATAACGCTATTATTGTTTAATTTCTTCCAATATTAATGATAATTCTATTATTTTTATTTATTGATCACAACATTGCATGTTAAAGGGAATATTTAATTGAAAATCACGCCTAATAAGATAATTTGGACAATCGGTTTAGGTTTCTTTTTATTCTTGTTATTTAATTCAAGTGATCACTAATGTTTTAGAATTATATGTTTCATTAATATTCAACTAATTTAGCTTAATAATAGATTACAGAGAATTGAATCTTTGTTTGTATGCCTTTGAGATCGCAGGAATTCTTTTCACTATAAGAATCGAGTAGAGGCCAATACGGGCGAATGTGATTCCATGACTCACTTCGTACCATCATCCCTGATCCTCCTTTCGTGGGTCCGAACCATATGGAGTTAGTAATCTCATGGATTATGAATGCGGTGTAATCTTCACGGGTCAATCGTTGTTGCCTATCGTGTGTCCCTTTATCGTGGTTGCCTTTTATGATCCGTGAACGGTTTACTAGTTCTTTAAAAAACTTGTTATGGCCAAAATATTAAACTGAGCCCAAACCGAACCTAAGCCCACCTTACCTATGACCCAATGATCATGTGGAGGGTCCAAATGATTTAATCAAATTCCTAAACCAATTAGGATAAATTAGAAACTTCTATAAGTTTCTAAAATATTCTAATTAAATTTTTAGAAAAGTTAAGATTATAGAGTTTGAAAATAAATAAAACTCCTATTTTTGAAAGTCCTAATTTTATTCGAATTGAAAGACATTCAAAGATAGACAGATATTATTTTCGTGCCTCATAGTTATTATCTAAATTTTATATGGTTGGATAGCCCTTAAAATTATCTTTCCAATGATATATGATAATATCAATTCGAGCTATCACAGAAAAGATTTGAATAATATCAAACTCTATCCAAAACTGACACCGTCTCACTATTTCGGCCATATCTTTTATAATATTTTAATCTGATTTCAATTGGGTTAGAAAGTAGACTTCAAGAGCATTCCAACGATATCCTATTCATCTTATTCTGATTTTTGGATATAAAGATATGATAAAAACAAAAATCGCAAAAACTGCAGTCTATCGAGTTTTATTCCGATTTAATTCGGATCATATCTTAATTCTTCGACCCTTCTTTTTCTCTCTATAAATAGAGGTCATATCACCCCTTTTCCAATCATCAACAATCTTGATCATCAAATCATTCTCTCTTCCTCTCTTTTACACAAAAAATCATTCTCTTCTCTTTCTCTCTCCCATACTCTAAGCCTTAAACATATATTTTTAACTACATTATTACTTCACTTAAGCACTCCAAGGAGTCCATACTTTACCTGAACTTCTATAATTAAAACCAAGGCGTGAAAAGGTAGAATTAAATGAGGGTTTGGACCAAATCAACTCTAGTTTTTATTTAATTTAATTCTTTCAATTTGATTTATATTTTTATTGAAGTTACTAACAGTTTATTCATGATGTACCAATTAAAGGAAGTGTGGAAAGGAAGTAATGAATCACTTGATTACTCTTATTTTTATTCTTGTTGCTAGTATCATGATTAGTTTTATTTATTATTTGATTTGACTAACGCTATTATTGTTAAATTGCTTCCAATCTTAATGTTAATTATATTATTTTTATTAAATAGATCACAACATTCCATGTTAAAGGGAATATGTAATTGAAAATCACGCCTAATTAGATAATTTGGACAATAGGTTTAGGTTCCTTTTTAATCTTGTTATTTAATTCAAGTGATCACTAATATTTTAGAATTATATGTTGCATTAATATTCAACCAATTTATCTTAATAATATATTGGAGCGAATTGAATCTTTGTTTGTATGCCTTTGAGATCGCAGGAATGCTTTTAACTATAAGAATCGAGTAGAGGCCAATATGGGCGAATGTGACTCCATGACTCTCTTCGTACCATAATCCCCGATCCTCCTTTCGTGGTTCCGAACCATATGGAGTTAGTAATCTCATGGATTATGAATGGGGTGTAACCTTCACGGGTCAATCGTTGTCCCCTTATCGTGGTTGCCTTTTATGATCCGTGAACGGTTTACAAGTTCCTTAAAAACTTGTTGGCGGCTCCCTACTTTCCTTGCCCTAATCGTATATGTCAATTCCCACTTCCTATGAGTGCCAAGCATATTCACGCATGCTTAACGTAGGCGCACTTTGAACGACGCCTACAATTTGGCGACTCCACTGGGAAGGATTCTTGGTTATTTATGGATTTGAGTGATCGGTATTTAATTGAGATGAGTGGATGAGACTTGAAAGATTCTTGAATTTTATTCCTGCAATTTAATTGGCATTGTCACATATGCATATGCATTTTTGCTGACCTATTTTGCCACAATAGTACGTGTTCTACGTATGTTGCTAGCCCGGGGGATTTATGCTCTATCAACTCGAAAACGCTCAAGGAAATAAGGGTTTATCCGAATTTTTTAATCCATCCAAACCATGGAGTCGAGTTCGATTTCATCACGAACTCGTGGAGCCGCCCGTTGGCATACACCCTCAAGGGAGGCTGCCTGGCTAACGCGTCCAAACTATTAACCATGGTACCCTTTGACATCCAAAAGCTTGACCATAGTCGAACTTAGAACTTGACTTTAGGTTGCGAACTTCATTGCATCATTCGTGACAATGTGCTTATATTTGCATTTTTTGACTTTTTATTTATTTATTTTATTTTTCTCTTATCAAACCCTATTTTTTATTATAAGAGTCGAGCCATAAATTTATTTTTAAAATTTTTGAGTCACCCGGATTTTTATTCCCGTATACTGCCCAAGAGTCAACTTATTTTGGTCATATCTGGAGTTCTATAAAGAGTTACGTGTTGTGCCACCTATGGATCTGTAGCCCCAAGTTTTATCTTTCATTTGGAATTGGTTTAGTCCAATCAGAGTCACAGATCAAAATATATAACCGATATATTACAGCCTGTCCAGTTTAGGTGTCTTTTTAGCGTCAACTTTCTTCTTTTTTTTTTACTGTTTTTTTATATCTTCTCGTGTCTGATCGATTTTTGTGCTAACCTTAACATGTGTTATTTGTCTTTGATTGTGGTTGATCTTATTTATGACTAATGATTGCCAATGGACCGTTTTCACCTAGTAAATAGCATAAACATTAAAATTGGACAAAATTAATCAAGTTAGTTTGTCTTTTAGTCTTCCGTGCTATTTGGTCATTGGGTCCTTTGTTTTTCACAACGTCCTCGTGTCTAGCCATGCGATCAGACCATGAATCTTAATATACTCACCTAATCACACATGTTGAGTCATTGCACACACTTTGTCTTCGAGTAACGCACTATATTGTTTATGATTGTATACTAGGACCATGCATGCATCGTTTTCCGTCGTAATAGGAATGAGAGGAGTATTTTCCATTAGTTTTCAAAATCGTTTCATACACTCTTCCTTTTCAATCCGAGTATTGAGTGAATGCATTAAGTGAGTTCATCCTTACACAGTACTTGACTCTAAAATCACTAGGCAATAGTTGGAAGAAAAAGGGGAATGTCACTCCTTCCTTCTTTCCTTCCAATCAAAGCATCAACAACAAGAAATTTTTTTCCTTAGCAGGCGGCAAGAAGTAACTCATAAATAGCCATGAAGATAAAGCACGATGCAAGCTTCTCACCAAGATTTCAAGTTTTCTTCTTCTTTTGTTTCAAACCCTTCCCCCTAAAAGTCTAGCATAGGTTCTCCTTATCCATGTGTCTATGTGTCTTAGACACCCATTTGTGTCTCACCAAAACCAAACCCAGTGATGAGTACCTTTCACGTCATTTGATTTTCGAACAAAGCAAAAGTGTGAAAAGTCTAGTGATGAGGACGTTTTTATTAAAATATTTCTTCTTTCTTTTTTGAAAATATTTCTTTTCTTACCTTATTTTTGAAAAAATTGCATTCTATTTTAGTTTGGTCCATGATAAAGGTCCAATAATGGTGTAGTTGGATGGGGTTTGAAAAGACCTTTCCAACGATATATTATAAGCCCAATTCCGATGGATATTGAGGAAGTTATGACCAATTTACTGAACTCGGCCCGGTTTGAGCCTTTTATGCGGCCCAATGATCTAGAGAAGGGCCTAATATGGATTTATCATTCCTAATGCAATTAGGAATGGTTTTAGTCTTCAAGATTCTTCTAGAAGTTTCTTTTCATTCTTAATTCAATTAGCATTGATAAATTGACTTTTGTTGACTTTTTAGAGTTTAAATCAGAATAAAAGAATGTTTTTGAGGAAAATACGATTTTATCCTCCTGTACGGTTAAATTATATCTGATTTAGAAAACGCGTTAAAAAAGGGATTAGCGCTTAACACCAACATTAGCGCCTGGCGCTAATGTTAGCCTCTGGCGCCAATTGACGGCGTCAGCGCTAATCAAATTTTATCCGCGTCAGAACTCTGTTTTGATGTTTTATCTTTTTGGCTGATTTTCTCTATAAATAACATGCTAAAAAATCCGTTTCCAATCATCAATTATCACCTATTCTCTCTTTCACCAACTCTCATCAAGATTTTCTTGATTATTCTCTCTCTCTTTTCTAAACTAGCCTTTTCTCAAATACAAAATTCCGCATTCATTAGATTTAGAAACACCTAGCATAATTCGAAGTTGTCTTCTTCCTAGACGTGAAAGGTTTAATTTCTGAGAGTTTGGTCCCAAATCTCTCTTTCTATTATTTGATTTAATTTAATTATTGATTATTATTAGAAAGAGGTACGAGGCATCAAAGTAAGTTCTTTAATGGTTTTTATTATGATGTAGGAATTATGCTTAGATTGTTATTATAATATTCCTAGTATCATGTCTAGGGTAACTTTAATATTAAGTATGATTGTTATGATGCCTTTTATGTTCTTCCTAATATTTATTCATGTTAGTATCATGTTAGGGTTAAAGCTTTGATCTTTATTGCTTAGTGACATGCTAGGGTTTGTTATTAATCTTGTTAGTATCATGCCTAGGATCTTGCTATTAATATTATGCTTTATTGTTAACATGATTATTATTTTAATTATTATTATTGATATTGATTATTTATTTTTTATGATAATTATTATGTTGCTTGATTATATTTATTGTTATTGCTTGATCACGCCTTTTATGCATGTTTAAAGGGAATTTTGGTACTTGTAATCACTCTTAATAAGATAATTAATAATCTTGTTTAGGGTTTATTTGATTATAATTCAAGTGATCGCCAATAATAGATTTATTTGTACATTAATATTCAACCACCATAGATAAACAGGTTTAGGGTTAATCCTATTGTTTGTATGTTAGTCAGAAGCGCACATGAATACGATCAGAATAAAGTAGAGGCCTATTATTAGGGCAGGTTCAATCTCTTTTAGGTTGGATTTGCACCTTCATCCCCGAACCCTATTTGGTTCAAGACCTCATGGAGTTGACGATCTCTTGGATCGTTAAGGGGTGTAACCTTCACCTCGTGAACGATTTACAAGTTCCTTAAAAACTTGTTGGCGACTCTTTTTCTCTATCTTCTATCCGTTTGGACGCCATCGTACTTTAGTGTACGATCACAGTGGGGTTCTAGCTAGGGGATTAACGCTTAAAATATTCCCTACAGTGTCACATTTCTTACCTTCTTCATAAATGAGCATCTCTTTCTTACATTCGATCACGTAATTAGCAAAAATAAAAAAAAAAATTGCCGAACTAAACACAAGGTACACCAAAGACTTGAGGCACCTTTGGAACCCTGTCATTCCTTGTTAGCCGTTCAATCACATATCCATTTTTTCGTCAACCACTTTAAGCTTTGTCTAACGATTGATCTTATTTATTCAACCCACATTCACTTAACCCTGGGATTGGAAGATGTGTAATTGTATAACATTTTAAAAAAAAGTAAAAAAAAAGCAGAAAAACAACAATAAAACATTGTCTAAAGGCAAGTGTTCCAATGTCTTTGATATGAACATGTCTCAAATTGCGTCTCTCATCGAGTGCTTGGTACCGTACCTGAGAAACATGAATGCTAAGTGAGTGATGGACCGCATGATTTGAGATTGCCTACATTGATTCACAAGAATGGAAAAAAGAAAAAAAAATTATGAAAAATAAAACTTGCAAAATTCAAAATTTTCAAATACATAATTACACATATTGTGGATTCTCTCGGGTCTTGTGCCTTGAAACCTTTCTTCCTTAAACCATCATCTTAACCACATTAAAACTCTTGAAAGACCTCTTTGAGGTGTACATACCCTTGTTCAAAGTTCGGTGAGAGCTACGTTCGGCCTGATTCCTAACGGATACGTAGGCTACCTTACATCTAGGTGCAACCACATTCATATGCATGATCGAGTCAAAGAATATCCAATGCTTATATCTATGACCCTACCCATTTAGAGCTAGACTTGGGGGCTTGAACCCACATCATTTAGCCTACCTAGCCTAAAGAGTTCAGTAAAACTAATTTCAGTTTAGTAAAAATAATTTCAGTTCAGTAAAATTAATTTCAGTTCAGACAAAATCAGTAACTTTAAAGAAGAAATATAATAGAACTTTTTAAAAATAATTTCAGTTCAACAAAAATAATTTCAGTTTAATAAAAATAATTTTTTGTTCAGCAAAATTAATTTTAGTCTAGTAAAAATAAATCCAGTTTAACAAAAATAAGGGGAAGACTAGAGAACGAGACCTAACATGATTAATAATAAATCCTAGCATGTCACTAAACAATAGAAAATCAAAGCTTTATCTCTAACATGATATTAGAAAGCAACAAAAACATCTTAACATGATACTAGGAATTAAAATAATAATAATCTAAGCATGATTTCTAAAGAAATATAGCAATTGAATTACTCACTTTGAAGCCTCATATATCTTTCTATCAAAACAATACACACATTAGTAACTTTAATAAAAATATTAAACAATAATAAAACTAATCAAAGAATTAAAATAGAGATTCTGGACCAAATCCTTAGAACTATAAACCTTTCACGTCGAGGTCTAAGGCAACATCGAGCTTGGTTAGGTTTATTTGAGTCTCGTGAAGGACGTATGGTGTATATGTATGGAAATGTTTTGAAAAGGTTTGGAAAATCTAGAAAGAGATGAAGAATAAGCTTTAGCTAATTGAGAGAAAGAATAAATGATTGTTGATGATTGAAAACTAGGAAAATCGATCTTATTTATAGAGAAAAATCAACCGAAACGATTAGAAAAGAATCAGAACTTGACTCGGTGTAAAACCAGCACAATCGTGGCGCGATAGGGTTATCGCGATGCGACGGCTCTATCACATGGCGATAGGCTTATGGCAGCGCGATAGTAGCTGTATGATAAAATTATATACGGAGTCCTTATTCCAATTGAATTGGATTACTTAGAGTCCGTACTTATATTTTATTAAACCATATTTAATACTTGTAAACACTTGTTTATTCAAAATAGAATTTTTTATCTTTTCAAAATCAATCATAATCATAATTACTAATCCTAATCCCTTTAGAACTCAAAAGAACCTTTTAGATGATTCTATAAGATTAAAAATAAATCTTAATAATGACTTTAGGAATACAATTATAATTATTGGACCCTCCACATGATCATTGGGCTTTTCATAAAACACATTTCAAACCCAGTTTTGTATTTTCGCTATAACTTTTTTATTATAACTTATAATTGGGATTATAATATTGTTGGAATGCTGTTTTCAATCCCCATCCAACTACACAATTATTGGACCTTGATTATGGACCAAAATAATCTAGATTGGACGTTTCTTGTAAATAAACCTAACTGCTCCTGCCACCTATATGGGAGGCGTAGTATCTTGAATGTAAGTCCTCTAGAATCACTTGACCTTTTTTAAAGGGTGATACACTTCAATAGAGGCTTCAGGAATCCCTTCTTAAGGAGTTCTCCATTTTAGAGTTCAAAGTTGGTCGCACATATATTCATCATGACAAATTTTGGATACGTATCCGACAGGGTGCTGTCTAGCATGTAGGTAGGCCCGCATAATATCCATCCAGGTTGAGATTTAGTCTAGTACTCCAACGACATCCTCTTTAATACTTTGTTTTCCCATTACCTTACAGAATACTGATTGAGGCGTATCAGAGGAGACAGATGATGCTAGCTTTGATAGTGTACCGCCTGATTGTTCTCAAATTTGGGCACTTAACTAAAGTGAAACTCATCAAGTGTCCAAGCTTCAGCTTTGACCTCCTGGAAATGTTTTATCATATCCGGATGGGTGGCCTCATAGTTACCATGATACTAGCTAATGACCAATTGTGTATCAAAGCAGGTGCCAATTTTTCTTGGACCTACCGCCTTGCACATGCGGATGCCGGCTAGCAAGTTTTGATACTCTACCTCATTATTTGAGGCTTGAAACTTGAACCGTAGTGTGTATTCGTACTTGTCCCCTTCAGCATATTGACATAAAATCCCTACACCACAGTCGTTCATGGAAAAGCATCCGTCTACATACACTATCCAAACCGAGTCAAGATTCTCAAGCACAGCCAGCATTCTCATTTTGACAATGAAGTCTTCAAACGCTTGACCCTTCACTGCTTTCCTTGGTTAAATTTTTTTTTCAAGACTTTGCATTTCAATAGCCCATATGAGTATCCTACCAAATGACTCCAAAGTTGTCATTGACCGCTTGAGAAGTTGGTTTGTGTAGAAAACAACTGGATGTGCCAAGAAGTATGGTTTCAGCTTCTTGACTGCCATAAAAAGAGCAAGGAAAATTTTTCAATTGTTGGGTACTAGAGTTAAGCATTTCAATGTACATTATTGATGAAATACCCCAGAAGCTGGATGTCGTCTCTCTCAGCAAGGAGAACATCACTGAGGGCATGATATGACCGGCCAAGTACATATAGAGTGTCTCCTTTAGTACGGGGTTAACCAGCCTCGACAATGAGTTCAAGTGTTGTTTAAATTTTTGGACGGCTGCCTTAGCATCATCACGTATTCAAACATAGTCTTATTTCTAATAGCTTGAAAGAAATAGAGGCTCTTGTCACCTGACTTATTGAGGAATCTCCCCAATGCCGCCAAACAATCTGTTAACTTCTAAACTTCCTTGATAGTGCAGGGTAACTTCATGTCAATGACCTCTTGTGTTTTATCAGGGTTGGACTCTATCCTCCTTTGATCACATAAAAATCCGAGAAACTTCCAAGACTTAACACCAAAGACGACAAACTTCTTGGGATTGAGCATGACCTTGTGTCGCCTAAATGTGGTGAAGGTCTCTTGGAGGTTAGCAAGATGATCAATCTGTTGCATGGATTTGACTATCATATCATCAATGTACGTCTTTATATTCCTCCCTATTTGATTAATCAAGACTGTATCAATCATTTGTTGGAAAATGGTATGCACAATTTTGAAGCCAAACGACATCCTAATACTGATCAGTGATGAATGCCATCTTCTCTTGATCTTTTTTCGACAGGGGTACCTGATGAAAGCTAGAATAGGCGTACATAAAGCTCATCAAAGCATGTCCGACTGTAGAGTCGACCAAGCTGTTGATCGTTGGAAGTAGATAATTGTAACACCCCATATTTTTGAACTAGTAAATTTCGAATAATTATGTGTATAATGTTGTTTTTCAATTCAAATCATAATACTTTTAATTTATGATTGATAAGTGTGTAAAAAAAAATTAAAATTTTACTTGTTAATTATTTTCTTACGGTCTTTAGTTTAGTGGGTTGGAGCAAATTACGCCGTGGTTACTTTTATGGACCAAACCAAATTTTTTGTTTAGGTTGATTTTGCGTGGGATTGGAGTAGTATATAAGAATTTTAGTTGGTTTTTGAAAGAGAAATATAGGATTCTTTCATTGAATCTTTAGTTGCCAAGTTAATGCTCCCCTTGATTTTTGCCTCCAATTCGTATTCTTTTGCCTCTTATAACTCCCAAACCCATCATATTTTCTGCCCTCATTAACTAAATAATCATCAATTTTCTTTTCTCCTTTGACCGTGGGAATTATTTCTCTAAAGTATTCCATTGGAGCTTGCACTCTTCCTTCTTTCCCCTCCATATTACTTCTCTTTCTTCCTCATACCTTGTGAGATCGTGGCTGGGGTATTACAAGAATCATCTCAATTTACCTCTTAATTTGGCTATGAAAATAAGTAAGTTTGATGGGTTAAACCTTTTCCTTTTTTGTCCCCTCATGTATGGTTTTATACATACATCTTATTTCAATCTTGTTTGTTTGTTTTTTTATTTTTTAAGGTCATCAAATAGGACTAGTTCTTTTGGGTTCTTCTAGTTTCTAGGGTTTTTTATTGGACGTTTATCGAGGTAACTAGCATTATATTGGGGTTTGGTGAGTCTGACTTGCCTCGGAAATAAACCCAAAAACAAGACCACATTTGCAATAAATAAAACCATAAACATAATTAAATTAACAACAAGATTAAGATAAAAAAATTAACTTTGAAGCGTGCTTTGCCTGACCGCTTAGGCTCTAACTTGAAAGCTAGCTTCGAAATTACGAAGCCTCCAACGATGATCCACCCGCAACAACGATCACCGACTAGGTCCAATGTCTTGGGGTTAGCAAGACCCGACCGATAAACTCGAGTAATTGAGTTCAAAGGCTTTCAAAAAATGTGATACCTTTTCCCACTCTTAAGTTCAAAGGTTTTCACTACTAGTGATCCCTTTTCCAACTCTTACTCAAGCATCATTTCCAATGCCCTTACTTGGGTATTTATAGGAAATGATCAGAGTATGTTTGTCTCTCCCATCAATGTGTGATAGTGAGATTTTCACATTTTATTTTAAAGGTAAAACAAAATTATTTAAGCGTGCTAGTAATAAATCAACAAGTGTAAATTATACATGAGAGAGCAAGTGAGGACAACATGGAGAGGGGGGACCAAACTTGCTCCCCAATCTCTCCCTCACCTTGCGCCATATATCTTCTCCCACGTGGGCATCATGGCACCCAAGTGGGCTCCCTTCTGTTCCTCCCTTAGTCTTGGCCCAGCCACCCGCACCCATTAGTTGCGGGTTGTTGCTACTCTCGGCCACCATGCCGCATACTCCAAGTGCGGGCTGTATTTGCTCTTGGCTGGCATGCTGCACACTCTAAGTGCGGGCTTCTGCTGCTGCTTGTTGCCGAGGCTTGCCTTGGCTGCTAGCATTGGTGCGCTAGCATGCACCAGAATAATACACTTGTTCGAAGGACACTGTTCCTTTCAATCTCCCACTTGTCCTTCCGGACAAGTGTGCTTTTAGTGTATAGGCCTTTTCCTATGTCGCTTAATGCCTCTTCATGAACTTTAAGGTAAGATTTATTTTTCATCCTTATTACGTCTAGAAGTGTTTCTCGTTTCCGAGTCTAACTGTCAATAAACAGATTATTTCTAAAATCCATCCGTGCACGACCATGCATTTTTACAGTCTCGCTCTACGAGAGGCCTTGTAAAAAACAAAGACATCCTCCCTATTTTAGTAGGGGGACATTTCCAGTCTTGTAATATAGCTTCTCTTACTAAGAGGACTTATCCGCCCGAGTGATGCCGTTATAATCTCCTATTGAGGTGGATGTTTGACAATCTTCAAAGCGGACTAGTACTCAAACAAGAAAGCTCACATTACTCATGGTCGAGGAAAAAGGTTCCGATAGCAATAATGAGAAGTATACTTATGACGATTTTTAATCTCTTAAAGTATTCTTGTAGGCCGATCCTGTATAGTTCTAAACCAATACCTGTGCAAATGATTCATGATGATCATGTCCTTGAAGCATAAGAAACGGTGTTATGAATCAAACTACACACTAATCTCAACTGGTTATTAATCGTCCATCGTTTAATGACCTTGATTAGGGATTATTTTCAATAATATTATTCAACGTTCACTAAGTAGGTGTTTACTTACCAAGACTGGTCTTGATACCCTATTTTGAATATTCAAAAAATCGAATGGACTCATTCTTTAATTTTAAACCATAATTAAATAGTCAACGGAGTGGTTTAAATTGCATGAAAAATTTAATTACTCCAAAACTGAATGGCTCATTATAGTGCTTTACATAAAAATTGTCCAAAATTAATTTAAAACACTAAAATAAGGAAATCAAAGCCAATCTCCGATGTTCCTGATTCCCATTGCCTCAACTTGCTTGTTGTGCTTCACTTGAGGCAAAGGTTTAGTCGGTAGATTGGCTACATTGTCATCCGTTCCAACTTTACAAATTCTGATTTACCTTCTGATTTCCATTTTCAAATCATGTAAAATCGACGCTTGACATGTTTGACCTTTTGATGCTCTCTTGGCTCTCTGGCCTGAGCAATAGTTCCATTATTGTCACAATAGGGATCTATTGGTCCCTCGATGGAGGTTACAACATCAAGTTCATCAACGAACTTGCGAATCCAAACTGCCTCCTTAGCTGCCTCACATGTTGCCAAGTATTCGTCTTCAGTTGTAGAATCTGTAGTTGTGCTTTGCTTAGCACTCTTCCAAGTAAACGCTCCTCCGTTGAGACAAAAGATGTACCCAAATATTGACTTGAAGTCGTCTTTGTTTGTCTGGAAGCTTGCGTCGGTATAACCCTCAAAAACTGATTCATCTCTGCCACCATAGACAAGGAATTTATCCTTGTTCCTTTTTAGGTACTTTAGGATATTCAGTAAGGTCAAGTGATCGGAATGCCTGGGTGGAGGCCGCTTCCGATCAGTAATATTAATGCATAATTAATATTACATCTTAATCCTGACTGAACCCTTCGGTTCACACCCAAGCAACTAACGAGCCAAAGCGACGAATTAATTCGAAAGGAATTAATGAGTCGATCGAGTAATTTATATTTACACGTCGGAAATTTAAGCTTAGAGCGTCGAAACCGAGCGTCGGAGAATCTCAAATGTCGAGCCAAAATTTAGGAATTGGCAAGACGGGAAAATAATACAAGTAACAAGCAAAAACCCTAGCCACGCAAAAATAAGGGAAGCGCGCCAAATAGGAGTGTGCCACGTGGCAGTACGCCATGTGGCAGCGCATATGATAGCCACGTTGGCAGACACCAAGTGGCAACACGCCACATTAGCAGCGCGACATGTGGCAGCGTGCCATGTTGGCAACGTGCTATGGTGGCAACGCATGTGGCAAGGGGGCCGTGGACCCGAGTGATGGGTCATGGACACGGGCCAAAAGAAAGTGGCCCAACCAAACCCAACTTGTGGCTCAAGGTTGGGTGACACATGGTTAGCTCACAATGCATGTGAGTTGCCTTGGGGACCAAGTGAGAAAGTGGTCCTCACCTAACCATGTTACACTTGTTACTTGGTTTATTTAACTAAGGGTTGAATTCATCAATCTTTCCATGTGGGATCTTTCTGTGAAAAAGTCCTACATTGAAAGATGAGTGGAATTCACAAGAAAGCTTTCCTTATAAATAGCCAAGGCATGGCATGGGATTGTTCACTTGAGTAAGAGTTGGATAAGGCATCATTAGTAGTGAAAACCTTTGAACTAAAGATTTGAAAAAGGCATCACCATTGTGAAAACTTTTGAACTCAACTACTCGGGTTTTGGTCGGGCCTTGCTAACTACTAGGCATTGGACCTAGTCGGTGTTCGAGTTGTGGGTGGATCATCGTTGGAGGCCTTCATAATTTCGAGGCTATCTTTCAAGTAAGAGCCCTAGTGGTCGGGCGAAGCACGCTTAAAAGGTAATTTTATTATTTTAATCTTGTCATTAAGTAAATTATGTTTATGGTAATATTTGCAAATATTTTATTTTGGCAAATAATTAGGTTTTACCGGCTTAATTAATTGAGTTGGATACGAAATTTAGTGGTAGCTTCAAATATTAATTGCGCATATTTACATAATCGGTTAAAACAAATTTGACTACTTTTAATTAGGCGTGTTTATTGGATTAACCACCTAGATTAGTTACTAGTTATCGCGTGTTTACGCATTGTTACTTGTTTATCATTGTAAAATGCACGGGCCATTCATAAATAGTGAATGGATGAATGGAATGTATATTCTCTCACAGGTTTTATAAAAATGGCAACTAGTGGGGCCCGATTAGGATAAAAAATATGGACTGCAATCCGTGATGTGTTTTTGTAAATCTAAATACGGTCTGCATACCATTGAGTATTTTTATACCTTAATAATTAGATTAGTCCTAATCGTAGATTCTAGTAGTTGCATAATTTTGGTAAAGTCTATGAAGATAGAGATTCTTGGAAGAAGAAGCCATGAAGTGGCAAAGAAGACCTTTTAAAGACTTGAAGAATTCAAGGGGTCATGCTAGTTGCCAATATGCATCAAAATGCTTACGCTTTACCTATTTGTGATCATTTATATATGAAATATATGTTAGATGCATGTTAAGGATTTCGAATGTTGTGATGATTAATTAAGTTCACTTAAATCAACCAAAATAGAAACCCTAGGTCCCCAAATATTGAGTAAAACTACCATTCCAAAACAACACTTATCGACCTATTGATATTAGTTATGGGCTACGCCAAAGCGAGGCATCACTATTGTTTAGGGTAAAAATATCCTACACACGTGGACCAATGAGAGGAGGCCACGTGTCGAGTTCAGGATCGCCCACGTGGCTTAATATGCTCTTGACACATGTCCCCCTTGGATACATCTCAGAAATGACGGTCTTCAAGGGCCCAAATCTCAAGAAGCGGCGTAAAACGGCGCAGCCCACTAAAATCTAGGTCAAGTGACCTAGATGGGGGCACATTCTCCAATGACCTTATACATAGGGAGATATTTCCCCATTTTGGGGGCACATTCAATCATTTATTACACCCATATTCTCTCTCATAAGTGAAACACCTGAGCTTGGAATCCAAGAAAATCCCCACCTAAATTTCCGCATTCTTTACTCTCTTTCAAGTTACTGACTTGATCGTCGGAGGCGGAGCTCCAACCACCAGAGTCTCCGTTGTTTTGCAGGTACAACTCATCCGGATCGGACTTCTTGACGTAACTCTCCCGAGGGACAAAAACACCTAAAACATTTGGCGCCGTCTGTGGGGAGAGTACCTCGAAGATGGTTCAAGAGTCTGTACCACCCCCTAAGCATCTGGGCGATGACCCGGAAGTTTTCACAGACCAAGAGGATGAAGATCCTCAGGTCGAAACTTATACAGCCACTGATGGCTCTCTGATAACCAAGCGCATCCGGCCCAGAGACACTCTGGAGCGGGGTGCCACCCAGGCGGGTACACGTCGACCTCCTGGGCAGCCACACGGCGGCTGGATCAGCACCTGTCACCCGAGACGAACTCATGAGGTTCATGACAAGTTTCAAGGGTGAAATTAAAGAACTGATCACTAAGAGCCGGGCTGTCCCAAGTAGGGGTCAGTCAGCCAAGATAACTCCTTTGGAAAAGGGGAAGTCAGTCAGAGATCGGCAGCAAACTCTTCATCCAAAAGAGAAGGCAGCCGAGACCATTGATTGGTCTAAAATTCTTCTTCCTAAGAGGAATACAAACAACACCCGTCGGACTCAATAGTCGGTGGGAAACAAAAAATCAACTCTTGATGCCCGGGAGATCATCAATTGGAAGAGAAATCAACAGTTGTCTGAGTCGTCTTCTACGTCGAATTTTCCAGACATCTTCAACAACACTTCTGCAGGGAATGCACTTTTCTTGCATGAGAGTCAGACAAGCGGTAATACCGTCCACTCTGGCCCTCAAATGATCGGGACTGCACCGTATGTACCTTCTCAGGTCTACGGCCAGTATCCACCTCACTATATGCAGCCGGCCTTCTTCGGAGGACAGGCGTCATAAAACAATGTCCAGCAATTGGACTGGCAGTTCCGTCTGCTCCGCCTGGGTGAACAACCTTCTGCGTTCACCCAGGAGATAACCGAGGCGGCACAGCCAACAAAGGTTAAAAATGTGTTGGTAGGTACCTATGATGGTACCACCAACCCGGAAGATCACCTCATGGCATACACCAACCTCATGTACCTACAAGGGTTGGATGATGCCACTTGGTGTCGATGCTTCCCGGCTACGTTGAAGGGCATTGCCCAACAATGGTTTGGCAACCTGCCAGCCGGGTCCATTGATAGTTTTATAAGGCTTGCCTTCCTGTTTGCTTCCAACTTCTCAATGAACATCCCTGCAAAGAAAACAAGTCTTTACTTGAGCACCATTAAGCAGGGGGAGAGAGAAGGGTTGTGCTCTTATGTCAGACGGTTCAATCTGATTAGAATTCAGATCAAAGGACTGTCTGATGAGGTAGCCTTTACATCCTTTTTTAAGGGTCTGAGAGACGGGTCGACTTTTAAGTTCGACCTAGTCAGAAAAAGGGGCTTTCACCTTACAAGCGGCCCTGAGGGAGACGGAAAGCTACATTCAAGCAACCGACCTCTGCTCGCCTGGTAATCAGTCGGACTCAAAGAAGTCTGACAAGCTGAAAGACAGCCGGCCAAAAAGAAAGAAGAGAGCAAGAAAAGAAAAGAAGTCTGGGCGGTTAGTGACTCTGATCAGCCGTCCTAGAAGATGAAGAAAGAATTTAAGCCGTACGTTTCTAAGTACGAGTTTAACAAGGAATACAACTCCATCCTCATGAAAATTAAGGACCGGTTGTCCCTAGAGAAGCCGAATCCAATGAAAAGTTCCATTCAATCAAGGAAGAAAAATAAATTCTGCCAATACCATAAGGAAGTTGGCCATGACACCAACGACTGCTCCAGCCTTCAACGGGCGTTGGACCGTCTAGCTGACAAGGGGATGTTAAAGTCCTACATTTCTAAGTCCAAAGGGACTAATAAGAAGAATCCGAGGCAGTCGTCTAAGGCACCCCAGCCTTCTAGTAGTTTGGACACTGACAAGGAGCCGGTCTACACAATAGCAGACGGGTTCTCATGCAATGGCCCAACCATCCTGGGCACCAAGAGCCATCTTCGAAAGATGGACAAAGATGATGATGAGCAGGCGTATGCTAGCTCCTCCTTCCCAGATGTCCTGGTCACTGAGAAGGACAGGGGCGGCGTCCGCCGTCCGCATGATGACCCAGTTGTCATTGAATGTAAGGTTGCCAACAAGCTGGTTGGACGGATCCTTATTGACACCGGCAGCTTATCAAACATCATCAGCCTCCAGTGCCAGCAAAAGCTGAAATACAATGTCAGCAACATGCATCCGGTTACCCACCCCTTGGTTGGTTTTGGGGGTGGAATGGTTTACCCAGTCGGAAGGGTGGATCTACCAATCCGGCTGGGTGAGAAAGGAAAAGGGCGACACCTGGTCGTTAAATTCTTGGTCGTTGAGGAGCTGACCGCCTACAACATTATTTTGGGCTGGCCAACCCTCAACGTAGCCAAGGCTGTAATCATCCCTTCCCTCATGCTCATCAAGTATGAGAGGGATGACGGCTCTGTTGGTTCCTTGAATGGGGATCAGAAGTCGACCCAGGAGTGCTATCTCTCAGTCGTCAAAGATACTGTGGCCCCAGACGGCCAGGAACCAATAGACCTTGACAATATCAAGGATGCCGACCCAATACCAGCCCCATCAGCATTTGGAAAGAAAAGAAAGGCACCTCTGCTGGTGGAGGTGAAGAAAGAGAAAAAAATAGCAATCACTGACCGGTGAACGGTCAGATGAGCTCCGTCCCCAGGTGGGAGAACATGTTGATATACCTCAGGACGACAGCCGTCCGGGGCGTATTGTAAAGGTTAAGATGGTTGCTTATTATAAGTTGGGTTCAGACTTGCACCTTCTGCTAAAAGAATTAAAAGACATTTTTGCCTTTGAAGTGGAAGAGATGCCAGGCGTCAGCCCAAATCTTGTTGTCCAACGAATGATTAATACGGTCTTCATTAATCAAATTGGAGGAATGTGGAGGCGTACATTGATGACATGATAGTCAAATCCAAGAAGCAGGCGGATCACCTTGCTGATCTTCGAGAAACCTTCACCACACTCAGGCAGCATAAGGTTATGTTAAATCCTAAGAATTGCGTCGTTGGTGTTAAGTATGGGAAGTTTCTCGGATTCCTGATTGATCAAAGGGGGATAGAGGTTAACCCTGAGAAGATACATGCGGTAATTGACATGGAGTCACCCCGTACTTTCAAGGAAGCACAGAGACTAACCGGTTTCCTGGCGGCCTTAGAGAGATTCTTCAGCCGGTCAGGTGACAAATGCCTTTATTTCTTCCTAGCAACTAGGAAGAAGACCAGATTTGAATGGGGGGATGATGCTGAGGCGGCCTTTCAATGGCTGAAAGAACACTTGCACACTTTGCCAAGGCTTGTTAGTCCACTGCCTAAAGAGGTGTTATACATGTACCTAGCTGTCTCAGATCATGCCCTTAGTGCTGTTCTCCTTGATGAGAAAGACGGCGTTCAGCTCATGGTCTATTTCATTAGCCATGTTCTAAAAAATGCCGAGCTCTGGTACCCAATGGTAGAAAAATTTGGCCTTGCTTTGTATATGGATTTCAAGAAGTTGAAACCGTATTTTCTGGCCCATCCGGTGGTAATTTACACCGACCAGCCCCTCAAGCGGCCAATGTCTACCTTGGAATCATTCGACAGAATGTTGAAATGGGGTATTGAAATGCAAAGTCTTGAAATCACTTTTGAACCTAGAAAGGCAGTACTAGGTCAAGCGTTTGCCGACTTCATTGTTGAAATGACACGACCGGTGCAACCGGATAACATTGACCAGGTTTGGAAAGTGTATGTAGACAACAGCTCAACTAAGAACGGCTGTGGTGCAGGAATTTTATATGAGTCCCCTGAGGGGGACATATTTGAATACGCACTGCGGTTTAAATTTCAAGCCTCAAATAACGAGGCAGAGTATGAAGCCCTGCTAGCCGGAATCCGCATGTGTAAGGCAGCGGGAGCAACCAAAATTGACGCCTACTCTAATTTATAGTTGGTCGTTGGCTAGTATGAGGTAAAATATGAGGCAACTCATCCGGCTATGATCAAATACCTTCAGGCAGTCAAAGAAGAAGCAGGGCACTTGAGGAATTTCTTCTGAATCAAGTGCCCAATTCGGATAACAATTAGAAGGATGTGTTGTCCAAATTGGCTTCCTCCGCCTGCTGTGATACGCCTCGGTCGGTCTTTTGGGAAGTTCTTGAAAAGAGAAGCATAAATGAAGAGCCTATTGGATTTCTAGGCAGAAGCTCTACCTGGATAGATGGCATCCGGGCATATTTAGAAGACGGAAAACTTCCTGATTCACCACATGAAGCAGCCGTTAAGAAAAAGCGAGCAGCAAACTTCGAGTTGAGAAACGGAGAGCTCTTCAAGGGGGGGTTTCCTTAAACCTCTATTGAAGTGTGTTACCCCAGAAAAGGGGAAAGAAGTTCTCGAAGAATTGCATGCTGGGTAATATGCCTCTCATATAGGCGGCAGGTCCCTAGCCGTCAGAGCCAGGCGGCATTACTTTTGGCCTACTCTCGAAGAAGACGCTAAAGAGTTGGTGAGGAGATGTGACAAATGCCAGAGGTTTCGCAAACTTATTCACCGCCCGGCTACTGATCTGACGACAATCCACAGCCCAGTCCCGTTTGCTAAATGGGGCATGGATATCTTAGGTCCTTATACGCCTGCTCCAGGTGGAAAACGCTACATTTTGGTGGCTGTGGATTATTTCACCAAATGGGTAGAAGATGAGCCGGTTAAGAACATCAAGACAAAGGATGTCATCTCTTTCATCTAGAAGAACATCTTCACCCGGTTTGGGGTACCTATGTCTATGGTGTTTGATAATGGTCCTTAGTTTGAAACCCCTAATCTCAAGACTTGATTGGGAGATCAGGGTATCTCACATTGTTTTGCATCAGTCGGCCAACCCCAAGGAAACGGCTAAGTTGAAGCCTTCAACAAACTCATCTCAGACGGCATAAAAAAGAAAATTGAAAGAGCCGGTGGCTTATGGGCTGAAGAGCTAATTCATGTCCTATGGGCCATCCGGACTACTGCCAAAAGGGCAACCGGAGAAACCCCATTTCTTATGGTATACGGTGTTGAGGCCGTCTTGCCCATCGAATACTACAAGCCGACTCTCAAAGTCATGCTCTATGATGAAGAGGCAAATTAGGAGGCCATGCGGCTAGCATTAGACTCCCTCCCGGAACGCAGGGGCAACGTTTCCCTGCGCCATGAGATATACCGTATGTGAATGACCAGAGCCTACAACAAGAAAGTGCACAAGCGCCTGTTTGAAAGTGGACGACTTTGTGTTACGAAAAATGCAGACAATCGGTAGGGCCAATGAGGTTGGGAAGCGAACCCCTAATTGGGAAGGCCCCTACCGGATTTATGAAGAAGTTAGGGATGGCACCTACCGTCTGGAAACTCCAGACGGCCGGCGTCCGCCTAGAACTTGGAATGTAGTTAACTTAAAAAAGAAGTACTTCTGAGAAATGTAAATTTTTGTAAACAGTAAGTCAATTAATGAGAATTCAGACTTTGTTTGCAGAATTAGTTTGCCATTTTTATTGTTTGTCCGTCTGGGTAATACTCAGACGGACTCTTCGTTAAACTAACTAAGTTTGATACTTAGTATAATTGAATGTTATAATTATTTGTCCGCCTGTGTAATACTCAAACGGACTCTTCATTTAACTAACTAAGTTTGATACTTAGTGTAATTTAATATAATTGCTTGACCGCCTGGGTAAAACTCAGTCGGACTCTTTGTTTAAATAACTAAGTTTGATACTTAGTGTAATTTAATAATTGTTTGTCCGCCTGGGTAATACTCAAACGGACTATTCGTTCAACGAACTAAGTTCGACATTTAGTGTAAATTCAATGTTGTAATAACGTTTGGCCAATGATCAGATTAAAAACTAAGCACAAAAACGCTTAGTGGCTATACAACCGGTCTAAAACAAGACCAAAGGCCAAAATGACTGGATGGTTGCTTATTTAATAAAACCGCCTGTCCCAACATGGACGAAGGCGTGCGGCGACACCCCTCTGGGTGCAATTTTCACAAAAAAAAAAAACTATTCGTCGGTTCTACGTACCTATGTAGACGGCGAAAATTGAACGACCGAATTGGTCAACTCATAGCCGTCTGACCAGAATAATTTTTGAAGAACGATTAAGTTACCGAACACCGGATGCCCTAAGGCATCAGTCGGTCACCGGTTGAAGTTCTCACTTAGGTTATTTATTCCAAAGTTGCACTTATTCTCCCTATCGGGGCAAAAGATTTTGTGCAATGGCTATGTGGTAACCCCAGAAGGAATATAACCGCCTGGGTAAGAAGCTAAAAGCACACGCTCTAATGGACGGCTGTGCATTTGGTTTAGGGAAATTACCATTGTGATTGATTGGCCTAAAACACTCCATAGTTCTCCTAGTATCAACTGTTTTCAAGTCAATCAATCAATTTGAAATAAAACCAACCACACAGCCGCTAAGGGGCAAGAGCACCCTGATTGCAAATTGTCGCATGCTTTTTTAAGTTAAAAAAAATATCAAAGAATTGCAAACATACGCAAAATTCAAATTGAAAAATTAAAACATGAACAGGTATAAACAACCGACTGAATCGGAAAACTTCATTAAATATTTGAAATGGCTCAAAGGGCAGAAGTTGTGTTAATCGAAGTTACATCCGGTGGAGAAACAAAAAATAAATTCTTAACCCAACCCCATGGTTGGTAAAGATTCAACAATACACGGCATACAAGCCGGTAAAGAAACAGAATAACATACTGCCGCAGAAAGTGGGAGGCCCGCCTAAGGTTGAGGTGGATGCTGCTGCTCCGGCTGATCCTGCCTGGGTTGGTCTTCATCTTGATAATCCGCCGCCGGCTCCTCGTTATCAAAGACTTCATATCCCTGCTCTGCAGCCCAATCTTTGAAACGAGGCGGATGAGCCACACCCATTACTTGGGCATCATACACCTTAGTGGCGTAATCATACCTGAGCTTATAGACCTCAAAGTCTATATCTGGGTAGAAGAGGCCCCAAGTGATCTTCAGCCGGGCCAGATTATCACGCTCATTATCCTCCACCAACCGCTTTTGCTCTTGGGCGAGCTCGTCCGACTGCTTGTTTTGCAGAGTGACAAGCTCAACCCCAAGGCGGGAAACGTCTGCTCGGAGTTATGTGTTTTCTTGATCAGCATCCTCTAATTCCTCGAGCTCAAATTTGGCATCTTTCAATTTTTGTTCAAGAACATCAGCCCCGCTGTTGGCTTCATCGTTTGCAGTCGTCAAGCTCTGGATCAGCTCCTCTTGTTTCAACTCTACTGCTTTAATCTTTAAATCACATATATAATTAGCTTATTCGGCAGAGTTGAGGTTTTCAAGGGCCCTCCATTTCGCGTCATTTACCTCTTCTTGTTTCCGCCTGAAGGGGCCCCGGAGGCCATCCACTCTCAACATTACCTGAGAAAAGAGCATCCGGATTATGATATGCTTGGTTAAAATAAAGGAAAAGTATGGGGGTTGTGGGATTTTATACCTCAGCCAGTTAGCCCATTATCCGGTCGAAGTCCACCACCTGCAGGTCAGGTGTGGAGTTCTTCTCCGATCGGGTGAGGGTCCTCACCATCCGTTTTGCGAAGCCCACAAGATCCGGCTCGTCAGATGACAGATCTGCACCAAAAGTAGTACTCTGTGAGAAAGAGGCAGCATAGTTCGGACTCATTCGTTGTCGGCTGCTGACTGAACCCCTAGAGGGATCAACCTTAGTCTTGACTCTCATGAAGTCAAGTGGCCAAGGTATGCCAATCTTTCCCTTACCTTGTGTGTCCGGATGGGGCTTAAACGTCTTCTCCTCCTTAGTTGTTGTCGCACCGCCTGCAACATTAGGTGGCTCGCTACCCTTAGATGCCGTAGAGTCATCCGACGCTTTCTACTGTGAGCGTTCTGAGCTTTCGCTCAAAATCTTCATCGCAGTAGGAGATTTGCCTCCGGTCGTTGGACGATCGGATTTGGCAGAAGAATGTGTTTGGGGAGGGGGATCCTTCCTGGCGGCCTTTGCAGCCAGAGCTTTCTCCAGATCATCTCCTTGCTTTTTAAGAAGCTTGGAGAAGGATCGTGGAATTTGCTTTGCAAAGTCCTGAGAAATGAACAAGGGTAAGTATACTCAACCGGAAAATTGCCTCTTAAAAAAAATATGAAAATGAATGAATGAAAATGTATACCCATAAAAAGTCAGGCGGTCTTACCCCGCCTTTCTTAGACTCCTTTGCATCGACGACTGCTTTCTTGGCGAGTGCAACCTCTTTGCGCAGCAGCACCGCCGACTTAGCCGGTGTCTTTGCCGGGTCGACCATCTTCAAGGCGTCGGCTGCATGAACAAAATTCAAGGTTTGAAGAAATTATGGTAAGTTTGCAAATAAAAATAAAAATAACAAACACTCCGGATGTAAGGTAATCTACCATTGGGAAACATGGTACTCAGCCCGCAGGCGGACAAAAAGCACTCGTCCTTGAAGAAGTCCGGATGGGGGATCCAGTTCTTGGGAACTACAATGTGAGTCCCATCCCCCATGGGCTCGGTTGTTGTTTTAAAAAATCCCGGCTCTATTATTTTCTCCCAGGCCTTAGTAGATAGTGCCGGGAGAGGGCACTTCCTGCCTAGAAGAGCCGGCTCAGTGTTGTACCGGCGCAGTCTCCGGTAATGTCTAAAAGTTGGGGAAGAAATCAAGTAAAACTTGTCCTTCCACCCGGACCATTTGGACACTTGTCCTTCCACCCGGACCATTTGGACACTTTATCCAAAGTCATCAAATATTGGGGCAAGGTAGTTAGAGTATACCATGCCCCATGGCCTCCTAGGGCCTTGCTCAAATAATGCATGTGAGCGAAGGCGGACAAGCTTGGATTTATATTTTTGAATTGCAGGCGGCGATGTGACCTAGAATGTGCACCCACGAATTGGGGGTGAGCTGCCAAACTCCTACATCGTACCCCTTTAGGATTTTCCTAATCCCAGGGTGGAGGGGAAACCGGAGGCCGCTTTGATGACCGCCTCGTAGCAGACGAAGTAATGGTCTGGATCATCGCTCTAGGCCATTACAGCGTCAGCCGGAGGAACGATGATGTCCCAGCCCCTTCCAAAGGGGTGCTTTTCTGTAAAGGCCCAGAAGCCGCTCTTGAGAAGGGCAATATTACCCGGCAGCATCCTAGTCCGTTTGGGGTTGGGTAGGTCGGCGACCTTAGGCGGCTGTTGATAGTCAGCCGCAAAATTATCTTGGTCAAAGCCTGAAGATTCGGCCCTTGACCCTTCGCCGGCCTCATCATCGCCGGCTTCATTAGAGGAGGTGGCAACCTCGCCGTCTACCTCTCGTACCCCCGAGCTCCCGGAAGTAGAGGGATCCTCTTCATCAGAACCACTCTCCTCCAAAACCCTCTATTTCCCGTTTGGTACAACCTCGTCGGCTGGCACTTCTATAGTGCGCCGGCTCCTAGACCTTCTGGCCGTCTTTTTCGTTCTGGCCATTGTGTCCTGCACAGACACAGAGAGGGAGGAATTCGGAGATGAGCATATCGGTTCTGACAGTCCAGAAAAGGCACCCATTGTTCTAGACTCAGCCGTTCTGGGGGACTGGCGGAGTGTCCTAGGCAGTGCCGAGTGAGTGGATTGAGAACTCATTTTTGTTTTCCAGAGTTATGTATACAGGCGAAGAAAAAATTGTATACAAGTTGAAAAGGAGAAAAGCTAAAATGGTACAGGCGGTTACCTTACTTTAACTCTGAAAAATCTGAAAACCGCTACAACTGGTAAACTGGGTGTTGAACTTCTAGCACACGAAAACTCAAAAATGCTCTGACGCAGATGGAGGCAGAGAATCTCTCTCTAAGAAGCACTCTCTTTCTCTCTCTAAAAACTCAAATGAACATAGGGTTAGGGAAAGACGGGGGGGGGGGGGGGGTAAACTTCTATTTATATAAGGTGAAATCGGGTGGAAATTTTTTTGTTTGAAATTTAAATTTACTATTCGTTACTATTCACCTCTGATAGGTGGACACGTGTCACAAGCCCCACCTGATATGCACGTGCACCCTGTGAGGGGCAAACTTTTAGGGTAAAAATACCCTAGACACGTGGACCAATGAGAGGAGGCCACGTGTCGAGTTCAGGATGGCCCACGTGGCTTAATCCTCTTGACACATGGCCCCCTTGGATACATCTCTAAAATGACAGCCTTCAAGGGCCCAAATCCCAAGAAGCGCCGTAAAACGGCGCAGCCCACTAAAATCTAGGTCAAGTGACCTTGATGGGGGCACATTCCCCAGTGACCCTATAAATAGGGAGATATTTCCCCATTTTGGGGACACATTCAATCATTTATTCCACCCATATTCTCTCTCATCAGAGAAACACTTGAGCTTGGAATCCTTGCAGATCCCCACCTAAATTTCCGCATTCTTTACTCTCTTTTAAGTTACTAACTTGATCGTCGGAGGCGGAGCTCCAACCACCCAGAGTCTCCGTTGTTTTGCAGGTACATCTCAGCCAGATCAGACTTCGTGACGTAACTCTCTCGAGGGACAAAAACACCCAAAACAATTATTACTCCCTAGACTCATAAGGCATACCGGGTATGCAAGTTGGTTTTGGTTGTACACAACAATATGAGGGATGGAGTCCTAACATGTCGTGGCAAAGTGAATAAATTGTGGAGAGAGCATTAGATGCAACGATTTTTTTTACCAAGAGTGGCTAGGAGCCGTTAGCAAATCGTTGCTTACCTTAGGAGATTGAGTGTTGGGAGAAGCCAAAGCATGCTTAACCACTCTTTGTTTCTTTGGATCTTGGAATTGACTTATTCTCGCCAAATGGGGATAAATTTAATGCTTGGATAAGACGTTTAATAAGATTGAAAATTTGCACGAATACCATTTAATTTTAAAACTTATTATGTTATTTACTTGATAAATGGTTATAATTTGCACTTATATTTGTAGAATTCCAAATCAAATCGTATTGTTTTCCATGATTGGTAAAGGAAATCTTTGAGATTGGTTCACAACGAAAATTAAAGCATTTCTAAAATACAATTCTCATAAATGACTTTTATAACAAAGTCGGAAAGGACTGTTAGACATCATGTATTCAAAATACTAGGTAGTTATGATAAAACATGAACAATTGAGTTGCAAACACAAAATTTTAATATTGACAACCAATATTTCTTTTCGCTTAATACATAGATGAGTAGGACTCATTGATGTAGTAATTCATGCGTTAATTAAAGGAAAAGATGGAACTTGTTTTACCGGATATAAGATGCTTAATTATGCCTGAAAAGGTATAAAATCAAAGACTCTTAAAGAAATGGTTCTTTAAGATTATGAGATAAATTATGATAAGAAATATAGGAAACGAGGAACAAAGAAAAGGAATGATGACGCGGGTGCATGGAACTTAGTGGAAGAAGTGGAAGACGTGCCACGTGTCGTGACACGAAGTCGGGCCAAGCTCCTTAGAGTTCACCTTTCGTGACTAACCATCATCACACTTGAAGACAAAAAGAATTGAAGAGGTTCGGCCGAACCAAGGAAGTCCCACTGAACCATTTAGGAAGTTTCAAACCCGATTTTGTCAGTTTTGCAGCAGTTGTTGAACTCTAAAGGTTCGACCGAACCAGGAGCAAGACAGTTCGAATAAACCATCTCTAGGTTTGGCCGAACCTACCCACAGTTTGACCGAACTTACCCTGAGTTCGGCCGAACCTTTTCCCGTTTTTCTTTCACCTTGTGCGAACTATTTATGTTTTCTTAAGACATTTTTTCATTTAATTAATGTAGAACTTTGCTTAATTTTGTAATCAAAGAGACTTTCTCTCTCTACCATAATCTTTGTGATTATCTTGCTTTCTTTGTGATTGCTACCTTGTAATCTTTGTGGTTACACCTTAATCCTAGCTTTACTTGGTGTTGGCTTTGATTAAGGCCCTATTTCATTATATTGGTGATTTTGAGTTAGGTTTGCCTTATTTTGTTGGTTTGAACTTGTTGTTACTTGATTTCTCCTCCGTTTTATTCTTGGTTTTTGTTAGTTATTTCATATCATTTGGTATCAAGAGCCTAGGTTATTTGCCTAGAGAGATCTTACATTTTTGAATTTCTCTTTCCCCCTATCAAAAGATCTCATCTTTTCCCACAAAAATTTAAAATTTTTCTCAAAATACAAGCTTTTTATCTTGAAACATGGTGATAGATACTATTATGAAGATGATGAAAGTTACAATGAACACTCTAGATTGGATGCTCTAGAAAGGAAGTTTGATAGACATCTTGAGGTTTTGGAGAATAGAAGAAGTCCTAGAAGAAGGAGAAGCCCTAGTGAAGAAGATGACTCTCACTCTCCTCACCGGAGAAGGGAACACCGCCTACGACACCATGAGGACAACCGTGACCGCGATATCAAGTTTGAATTTTAGGACTTTGAAGGTAATCTTGATCCTAATGAATTTCTTGATTGGGTTAGAAGTATGGAGAATGTGTTTGAATATAATGGTTATAATGATGAAAAACGTTTCAAATTGGCCATCCTTAAACTCAAAAAACATGCTTCTTTGTGGTATGAGAACTTAAAGAATCGTAGGAGGAAAGATGGAAAATCAAAAATCACTTCTTGGGAGAAATTGAAGAAACATATTAATAAGGCCTTTGTGCCTAAAGACTATTTGTAAGATGCTTATCTTTATTTGAGCTCTCTTAAGCAAGGAAATATGTCGATAGAGAAGTATACTAGGGAGTTCGAGAAACTTTCTATCATGATTGGAATTGAAGAAGCACTGGAGCATAAGATTGCTAGGTATATTGGTGGTCTTGAAATAAATCTTGGGAAAAAGGTTGATGTGCATCCCCATGGAAGTTTTGATCAAGTGGTGCAAAAGGCTTTGAAGTTCTAGAAGTATGACAAGGTGAGTAGTGTTAGTGGGTATACTAAGCCTACCTTCAAGAGTTCTTTTACTCCAAAGGGTGAGACAAGCAAGCCAATTTCCAAGGATGACAAAGGTAAAGCTCCAATGCACTCTTCTAGCAAAGATGATCACAACAAGATGAGCAATCGGAAGACATGTTACAAGTGTAGAGGTTATGGACATTTTGCTAATGAGTGTCCAAATAGTATAGCTATGATGATTCGTGATATGGATGATGATGAGTACGAAGATGAGAAGAGGGATTTTGGAGACCATATATATGATGAAGAGGATGAGATTCTAGTTGAAGTCGATGAGGGTCAAATCCTTGTTGTGAGGAGGGCACTTCACTCCATTTCTACCCCTTTAGCGGAAGAGTAAAGGGAAAACATCTTCCAAACTCGTTACACTATCAAGGATCGAGTTTGCAACCTTATCATGATAGTGGCTCTTGTATAATGTGGCTTCAACAACGTTGGTGAGCAAGCTCAATCCTGAAACTATTGATCATCCTACTCCCTACAAGCGTCAATGGCTTAAAAATCACAATGAGGTGAAGGTAACAAAACAAACTCTTCTTTCTTTCTCAATTAGCAAGCTATATGAGGATGAGGTGCTTTGTGATGTATTGCCTATGGATACTTGTCATGTATTGCTTGGTAGACCTTGGCAATTTGATAGAGATGTAATGCATGATGGAAGAAAGAACACTTATTCATTCATGATGGATAAGAAGAAAGTTGTACTCAACCCCTTGTCCCCCACCATCAAACACAAAGAACCTTTGGGTACGGAAAACACAATCAAAGGGAACCTTCTCATTAGGGAAAATGAGATGGGAAAGGAGATAAATCAAGGAAATCTTGTCTTTATTAGTCTTCATAGGGAAACACAAGAGAGTGAGCGAGAGAACCCAATCCACCCCCTTGTAAAGAAAGTATTGGTTGAGTACCATGGTGTATTTCCTGATTTTCTCCCACCTGGTTTGCCACCTATTAGAGGAATTGAGCATCAAATCGATCTTATTTTTGGATAACAACTCCCTAATAGACCGACTTATAGGTGTACCCCCGATGAATCAAGAGATCTTCAAAGACAAGTTGGTGAGTTGATTGAAAGAGGATTTGTGAGGGAATCCCTTATCTCTTGTTAGGTTTCGGCTCTTTTGGTTCCGAAAAAGGATGGTACATGGAGGATGTGTGTGGATAATAAGGTCATCAATAACATCACCATCTAGTATCTCTTCCCTATTACCCAACTTGATGATATGCTTGATGAGTTACATGGTTCCAAGGTGTTTTCTAAGATTTACTTGAGGATGGGGTACCATCAAATCTGCATGCATGAAGGAGATGAGTGGAAGACCGCTTTCAAGACAAAGCAATGATTGTATGTGTGACTAGTTATGCCATTTGGGCTCTCTAATGCTCCTAGCACTTTCTTGAGGCTCATGAACAAGGTTGGAGTTGGAGCGGTTCTTGTGTATTGAGGGAGACCGGTTGCTTATTTTAGTGAGAAGCTTGGTGGAGCAAGAATGAGATATAGTACCTATGACAAGGAGTTCTTGTTGGGGTTTGGTGAGTCCGACTCACCGCAGAAACGAACCCAAAAATAAGACCGCACTCCCAATAAATAAAACCATGAACTTAATTAAATTAATCACAACATTAAGATAAAACAATTACCTTTGGTGCGTGCTTTGCCTGACCGAAAGGGGCTCTTACTTCGATAGCAAGCCTCGAAATTACAACGGCCTCCAATAATAGTCCACCCACAACTCGACCACCGAAAACGGTCAAATGCCTTGGGGTTAGCAAGGCCCGACCAAAACCCGAATAATTAATGAGTTCAAAGGTTTTCACTATGGTGATGCATTTTTCAACTCTTAATCAAGTGCTCTTCCCAATGCCCCAAGTTGGGTATTTATAGGGAAGAGCTAGAGAGTGAAAATCACTCCCATTAATGTGGGAGAATTTAATTTTCCCATTTTATTTTAAAGCTAAAATAAAAGTAATAATCAAACTAGTAATAAATCAACAAGTGGCAATCTCATGTGAGAGGTTAGGTGAGGACCATTTGGAGGAGGGGGGACCAAACTTGCTCCCCACTCCCTCTCCCAGAACCGGCTAACACAACACTTCACACACCACTCACCATGCGCCACATGGCACCCACCCTTTGGCATCAAGGCACCCAAGGTGGGCTGCCTTGTCCGTGGCTGCCTCGCCCAGAAGGCCCAACACAAGCGTGCGGGCTGCTAGCGCTGCCAGCCAGCAAGCCCAGCATGCTTGTGAGGGCTGCTAGCGCTCTCAGCCAGCGAACCACGCACCAAGGATGCGGGCTGCTGGTGAGAGCTGCTGCTGGCCTTGCGCCTTGGCCCATCATTGCTAGGCAGCACGCATTGGCCCAGCCATGCTGCTGCTAGCTGCTACGGATGGCGCGCCTAGCCTTGCGATGCTAGCATTGGTGCGCTAGGACCAATGCTATTTTGAGTTACCCTATTTCATTATATTGGTGATTTTGAGTTAGGTTTGCCTTATTTTGTTGGTTTGAACTTGTTGTTACTTGATTTCTCCTCCGTTTTATTCTTGGTTTTTGTTAGTTATTTCATATCATTTGGTATCAAGAGCCTAGGTTATTTGCCTAGAGAGATCTTACATTTTTGAATTTCTCTTTCCCCCTATCAAAAGATCTCATCTTTTCCCACAAAAATTTAAAATTTTTCTCAAAATACAAGCTTTTTATCTTGAAACATGGTGATAGATACTATTATGAAGATGATGAAAGTTACAATGAACACTCTAGATTGGATGCTCTAGAAAGGAAGTTTGATAGACATCTTGAGGTTTTGGAGAATAGAAGAAGTCCTAGAAGAAGGAGAAGCCCTAGTGAAGAAGATGACTCTCACTCTCCTCACCGGAGAAGGGAACACCGCCTACGACACCATGAGGACAACCGTGACCGCGATATCAAGTTTGAATTTTAGGACTTTGAAGGTAATCTTGATCCTAATGAATTTCTTGATTGGGTTAGAAGTATGGAGAATGTGTTTGAATATAATGGTTATAATGATGAAAAACGTTTCAAATTGGCCATCCTTAAACTCAAAAAACATGCTTCTTTGTGGTATGAGAACTTAAAGAATCGTAGGAGGAAAGATGGAAAATCAAAAATCACTTCTTGGGAGAAATTGAAGAAACATATTAATAAGGCCTTTGTGCCTAAAGACTATTTGTAAGATGCTTATCTTTATTTGAGCTCTCTTAAGCAAGGAAATATGTCGATAGAGAAGTATACTAGGGAGTTCGAGAAACTTTCTATCATGATTGGAATTGAAGAAGCACTGGAGCATAAGATTGCTAGGTATATTGGTGGTCTTGAAATAAATCTTGGGAAAAAGGTTGATGTGCATCCCCATGGAAGTTTTGATCAAGTGGTGCAAAAGGCTTTTGAAGTTCTAGAAGTATGACAAGGTGAGTAGTGTTAGTGGGTATACTAAGCCTACCTTCAAGAGTTCTTTTACTCCAAAGGGTGAGACAAGCAAGCCAATTTCCAAGGATGACAAAGGTAAAGCTCCAATGCACTCTTCTAGCAAAGATGATCACAACAAGATGAGCAATCGGAAGACATGTTACAAGTGTAGAGGTTATGGACATTTTGCTAATGAGTGTCCAAATAGTATAGCTATGATGATTCGTGATATGGATGATGATGAGTACGAAGATGAGAAGAGGGATTTTGGAGACCATATATATGATGAAGAGGATGAGATTCTAGTTGAAGTCGATGAGGGTCAAATCCTTGTTGTGAGGAGGGCACTTCACTCCATTTCTACCCCTTTAGCGGAAGAGTAAAGGGAAAACATCTTCCAAACTCGTTACACTATCAAGGATCGAGTTTGCAACCTTATCATGATAGTGGCTCTTGTATAATGTGGCTTCAACAACGTTGGTGAGCAAGCTCAATCCTGAAACTATTGATCATCCTACTCCCTACAAGCGTCAATGGCTTAAAAATCACAATGAGGTGAAGGTAACAAAACAAACTCTTCTTTCTTTCTCAATTAGCAAGCTATATGAGGATGAGGTGCTTTGTGATGTATTGCCTATGGATACTTGTCATGTATTGCTTGGTAGACCTTGGCAATTTGATAGAGATGTAATGCATGATGGAAGAAAGAACACTTATTCATTCATGATGGATAAGAAGAAAGTTGTACTCAACCCCTTGTCCCCCACCATCAAACACAAAGAACCTTTGGGTACGGAAAAACACAATCAAAGGGAACCTTCTCATTAGGGAAAATGAGATGGGAAAGGAGATAAATCAAGGAAATCTTGTCTTTATTAGTCTTCATAGGAAACACAAGAGAGTGAGCGAGAGAACCCAATCCACCCCCTTGTAAAGAAAGTATTGGTTGAGTACCATGGTGTATTTCCTGATTTTCTCCCACCTGGTTTGCCACCTATTAGAGGAATTGAGCATCAAATCGATCTTATTTTTGGATAACAACTCCCTAATAGACCGACTTATAGGTGTACCCCCGATGAATCAAGAGATCTTCAAAGACAAGTTGGTGAGTTGATTGAAAGAGGATTTGTGAGGGAATCCCTTATCTCTTGTTAGGTTTCGGCTCTTTTGGTTCCGAAAAAGGATGGTACATGGAGGATGTGTGTGGATAATAAGGTCATCAATAACATCACCATCTAGTATCTCTTCCCTATTACCCAACTTGATGATATGCTTGATGAGTTACATGGTTCCAAGGTGTTTTCTAAGATTTACTTGAGGATGGGGTACCATCAAATCTGCATGCATGAAGGAGATGAGTGGAAAGACCGCTTTCAAGACAAAGCAATGATTGTATGTGTGACTAGTTATGCCATTTGGGCTCTCTAATGCTCCTAGCACTTTCTTGAGGCTCATGAACAAGGTTGGAGTTGGAGCGGTTCTTGTGTATTGAGGGAGAACCGGTTGCTTATTTTAGTGAGAAGCTTGGTGGAGCAAGAATGAGATATAGTACCTATGACAAGGAGTTCTTGTTGGGGTTTGGTGAGTCCGACTCACCGCAGAAACGAACCCAAAAATAAGACCGCACTCCCAATAAATAAAACCATGAACATAATTAAATTAATCACAACATTAAGATAAAACAATTACCTTTGGTGCGTGCTTTGCCTGACCGAAAGGGGCTCTTACTTCGATAGCAAGCCTCGAAATTACAACGGCCTCCAATAATAGTCCACCCACAACTCGACCACCGAAAACGGTCAAATGCCTTGGGGTTAGCAAGGCCCGACCAAAACCCGAATAATTAATGAGTTCAAAGGTTTTCACTATGGTGATGCATTTTTCAACTCTTAATCAAGTGCTCTTCCCAATGCCCCAAGTTGGGTATTTATAGGGAAGAGCTAAGAGAGTGAAAATCACTCCCATTAATGTGGGAGAATTTAATTTTCCCATTTTATTTTAAAGCTAAAATAAAAGTAATAATCAAACTAGTAATAAATCAACAAGTGGCAATCTCATGTGAGAGGTTAGGTGAGGACCATTTGGAGGAGGGGGGACCAAACTTGCTCCCCACTCCCTCTCCCAGAACCGGCTAACACAACACTTCACACACCACTCACCATGCGCCACATGGCACCCACCCTTTGGCATCAAGGCACCCAAGGTGGGCTGCCTTGTCCGTGGCTGCCTCGCCCAGAAGGCCCAACACAAGCGTGCGGGCTGCTAGCGCTGCCAGCCAGCAAGCCCAGCATGCTTGTGAGGGCTGCTAGCGCTCTCAGCCAGCGAACCACGCACCAAGGATGCGGGCTGCTGGTGAGAGCTGCTGCTGGCCTTGCGCCTTGGCCCATCATTGCTAGGCAGCACGCATTGGCCCAGCCATGCTGCTGCTAGCTGCTACGGATGGCGCGCCTAGCCTTGCGATGCTAGCATTGGTGCGCTAGGACGCACCATCCAGCCTAGGCTTGGCTTGGTGCGCATGCTAGCCACCATGCTAGGTCATATGCCCCTAGCACTAGGTTTGCTCGGGGCATTCGATGCTAGGGGTATTTTTTTGTATTTGTTGATTTATTATTATTTTCATGTCTCGTCTTTTACTATTTTTCGACTCGACTTCTGACGTTCGGTTTCGACACTCTAAGCTCGAATTCCCGACGTCTAAATGTTAATTACTCGGTTGACTTATTAATTCCTTCCGGATTAATTCGTCACTTCGGTTCGTTAGTTGCTTGGGTGTGACCCGAAGGGTTCAGTCAAGATTAAGTTGTAGTATTAATTATGCATTAATATTACTGATCGAAAGCGGCCTCCACCCAGGCATTCCGATCCTTGACCTTACTGAATATATTATCTTTCTAATAATTCTTAACCCACTAACGGAATAGTACACTTGTTTGAAGGACATCATTCCTTTCAGTTCTATGCTATTTTGAGGGCTCTTGATCGTTGGTCACATTACTTGAGGCCTAGACCATTTGTGCTACACTCCGATCATGAATCTCTCAAGTATATCAATGCTTCTCATAAACTCAATGCAAGGCTTGCCAAATGGGTTGAATTCCTCCAATCATTCACTTTCTCTTCTAAGTACAAGGAAGGGAAGAGCAATGTTATCGCCAATGCTCTTCCTAGGAGGCATTGTATGATCACTTTTCTTGATTTGAAGTATTAAGATTTGAGTTGCTTAACGAGTTGTATAGAGATGATGAGGATTTCGGTGGGTTGATGAAGAAGTGTGAGGAAGGAGTCTATCGCTCTTTCATGGTGCTAGAGGGTTTCTTTTTCAAGGGAAAAAAGCTTTGTGTTCCGAAATGCTCTCATCGACGGTTGCTTGTTACAGAAGCTCATCAAGGAGGACTAGTCGGACACATTGGGGTTGCAAAAACGTATGACATTCTTCGAGAACATTTTTATTGGCCCAATATGTTTGGTGATGTGCAAGATGTGATAGCTCGTTGTGGGGCTAGTCACAAGGCTAAGAGTCAATTCTGTGAAGGAATCCACTCTCCTCTTCCAGTCCCTAGTCACCTTTGGGATGATCTTAGTATGGATTTTGTGGTGGCTCTTCCTCGCACTCAAAGGAAAAATGATTTCGTGTTTGTTATGATTGATCGTGTTAGCAAGATGGCTCACTTCATTTCTTTCCACAGGACCGATGACGCTTCTCATGTGGCTACCTTGTTCTTTGGAGAAGTGGTGAAGCTTCAAGGCATTCCAAAAAGTATTGTGTCGGACCGAGATCCTAAGTTCTTCAGCTAATTTTGAAAGACTTTGTGGATGTTAGTGGAACCAAGCTCTTATTTGGTACCTCCACAAGTAGAAACAACCAAATTGGAAGCGATTCAAACCCTCAAAAGGGAAGCGGTTCTGAACCGCTCCGGTTTGGGGGGCTTCCCTTTAGGCTTTGGAAAAGGAAGCGGTTCAAACCGCTTCCTTTTTAGGGTGAAAGGGAAGCGGTTTGGCGCCAAACCGCTTCACTTTTGGTTTATTGGAAGCATTATGGTAAGGGTAAAGGGAAGCGGTTTTGGCGCAAAACCGCTTCCCCTTTTGATTTTTTTTTAAAATATATTATTTATAATAATAATATAATAATTATATTAGTGATCTGTAACAATAATAATATAACTGGTCAATAATAATATATGTTAATTATTATTAATATTAATATTATTATTAATTAGTAATATTATTTAATAATAATATTAATATATTAATAATTAATATTAAATACAAAAAAAATACAAATAACATTTAATTATCATAAATATCTAAATGAGTAACATCATTAACATATTTAATTAAAAGTATTATGTCATTACACCAAAATATATAAAGATAACACTCACAAATACTTCGTACTAATTAATTATAAGTAATTAACGTAAATATTACATGGACATTAATAATATATATTTACAAGTATTACTAATAAAATAATGTTAACAAGTAATCTAAACTAGCTCGATCAAACTAGATGCCATAAAATGTCACGAAAAAAGCCTACATGTCGCGAATTTCATTTTCTTTGCTTGTTAACGGGCCTTCCCTTTGAATCTGCAAACATGTAGAAAAAAAATCAATCAAAAATTATTATATATCAGTATATCATGCGTATGACATGAAAAAAATTAAAAAAAATGTTTCTTTTACAAACTTGTATGTCATGCATTGAAAAATCACACCAATATAGCAATTAACTAAGTTTTTAGGACGCATTACATCCAAAATGGCCCATATAAGGCCTTTACGACTTCTACTTTGCCCATTTTCTACATTTAATATAAAATGAAGTGTTTCTTTCTTATAACATGTCAATATTACCTTGTCTTAAGTGTCTAATGTTTGAAATCACATGAAAATAATATTTTAGTCAGTTTCAGGACGCATTTCAATCGCATAAGGCACAAAGAATATTAAAATGACTAATTAACCAATTGTAGCAAAAATTACGCAGCAATTTCACAAAAATTAACCAAAGTCACGAAAGGCTCACACATTCACAAAATCACCTCGGCCCCTACTCAGCGCCGATGCAGCAGCTGCCTTAGCTACAACTTCCTGGGCACCTGCCTTAGCTGCTGCTGCTGTAGATGCCATGGGCAACCTTGCCTTGGCTGCTGCTGCAGCTGCCTAGGCACCTACCTAGGCTGCTGCTGCAGCTGCCTAGGCACCTACCTAGGCTGCTGCTGCAGCTGCCTCAGCGGCCTTGCCTTGGCTGCTACTGCAGCTTCCTAGGCAGCCTAGGCACCTGCGTGGGCTGCTCCTACAGCTTCCTTGGCAGCCCTGCCTTGGCTGCTGCTGCAGCTGCCTAGGCACCTGGCTGGCTGCTGTTGTAGCTACCATGGGCAGCCCTGCCTTGGATGCAGCAACAGCTGCCTGGGTAGGTGCCTGGGCTGCTGCAGCATCTGCCTAAGCAAGTGTCTTGGGTGCAACTACCTCGGGTGCAGATGTCTCAAGTGCAGTTGTCCTGGGTGCAACTGTCTCGGGTATAGCTACCTCGGACCATGCCTCGGGTTCAGCATATAGTTGGACTACTACCTTGTGTTTTCTCTTTCCCATTTATGTGTTCTGTGTAATAATGGAAGCTAGTATTAATCGAACGAAAAAAATAAAATAAACCGATACCTCATCAATGTGTTGAGCTTTTGTGCAACTATTGACTATATTAAGCATAAACCTCATAACGTACAAGGCATAGTCAACTCCGTTGTCTTGTTATGCACATCAAAATATCATGTGTTAATGATATCATGCATAGCCATTATCGATGTGAAGTTTATTAAACAAGTCACCATGTCAAGGCATTACCTTTGCATATTTCAACGTGGGAGCCGCAACCGAACGACAATTTAGATTTTTCATAACACTGTAGGAAAATAAGTTCAAAGTTAGAAATATAACTTGCCAATAACTGAGATGAGGACATTCAACAAGGGGTTCCAATTTGTACCTATTCAGTAGGTTCTTCACTAGCAGCTTTCACGGTGGTGTAGACACCCATTTGTGTCTCCCCAAAACCAAACCCAGTGATGAGTGCCTTTCACGTCGAATCATAATCGAATGAAACGAAAGTGTGGAAAGGTCTAGTGTTGCGGAAAGTTTTAATTGTTTTCTCTTCTTCCTGTTTTTGAAAACTTTATTTTAAGAAAACAGCCAATCCAGTTTGGTTGGTCCATGATATGGGTCCAATTGTGGTGTAGTTGGATGGGGCTTCCAAAGACCTTTCCAACGATATATTATAAGCCAAGTCTCGATGAATATTGAGGAAGTTATGCCCAATTTACTAAACTGGGCCTGGTTTGAGTTTTAAGTACGGCCCAATGATCTAGGGGAGGGCCTAATATGATTTATCATTCCTAATGAAAGAACATTCTAGAAGGTTTTTATCATTCTAAATTCAATTAGGATTCTTCAGAGTTTTAATCAAGATCAAATAGCATTTTCGACTGAAATTATATTATTTTATCTTCTAGTACGGGAATTTTATCAGAATTTCGAAAACGCCTTGAAATCCAATTTGGCGTCCAACCCAGGCCTTGGCGCCTGGAATCAGGATTGGTGCCAGACGCCAGCCATTGGCGCCTGGCGCTAGCCGCAGATCCTGGCGCCAATTAGCCAGGGCTGGCGCCAAGGTTGTTTTGTGGTCTTCAGACTCTGTTTCGATAAATTATCTTTTTTGGATGATTTTCTCTATAAATATCGTATGAAAAACTCCGTTTTCATTCATCATCTACATCTATCATTCACCAATTCTCTTTATTCTTAAGTCTTCATCAACAATCACTTTATGAATTACCAATAATTAATCTTCATCATTCACAAAATCATTCATCAATTTAATTCTCTTCATTCATCTTCATCTCTTTCATCAATAATTCTTAACATTCATTCTTTATTTTCTAAATTTTGGTTTTCATACAAAAATTCCGCATTCACAAGATCTTGATACGCCTAGCCATATTCGAAGTTGCCATCGCCCTAGACGTGAAAGGTTTTAATTTCTGAGGGTTTGAGGTACGAGGCATCCAAGTAAGTACTTTAATTGATTTATTGATATTATGATGTAGAATCATGCTTAGATTGTTATTATGATATTCCTAGTATCATGTCTAGGTATCTTTAATATCAAGTATGATTAAAAGTACGATGCTTCCTATATTTTTCCTAATATTTAATCTTGTTAGTATCATGCCTAGGATCCTTCTATGCTTTAACATGATTATTATTAATGATGTTGATTATTTACTATGTTGCTTGATATGCATAACATTTACTAAAAGTCTGGCGCCAACCACCATATTGTGACGCCAGTCCTGTCGCTTGGCCGACAGTTCAGATTATTTGTCGAGTCATCACCTAGGGTCTAATTAACCAGTTTACTAATTAATTCGGTTGATTTTCGCTGTCAATAACACCTTGTCAGGTCAGTAATCGAGTCTTGGTCACATAGTCTAGCCACATGGTCATGACATGAGTCTTAACATGTCACCTACACTCACTAGTCTTAGCACACACTTTGAGTATACATCACCATGGCCATGTCTTAGGTTCATGCATGATTCGGTCTTTTCCGTCATTTGAGTTGGGGTACATTCTACTCCTAATCCTTCATATCCCTTCATCTAAATCCTCTTCACATTTTATTCCACCTTTCTTCACTTCCTCCATCCATTGCATGTTGAATAAAGTTTGAGTCAAATAACTGACAATAAGTATCCCCAAATTCATTTTCACAATACTTGGTTGAGGAGAGAAGGGAAATTAATCAAGGACAACCTCTTTATTGAAGTCTCTCTTTTTGATAAACCGATTCGTCAAAAGAGGAAGGCTAAGAAGATAATGGCAACTCAAGAAGAAGTCAATGAGCTTAGAACCAATTGGTTACCATGACTGAAACACTGAAGCTACTCACCCTCAAGGTTGATGATCCCGTGAAGCAACAACGGATGGACCTCATGCAAGAAAGCTTGAGCAAGCTTTCAAGGCAAGAGTTCGCAAGGGGTCTCGCTGGACAAAGAACTTCTTCCGCATAAGTTCAATGCCAACGACATCCCAAAATTCAAGGCAACAGATAACCCTTACTTCCATTTAAGAGCTTTTGAAACTATAATGAAAATTAAGGGTATCTATAAGAAGGTTTTTCCCTCTCTTTTCCCACTATCTCTTGAAACCGTTTGCTAACAATGGTTCTTCTCCCTTTACAAGGAGAAAAACCTTCTACCTGAAAATCGATAGTAAACGCTTTCGTTGATAGGTACAAGTTGCAATATCCAAGTTGAAACCGATCATAGACAAACTTGAGATGCTAAGACAAAAAGAAAATTTAGGCTTTACTTCTTTCTTTAATAAATGGAGGGAAACTTCCGCCAAGATGATTGAGGTCCCCACCGAAAAGGAATCTGTGAGGATGTTTATCAAGAATCTCCAAGAA